>NW_026575036.1:24985000-25585000 GCF_905146905.1 Nyctereutes procyonoides | reverse complement strand
ACTCTACCCCCTTATCTTCAGTTTGTAGTCAGTCACCAAGCCAATATTTTGATCAATTCTGATCTAAAATATTTCAAATTCACTCACTTCTCTCCCTTTATATGGCCGCCACCCTAGTCTATATCCCTATCACTTCTTGCCCAGATCACTTAATTGCTGTTTTTCCTATTTTAATCTCTGCTCCTATAACCCATTCTTCATCAAAAAGTCAAAGTGAGGGATCCCTGGGTGGCGCAGCGGTTTGGCGCCTGCCTTTGGCCCAGGGTGCGATCCTGGAGACCCGGGATCAAATCCCACATCGGGCTCCCAGTGCATGGAGCCTGCTTCTCCCTCTGCCTGTGTCTCTGCCTCTCTCTCTCTGTCTCTCATGAATAAATAAATAAATAAAATCTTTTAAAAAAAGTCAAAGTGATCCTTTAAAAACACAGATGTGATTATATCACTTGTATAATACCTATCAATAACTTCCTATTCTTTTGGGAAAAAGTTTAGAATCCTTAGTACGTTCACTCAGACCTTGGCTGATCTGGAGCATCTGTACCTTTCTAACCATAACTTGTGCCCTTTGCCTCTTTATTATTCTGTCCTCATATTCTTCTTCCAACTACCTAAGCTTTTTCCCTCTCAGTCTTTGAATACTCTTGTCCATTTGCTGGAGGGCCCACTCCCTAAACAGTTTTGATCTGGTTATATCCATTTGTTTTCCAAATCCGTACTCAAGGCCATTTTCCTTTACTTCCCAGTCTTATTGAGGCTCTCTACTGAATTGTCATATTATCCTCCATACTTTTCCTTTATAGAACTTATCACTAATGTTATTTGTGTGATTCTTTATCTATGTTTATTCTCATATGTGATTATTTGTGATTCTTTATCTAATGTTTATTTCTGACATTAACTATAATTTTCCTGGAGGCAGGGATCACAATGATATTATTTTCAGCTGTAGCTTCAGCATCTATCATAAGGAACAGCACAGTAATATAATTTAATAAGTATTTATTGAATGAATGGATGAATGATGGGTGAATGAACAAAGAACTAGTTCATTGAATTCTAAGCAAGAAGCCTAAGGAACAAATTCTCCATTTCCCCTCTAGGGGGAGACCTACTCCTACTAGAAGTAGCATGGACCTCAAGAGAGCACAAAATCCTGAAATTAACAGTAAGCTTAAATCCCTGAAATTGATTCAGAGAATCCAATCATTCCTTGCTAGTAGAACTCTCCAGATCAGTCTAAACCACTCAATGGTACCAGACAAGTGAGCACTTCCTCTGTTAATTTCCCTTCCTTGAACAATCTTAAAATCCTTCCTGCTATAGTTTGTCTATTCCAGTCTTGGTTTGCTAGATGATTTAGCTGTAACTGCCCACATTCTTGGAAAAATAGTATCTACGTATATGTAATTTAAATATTATCATTAACATTTTTATTTGTATTTTTACTGCATCCCTCCCCCCACAAAATCCCTTAGGCATTCTTTCTCTACAAAGACTCAAAATGTTTTAAAATTGTTGTGATAGTGGAAAATATTGGTAACCTATAAGGCCAAAAAACAATAAAATATTGATGAAAAGCTAGTTTTCAAAAAATAGCGATTCATAGATTTCCCTGTGCCTCGGGGAAAGTTAAAAGGAAAAAGAGAAGAATAGAGTTTGAATATTGGGAGCATGTCTGCCTTTGAGCAGTTTCTGAAAGAAGTCCTTGTTTAATCCTGATGACACATCTTGGGAGACTACCCCTGCTGCACATTAATGCTGTTCTTTTCTCTGCTGAACTACTTTCTCCAGGACAAAGTTTAAGTGTATAAAAAGTTTCAAGAGGCTTATATTTCTCTGAACTTTTTCTTTCCTTTGCTCTGTTTCCAAAGCTCCTTTTCAAATTTCCTTTTAAATGCAATTTCTGACTTCTTTCTCAGGGTCAAGGACCAATAGTACATAGAGGTATTCCACTATTCCCGTCTTTGAGAGGTCAGTTCACTTTAGTTCAATTCTGTTTGCATGTATCTAATACCTGGTGTATGTTTGGAACTGTGCTACTGGTCGGGGGGCGGGGTGAGTGCAGGAAATCTAAATCTCTGTCTTAGAGGTGCTTGTAGTGAAACTAGGAGGATTAGACAAATACAAAATATTACAAGGATGACAGGATGACAGATAAGAACCAGCATTTATATAGCTTACAAAACCACTTTTCACCAATGTGATCTAAGTTTTATGAAATTAGCTCTTAGGATAAGTGTTGCTTCTCTCATCCTGTTGTACAGATCAATAAACTGAGACAGATAATGTAACTTGCTTAGGCAGAGTAACTAGAACTACTATCAGAACTGAAAACTTGGTCGCTAAGGTGTTTGCATATTATGTTGTTTCTAAAATAAGGGATATACAATAAACAATAACTAAAAATTGAAGAAATTCAAAGAGAAAATACACATATTAATGAAGCAAAGCTAATTTTCCTAACTAGTCTGACACTTAGATCCTATTTTTTCACCTTATTTTGTTAATTTTGACTGATCCCCTCTCTCTCCTTTCCTCTTAGGGTATCACAAACTTACTTTTGGTTCTTTCCGCCCTCTTTGGTGACAAAAGAACTCATTTGGGAGGAATCGCTTCTTCCTTAAGGCATCTTTCTCTAGGAAGGGTGTCAGGAAAAATTTGCATCAACATTAGCTAAGTGGCCCCTGAAGAAAGATGAGTCCTTTTTAGACAGAAGAGTAATGGATAAGTTCTGGCCCGAAGCCAGACAACTGTTGTGAAAGGCTTCGGTTACGACCTACAGAGGTTGCAAGACAGCATTCCTCTCCTCCAGTACATGGTCACTCTAGAGGACTGCACTCAGAATCAGGAAAGGGTTTGAAGCCAGCAGGTGAAGAAAGGAGTTTTTCCACTCCAAAAGAGTTGCACAAAAGCCTGTGGCTGTGAGGTATTCCCAAAGCTCAAAAAGCAAGACACCCAGGTCTGTAACCTGGGACAGCTAACTGGCATCTACCCGGAGCCTGGACACTAATACATGTTGAACGGTGATGGCAGCAATCACTACAAGCAAAAACATCATTATCAAATTTCTAGCTCAAGTTTGTGCCAAGGTCTGAAAATAGGAACACTAGTTGTACTGTCAGTCAACACCATCTAATGAACACTTCTTGAGAGCAGAACTGGAATTAGCAGGGAAGAAAAGAAAAAATAATGACCCTAAAAGTCTTATGAGAGACAAAATGTATGTAAAACAAGCAAAAAACAATTTACTTATAATCAAAGCACGAAGATCACAAATAGCAAACTAAAATGTATAGAGATGGAGCTGGAATGTTGAATGCAAAATTCATTGGATGTGATCAAAATACCATTTTGTTTTTTGGCTTTTACTGTCTTTTAAATTTTGGCAGGGGACACTTGGGTGGCTCAGTCAGTTAAGTGTTCAACTCTTTTCAGCTCAGATCTCGATCCCAGGGTCATTAGTTCAAGCCCCACGTTGGGTTCCATGCTGGGTATGGAGCCTACTTAAAAATATATTTTTTAATATAATAATATGGAGGGGATGATCTTCCCCTGCAATTTTTCCTGAGTGGAAAATTGGGCAGATTTCCTGACCTTTCGGTTCATTGTTTGATAACTGACAGTCCTTTATGTTAGTCACTTTAAGTCAAGAGAGTCTTGATTTGGTAATTAGAATGTTTCCAGTCCAGGATGTTAATCAAATACTTCAGTCTTCATTCTAAGGCACTAGTTTAAGGCTTCTCCTCTCCCTTGTCTGCCCCATGTAAGGCCCCTTGTGACTGGCAGTTGCCTGCCTTCAGCTTTCTCCTTCCCTCCTCCCCCAACTAGCTAACTGCTGTTTGACCTGCTGTGTAAAAGTGGGAAGCAGGGCAGCTAAGAGATATGATAGATCTGTACTACCCGGGTCTGGCAGATGATTTAAGTTGACTTTTTCTTGTAGGATGCTTTTAAAGGTTCTTTGGAGATCCTATCATCAGAGACCTCTCACTTCAGTCCTTTTGGCCTAAATAGATGACAATCTCTGTGTATTCCAGGATTCCTATGTTCGTCCATCCCTAGCTTCTGGTCCCCAAGTCCCTCCACACCTCTAGACAGCCATATGAATAAACCAAAGGCAATGCCACGCTGTCTTCCGTATGGCCCACATCCGGTCCTGGGAAACATTTACACATTTGTCATCCCTATCAACTCTGTGAATGTGGCAGATCCCAATGCATTCACCTCTGTTTGTGGCTACTGCCTTTAAATTATAGGCAAGTGCTGGTGCTGTGTTTTACAACTATGGGAAACAATTGCCAACCTCCCTGGTCCCAGAGAAGGCCCTCTCTGGGCTGAAGGACAGGGATGCAGCACCATCACTAACTCTCCCTTTGGGTGGGAAGGGAGTGGGAACTGAAGAGCACAAACAAATTTCTCCTCAAGAAACCTCTTCACAGACCCTTCCGCCCTATATTCTCTCCATCTCACTGTGAAGTACAACTGTTCTTCAACATTGACTTTGAATGTTAAAACTTTGTTGAAATAATTATCCTGAATTGCAACTGTTTGCAAATCCATCTCCAACCCTTGGTAATAAGAGAATGTGTTTCTCCATCACTGTCTTCCCTGCATTGTGAGCACAGGGCCTGGAACAAATTGCCAGTAAATGTTTGATAAATGTATTAATGAATGGATCTGAAAACTCCTTTGGTTGTGCAGTGGATCCTCAGACACTATGAAATCATCTGCATAGATGGCCTATGGGAGTCTCATTCTATATTTATAAGATGCTGGGAGTTTGCCAGAATTTATACACCCTATCATTTACCAATCAAGAACTTTTGAGAAACATGACAACCCGGGGAAAAATTCACAGTTTTTTCAAGGAATAAATGAATACATAAACACGAGATAGCTCAAGTTTTTAGAAAACTTACAGGATGTCAAAAGTTTCCCTCCCAAACCATGGGAACTGTGGGTATTGTCTGAATAGTTTATTAGGAAACCCTAAAGCTGTACAGAACAACAAAGAAAAAATGGATTTTTAAAATGTCTGACAAAATGTTAATATGTTAAATATGGATGACAGATAGGAGTTCATCGATACTATTCTCTCTAGTGTTTTTTAGTATGCTTGAACATTTATGTAACACAAATAACATTTAAAAGCTGAAGTTTGGAATCAGCACTGTCTTTACCCTGCTTTAGAGAGGAAGCAAAAATGGAACGGAAACTATGTCGACTTTGGCATCTTCTAATTAAGCCCTCACAGGTCCCATTAATGTAGTACTCTTATGATAGCCACAAAGCTGTTCTTATCTGACAAGAGAGTAAAAAATTTTAGAAGCAAGAATCACACAGATTCAGAATTATAGAAATAGAAGGATATTCAGAGGTTATTTCAGCCAATGCTCTCTTTACAAATGAGAACACTGATGCCCAAAGAAATGGGATGAAGTAACTATCAATCTCAAAGCCAGAACAAAAGTTAGGTCTTCTGTACTTCTGTACTCTGGTTTCTCTCTCCACCTGAGTGGCATACGACTCTTTTAAATAAAAGCTGCCAAGGCAGGGAAACTCAGGTGCACTACTTGCACACGTTGCATCTTCTGACCCTATCATTTCTGCTGTGTCCACGTGGGGACCTCCTTCTTTTGTGCAGTGGGTTTTCCAACACAGAGTAGTGCTAGACTTAATAAAATGAAGGCCGTAGAGGCAGTCATCAACCCTTCAATAGGTCAACCGTCTGAAGCTTGTGCTCCACTTAGAGAAAGCTATGGGTGGTGCCAAGCAAAGCATCACCTTACTGGGCCTAGAGGGAGAGGGAGAGCTAGCACACCTTGGACCACTGCATCGTGCAGTGGAATTTATTACACATCTGCCTCTCACCTCATTAATTCCCCCAGCCAAGTAGGATTCAAGGGGGATTCTAGGGAGAATATACCGTTGGGGTATTAAAAGGAGTCACACAGTTCTAGACACGGGGATGGGAGTTTGAGAGGTACTGACTGAAACAAGGTCAGGTCTGACGAGACACGTAGTGCTTTGATTTTATCTATGGTCTTCCCTGCTGGTGGCCAGGAAGGACTTAGGTTCACAGGATGAACTTGTGGATCAGCAGCAACACCGGTATCTCTTGCCCTTGTGTTTGAAGGTTTAAGACTCTGTAGGGCCCTAGAGAATAATACAGATTTCTGCCTTAGAAGCAATGGGTACAGAATCAAACAGTTTCCATTCACTGAATTTGATCAAATGCCTTACGGTAGTTGTGGGGGGTGGGGCCTCCACATAATGTTCAGATCCCTTCAACATCTCCTAAACAAATCTATGAATTAAAAGCGCTGTAGTTAATAGGTAGCTGCAGCTTCCAGTCAACCCTAAGCCCTTCTTCCCGAAGAACCACCAATGACCAAAGCAGCCTTTGATCCAGAGTATGGAATTGGTGGCTCACGGGCTGACTGTTGCCTGCTTTCAAAATGACTCTTTTTAAAAGGCGTTGCCCATATTTGCAATTGGGGAGGATTCACTCCTCTCAAAACCTGGACTCGAGCTTCTTTGGAGAGAACCGGACGACCTCGCCCTAGCAGAGTGGCGGGGGGTGGAGGGCGCATCCCCCTTGGCAAGAGTGCTCTGGGCCCGCCGACTAGGCACGAGCCTTCCAGTTCATCATCCCCTCGGTGACGTCACCAACTGTCCGGGCCCTGCTTTACGCTAAAACTCCTTCGATTATGGGGCTTAGGACACGCTCTGGGGAGCAGGTGAGGGGCGCGGCCGGGCGGGCCACAGGCTGCGCGTCTCCCGGCGGCGGCGGCTCTGCGGGGAAGGCACCTCGCCGACAGGTGTGGGCTCCCCTCACGGCGGAGGAGGGGGCAGCCCTCCGTCCTTTTCCGTCTCCGACAGGTAGGCGACTCCTCCCCTCGGGTGGTTACCTGCGGCACAGCTCCGGGGGGCGGGCGGAGGGGCCGGCCGGTGCGGAAGAGCAGACGAGCGTTCCCGCCCTGTGAACTGCTCCTGCCCGCCCGGTCTCCCCGGCTACTGAGCCAGGCCAGCGGGTTTGGCCGCGTCGAACTGAGCTGCTCCGGCCCCCGCTCAGCGGCAGGCAGCGCCGGGCAGGGAGGGCAGGGAGGGCAGGGAGGGCCCGCTACCAGCCCGCTCCACGCAGGCGCCGCCCCCACCCCCACCCCCCGCCGCCCCGTAGCCGCGGACCCGAGCGCCCGGCGGCCGACAGCGCCGCACTGCGCCTGCGCGCAGCCCTCCCGGCGGGCCCAGAAAATCACCTGTTACCTCTACCCGGGGAGGACGGAGGCCGCCTGACGAGTCTGCGCAGGCGCGCGCCGCCCGCAGCCATTGGTCGGCGCGCGGGCACCCCTCCCCGTCGCCTTTCACATCCTGTGCACTGACAGAGGGGCCCGCCGGAGACGACGGCTTCTGCTTCCGGGTCGCGCCTTGACAGCGGCGTTCCCCGCCCGGCTCCGCGCCCGAGGTCCGGTGAGTGCGTCCGCGGCTGCGGGAGTGCGGGCCCGTGGCGCTCCGCCCGGGAACTCCTCCTCCGCTCCCAGCTCGGGTTTCCTTAGCCTTCGAGGCAGAGACGGCCCCCGGCCTTGGGGGAGTCGGGCGGGGGCTCCGCCGGCGTCCCTCGCGCGACCGCGTCTCTCCGCCGCCCGCCCCGGGACGCTGCAGGCTTTGCTGCGAGCTCTGCGCATCCCTTGCGGAAAGCGACCCCGCTCGTCCTCGCGCTTCGTGCCCTCGCCCTGCGGCGCCTTGCCTCGGCCGGACGTGGCAGGTGCGGCGGGGTTGGGGCGCCCGCGGCTGCGCGGAGGGTCTCCCGGCCTGGGCGCGCGCTGGCACCTCGCTAGCGCCGGAACTGTCGGTGTCGCCCCTCTCCCGCCTTGCCATAGAGGAACCCCTTGGTGTTTTCTCTGGATCCGAAGTGAAATGCGGGGGGGGGGGGGGCTTTTGGCTCCAGCAGAGGAAAGGGGCCCCTTGGGGTCAAAGGGCGCGGGGCTGCTGTCAGGAGATGGGTCGAGTGTACGTTGCCGTGGCCCTTCCCCACGTGCGCCGTGCTTGGGCGCAGCAGCACAGAACCGCCAGCCCTGACCCGTTAGGACTTGGAAGCCTGGAGTCCCAAGAGTGCCCCGAAAATGATTGCGGGGTTTAGTGTCTTCAAGGTTATCGTGGCCCGTGAGTGGTTAGCGGAACCAGTTCAGCTGGGCCTTTCGCTTTAGGTGCTCTGTCTTCTGCCCCCGTCCTGGAATCTCTGGCGCAAACGCACCCCTGCTTTTTCCTCCTTTTCCCTTGCAACAAAGAAGTATAAGATACAGACCCTTGTCTCTGCATTTAAGCTGCTAGATTCAAACATATGTCAAGTCTAAACTATCTAGAAAATTTCAGAGGGACCTATAAATAAGTGCATAAGGTTATTCATTCATAATGACGTAGAGGCGGCAGCCCGGGCTCAGCGGTTTAGCGCCGCCGTCAGCCCAGGGCGTGACCCTGAAGACCCCAGACCGAGCCCCGTGACCTTGGAGACCCGGGATCGAGTCCCGCGCCGGGCTCCCTGCATGGAGCCTGCTTCTCCCTCTGCCTGTGACTCTGCCTCTCTGTGTCTCTCATGAATAAATAAATAAAATCTTTTAAAATAATTAATAAGGGATCCCTGGGTGGCGCAGTGGTTTGGCGCCTGCCTTTGGCCCAGGGCGCGATCCTGGAGACCCGGGATCGAATCCCACGTCAGGCTCCCGGTGCATGGAGCCTGCTTCTCCCTCTGCCTGTGACTCTGCCTCTCTCTCTCTCTCTCTGTGTGTGTCTCTCATGAATAAATAAATAAAATCTTTAAAATAATAATAATTAATAATAATTAATAATAATAATAACAACGTAGGGGAGAAGAATGCCCAGTATGAATCTTTGATGCCTCGGAACATTGTTAACTTACATCCTGTTAGTTAATACTGTAATAGCTTAAACAGACAAATGGCTACTGATTCGCAAAATAGAAACTATTCAAACTTATATTACATAATTCGTAAGGGGCTACTCCATTATGGAAAGCAAAAATTATGTAGTGTGAAAGGACTAAAATAACTTTGGTTTTTTTTTAATTTTTATTTATTTATGATAGTCACAGATTGAGAGAGAGAGGCAGAGACACAGGCAGAGGGAGAAGCAGGCTCCATGCACCGGGAGCCTGACGTGGGATTCGATCCCGGGTCTCCAGGATCGCGCCCTGGGCCAAAGGCAGGCGCCAAACCGCTGCGCCACCCAGGGATCCCAACTTTGGGCTTTTTTACCTTAGTAGTCACCATATGCATAACGTATGTAATTATGCAAGTCTTGGATTTTTAGAATCTAAAGTAATAATCTTTACATTCAACAAATATTGAGAACCTGCCATGTGCCAGGAACTATTGAAAATAACACTATATTTACCCTCAAGGAACGTATAGTTCAATAAGAACACGTATTCCTAAGCAGTTCTGTCTAGAAAGCTGATACTGCATACTGTTTTTTTTCTGAAGTTTTTGATTTATGTTTTTTCATGGAAATGTTCCACCTTGTTTGCTAGAATTTTAAATGTTCCCCAACTAGTATATGGCTCTTATACAGCCAAAACTTTTATCAGTTAAATTTGAGTGTTTTGCATTATTTTCTTATTGAATGCTAGAACTCACTGTCATATTCTGGCTTGAACAACATATATTTGCCCAAATCTATTTCTCAGCTGTCTTGAACAGCCAATTATTAAAATTTTTAGTTCATTTTGCACTCAAATCTTCTTGTTTTCCTACAACCACAAGCATATGTCATTGATATCAACTGCAATTTTTTTCTAATTTTATATACGTGACTTTTGACATTTTTGTTTTAGAATATCACCTCAAATATTTTCCTTTTTTTTTCTTTGTTGAAGACATTTTAAACTGTTTCACAGATGCCTCATTGTTGTTAACATAGATATATTTGTTCCATAGCCTTTTCCCTCTCTTTACACAGGTATCGATCACTTCTATAGCCTTTGGTCAATCGACCAGTCTTTGTGAAATACCTACTTTTTGTGAGACTCTGGCTGGCCTTCCATGGACAAAAAAAATAGAAGACAGAGACCTTGACTTCTAATTGATTACAATTTAGAGGAGAAGCGGTATGAAAATAACTATACTGCAGGGCCAAATATAACAAGTAAGCTAAAGGTGATGCTGATAGGAAAGACCGCAGAATCCAGAGGAGGAAAAGTGTGTTGTGTGGCATCCTCAGCCTTAAAAAAAAAAAAAAAAAAAAAAATCCCCTTCCTTGCCTGGTCTTTTTTAAAACTACACAGAGCTCAGTTAGGGTCTTGGGGCCTCTTGACTAGTTCAGAGAGTAGCATTGAAGTGCCGAGGGTTAGAGCATTTTCATGCGGTTTACCCAGCTCCCTAGGCAACTATTACGATCTATTTCTTTATGATTAAGAAAAAATATTAATTAATCGTTGATCTGTTTGAAATCTAGTAAAAGTTGGGAAGGCCTCAGAGAACTCCTAATCCCAGGGACAGGTTTGCTCAGTGATATTGTGTATGCCTAAAACTTCTTTGTTTCAGGCAGTTTGGAGCATGTGAACATACTCTGAGCCTTGATGAGTTCCAGTATGTGGTATATTATGCAGAGCATTCAGAGCAAATACTCTCTCTCAGAGCGCTTAATCCGAACAATCGCTGCCATTCGTTCCTTCCCACATGATAATGTAGAGGACCTCATCAGAGGGGTGAGTGTGCTGGATTGATGGGGAGTCCTGTGGGAGGTGAAGGGGGACAGTTCCTGGGGGAATCATAATAGATTACAGATTTGTAGCATTGACTCACCACAAGATTACAAGGAGTTTTTACGGTCCTCTCACATGTATTAACTTGACCATGAAAGTACATTTCCTTGTGTTTTGCTTCTCTCTCCTTCTCCCTTTCACTTTGTGCATCTGATACTTTCCTCAGGAAAGATGTTCTAGATAACCCTAGTCTCACAGTCTTTGTAAAATGTCTCTCTGGATGTGTTACATATGGGATCCAGCAAGCTCAAAGTCTTCTACACATGTTTTACTAAGGGAGGAAGGAGACGAGCAAAGCAGAAATGGTTTTCACATCCTTGTGGTTATAATAATTACACAGAGAGATATCACTTGCCATCCATCTTGACAGCAGCTACCACTTGGGAGTTCTGTAAGGAATGTCAACCCCTAAAGTGCGTGGTAATTTTTGACTTAAGAAAACATCTTAACATATCTAACCACTGCTATGCAACAATTGTTATATGACTAGTATCCTAGACAGTCTTTGGTCTTTGATACTTTTTTCTGACTATTATTCCTATTGAAGAGAAGTTACAGGGTAATTTTTTGCTCCCTAGAAAATGTGTCCAGGTGGTTACCTTTGTACATTCTTTCAACAACTGTAGAATCCTTATTTACAGCCTGGAGCTCTTTAGCTGCTGCAGAGTTGGGTGGTGCAGCTTTGAGAAGAAATGGTCATACAGCGTTAACTTGTTCTCAGCAAAAGCGGTACCAGAGGATCCAGCAGTAGGAAGTTTGTCACATTCTAATTCTAGCTCTGCTGCTGAGTCATTCAGCGACTTTGGTCTGCCCCTAGGATCCCCATCTCCTTTCATCAGATTTGAAACAGAAGTACCAGCAGGGCCTAGGTGGCAGAGAATGCCGAAGCTAAGAGGCTACTTTGAAGATGTTTATAAACAAAAAGATAACGTTAAGATGACCTCACTATTAATGATGTTCATCTGTTGAATGGCAAAAGGAACATGCCAGGTTCTGGCTTCATTGTGACAGACTCCCTTTCCTGACCTTTTCAGAGCATGGTGGCCATGGAGAGTGGATTGCTTTTCCAGCTTTCCTGCCCGATACTAAGTTTTCCATTGCTTTTACACTTGAGGCTATAGGTCCTCAGCGGTGTCTAGATGACCACCTGGCAAGTTGCCTTGTGGAAAAACTCAATAACTTGATCTAAGGAATTAATAGTTCCTTTCATTCATCTTCAGAGTGTTCTCTTGGTTTGGATATTATTTAATACATAGGAAGAGAAACTGGGACCAGTAGCATGTTTATAGTACAGTCAGAGCTACAACCCTCTTCTACCCTGGACTCACTTCTGAGTCTCGTCCCGCTCAGCGAGCCAGAGCTGAGCACACTGACTGGAGTTTCCTTCTGCCCATAGGGAGCAGATGTGAACTGTACCCATGGCACACTGAAGCCACTGCACTGTGCCTGCATGGTGTCAGATGCTGACTGTGTGGAGTTACTCTTGGAAAAAGGAGCTGAGGTAAAGTTCTTACCACTGTCACATTAATGGTCCACTAAAACTTGAGCTTCACATTTTCCTAAAGCTTGTCTCTTCTCCCATATCTTCCCATCTTCTGGCCCACGGTCACATTGGCATAGCCAAAATGTAACGGTGAATATATTCTGTGATCCAAAGGATTTCATTCCTTTGCCTTTCTTTCTTAAGTTGCCTGTGGCTCCAGAAGAGGGGGTTTTATCTCCCCTTTCTCTCCCAGCCTTCCTTCTGGGGTTGTTTACATTTCCATTCCGTCCTCTTGTTGCCTCTTGACTGTCCAGGAGCTCTAAGTACAGAGGCCCCTCAAGTGATTAAATCTAAACCATTGACACCTGCAACCAGACATGAACTTCTAATACCACTGTAACTGGGAGATGAATATCATTAGGTAACCCATTCCTCAGGGCTGAGCTACTTGTGCTATCTGCCCACTAATTATTTTCCATTTATTGTATCTTGTTCCTATCTTCTTTTTAATGTATCTTAAAATAAGAGACATGGGTTAATTTATATTGGCATTAGCAAGAAGCAGCTTAGTGTAATGAATGATAAAAGAATGGACTCGGGAGCCAGACTTCATGGATTTGAATCCCAGCTCTGTCACTTCCAGCTGTGTGACTTTGAACACGTTACTTAATTTTTCTTTGCCTCGGTTTCCCCATCTGTAAAACGAAGGTGATAATGACCCCTTCTTCACAAGATTGTCAAGTACGTAGTCACCAGCATGTAGTAATTGCTAAGTCAGCACTTTTTTAATAAATAAATAAGCAGTTTTAACTATTTGTAAGCAATCAGGAAGTTGCATGTGCTGAGGCGCTAATTGGAATCAGACGTGCCATGAAGCTGGTGTTCAGGCCCCAAATATTGGTCAGTTAGCCTAAGGGGCCATCATCTCCACACAGCCATGCTGTTCTCTGCTTGTCGTTATCTATTCCATCACTCTTGTGAGTGGCCCTGAAATGAAAGCCAGTGACTAATGTCAATGATGAAAATCTCCTGGGGGAGAAAAGTTTTTAGCTAAATAGAAAGTTAAACTCAGTTAAATATTTCAGCGTATTTTTATTGCACTTTTAGGGGAAGATAGTATAAATTTGGGTTTTGAAGTCTTTGTAGCCTTCAAAAATTATAAGTAATGTTGATTTTTAGCAAGTCAGCTGCTCTTCCAGCTTTGGAAGATCTGTGCTCTTCCCTTCAGATGCTTTTATCGAAGTTCTCTTGTGACTGCACAGCATATTTTTGCAAGGGAGCTGATTGGATTAACAATTTGAGCTGCTCTGTATGGCTACAGAGCACAGCAACGCTACGTGGGCAGAGTTTGGCCTCATTTTTCAGTGTGATTGCCATTAGCCACAGTATAGAGTGAGATGGGATAAGCAAAATAATCTAAAACCTTTACTCTGGCTAATATATTCAAGCTACTTTCCAATAAATGTCTTCCAGAGTAGTTACAAGGTTTTAGACTTCATCTCTTTCTTTACCCCTTACCCCATGGTAGGGATCCTAGTGAATAATAAACAAGAACAGAGCAAAAGCCTATATAATGCAGGCCACCTAGTCAATGCCCAGAATAGAGTGCTGGTTGTTTTGAGACCATTCTCTCCCTATTTGTTCCTAAGTTCTTGTCATATCTCCTCTTGATCACCAAGACTCCTCGGGAATTGCTTGTTGATTCTCATATTCAGAACAGGACATAGCAAAGGTAGTGGACTGATACACGCAAGCTTTTGCCCGCCCATCTTCCTGTCAGCAGTCTAGCTACTGTAATGTAGTTCCTCCCTCTTTACAGGTGAATGCCCTGGATGGTTACAACCGAACAGCCCTCCACTATGCAGCTGAGAAAGATGAGGCTTGTGTGGAGGTCCTCTTGGAGTATGGAGCAAACCCCAATGCACTGGATGGCAACCGAGACACCCCACTTCACTGGGCAGCCTTTAAGAACAATGCCGAGTGTGTGCGGGCCCTGCTAGAGAGCGGGGCCTCTGTCAATGCCCTGGATTATAACAATGATACCCCGCTCAGCTGGGCCGCCATGAAGGGGAATCTCGAGAGCGTTAGCATCCTTCTTGATTACGGTGCAGAGGTCAGAGTCATCAACCTAAAAGGCCAGACGCCCATCTCCCGCCTGGTGGCTCTGTTAGTTAGGGGACTCGGAACAGAGAAGGAAGACTCTTGCTTTGAGCTCCTCTACAGAGCTGTTGGACACTTTGAATTAAGGAAGAATGGCACCATGCCACGCGAAGTGGCCAGAGACCAGCAGCTGTGTGAAAAACTGACTGTTCTGTGCTCAGCCCCAGGAACTCTAAAAACACTCTCTCGCTATGCTGTGCGCCGGAGTTTAGGACTCCAGTATCTGCCAGATGCAGTCAAGGGCCTCCCACTGCCAGCTTCTCTGAAGGAATACCTGTTACTTGTAGAATAGGCTGGAGGAAACATTTGCACCGTCACGCAGGCAACTCCGGCCGAGGTGTTTCCCTGCAGTACACTCTTTGTCTTGGAAAACAGGAAAAGCAGTCGTTCCTGTTGTGTGGTTTGTATTTAGAGGCAACGTGTCACAACAGTAACCTCCACACCATCTCCCCTCCCTAAACCAAGCAACCAAACAAACAAAAAATCCCTCACTTTTGTTTTCTGTTTATTGCTTACTTGGCTTTTTATATTGCACCCTACAAATGGAGAGGCCTCCCCCCTCCCCTATAGGGAAAAAGTGCAACTAAACTCTAGGAAGATGAAGAGTATTTAAAGAATGTGTGTTTAGCTTTCCTTCGGGAACATGATTAACATTTCAGAAGCATCCCTCCAGAAGCATTGTAACTGGTCCATGAAGAAGTTTCAAACATCCCAGCCAAAGATGAAGATCCTCCAACCTCACAGGATGTGCAGATTCACAGTTGGGCTGGATGATGCCCTAAGGTGCATGGAGCGGCCGGAGGGGACTGCCCCTTGCTCACCATCAGAGGAACCTGCACCTTTGGCCTCTGTTCCATGGGTGTGCCTGAGGCTTACGGTAGCTCAGCAATAGCATGGTCTTGCTGCTTTCCACATGGTAGAAGAGAGGTCCCAGCAGTCCTAAGAACTCCGTGTCCTCAGAACTTTTCTCCTAACGCAGTTCTTTCTCTTGGTGAAAGCCAGTTTGCTCCATCGGGCTTGGCAGGTGTTTGAGCACCTTTGGTGAAGGTGTTTTACGCCAGCAGGAGACGATGGGCTGGGCTGCCTCTTCCCACGGGTCTTCTTCATTTCCTTGTAGGAAGCTCACTCTCCTAAGAGTTGGGAGTTACCTTCCTTTCAATTGTTTTGGAAAGTTTGCTTTTTACTGATCTATACAAGACGTCAGGGGAGCGGAGGGTGCGGGGGACGAGCTCTGTAAGAGCTGCTTTTGCCATGGCCCGCCTACTCACCACAGAGCTGCTTTAGGGACCCATACTTAGCCAACAGTACTCTTCCTTTTCATGGTCCTAAACTAGATCAGGTCGTTACTGATCTTGGATGACCCAGATGCAATTTTGAAAAACCTTTTTTTTTTTTTTTAACTGATTGGAAACTACAAATAAAAATGATTGGAATCTGCTAACACAGCTAATTTGAAAAACTATGTCTGCTTTTGCCCTTTTGCTGTTGCTAGGGTTTTTTTGTTTTCTCTTTTCTTTCTTTTTTTTTATTTTTTTTTTTTTTGCTCACTTGAAAAAAGAGAAATAAACACTTCTAAAAGCAATTTTGGCAATTTCTACTATTCCTGCTTCTCTCCACGTTATTTAATCACTGGGAGTCCCGTTGTCCATCACTCTGGAGCGGGGCTGCCATCACCCTCCTCATTAGCTGGTCTGAGGATGCCGTGACAAACAGTGCTTGATATTTATTGTTATTTCTCTTCCCCTTAAAGAACTGCCCAAAGAACATCTGGCTGCTTTAATTCTGGATTCCGACAAGCCGCCTCAGTTCCTGTTCAGAACCGCTTGCACAGTACAGAGGTAATACTTTGGACAGCCAGCAAAAGCAGCCTACTAGAGATAATCCTTCCTCCACCACTGGTAAAACCTTGAACCTCTCCCTGCTTCGTCAAGCAAATGAGGAAACCGGGTTGGGGGGAGTATGTGTGCTTGTGACAAGTGACAGGATCTGGTTTTTGGAAGCTAAGCTTAAACCAGGCATCAACAGGGCACCATCCTATCAGTTTAGATGGTTCCTGAAGACCAACTGCATGATGCAGTCACATGGCTAATGAGGAGGAGGAAGCTGTTGTTATGGCACAGAAAATACATTGAGCTGAATAAGAACCAACAACTCTTTAAAGCCATATTTCAGCCAAACCACCAAACCAGGTCCTGGTCTGGGGGTCCCTTTCCCAGGCTTTCAAAATGTGCATGGCTCCTCACAAATGGAGTCTGCCTTTCATCTAGGAAGGAGTACGGGGGAAGAGTTGAGAAGAAAGAACCCTAGGTTGTCAGAAGAGTAGAGCTCATAGGATGGCTGGAAAAAAGCACCCTCAGGTCATGAGCATATGATCAGAAGGTGAAACACAACTTCATGCTTAAGAGAGCCTGGCACGTCCTATGGCTATGGAGGATGCAGGAGGGACTGGTGTGGAATGAGGGTAAGGACCAGTGTACGATGATGTTCTAGATCCCTATGTTCACAGCCAAGAGATGCTGTGGGGGGACAAAAGCCATGAGGTGGAGAGGTACGTGGGGTGATCGTATGGGCTGCATTTTCCCAGGTGTCTGAACAGAGTCCAGTCCTTAGGGTTAACAGGCTGACATTCACTTGTGAAAGTGACAACAGGAGAACCAAAAGCACAGTGACCAGTTGGCATTTATTAGTGTAGCTATTGTTTGTCACTGCAGTAAAAGTAATAGAGGAACCATGACTTTGTTATCACAAAGAAATAAATAAAGCTTATTTTCAGGAAAATTCTAACCGAGTAGCTGAAATCTAGCAGTAGCACTAGAGGAGCCCAGTCTTGTGTGACAGATGAAGCTGGGGTAGAAGTTGATAAATTCCACCTAAAAGGAGCCTCTACTCACTGCCCACTGCCCCAGCTCCCTGGCCAGAGCTGGTCATGGCTACAGTTGCAGAATAAAAGGAAACCTAAAGAAAAATGAGCTAAAATACTTGGGGATACATGGACTTGGATCTATCAGGGGGTGAGCTGACCATGATCAGACAATCCATGACCCTCACTCCAAAGAGGGTTAGATAGAAGTTTCTCCGGATCGCTTCCGACTGATGTGCTCCAGGTGGGCGTGCTCTGTGGTGTCCAAGTCAATCTCGTACTTGGCTAGGATCTTGAGGATGGGCCTCAGCTTCAGCCACCACTGTTCCTTGGGGATGCGGTGACTACAGAGAAATGAGAGAGATGATGATTTCAGCTTTTAGCACCCCAACTGACTTCTATCCAAAGCTTATGGAAAGAAGTTGAGTAGAAGAGGCCGGATTTTAGGGCACGGGGTTAAGATCTGAAATAGGTGTGACGACGGTGTTAGTCCTAGGATGAGAGGATTGAAGGCAGCGCACAGGCTGGGAAGAGTAGACCCTGAAACTACCAGGGAAGCAGATGTACTCACTCAAAATCTGTCTGGTCCTTCAGCTCAGTCACTGGTTGAAAGACCAGAGCCCTCTTACGCATCCCCAGAACACAGCCAGAGTCTGGCGTATTGGCAAAGATCCTCCCTGCAACGAAGGACGATCAGTAAGCTTCAATAATGGGGAACCAGCCTCTGGAGGGGGCTTCCCCTCTTTCCCAACCTACCATTACGGTAACTCTCTTTGATTTTCCCAGACATCCAGTTCATAGCCTTGGCGCCCATCTTAGTGGCAAAATTCCTGTCAAATGGAGTTGGGCTCCCACCCTGGAAAAAAAAGCATAAAGATTACTGAGGGAAAGACTCTAATCAAGTAGCAGAGATACCCGAACATACAGAGATAAAGAAAAGGCCTCAGGTTTACGGCCAGTAACAGGAATCCAGAAGTCTAACTCTGAAAGAAAATTCTGAGACCGTGCTGAGCACCAGAGTGCGCGGGCACAGCAGGTGTGGCCATTTATCAGGAGTAAGGGTGACTAATTAGACAAGGGGGTAACTGGTCTCACAGCTGCCTCTTCTAGCTCCACAGCTGTCAGCTCCTGTTCCTTCACCTCGCGTCTGGCCATTCAGTCACTTCTGAGCAGCCCTTGTCAGTCACCATCATCAATGACACAGAAGCGTTCCTTAGGAACCAATATGGATGCCCTTGGGATGGATCCACCATCTCACAATAAAACGCCACATGGATTTTCTCTGAACTAAGCGAACGTAGGTGGGAAGCGGGGACGAGGTGGCCATACTTTATCCAATAGTACCCCTATTCTTAAGGGTACTATTGGGGTCCGCACTTAAGCAGCATTGGCTGGAGACACCGGATGGGGAGGCCTAAGACCACTAGTACCATCAGGGAGTGAGACCCACCACAGGTGTGGGGGTTGAACGTGGCTGGTAGAAAGGTATCCGTTTCCCCCGGATACCCCAGTTGGTGGAGATGGAGCCCACACCAGTGAGGTGCCTGTGTGCAGGTTCCTTCTGGAAGGCAGCGTGGTGTGGTGGGAAGGGCCCTGGAATAGGTGCCCTGGCTCTCACCCAGGCTTGTTTCTCCTCTCTGGGCCTCATGTTCTTCATCTGAACTAGTGGTTCTCACCTGGAGGTGACTTTCCCTCCCAGGGGACATCTGGCAATGTCTGAAGACATTTTTGTAGTTGATACAACTCCGGAAGGAGGTGCTACGGGCCTCTAGGGGGTAGAGTCTACAGATGTCACTAAAGGATCCCACAGTGCACACAACAGCCACCCGCGATGAAGAATTATCCAGCCCACCCTGCCCTAAATGGAGAGGACGGACCACATCATCTCTAAGGCTATTTCCAGAGTAGAGATATTCAGGTCCTATGACAGTAAGAAATTGCAGGCTCACGCTCTATGGTGGCACCAATGGCCTCCGGCAGATTGGAGGCCAGTGGGAGACCCAGTGGCCACGGAGGGTATGGCCATCTGGTGAGGGGCAGGACGGAGGCACCTTCCCTACCTGCTGCATGTGGCCGAGCACATTCTTCCTGCTGTCGAAGATGCCCTTCCCCTCCTCAGAGTACAGGTTGAAAATGAAGTCCGTGGTATAGTTCTCATTGCACTTCTCATTCCTGCCAAGTAGACACCAAAAGCCTGACTTTGGTCCTCTCCCCATCCATCCCTCGCAACCCTTTCCTGCTTTTTCCATCTCCCGTGGCTCAGGTTCTCTCCCTTTGTATCCAAATTCCCGGGGGTGTCCCGAGCGTGGGTGCAGCCTGTGGGCTAGAGCCAGAGCCTATTGTCTTTTCACTCAGGAACAAGCCGTGGATGAGGTACCTTAAGACCAGGCCCCTCTTCACAGTTGTTTTCATCTTTTGCACCAGATGTTCAACATTTGCCTGAAAACAAAGAGCGCAAATCCTAAGCCTAGCTGGGAGTGGATGAGGCTGGGCAGGTGCCTGGCTCTCTGGTTCCCCACCAGGCCTCTCTAGAAGCGGAGACATGGAAGACAGCTGTCTGCGATCCTGTCTTGTCCCTACAAGAAGTTCAGCGGACAGAAATTTAAACAGAGATTCCGAACGAGACAGGCCGAGCTGGAAGGAGGCAAGTCCGAGGCAGCTGTGGCTGTGGCAACTGCCAGTTTTTGCCTTTCCACCCGCTCCCAGTGTCCCTTCCCAGGGGTTTCCGGTTCCCTTCCCTCAGGGGGCTGACTCTCGCTCTCAGTGTCGCCCTTTAAATGGTTTGCTTGTGTGTGTGCAGCAGTCATTGACCCGGGAGGAACCAGTTCCTTCATCTGGGCTTTGAGTCGGGGGTACAGGAGGAAGACTCCCACCCTCCATCCCTGGCAGGGGTTGGCTGGGTTTTCAGATTAGGGAGTTCCCTCAGCCTGCTGCCCCTCCACTTGGTGGTTCCTCTTTCCTCCAGCGAACTGAGATCTTGGAAAATTAGGATCATGTAGTTTCTCTGTGGAACAGGAGTCGGAGCGCCCCCCACCCCGGAAGTGACGGGAAAGAGCCTGGGAGCAAGGGAAATCTGGAGGGGTGGCCTGATGCCGTAGAAAGACTGACTCTCTGCTAGTTAAACCACCTCGCCAGTTTAGACAAGGCTTTTAACCTCTCTAAATGGTTCTCGTCTGTAACATGGAGAGGATAACTCTCCTGCACATCTGTTTTGAAGACAAAATGCAAAAACACATGAGAAGGGCTTAGCAACATGCCATCCTTCGCAACAAATGCTCCCTACGACAGGAGCTGTGGTTGTGTGTGTGAGGTGATGCCGGGAAATGCCTGCGTGCCGCTCCTCGCAGTCTCCTAGCAGGGCCCCACGGACCAGGTTGCTGTGGGGACAGTGCGGACAGAGCTACATTACAGGCCCCGGGTGGCCGTCTACCTGCAGGTCCCGAATGGTGAAGGGCTCCTCAAAAATGTAGGCAGCATCTGCCCCAGCGGCCAGGCCTGCCATGGTGGCCAGGTAGCCGCAGTAGCCACCCATAGTTTCAATGATGAACACCCGCCGCTTGGTGCCTGCTGCTGACTGCTTGATGCGGTCACAGGTCTGCAAAGACAGTGGGTCCTACCTAGTTAGACCGGGCCCGGGATCTGATCCTCGTCCCTCCTCTGGCCCTTGCAGCAACCCAACTCCTCCCCAGGCCAGCCAGGCCCCTACACCTCGTCACATTCCTGCCTTCAGGGACGGCAGCCCTGCTTGCCAACCAGGCTGTGGAAGTCCTCTCTCAGAAGGGAGCCGTACTCGGCCCTTCTGTCGCTCAGAGTGGGGAAATTAGGCCACAGGCCCTCAGGAAGGAGAAGCCATTCGGCAGGTTTCTAGGATGGAGACTCACAGGTGAGAATGAGCCCCATATGTGGTCCAATAAAGTCTGGGAAAAGGCCTGCGCTTCAAGAGCACTTTTCAAACACTCGCTTGGCTGGTAGCAAAAAAGGAGGTCACTTTCGGGGCACCTGGGTGGCTCAGTTGGTTAAGTGTCTGCCTTCAGCTCAGGTCATGATCGCGGGTTCCTGGGACTGAGCATGGCACTGGGCTCCCTGCTCAGCGGGAAGCCTGCTTCTCCCTCTGTCCCTCCCCCTTGCTCATGCTCTCTCTCTCTCAAATAAATAAATAAAATCTTAAATTAGAAAAAAAAAAAAAAGCCGTTCACTTTCTAGGAGCACAGGCAGCCCAGGGACTACAGTCCCGGCCCGAGGCCTGGGGGGCGGCGGTGGGCTCTCACCGTGCAGATAGTGTTGAGGGCTGTGTCAGCGCCCACGCTGAAGTCCGAGCCAGGGACGTTGTTGGACACCGTAGCAGGGATGACCACAAACGGGATGCACAGCTCATCAAACTGCTTCCTGCCCTCCATCAGCTCCAGGCCCCCAGTGTAAGCCTGCGAAGAAGAACCGCAGCAGGGGCGGCGGTGAGGGGGGGAAGTGAGAGGTGGGGGGGGGCAGTGCAGAGGTAAAGAAACGGCAAGGCACTCACCTCAAAGCCCCCGATGATGATCAGGCCCTGAATGTTAAACTTAGTGATGTTGGCACTGATCTGCTCAAAGCTCTTCTTGGGCAGAGTCCTGGTTGAGCGGGGTGGGGCAGGGGCGGGCGATGGGGAGAGGAGACAGCAAAATCAAGGGAGAGAAAAGCTAGACTCAGGAGGTGCTTGATGTATATTTCCGGACTTGTGCCCCTTCCCTCCGCCACCTCTCACCGCTGCCCAGGGGTCCGCCCTGGGGCTTTAGGTTGCCAGAGCTGCTAATTCACTGAGGCAGCCGCAAGCGTGGGGACAGAGGGTCCCACTACAGCAGCGTGGACGCTGACCTAATGAACCGACACTATACTTCACGGGGAATCTTCAGGGCTGACCCGGAGGAGGTGCTCCTAGGGTGCCACTTACCTCTTAGTCCCAAGTTTGGAACCGCCTTGGCCAGTCCAGCCCCCCACATAGCTCCAGCCAGCCTCCTCGATCTGCAGGAGAGGGTCGCGCAGGTCTGCACCACTCCCTGAGCTCTGAGCCCACCCCAACCCCACCCCTTGGAAGAGGAACGCCAGGCACCAGCTCTTCCCCACCCCAATGAACTCCTTCCACCATTATGGGCTCGTTCACAAATAAGCGCCTACTTATGCCGGGCGCCGCACTGAGCTTCGGGATAGAGAATTAAATCACATATGTGGCTCCTGCCTGTTTATACTGCCTTAAAATTAAGTAGCTACTTCTGCTCAAACCCTGAGATGAAAATAATGTAGACAATGGAAGGCAGTGAGGGCGGGGGCGGGGGGGTGTAGAAAGGAAGAAAATGGATAAGTCGCCCTGCTAGGCTTCCCCTCGCCACGACCACTCCTTGGCCCTCCATCCCTCTGGTCCCCGTACCTGACCCTTGGCCAGGCCCTCGAAGCCATCATGCACAACCAGCACCCGGTTGCCCTGGATGAGGCCAATTCTCACGGTGGAGCGGACGGCAGCATTCATGCCTGCGGCTGGGGCACCCACGTTCATCACGGCCACCGTGTGCATGCTAGCCTGGGGAGGAGGAAGCCGAGAGGGAGCAGGGCAAAGATGGGACAGAAACGCCAGCAGATGGGAGGGGACAGGTCAGTAAGGGCAGCTGAACTCTGGGGTCCCTCAGGTCCTGGGATGAGGATATCTGCCTCTGGACAACACACCCTGTCCCTGGGAGCGCCGGCACAGCCCGTCTCCTCGTACCACGGAGGCAAAACTCTGTCACAAGTCAGTAAGTAAAGCCGCTGTCCCTGACCCCAGGCACCGTTCATTCCGTAACGGTGAGGCCTTCCTGGGCAGCATCTCCAAAGCGTGATCCTTGGACCACCTGATCTTCGTGCCTGTTAAACCTGCATATTCCTGGGCCCTGCCCCAGATCTAAATCCTCTCTGAGGGAAGGATCCAGCAACCTGCATGTTTGATAAGCAGCCCAGATGATTCTGATTTACATTACATATTGAGAACCACCCCTTCCATGGAAGAAGTGGCTTCCGTACACCCAGGTGTGATTATTCTCAGCCTTGCTCAGAGGAAATATGACATAAGCCTCTTTCCCTTCCTTGCATGGTACCTTGGGAGTCCTAACTTGGTTGAGGGTCTTGGGTTAGAGACAACCAGGGCACACTGGGAGCACGGGGCTGGTATCTGGGGTGGCTACAAGCAGAGTTCTTCACAGGGTCAGGGACCCTGTACCGAAGATGACGGGGGCAAGGAAGCTGGCATAGCTAGAGGTTGCAGGAGCGGCCACACAGGAAGGCCGAGAGAAGGAGTCAAGGGCAGAGAGCTCACCAATGTCTTCGAGACGGGAGGTCTGATGTGAGCCAGAAGCTTGTACACCTCCCAGTTGTTCATGAAGCTCCTGTAAAAAGTACGGGGTGGGGGGTGGAGGGGACTTCAGGCCACTCCTCTTGGCCAGCAGCCAAGGGGGTCTGAAGTTTTGCTCTGAGTGTGAAAGTTCCATGGGGCAAAGCTCAAGGGATATAACCGGGACATGGCAGGCACTGGACAGGAGCTGATAAGGGGCCACGAATTAATCAACCCCGGCCAGAGTGCTCTCCTCCCGGGCGCTGCGCTCAGCCTGAGACGCTGCCCCTCGCCTAGAGTAAGGGCAAACCTAGCTGGAATCCACACACACGAACACCAGATTACAGAAGGCCAATCCCAGGGAGAGCATCCCTGGGGTGGTCTGTGCCTCCCGGTCACCCCACAGCCCATGCTCCGGGGGAAGAAATTGTTGCAGAGACAATCACAAGAGAAAGAAGCAGAAGCTCCTATTTTGGGTCTGAAGCTATGTCCAATTTTTTTTTTTCTTCACTCCAGTGATCTGTTTTCTGTAGCTACTGAGCTTCTGGTCGTCCCCTCACCGGCCTCTCAGCTTCATGGCTTCATCGAATTTCCTGTCGTTCATGGCCTTGGTCACATCCTTGGTCTGAGGAAGGAACACGGCAAGAGTCATGACTAGGAGGCAGGGCCCTCTACACAGCAGGATTTCTGCCCGGTGGTAAGACCCTGCCTGTCTCTGCGCTTCTGCAAAGATGCTGCCCACCATGCACCCCACCTTTTCTACACGCTCCAAGCTTTCACAGAAAGAGGTATCTTTGGTTTTCTTTAATTTGTGGAGTAATGAGCAGCAGAAGGAAGGAGCTGATTCAGTGCTCTACTTACTAGAACCTGGGCAGAGCAGAGGAGTGCTCAGCAGTAGAACAGCTTTCTTCCCCATTCCACACCCAGGGCCCCAACCTCAAAGCAGCCTCTAAACGGAATGACTGAAGGAGACCCCCCCAGACAGCGTGGTTAGGAAGAAAGGCTGATCCCTGCCATGTGTTTCCCAGCTACTGATTTCTGGTGCGTTAGCTCTTGGGCTTTTGGATACGCAGTCCCAAGCAAGGCTGGAGCGTGTCTGTGCTGTAGGTTGCTGACACTCGTGAGCCTCGGAGAGAAGCAGGCCAGGAGCGGGGGAGCCAGCCCGGAGGATCAGCCAGCCAGACCCCTTAGCCCCCAGCCACGCGGTCTGCTCTGTGGCATCCGAGGACTGATTCCTTCATCACCAGAGCCACCACTCCCTGAGCACTCAGCATTTTCCGGGTACTGCGTCACACCCATCCCAAACATCCCCTCCACTCCTTGTAACAGCCCTCAGGAGGAGTGCTAGAAACCTCACGTTGCTTCAGAGAAGCATGTCCAAGTAGAAATCACAGAAACAGGGGTGCCTGGGTGGCTCAGCAGTTAACAGTTAAGTGCCTGCCTTCAGCCCAGGGTGTGATCCTGGAGATCCGGGATCGAGTCCCACATCGGGCTCCCTGCATGGAGCCTGCTTCTTCCTCTGCCTGTGTCTCTGCCTCTCTCTCTCTCTCTGTCTCTCACGAATAAATAAATAAAATCTCTTTTAAAAATAAATAAATAAATCACAGAAACATATAAGCCAGCCAGCCAGACCTTAATAACATCCCTGCTTCTACTCATGTTTGGAGAGACTGCATTTCTCTTCCAGCAAAGACATTGCAAAATCTTGGATGCGAGGTTGGATTTTACGCGATATTGGGTCTCATTACTTGGTAGGGTCAGCATCTCTCCTGTGGAATACTTACAGACGGGGATGCTGAGGCTCGGCGAGGTGGCGGCTTCTTTGCAAAGCCTATTCTGCTCTTCCCCACCTCACTCTAACTACACCATGCTGCCTTTCCATCTGCTCCTGTTCTAGTGGCCTTGGAACTTGGTCTCTTTCCCTCTAAGCTCCAGCTCAAAGACAGGCTCGGGGCTGTTAGGAATGGGAGGCGAGGTCAGTACTTACCACCTGCACACACTCCATGAGGGGCAGGCGCACAGCCTGGTTACCAGAGAGGCTCACCACGCAGGCCGGGGTGTCCGGGGTCCCCTCCAAGAGCGCCATCACTGCTTCCACACCCATCCTGCTGCCCTGTGGGAGCCCAGGGACCAAAGACAAGTCTGTTCAGGCCTCCCCATCTGGACTCGGCCTGGAGAGCCAGGGCACTCAAGGCCCTTCCAAATCACAGGGCGGATTTAAGGACCACAGCCAAGAGCTTGCTGGGCTTTGCCTCCCTACTCAGATTTCATCTATAGCTTGATAATTCTTCATCCTCTTGCCGTTAGAATTCTATTTGGTTCCAGAGAAACAACATCCAATGTAGCAATCAAGGAGATTACTGAGGCTTGATAATATTTCCTTCTTATCGATAAAGCAAGAAAGAATATGGCCTCTCTCTTCCAATGCAGGTCAGATAAGAGGGTTCAATCTGAGTGTCTGAGTTAGATCTTAATAATGTTACTAATGCTCGAAGCGGAGATATGAGACCTCACCGTTCAGGGAGCATAGAGGTTCCCATCAATTTTTACAACAGAAGGGAATTCTTAAATGTATAGGAATGGGTCAAGGGCCACCGCAGTCCAGAGGCTGGTGGTGGGTGGCACAGTCAACAGTGTAAGCCCCTGTCGTGGTGAAGTGCAGTCCTGCAAGTTGTGGGTCCAAAGATGTGAGGGCCACAGAACCCCATGACTTACCAGGATTCGGTCGAAGGCTGATGGGGTCCCACCCCGCTGCACATGCCCCAAGACAGTGACCCGAGTGTCATATCCCAGACGCTTTACCACCAGCTGAAGGCAAAAGGACACAGAGTCAGAGACCAAAAATAAGCAGAGACTAAGATAAACCACAGATGGTTTAACCTCTTGTAATGATTCCTTGGAAACTAGGGGGCAGGAAACTTGGGGAAAGATGCGCAGAAGGACTAAGGGGAGATTCAGAAACCACCAGGGAAGGGCGCGGGCAGGATGGCATCCAAGTCCTCTTTGGCTTCATGGATACTAACCTCCTTGATGTCTTCTGAGGTGATTGGTTTCCCATTCCTGTCAATCGCACCCTCAGCCACAATGATGATGTTGAGACGAGAACCCCGGGTCCTTGTCTGGTGAAGAACAAAGAGAAGAGTGGTCAGTGGGGTGAAACTGATGGATGGGAAGGGCATCGTCAGCGGGACAGGCGAGGGTTTTTTTTAAGGGCAAAAAAAAAAAAAAAAAGAAGTTCCAGTACCTCACTAAGCCGGCGACAAAGATGTTCCTCCCAGTCATCATCTGGCGGACATTCAGGAATAAAAACCCAGTCAGCCCCACAGGAGAGGGAGGTGACAAGGGCCAGGTATCTGAGAGGAGAGGCAGAAGCATCACGTGGGGAGCCCCACTCCACCAAGAGCCTCACCCGAACCCTGCAGGTTGCCTGGCCCCATAGTTGGTGAAGGGTCTGAGGACCTGTGGTTTCATTCTTGGAGGTGAGAGCGCTGCTGAGACAGCTTCTCAGTGCGATTCTGTCCCTGAAGGGCACCTTCTAGTCATGCCACCCTACCACAGTGGCCTCAGATCTCAGAGCACTGGGTGTCCTCTCATGCTGGAGTGGGCCTGTGCACATACACACACGCACACACTTGGGGCGGAAGCAGGGAAACGGGGCCCCAGCCGGAGGAGCGTGGGCCCCTCCAGATCTCCCCCGGGAGACCTCCCTGGATCCTCCGGGGAAGAGAAGGTTAGTGCTGACTCCACAAAAGCAGCAAGTCCAGATGATCTTACCCACAGTGCCGGCCCATCACTTCCAACACAAACGTCCTCTGGTGGCTGCAAGAGACAGACACAGGGCTGACATAATCCTGCTGTCCCTACGGCCAGGATCAAGCCGCCCCCAGAGCCAGGATGGGTAACCTCCCTGGGAGATGCCACTAGACCTTCCAGCAGGCTCCCAGAGAGCCAGGAAGACCTAGGAGAAACACATCAGCCACGGGCAGCTGAAACGTGCAGTGAAAGGGATCAGTCCTGCGGCTCTGTTCTGGCTCTGTTCTCTTCCAAGGGTCCCAGGAAGGGAAGGAGGGAAAGGGAACAGAAGTGAAGAAGTGAGGACTTGACCGGTCTGGAATCCCCTGGGATTGCCTTGGCAAAGTGTGACCTTCTGTCCTCCCAGTCTCGCACACTGCCTCCCCCGCACCCCCTACTCTGAGCAGTGGCAGCGACAGCCCCCACAATCACTATGACACAGCTGAAAAGGGTGGCTGAGGTGTGGGGCTCCCCGGATTTGTCTCAGGTTGGACGCTAATCCTGGGACATCCTTTGGGTGTCAAAGCCCCCAGAGCTAGTGTGGCCAGTAGGCTAGATGGTGAGAAGACGCAAGCCTACAGCATTCAGACAGCAGTGCAGTCTCAGGCCCTAGAGATCACTCTTTGTTAGAGTGTCCCAGCACCAGAAAACTGGTCATTATGGCCTGCAGCTCCAGTGCGTGCCTCTTCTCTGACCCCAGCCCTTTAGTCAGTTCCAGCTGCCTCTCTGCAGGCCCCCTCACCTCTGAGCAGTAGTGGTGATGGCATCCACGATCTCTATGATCCGGTGCAGGGCAGAGTCGGTGCCGATGGTCATGTCAGTGCCGCAAAAGTCATTGTCAATTGAGCCCACCAAGCCCACGATGTTCAGGTAGCTGGACTTCGTAGCCTCCTCCGCTGTGATCTTACCTGACAAAGACAAGAAACCAGGAGCCGCCGGGTGAGGGGCCTGGCATGCCTAAAGAACAGATGGGCAGAGGGAGCAGGACCCGCAGCCAGTGGGCACTGCAGGCAGTGGCACAGTGAGGAGAGCAAGGACCACCCCCCCCCGCCCCGTTCGTGTCTGGGTAACGATCTCCTCCAATGGGGTGGGGGTGCACACGCTTCTGACAACCACGTCTCACCCGCTTTCTGGAGGTCACTCAGCAAGTCACTCCACTCAGAACGGAAGGTGTCCGCCCCAGTGAGGCTGCCGTCACCCCCGATGACACACAGATTGGTGATCCCACGTTTCACTAGGTTGTGGGCAGCTCGAAGTCGCCCCTCTCGTTCCCGAAAATCCTTGCACCGGGCACTTCCGATGACTGTGCCACCCTATGGGGAAGAGGTAGGAGTCAGCCCCACCCCCCCACCCCCGCAGAGGAGAAAGCTGAATTTTGACTGAACATGCTAAGATTTCCCCTATTCCAACACTGTGATGGGCTGTCATAACCACATGGCTTTCTAGGACATACCCTGACATCCTTACAGGTCATTTGTCCCTTCTAAAGGAGAGGGAAATGATACTGGCTGAGCTACCACAGGGTCACTCACTCCTTATATTCTGCTACACCTGTTTGAAGACTGCTCAGATCAACCCATTTCATTGAAGGCATTGTCATCAAAGTGATTATCCTCAAGGGGAGCAAAGGAACACATACATGCTGTTGGCTCTTGGAATCATCTCCATCTTTCGCGTGTTCTTGGAAGCATATGAAATAGTACTGGCTTCAGTCTTTGGAAATTCTCCCTAGTGACCTGACTGCATCAGATTGCATCCAAACTATTCTTAGGAGTTCATCCCAATGTGTCTGGTAGTACTTTTTCCCTCTTGAACTCACTGATTTCTAATTGTAACCAGGCACTGCCAATTCTTTCCTCTCTGCTCTTCAGGATCTATGGCGCTAGTGGAAGGAGACACAAGACCTAGGTATTCACAGGAAAAATGGCTCTGAGGATTGTCAGTGGTTTAGAGATACCCCAAGAGAGGTAAGTATACTTAGGGTTTTCACAAATCATATATACTGGCATCCATGACTTTGGGAGTATTGATGGAGAAGTCTGGCTCATTCTCAGACCACTTTACAGCAGGCACTATTGCCTATAAAGAACCTTCACAAAGCACTGCACATTAAATTTCCTCCCATGGATTTTTAGAGGATAGAGGTAAAGAATGGGGATACAAATGTAATTTGTAGATCTTTCAGTAAATCAGAAAATAGGTATATGACCTAGAGAAAGTAGCTCAAGGGGTTGTGAGGCAATCAGCATAATCTTAGGGTGTTTCTGGAAACTCTATACTGGTTTCTTCCTCCCTTAAACACTCTGGTTTCAGGTGACCTTATCACCATCACATGAGGACTGGCAGATTTCAGCTCTACTTCTGGCTCTGGCTCCAGTCCTCTGGTAAAGTTATTTTCATGGCCAGACCTTCCCCGTGACCCCAGAGCAGGACCTGCTTACTTACCAATTCCTCAAGTCTTGCCTATGACCTTTCTTTAAAGAGCAAACTGTCCTGTGACCGCATTCCTGCCCCCATGCCACCGTAGGAAAACAGGGTGATGTTTTCTTTTTTTCTTTTTTTTTTTTTTCAGGGTGATGTTTTCAAACTCAAAGAATAAAGAGCAATTGAGGCACCTCTCTAGTCATAGAACCCTTCATGTCAAGCCACATTGTTGTGGGTTGGGGGGAGACTTAGGCAACCATGAGGCCAAACCAGAATGGGGTGCAACAACGACAGGACAAATACGGGATGGGAGTCTCTGGAACATACCAGCTGAAGCATCATCGAAACGCTCTCCCAGGTGGCTTCCCTGATGTGATCTCCACCATCCACCAGGCCTTGGTAACCCTGTGGGGCACATTACAGCCATTCAGCCCCTGCTAGGCCAGTTCTCCCTAAACCCCCACGATTAAGACAGAATCCCTGGGAAGAAGCGTTTTGAGAATCAAGTCACCTCCTCCCATTACTGAGTCCTGGATGCCCATGACACTGTCATATTTAACACTGTGCAAGGAAGAAGACATCAACTTTTCAAGACCCTCATCTAGTTTCTTGTAATCGCAAAAGGTCAGGGTGCCCTTCCTAGTATTTCATCCTAATTGCTCTTGCTTATGGCTCATCCCATGTCCTCCAATCTACTTCCCAGGGAACTAGATAACAGATGGCTTTGTTAACAGTAGAGGGGAAAGAGAAGGGTGTTGGAGGGAGGCCAAGAGAGAAATAGGACTGGAAAAGATAAAATTTGGGAGAAGGTAGATAAAATTTACAGAAAGAAGAGTGGACAAAGAATGAGAGGGAAGGGAGAGAAGGAAAGAGGAGTCAGAACCTCAGAAGGTTTGGCAAACTACAGAAATCTGATGAGAGTCTTCTTTCCAAAGGCTCTAGCTCTGGACATACCTAAATTTTCTGTGAAATTCTCATTTCAGCTTCTCTCTTTATCTTGGTGGAGGTTAGGGGAAGAGAGGGTTACTTCTTCCTTTAACTGGATGGGCAACATGAGGACCCAGTCTGTAGATCCCCAGATCCCACCATCGTTATTGGAGACTGGAATGGCAGGGGACACTCATGAAGACAGGGAGCTGAGATAGGTCAGACAGCATGTAACTGGGAGGTGAGGAAACAGGAAGTGGGGAAGGGGGAGCAGAAAATAGGGAAAGAGCAACAGAGAACAAAATAGAGAACCAACCTCATGGACAAAGAAGACACGGGCACCAGTAAAGATACCCACTCGAACCACAGCCCTGACAGCAGCATTCATACCTGTGAGGAGAGAGGAGAGACAACAGGGAGAGGTTACTCCTGAGAAAAGCAGCCTGGACTACAAGATACAATTCAGTCCATTTCTCAGGCTTTTCTCTGAATCTAGAAAACTCTCCTCCACTAACACTGAATTACCATGTTTAGTGTTGATGTAGCTCCAGATATCCCTCAGTCAGCTCCCTCCCCGCCAAATCTCATCTTTCCTAAGACCTTTCCTCACAGGGCAATCTGGGAATTATAATCTTGAATGCTTACTGTAGTGGGAGACACTGCTAAACGCTCGTCAAATGTCATCTCGTTTAATCCTATCCACAACCCTAAAGTTGCCTCCATTTTACAGATCTGGAAACTGAAGTTCAAAGAGGTCAAGGTCACAAAGCCAGTCTCTCCACAGGGAGAAACAATTAGGACTAAAACAGAGAGGAGAGTCTTTCCCCTTTCTCCCATAGAAGTATTACTCCTTCTGAGTAGCTACTCAGCAATAAGAACCATCTCTCCCAAGAGTACGGTGGAGGAACTACCCTGCATAACACACAAGACATGGAGCAAGCTGTAAAGTCCTCCACCAATGCTACTGATAACTGTGCTAAGCAGAGCTTCCCTGGTGAGAGACAGAAGACATTCCCAGGTCTTGATCCTGGTAACCCATCCTACCTTGTAATGTGAGGACGGGCTTCACAGTGATGCTCAAGGAACGTCGGAGCCAAGATAGATCAATTTCTTATGAACCATTTTAACCACCTTCCCTCAGATGCTTCCCTAGCATGTTTTTTTGTTTGTTTGTTTGTTTCAATCTAAAATCTATTCTTATGGTCCTGAATCCTGCCTAGAGTATTATCATATACCAGTGAGTACTAGAGAAACCAGTAATTAGAAAATCTGCAGCAGCAGACCAAAATCCATCATTAACTACTACAAAATCCAAAACTACCTGGAATGGAATAAAATAAAAAAGATCAGAATATTTGCAGGGGTTTGCAGGCTGACAAAGTTGGTATCGGGTGGCTATATGTGCCAAGTTAAACTGGAGGTCCATGCACTCATTGAGCAAATATTTACTGAACACCTACCGTGCTCCACACACTACAGGCATTGGGGAAACAGCAGTGAATGATATAGTCTAGGGATATGAAGATAAAGGACTTGGTAATGGTCCTCAAGACTTGCAAAGAGTATAAGATGATTACAACACAGATCCCTATGAGGGAGGTACGTATAAAGCCAGTGGGAACAAGGAGAAGGAGCATCCAAGCTGCCAGGAGTAAGTCAGGACAGGTTATACCAGATAAGACAGCACTTGGCCTCAGACCCAGTGGACAATTCCTTACAAATCTTTTTTTTTTGGCCAGTGAAAAATGAAGAAGGTGAAGGTCAAGAAACCACCTTAAGTAATTCAGTACTATAAAAAATAAGATGTAAGACAGGAAGCTGTGAGAGAGGAAGCTATACAGGCAGGCAGACATCTGCATGCCACGTGAGGGAGTGTGGCTCCTATTCTGCAGGCTAGGGTTCGACTGGAGATCCACAGATGATGGTTTCAGGGAATTCAAAGACCCCAGGAAACTGTATGGAAAGCTTTCTGGGCATGGAAATTTCCTTTGAGAGAAGGTCCACAGCTTTCATTTGATTCTTAAAGGAGTCTGTGACCTGGAAAAAAAAGTTGCAAATGATGGAAAATCTTTGAACAATTGTGAGAGTGGACAGACACGATGCTCCCTGCATCTTGGAAAGATCAGGGTGGCAGCAATGCAGAGGAGGCTGGATAAGATGACTATCTGGCAGCCTAGGCAAAAAATGATGAGGGCTTGGACTGGAGACTGGCATTTGGGACAAAACAGAAGACACTGGACAGGAGATATCTAGGAAACAAGATTTCAGGGTGTTGGAGAGGACAATGCAAAAGCCCCATGACTGACTCAGGCAAAGGGTAAAACTGTGGTGCAATTGACTGAGCAGAGGCAGGCTTCGATTCAGGCAGGTGGGGGTGTGGATGACACATTCGTACTGGGAGAGCTTGAGCTTGATGTTCTTATGGGACATCCATGAGGACTTGGAAGAGGCTGTCTCAAGAGAATGATAGAACCTGAATGGGAAAGGCAAGGAATAGAATGTGGAGCAACACTGATACTGAAGGAACAGGCAGGGAACATGAGATCCATGAGGGAAACTGAGGAGGAGCAGCAAGAAAGACAAAAGGGAAACCAGGTCTTAGCGATGTCTTGGAAGCCAAAGGGGACAGTTGCAAGAAGCTGGAACAGTGCTGAATGCTTCCAAGAATTGATCTCAGTAAGAGCTAAAAGACTCAGCTTGCCACACAAGGTCTCTGGTGAGCACCACTGTCAAAGCTCACTTCCGCCACCACTGAAGCAAAGTCACATGAGGTCTAGAAGTCTAGATTCACACCCCAAAATTGAAGGAATCAAAAGGGAAAAATCTGTGATGGGAGCAGGCTTCTCAGAAGCTTTAGGGAAAGCCTGTGTGTGTGAAAAGAATGGAGTCAACGCAAAGCCATCAGTGCCTTAGGAAGGATAAATAAAGTCAGTATGATCAGAACAGAAATGAAACTATCCTTTATTTTCTAGACTTTCACAAAGCCTGTGGGATTCTCTATGGGATATCTGAAATTCTGGAGTATGAATCTGTGATCTTAAGAAATAAGGAAAAAAGATTCTTCTGGAATTCATAGGTTGGAATACTGCTTCCCACTCCCAAGCTCAGTAAGCATAGGGAGAAAAGATTTAAGAAAAGTGACTTAAAAGGTTTTAAGTGTAAAGTAAATAGATGGCAGGTAGGAAATATAAATCCATTGGGCAGAAGAAAAATCCCACAAGAAAAAAAGATTCCTTCTCTTCTCTCCTCTCTTTACCCTCTTACCTCAACCTTCCAGAGGTCATCCATCCTGCCTCTAAGTTAGACAGTTGTTTTCCTAGAAACCAAGTTTTAGGACTCTCTTTGCCCCCTATACCTGCATCTCAAACTCTCAGTTCCCTAAAAATCACAGATTGGGATGTATATCGAACTTATTCTAGGGAGTCCCAGTAATTCTTTGGGCTCTCCTACTTAACATTACTGGTCCCAGACCAGTCCTGGCCAGACTCTCCTTGGCCGTTCCATGTTACCCTAAATAACCCTCTATTCACAGCTGTCTGACTTATTAGAAGCAAGACGAAGGATAAGATTACAGGCACCACCCAGGGGGTATTCTGGGTACAGCCAGGAGGGGCTCTGGAGAACATCAGAGGCACGTACTTTGGAGTTTCTAATTACAGCCTATAGGGAAGAGGCTTTGAGGAGAACTAAGGGTGATGGGTCTCTATGACATGAGACAGAAAAAAACAATAAATGACTTAGTCACTACCTTTTGGAAAGCAGATGTTAAAAACTTTCTATTTTAACTGGACTTTGAATAGGAAAAAAAAATCCAGTAATTCCAACATGAGAAATAAATGTTAGATCTGAATGACACTTTTGAATATGCAAATTAAAATTATGAATATGAAATAAAATTATGAAGAGCAATTCAGAGAGGTAATTGAATCCCTGTTCCTATAAACCTTTAAAAACTTTAAACAGGATAAACATGCATTCGGAATGGACTGCCCATCTGAAGACAGAGGGCTAGAGCAGATGATCCTTTCCAGAACAAGCCAATGTCATACGGCCAAATGTGGTATGATTTAGCAGAGCTGGGGTCATTCCTGGGTTGAAAGAAGAATTAGGATTTGTATCAACTCAGCCCAGCTTCTGAGCTCAGGATGTCTGACTTCTGGCCTCTCTTCTGCTTTAAGAAGTTATCAGCTTTGCTAAACTCAGGGAATGACAGAGCTGTTGGCCTCTATGGATTTTACAGAGCCCAACCCCACTCTCCCACGTGGCCCACAGCCTCTGAGGCAAAATCATTTCTGTGCCCTCTCCCTGGGAGAACTGAAGATCATTAAACCTATCTCTGGGCAGGCCACTGCTATATTTGAGCTGCTCCTTCTATTGGGACCTATCAGCTCTTCTTTGAGTTTTCTGCTTTGCTTCCCTGCCTCTCTTAGTTTCATCCTACTAATGTGCACCTGTGATGTTATGTGGTCCACAATGGGATATTTCCCTGGGCACACTGTGCCTGTCACAGGATCCCAAAGGCCATGGTCCAGCTGGCCTTCCAGAAATCAGCCTATGCTAGCCCCTGCCTCCATGAAGGATAATCTTCCCTTAAAGCAGGTGAAAGTCCCTTTGGAATGAGGATTTCTCTGCTCAGGATCAGGAGCTGGAAGGGCTCTGCTGCTCTTAGACTCAAGTTATATCCTAGGTCTCTCTCATTTTTTTCTTTTCTTTCCTTTTTTTTCCCCCCTCTTTCCCTCTCCAGAAAGTCCTTCTTTTTCATAATTTCCTAACTTCAGATACCTCACTTGGAGGAGGTTTTAGGGTCCTACCAAGGTTTTAGGGTCAACACTCAGACTTTATGTAGCAAGGGATTCTTTCCAGGAGAGAACAGAGAAGCAATAGAAGCCAGGTCAGCCTCCAGTAGGGCTCTGCATTCCTTATCTGGCCACTATTCCTGAACTCGGACTTCTGTGCCCTCCTTCCTATGTGTCCTCATTCTAGCATTCTCATATTCATGATATATGCCACAGTTTTAATTAAGCGAACATTAATTAAAAAAAAACATATTTAAAATCTACATTTAGAAAAGGACCATAAGAGTAAAGACAACATGTGACTTTTTCATGGATATATCCTTAGTGCCCGCCATCCTGTTTGGTATACAGGTGCTCAATAATTTCCTTTGCATTTAATTAGGAACATTTACTTAGCATTTACTATGTACCAGGCATTACCAAATGAAGAATTCATTCAACGAAGAGTTCGGTTTCTCGAAATCTACCTTCTCTGGGAACTTTTTCCTGGTTAATCATACCAAGGTCTAGCATTTCATTATCAGAGTGGGTTCTATTTGGTTAAGGCACACTTGATTATTGTTATTTATGAGCCTTACATAAGAATTTTGCTAATATATGTCATCTCTCCTCCTAAAACTACAAATTCCCCCAAGGAAATCAACTTCTTCACAACATGTAAGACAGGGCTCTAAAAAAAGTGAGTCCTTAACACAAAGTCTAGGATGCCTAGAGAGAGTGGAGCAGAGCAAAAGGGAGACTAGCTGAAATCTCTTTCCTTCTGTCTTCTTCCCAGCACAGTCTTCATGTCCTGGTATCCCTCCCAATGAGATTCTACCTCTCTCCAAGGCATTATAAACTAGAATATACAAGATCATCAAAGGAGAAAAAAAAAATCACACATTCCCTATCTCCTACTTCATTTTTCCATATACCTGATTTTCCTGACTTCCAGGTTTCTGGGACTCAACCCAGACAGGGGTTCTCTTTGGCTCTGCTTTTTGCACCCCACCCCCGACCCATGGATCTGCACTGATTAACTGCTGCTGTTCCTGTTTGTTCGAGGGCTGAAGGAACAGAAAAGGAGGAAAAAGCCAGAGAATGAAGTAGAACTGTTTCTAGTGCTGTCAGAGTGAGGTGCCGGTCTCTGGTCAGTGCAGGAGCTCTACAGACATCGGAGGCAATACCTAAGGGTCTAGGTAGGGCCCACCAAATCCCAGTTCAGGGGCCCCTCCCTTTCCCCACCACTTCCAATGTGCTTGAAGTGAATCCACCTACTGCTTTCTCAACCATTTTATCTCTTCAGTCTCTAATGTTGCTTGAGGAAACACCTGTTTTTTTAGGTACCAAAGGACCCAAATGGTCCCAAATCTTCAGAAAAATCTGGAAAGAAGTGTTATAAAGGTTTGAGTAAATTAGAGCAAACAATATCCAGAAGCACTTGGGGACTTAGACCTAACAGATTTTGGGGAAGGCCCAGGAATCCAGTGTGAATCTACAAAAGGATATTAAGGAGGATAGTTTTGTTCTACAGGTGAAGGGAGTCAAGAGACTCAAGGGGGCCTACCAGCCACCCAGTCCCTCCTCAAGCAGGGCCATCCTCCTTACCTTGGGCATCTCCACCAGAGGTTAACACGGCGATGGCTTTGCCGATCCCCAGGGTTTTGGCTGCATGGTGCTCTTCATGGGTCATGATCCACTCTAGAATTCAAGGGAAGGACCAGGTAAGACACAAGAAGATGGAGGTGCTCGGGAAATGGCTCTGTTAGACTGGCAAGAGCCACCTCAGTCAGGCTCTCTCACTATACTGACTCTGGGCTTTACAGCCTGGGTGCTTTGGGCTTCTTCCAGAAGAGGGCCACTCCCTCGCAGAGTGACAAGCTGAAATGTCACAGTAATCAAACCCAACACTGCAAAGGTCCTGGCTAATCCTTCCCACCTCAATTGGAGCCTATTTGAAGAACAAGCTAAGGTCAGGCGGAAGGGCAGTTGACTGAACAGAAATGAGAAAGGAAGGAGGAAAGTTAAGTTAGCCTCAAGGATCCTTCCCTTTCATGAAGGGAAGGGCTGCTGCAGATTGTAGGAATCGGATGAGGTTTGGGCCATTGATCAAGATCCAGCTAAGTGGAGGCAGAAAAGCGAGGGCAGGCTGGATTACAGGAAGATTAGGGTTCAGTTTTATGGAATTGGGCTAGGCTGGAACTGGGATTGGGGTTTTACATGCGCAAATCAATGGTTCAGGCTCAGGAATGGTTAAAGATATTCCAGTTTCTCCCATTCTCTCAGGCTCCCTGACTCTTGAGCATCTCCCACCTCATCTTCAGGCCTTGCCCCTTACACTCCATGCTATCAGATGGAAGAGTAGCACAATCACTGCCACCTATACATAGATATGGACACAGTACATGTGACCACCTTCCTATTTTTGTCTTCAAGGCTTCTCTTTCTCACAGGAACACACAAGACATACTTTTGTATCCAAAAAAATGTCAGCGAAATCATCACTTTCCCAGTTACCCAGGCTAAAACCTATATCTTTAAATTTATCTCCTCCATACTCTCAGAGTCAAAATGGTTATCAAATCCTAATTTTCTCCCTTACTGTCTTCCCTTACCCTTCGCTTCTTTGTGATCCTCGCTGCCTCTCCCCACTTGGACTGCCTACCTGCTCTCCCTCTGTTTATTTCCCTTCTCCACTGTATCAGAGACACAAAACAAACCTCCACGGGAAGGTCACCGGACCCTGGGGCCTCAGTGGAGAGAGGATGCATTCACTTGAACGGGGGCTGATGACCTTTAAGCACAGCTCATGTTTCTGCTGTGAATCTGGGGAAATCTGGGTAGCTGCTGATAAAGACATAGGTCACATAAACACACAAATCCGAATATATGCCAATAAAATACATGCAATGAGACACTCATGAAGACATACATACACAAACACACATAGTATTATTAAGGGACACAGATTCTCAGACATACTACACATAATCCATAGATAAAGTCCAAACTTCCGAGACTGGCAGTCAAAGCTTCTGTGATCTAGCTTCAACCTTTGCTCCCACAAATCTTCTGCTCCATCATCACTTGAACATTACTTTGCTCCTTCCCACTTGTGTACTTGAGCACACTGCATCTCGCATCCGGAAGGCCACCCTGGCCCTTCCACAGATCAATATCCCACCCCATCATTTAAGACCAGTCCTAGTCGCAATTCTATTAATATTAAGTCTATTTTAAGCCTTCACTGACTACCACAGGGCAAGGAGAGATTCTTTTTGGACCTCATCTAATCATATACTGTCTGGTAGTGGATCATTCATTTAGCATTTAATCACTACTTTATGTGGTATTTTTTTTAAGATTTATTTATTTCATTGAGAGAGAGAGAGAGATGGGGAGGGACAGAAGGAGAGAGAGAATCCTGAAGCAGACTCCTTGCTGGGGGCAGAGCCCATCTTGGGGCTCAGGGCTCAATTCTAGGACCCTGAGATCATGACCTGAGCTGAAATTGAGAGTCAGCTGCTTAACCAATGAGCAACCCAGGCGCCTCTATGTGATATTGAAATTGGTTCTTATATGTCAAAAATGTTGGACTAAATCAAGGATCAGCAAACTATATAGCACAAAGATCAAATGCAGCCCTTTCTAAGGTTTCGTATGGCAGCAAACTAAAAAAAGTATTTTACATTTTTACATGGTTGAAAATACAATGTCACAACATGGGAAAATTACATGAAATTCAGATTTCAGTGTCCATACCACTCTCATTCTTTCACATGTCATCCTATGGCTGCTTTTCTGCTACCACAAGAGTAGATTATTGTGACAAAGACTAGGTAGCCCGCAAAGACTAAATATTTACTACCTGGCCTTTTACAAAAAATGTTCGCAGACCCCCGGATAGATGATTGCTATAAGCCATTTTCCCTAACTAGACTGAACAATCCTCCAGGGAAGGATCATGTTCATTTTTTTAAAAACTCTCCCACAGCTTATGAAAGCCTGGTGAAGTCTATGCACATAACAGTTCAATAAATCCTTGTTGAAAGCATTAGTGAATTGACAAACAATACAAAATGCACAGAGACGTATGAAAACTTTTATCTAATATGCTTTGACACAAACATAGCTCCATATTCTACTTCTAAGACATACAGATACAAATAGGACTTCAGAAAGCATATAATGACAAACAGCAAAAGGAATACAATAAACACAGAGATAGAAACACTCTATTTACTAGAGTGTGCATGTCCAAATCTCTGATGTTCAAAGAAAGAAAGACCAAGTAGCTGGTGCAAAGAGGAAGGCAAAAATTTGGGAACGAAAGAACAAAACATGACTATGCTGATCCCATTTCCCCTGAATTCTTTTCCTCTCTTTCACACTGGGAGCTCATCACTTACAAACCCCCCAGGGATCATTCACCCCCTGGGGGCTTCAGCGAGGGAGAGAATTCACCATAACAAGGGGGGCGCTTAGGAGTGCTGACCTGCAAAAAAAAAAAAACAAAAAAACAAAACAAAACAAAAAACAGCTCAGGTTCTTCTCCTGCATCTCTAACCAGTTATAGAGGTACAGGATACCAAAATGCACGCAGATTCATCTATAAGCATCCTTAGAGGTTCACAGCGACACACACGTAGAGATACACAGACATAAAATCTAAATATAAAACCACATGTGTGTAGATAAGCACGCGGGAGGAAGAAACACAGGGAGGCAACATCATAGGTGCACTGATTCGAATTGGAGGAGTGCCAGGACAGGAGTCGGGCAACCAAGGGCGACGAGGTCCGGGCACCACTCACCCATCCCTGCTTCTCAGGGAGGGGGGCTGTGCGTGCAAGCCGAGGGAGATGAGCCCAAGGGTAGGATTCTTCGCGACGGCCTCTACCCATCCCCCTCCGCCCTCCAGTTTCTTATGCTGTACCCCCTCTTCTTTTCCCGTCCTCTCCTTCCAGTTCTCCCCACCGCCTCCTCCCAGCACGGTCATCCCCACCTCGCTCTCGGCTCTCCCCTGGGGTCTTTACCCAAGGGCCCCTCTTGCCTTTCAGTCTTAGCTCTCCTCCGCCACGGCTTCCTTGCAGACTGTCCTTGGGGAAGGGGGAGGGGAGCTTGGCCAACGCGGGGAGGAGCCAGGTGGAGGCGACAGGGAGGGGAAAGAGGAGAGGCTTCCCAACCTCCACTGGCTGATGCTGGCCCGGAGGCTCCGCCTCCTCCTGCTCCTCTTTCTCCTCCTCTCCCTCCTCCTCCTCCCAAGGACTGCTCAGATACGGCATCAGCTTAGTCTCCTCACTCCCCAGAAGGTTCTCGGGTCCCCATGTCTGTCTCGGGAGCCATCAGCTCCTGTACACAGGGGGAATCAGAAATTATTTACTTGCTTCCCATGTTGTCCGCAGAGAAAACTTTTTTCTAGCTGGGATTGACTGAGACTCCTTGCATCCAAACACCCTCAACAACTAAAAATACCTCCCCCACTCCCTCTGGCCTGATGCATTGTCTCCTACCTGTTTCACTCTTTAAACAAACATTCATGGAAAGGCTTTGTGCCAGGTTTGGTAGTAGGTGCTGAGGGATGAAAAGTTAAAGGAAACAGAGTCCCTACCCTGGAGGAGCATTGAACTCTGGTATTTTCCATAGAGGGATCTCAAAAACAAACTCCTTTTACATGTATGGGCCTTTCTCAGGGAAAATACAGGGCTACCAAGCAAACAGCATCCACCACTGGAGCCTGAGCCAAGTACTCCCAGAGCCAAAGGTGCCTCTTTTCCTTGATCTGCTTTATTCCTTCTTCTCTCCACCCAAGTCTTTGAGGCAATGCCTCTTCACAGGCATCTCTCCTCCCCAGGCTCTTTCTACTTCCCTTCCTCTTACTTTTGTTTCTACCCCCTGCATATATGCTAGCTGCAAACACTGAGAATAAAGATGAAACCACTGGAATACACAAAAGTAACTTTTGTGATGCAAATGTTACCATCAAAAGACAACCTATAGAAAGGGAGTAAATATTTGCAAATCATATATGTGATAAAGGACTGGTAGCCAGAATATATACACAACTCTTGCCATCCAACAAAAAAAGATAACAACCCAATTTTAAAAATGGGCAAAAAGTCTGAACAGATACCTCACCAATGAAGATAGACATATGGCAAATAATCATATAAAATGATGCTTAGCATCATATGTCATTCAGGAACTGCAAATTAAAACAGATATCACTACATGTTATTAGAATGGTTAGTATCCAAAACACAAACAAACCTGACAATATCAAATGCTGACAAGAATGTAGAGGAACAAGAACCCTAAGTTTTTTCTTCGGAATGCAAAATGGTGCAGTCACTTTAAGAGACAGTTTGGCAGTTTCTTACAAAGCAAAATATTGTCTTACTATATGATCCAGCAATCACACCCCTCTAAGTATTTACCCAAATGAGCTGAAAACTACATCCACACAAAAACCTGCACATGAATGTTCATAGCAGCTTATTTATAATTGCCAGAAACTGGAAGCAACCAAAATGTCCCTCAAAAGGTGAATGGATAAATTGTGGTATATCAATTCAATGGAATATTATTCAGCAGTAAAAAGAAATGACCTATTATCAAGCAAGAAAAGAAGACATAGAGGAAACGTAAATATATATTGCTTAGTCAAAGAAGCCAGTCTCAAAAGGCTCTATACTATATGATTCCAACTAAATGGCATCCTGGAAAAGGTAAAGAATGACATTTCTCTGGCGTAGAGAAAGAATGATAAATAGGTGGAGCACAGGAGACTTTTAGGGCAATAAAACTTCTGCATAATACATGACATTGTGCATTTGTCAAAACTCATAGAACTTTTAATACAGTGAGCCTTAATATAAACAAACTTTGGACTTTAGTTAATAATGTATCAATATTGGCTCATCAGTTGTAACAAATATACCACACAGATGCAAATAGTAATAAATGGAAACTGGCCACAAGAGAGGAAACTGTGCAATCTGCTCAATTTTCTGTAAGCTTAAAACTTCTCTAACAAACAATGTCTACTAATTTTTAAAAAAACATACTCTGTTCAATGAAATATCTAATGAAGGGACACCTGGGTGGCTCAGTGATTGAGCATCTGCCTTTGGCTCGGGTGTGATCCCAGGGTTCTGGGATCGAGTCCCACATCAGGCTCCCTGCGAGGAGCCTGCTTCTCCCTCTGCCTATGGCTCTGCCCTCTCTCTGTCTCTCATGAATAAATAAATAAAATATTTAAAAATATATATCTAATGAAACTGTAATATTAAAAAACAAAAAAATGGCAAGAGCTTAAATAGACATTCCTCTAAATAAAATATACAAATAACCAATAAGCACATGAAAAGATGCTCAATATTACTAATCACTAGGGAAATGCAAATCAAAACCACAATGAGATTCCACTTCACACCTATTAAAGTGACTTTTACAAAAACAAACAAGTATTAGAGAGGACCTGGAGAAACTGGAATCCTGTGTATTGCTGGTATAAATGTTAAGTTATATTGTTACTATGGCAAATAGTTTGGCAGTTCCACATGTTAATCAGAGTTACCGTATGACCTAGCAATTCCATTCCTAGCTTATACACCCAAGAAAAATGAAAACGTGTACACACACACAAAAATGTGTACACCAATGGTCATAGCAGCTTTATTCATAATAAGCAAAAAGTGGAAACAAGCCAAATGTCTATCCACTCATGAAGGATATATAAAATGTGGCATGTCCATACAATAGAATATTACTTGGCAATAAAAAGAATGAAGTTCTGATACATGCCGCAACATGGATAAACCTTAAAAACATATGCTAAGTGAAAAAAAAAACATGCTAAGTGAAAGAAGATATTCACAAATGACCACATACCATATGATACCATTTATATGAAATATCCAGAATAGGCAAAACTATAGAGACAGCGAGCAGATAAGCAATTGCCTACTAGGGCGATGTGGAAATGAGGAGTGACTGCTAATGAGGATAGGATTTCTTCTGTGGGTGATGAAAATGTCCTAAACTCAAAGTGACTGCAAAACACTATGAACATACTATATACCACTGAATTGTAGGCTTTCATTGAAATGAATTTGAGCTTATCTATTGCAGCTGGCCCATGAATAACATGGGGGTTAGGGGCATTGACCCCCATGCTGTCAAAAATCATATAAATTTTGACTCCTCCAAAACTTAATTACAGTTCACCCTCAAACAACATGGGTTTGAATTGCATGGGTCCACTTGTACAGAGTTAATAGTTCCTACTATTAGTAGTTAAGTTTTGGGGGAGCCAAAAGTTAATATGCAGATTTTCAACTACACAAGGGGTTAGTGTCCTACATCGTTCAAGGGCCAACTGTACTAACAGCCTACTGTTGACTGGAAGCCTTACCAATAACAAAAACAGTTGACTGACACATAGTTTGTTCGTTGTATGTATTGTATACTGTATTCTTACAATAAAGTAAGCTAGAGAAAAGAAAACGTTATTAAGAAAGTCATAAGGAAAGTACATTTATTGTACTATACTGTAAGAAATCTATGTATATGTGGACCTGCACAGTTCAAACCTGTGTTGTTCAAGGGTCGACTGTATTTCTTTCATGAATAATATCTTTGGTATTACATCTAAAAAGGCATCATCATACCCAGGGTTTCCTAGGTTTTATCCTATGTTATCTTCCAGGAATTGTATAGTTTTGCATTTTACATTTGAGTCTATGATACATTTATAATTAGTTTTTGTAAAGGGCATAAAGTCTGTATCTAGAGTCTTTTTAGCACATGGATGTCCAGTTGTTCCATCACCATTTGTTGAAGAGGCTATCTTTGTTCCATTGTCTTGCCTTGGCTCCTTTGTAAAAGATCAAATGATTATATTTATGGGTGTCTATTTCTGGACCGTTGATCTATTTGTCTATTCTTTTGCCAATACCACACTGTCTTGATTACTGTAACTTTAGGGTAAGTCTTGAGGTGTTGGGTAGCATCTGTCCTCCAACTTTGTTCTTTTCATTCAATATTGCATTGGCTTTTCTGGGTCTTTTGTCTTTCCATAAACTTCAGAATCTGCATCTTGATACCCATAAATTTACTTGCTGGCCTTTTGATTGAGATTTCATTGAATCTATAGACAAAGTTGGGAAGAACTGACATCTAGACAATATTGAGTCTCCCTCTGTATGAACACAGAATATCTCTCTATTCAGTTCTTTGGTTTCACTCACCAGAGCTTTTTAGATTTCCTCATAAAGATCTCGTATATATTTTGTTAGATTTATTCCTAAGTATTTCATTTTGGGGGCACTAACATAAATGGTAGTGTGTTTTAAATTTCAAATTCCACCTGTTCGTTGTTGTGTATAGAAAAGCAATTGACTTTTGCATATTAACCTCTATCCTACAACCTTCCTACACCCACTAATTAGTTCCAGGAATTTTTCATCAATTCTTTCAGATTTTCTGTATAAACAATCATATCACCTATGAACAAAAATAGTTTTTTGTCTACCTTCTCAGTCATTATACTTTTTATTTTTTTATTTTTATTTTTTGCTTTTACAAATGTGTTTATTTCCTTGTGTACATTATACTTTTTATTACCTTTTCATCATTTGTTGCCTTAGCTAGGACTTTTAGCACAATGTTGAAAAGAAGTGGTGAGAGGATGCATTCTTGCCTTGTATTTTATCTAGTGGGAAAGCTTTCAATTTCTCAACATTAAGTACGAAGTTAGCTATAGGTTTTCATTGATAGTTTTTATTAGGTTGAAACAGTTACCCTATACTAATATACTGAAAAATCTCATCATGAATGGGTGTTGGATTTTGTCAAATATTATTTGTGTTTATTGATAAGATTATGTGATTTTTCTATTTTGATCTGTTTATCTGATGAATTATATTGATTTTCAAATGTTGAACCAGCCTTGAATACCTGGGATAAAATGCTTTTGATCATGGTATATAATTCTTTTTATTCTTTTTTGGATTCGATTTGCTAATATTTTGTTGAGGATTTTTATATCTGTTCATAAGAGATAGTGATCTGAAGTATTCTTTTTAGTATCTTTGTATGGTTTTGGTATTATGGTAATGCTGGCCACATAGAAGATTTAGAAGTATTTTTTCTGCTTCTATTTTCTGAAAGAGATTGTAGAAAACTGGCAAGATTTCTTCCTTACATCTTTGACAGAATTCACCAGGAATCTATCTGTGACTAGTGCTTTCTCTTTTGAAAGGTTATTAATTCAATTTCTTTAATAGATTTAGGCCTATTCAGATCACCTGTTTCTTCTTGTATGAATTTTGGCACATTTGTCTTTCAAGGAATTGGTCCGTTTCATTTAGGTTATTAACTTTGTGGGCATAGATTTGTTCACAGTAATATTTTATTATCCTTTTATTTTCTCTGGAATCTGTAGTGATGTCCCCTCTTTTATTTCTGATAGGAATTTGTGTCCTCACTCTTTTTTCCTTAGTTAGCCTAGTTAAAGGCTTATAGGTTTTACTGATATTTTCAAAGATCTGGCTTGTGTTTTCATTGCTTTTTTTTTTTTTTCAAATTTATTGATTTCTGCTCTAATTCTTTTTTTCCCCTTGGAGTTAGGGGGCAGAGGAAGAGGGAAAGAGACAATCTTACACAGGCTCCACATCCAGCACAGAGTCACACCTGGGGCTCAACCTCATGACCCTGAGAACATGACCTGAGCTGAAATAGAGACCTTCAATTAACTGAGCCACCCAGGTGCCCAATTTCTGTTCTAATTCTTTTTAAAAAAAATTTTTTTTATTTATTTATGATAGTCACACAGAGAGAGAGAGAGAGAGAGGCAGAGACACAGGCAGAGGGAGAAGCAGGCTCAATGCACCGGGAGCCCCACGTGGGATTCGATCCCGGGTCTCCAGGATTGCGCCCTGGGCCAAAGGCAGGTGCCAAACCACTGCGCCACCCAGGGATCCCTCTGTTCTAATTCTTATTATCTCGCTTTTCTGCTTACTTTGGATTTAATTTGCTCTTTTCTTATGGTTTCCCAAGTTGGAAACTGATTATTCATGTTGGACCTTCTTCTTTTCATATGTGTGTGTGTGTGTGTATATATGTATATATATATATATATATATATATATATATATATATTCAATGCTATAAATTTCCCTTTAAGTACTGCTCCCACTGCATCCAACAAATTTTGCCAAGTTGTGTTTTCATTTTCATTTAGTTCAAAATGTTTTTTAAATTTCCCTTAAGATTTCTTCTCTGATTTATGTGTGTTTTATGTGTTGTTAAATCCTTACATATTTGGGTGTTCTCCAGTTATCTTTCTGTTACTGATTTCTAGTTTAATTCCATTGTGGTCTGAGAGCAGACATTGTAGGATTTCTGTTCTTTTAGTTAAGGTGTATTTGATGGCCCAGAATGTGGTCATTCATTTCACTCACTTATAAACATACATAAATATATACAGCTGACCCGTGAACAACACTGGTTTAAATTATGCAGGTCTACTTATATGGAGTTTTTTTTTTTTACAGTACTGTAATTGTATTTATTTTCCTCATGATTTTCTTAATAGTATTATCTTTTCTATAGCTTACTTTATTGTGAGGATACAGCATATAATACATATAACATATAAAATATCTGTCAATCAACTGTTTATGATACTGATAAGATTTCCAGGAACAGTAGGCTATTAATAGTTAAATTTGGGAGGAATCAAAAGTTATACATGGATTTTCAACTGTGCCCTTAACCCTCACATTGTTCAAGAGTAAGCTGTATAGATATGATATGTATATGAGTTTACATAATTAAATATATTGTTGCTATTATTACTTTTAACAACTTATTATCTGCTAGATTAACTAGAAACAAGAAAAATAAAAGTTTTTACTTTATCTTCATGTTTTCATTTTTTTAATTTTTATTTATTTATGATAGTCACACACACACACACACAGAGAGAGAGAGAGAGAGAGAGAGGCAGAGACACAGGCAGAGGGAGAAGCAGGCTCCATGCACCGGGAGCCCAATGTGGGATTCGATCCCGGGTCTCCAGGATCGCACCCTGGGCCAAAGGCAGGCGCCAAACCGCTGCGCCACCCAGGGATCCCATGTTTTCATTTTTTGATGTTCTTCCTTTCTTTACATAGGTCCAAGTTTCTGACCCATGTTATGTTCCTTCTTTTTAAAGAGCTTCTTTAACATTTCTTGCAAGGCAGGTCTACTGGCAACAAATTTCCTCAAATTGTCTGAAAAAGTCCATTTCTTCACTTTTAAAGGATAATTTTTCAGGGTACAGAATTTTAGGTTGGTGATATTTTCTCTTAACATTTCAAATGTTTCATTCCATGTTCTTCTTGGTTGCATGGTTCCAGAGAAGTCGGATGTAATTTTTATCTTTGTTCTTCTATAGGTAAGGTGTTTTTTCCCCTGGCTTCTTTTGCTACTTTATCTTTGATTTGCTGTAATTTGAAAATGATATGTCTAGGTGTAGGGGGTTTTGTCTTTATTTTTAGCATAAATGTCTGAGCTTCCTAAGTCTGTGGTTTGATGTCTGACACTAATTTGGAGAAACTCTCAGTCATTATTGTTCCAAATATTTCTTCTGTTCTTTTATCTCTTTCTTTCCTCCATTTGGTATTCCTAATTTGTGTATATTACATCTATTGTAGATGTCCCAGAGTCCTTGGGTATTCTGTTTTCTTCAGTATTTTCTTTTCTTTTTGGTTTTTGAGAATTTATTGATAAATTCTGTAGTTCAGAGTCTCTCCTCAGCAATGTCCAGTGTACTATTTAATACCAAAGGCATTCTTCATATCTGTTACAATGATTGTTTGTTCATCTCTGGCATTTCTTTTTCGCTCTTTTTTAGGATTTCCATCTGTCTACTTACATTGCCCCTCTGTTTTGCATGCTATTTTATTCATTAGAGTCCTCAACACATTATCATAGGTGTTTAAAATCCCTAGTCTGCTAATGCCCTGCTATGTTTGGTTCTGATGTTTGCTCCATCTCTTCAAATTGTATTTTTTGTCTTTTTATATGCCTTGTAATTTTTTCCTGATAGCCAGACATGAGGTAATGGGTAAAAGGAAGTACTGTAAATTGCCCTTCAGTAATGTGGTGGTAAGATGCGGTGAGGAGAGGAAGCAATCTATAGTCCAATGATTAGATTTCAATCTCTGCCCCAAGACTGTGAACTTGACAAAAGTTTCTCAGGTTTTACTCCCTAGGTAGTTCTAGAAAGGCTAGAGTGGACTGGAGTTGGGTATTTATCTCCCTCAAGTGGGTTAGGCTCTGAGAAAACCCCAGTAAGTTAGGCACTGGTTAATTAGTTTCCTGTGAAGGCGGGGCTTGTTAACAAGAAAGGAATGCTCTGTTGTATTCCAAACAGTTCCTTTTCTTCTCCCGTTTTGGAAGCCCTAGGGGGGGTTTCTTTGATATTTACTGTGAGAATCGGGTTGAGCTCCTGAAAGGAAATCTCACAATATTGTGTAGAATCCCTTTGACTGGACCCCCTGCGTTTTTTAACTCTCAGAATGGTCTACACTGAGCCTTCAGCAACTTGTTAATTACAGTTCAGGTTTTCCTACAGCATCACTGGTTCCAAGAATGTTCCCATTCATGGGTCTCTGCTCTAGTAAGCCGTGAGGAACTGTACTTGCTGGTCTGTCTCTCCAACTTTGGGGCTAGCGGTTTGCCCTTTCTTATGGATCCAGGAATTGTTAATTTTTCAGTCTTTTCACTTACTCATTGCTAGGATGGAGTGGTGACTTGTAAGCTACTTAGGAGGAACTCTAAAGTCCAGATTATACACTTGAAACGGGTGAATTTTATATGTGAATTATATCTCAATAAAGATGTTAAAGAGTTTTGGAAAAGGAAAAGTTGGAAAAGCTTCCCACAACATTCTAGAGTTTCTAACTCCCAACACAGGTTGAAATTTGAGAGGCAATCTATTCTTTACCCCTTCTACACAATATCAACTTTTTAAAAAGATTTTAAAGTAATCTCTACACCCAATGTGGGGCTCAATTTGCAACCCCAAGATCAAGAGTCACATGCTCTACCAGCTGAGCCAGCCAGGGTCCCCTACCCAAAACCAACTCTTTTTTTTCAGCAGCAGATATTATTTTTTATTTAAATTCAATTAATTAACACATAATGTATTATTAGTTTCAGAGGTAGAGATCAGTGATTCATCAGTCTTATTTTTTTTAAGATTTATTTATTTATTTGTTCATGATAGACACAGAGAGAGAAAGAGAGGCAGAGACATTGGCAGAGGGAGAAGCAGGCTCCATGCCAGGAGCCCGACACGGGACTCGATCCCGGGACTCCAGGATTGCGCCCTGGGCGGAAGCCAGGCGCTAAACCCCTGAGCCACCCAGGGATTCCCCATCAGTCTTATATAATACCAGGTGCTCATTGCATCATGTGTCCTCCTTACTGTCCATCACCCAGTTACACTAATCCCCCATACTCCTCCCCTCCAGCAACCCTCAGTTTGTTTCCTATGATTAAGAGTCTGTTATGGTTTGTCTCCCTCTCTGATTTCATCTTATTTCTTTATGATCCTGTTTTGTTTCTTAAAATTCCACATGAGTGAGATCGTATGATAATTGTCTTTCTCTGATTGACTTATTTTTTTAAGATTTTATTTATTTATTCATGAGAGACAGAGAGAGAGAGGCAGAGACATAAACAGAGAGAGAAGCAGGTTCCATGCAGGGAGCCCTATGTGGGACTCAATCCTGGGACCCTGGGATCACATCCTGGGCCGAAGGCAGGGCTGAGCCATCCAGGCATCCCATTATTGGCTTATTTTGCTTAGCATAATACCCTCTAGTTCCATCCACATTATGCAAATGGCAAGATTTAATTTTTTTTGTGGGTTGAGTAGTTTCCATTGTGTGTGTGTGTATAAAATCTTCTTTATCCATTTATCTGTCAATGGACATCTGTTTCCGTAAGTTTGGCTATTGTGGACATTGCTACTATAAACATTGGGATGCAAGTATCCCTTTGGATCACAACATTTGTGTCCTTTGGGTAAATACCTAGTAGTGCAATTGTGGGCCATAGAGTAGCTCTATTTTCAACTTTTTGAGTAACTCCGTACTATTTTCCAGAGTGGCTGCACCAGCTTGCATTCCCACCAACAGTGCAAAAGGGTTCCCCTTTCTCCACATCTTTGCCGACTTCTGTCATTTCCTGACTTGTTAATTTTAGCCATTCTCACTGGTGTGAGGTAGTTATCTCATCATGATTTTGATTTATATTTCCCTGATGCTAAATGATGTAGAGCATTTTTCCAGTGTCTTTTGGCCATTTGTATGTCTTCTTTGGAGAAATGTCTGTTCATGTCTTCTGCCCATTTCTTGATTGGATTATTAATTTTTTGGGTGTTGAGTTTGATAAGTTGTTTATAGATTTTGGATACTAGCCCGTTATCTGATAAGACATTTGCAAATATCTTCTCCCATTCTGTCGGTTCTCTTTTGGTTTTGTGAACTGTTTCCTTTGCTATGCAAGAGCTTTTTATCTTGGTGAAGTCTAAATAGTTCATTTTTGCCTTTGTTTTCCTTACCTTTGGAGACTTGTCTAGCAAGAAGTAGTTTTGGCCGAGATCACAGAGGTTTGCTGCCTGTGTTCTCCTTTAGGATTTTGATGGATTCCTGTCTCACATTTAGGTCTTTCATCCATTTTGAGTCTATTTTTTGTGTATGGTATAAGGAAATGGTCCAGTTTCACTCTTCTGCATGTGGCTCAAAGCCAACTCTTAAATATTTGTTGAAAGTGTTTTTAATGAATTATTGCATTAATCAGTCTACCTTAATTAGGTGAAAGCAAGGAAATGTCACTGTTACTCATAGCCTTATTCAAAGACACTTGATCCTTTAGATTCCTTTTTGTGTCCAGGGATCAGTCATCTGGAGTTCCTGGAAAACTATATAAGCAGAAATCAAGGAAATATCTCAAAAGGCTCTTTGGAAACCTTCAGGTCAGTTGTGAGTGAGAGTCCCAGAAAAGAAGGATTTTCTCAGAAGTACTTAGGCCTTGCTTATGTCATCTTAGTACTATCTCCAAACTTGAAGATGTTATTTTCTGAGAATTAAACTAGTAAAAACCAACACAAAATAGAGACAGCTGATGGAAGAAAAACATCATGTTAAGAAAAGCCATAAATGTCTTCTTTATAAGAATCTTAGGAAATCTCTATTCATTATTAATTCATACATTCAATAAATATTTATTGAGGACTCATTATGTGCCAGTCACTGTACCAGGTACTGAGTTATAATAAACTCTCATGGAGTTTAAAATCTAGAGGGACTGGGCAGCCCCGGTGGCTCAGCGGTTTAGCGCTACTGCAGCCCAGGGCCTGATCCTGGAGACCCGGGATCGAGTCCCACATCAGGCTCCCTCCATGGAGCCTGCTTCTCCCTCTGCTTGTGTCTCTCTCTCTCTCTCATGAATAAATAAAATCTTAAAAAATAAATAATAAAATAAAATAAAATAAAATAAAATAAAATAAAATCTAGAGGGACTAACAAGGGTTTAGTTATTTCACTGGACCTGCGATATAATTGAAGAAACCAGTACTCCAATTAACAATTATAATGTACCAATTTCTTGTGACTGAACCCAAAAGAAGAAGGTCAGCTGGACTGAGAAGGCCATGTGGTTAAAATCCACCATTTTGGGCAGCCTGGGTGGCTCAGTGGTTTAGCACCACCTTCAGCCCAGGGCCTGATCCTTGGAGACCTGGGATCGAGTCCTACGTCGGTCTCCCTGCATGGAGCTGCTTCTCCCTCTGCCTGTGTCTCTGCCTCTCTCTCTCTCTCTTTCTCTCTCCTTCTCTCTCTCCCTCTCCGTGTCTCTCATTAATAAATAAAATATTTTTTAAAAATCCACTATTTCTTCTATCTTGTACTATCTGGTGATGGTCTTCCTGTTTTCAGCATGTCAGGAAAAGCCAATATGCACAGAGAAAAGCCAAATAATATCTCACCTTATATGTCATACCCTGGTACCAAACAATAAAAGATATATTCTCTATATTGATCTTCAGAGTACAGACAAGTATTTAGAAGGTGCCTGTCTTTGGCCCAGCGCGTGATCCTGGAATCCCGGGATCGAGTCCCACATCGGGCTTCCTGCATGGAGCCTGCTCCCCCTCTGTCTGTGTCTCTGCCTCTCTCTGTCTCTCATGAATAAATAAAATCTTTAAAAAATAAGAATAAAAAAAATACATTTCCCTGGATTGACTGAGAGGCAATTTGATAGAGGACCAACACAGAGTAGGGTGCCCAAAGGGGATGCATAAGATTATCTCTTAATAGAGATTAATATCAATGGAAGATGAAAAAAGTGTTCCGGAAGTTTACTGGTATCCTTGCATATTTGACTGAAAGAAGAGCACCTGAAAGTCTATTTTCTTACTCAATGATCTTCCCAATTCAGTTGACATTTGAAGAGCCCTGAGAGTTTCAGGTCCATGAAAAATCAAATTCTCTGGAGCTAGTCCTGAAAGGTTGGGATCAGATCAATGTTGAATGGCAACTAGGTTGAGATTAAGACAATCTTTACAGAGGCAGAACTCCCATTGATTTTCCTTCAACAACAGAACAGGTCTTGGGTCACTTATAACATGGCATCTATATATGGAGAATCTTGTTTCTGATGCAGAAAACAAGTACATTGGCTTGGAAGAAACCTGGGCTATGGGGAGCGATCACCTCCATGTATCAGTTGCATTCACAGTGTTGGAGAAACATCGCATCCTGGTCTGCATAAACCAGGATATGAGTGGTTTTGACAGTCCTACTGTCAAAGGAACAGAATGGTCCTCAGAATCGGGCAATGCTAGTAACAGATCGCCCAAATGAAGTATGAAATATGGTAGTAAGGTCTTATGCTTCCAGGGAGAAGTGGTAACACAGGGGGCAGATGGGTATAACACTACTATCTTGGTGCACTCCCCCATTTGCAGCATGATAAGTAGTCCTCTCAGGATTCCTGGATTGCCAAGGCCAGTTGTCCATTAGTGGTTAAGAGAGGTGTGTACGGAGGTAGAAGCTCTGGGCCTAGCAGGAGGTTGGATCCGCTGGATCAGAGCCTGACCCACAGAGCTATTGCTGTCCCTGAGCCTTTGTGCTGGATGTCATTGTCTCACGCTCTGGGCTCTCCTGGAATTCTAACCGCAAAGGTTAGGGGCTTAGGTGACACACTCCCAGGCCAGGACCAAATGGCTTCCTTGGGTTGGGAACTGATCCTCCATAGGCCAGAAACATCCACAAATGCACACACTGTGGGGCCTGCCTCATCACAGTACAAGCAGAGCTGGTCTATTCTAAGGGACAGGGAGTCTGAGAAGATAATAACAGCAGCTGCTTCTCCACCAAGTGTGAAATTAGAAATAAAATGTGTTCCATTTTCCATCAGGATTAGAGGTCAGCTTGTCCACACACAGCCTCATGTGGACTGCCTATGGATTCTTCAGGCTGATAGCAGCAGAGGGACACAGGCTAGGGGTTTGGGGTACTGTGGCATCGGTAGCTCTGGGCTCACCCTGCCAACCATGCTGTTTGATGGCATGACTTTCTCACTCATGCTCTGGGTGGAGAAGAGCCAGGCAGTGGCATTTTCCAATCCCGTCAGAGCACATAACCTCTCTTGCCAAGTCATCCTCAACCCAGGAGCCAGATCCTGTCACTCTTCAGTGAGTTCTCACAGCTCAGGAATGGTAAGACCTAGAAGGCACAGCATGATTTGGCTCTTACACTATCTTTATAGTTCACTCCCCAGCTACTCTTCTCTTACTCAAGTTGTACTGGCCTTCTCTGCTCCTCCAATGAGCCAAACTCCTTCTCTCTCTCTTTTTTAAAGATTTTATTTATTTATTCATGAAAGACAGAGAGAGAGAGGTAGAGACACAAGCTGAGCAAGAGCAGGCTCCCTGCAGGGAGCCCGGTGTAGGACTTGATCCCGGGACTCGGGGATCACACTCTGAGCCAAAGGCAGGTGCTCAATTGCTGAGCCACCTAGGCATCCCCAAACTCTTTCTCAATTCAGATCCTACTGCCCCTTTTCCCAAAAAGCTCTTCTTTCCCCTTTTCCTGGCTGATACATACTCCTTTTTCAGGTCTTCCTTAGAAATGGTTTTTCCAACTTTTCACGTCTGCTTACTTACCCTGTTTTTATACTCTGATTATGTGATATTATTTTCACTCTACTAGCATCATTCTAATGATCTGTGTGTGATGATCTGATTGCCATCTTACTCCCACAGGGCTATAAACTTGATGACAGTAAGCAATGTACTTGTTTGCTGCTCTATTCCTAGTGCCAACTACAGTGCCTGACACAGTATGTGCTCAACCACTTTTCTTGGAAGGAGTAAGGAGGGAGGTAGAGAGGAAGAAAGAAAAGGAGGAAGGGAAGAGGGAAGACAGGAGAGGAGGGAGGCAGGCAGGGAGAAAGGCAGAAAAGGAGGAACAGAGGTCCCAATGGGACTAATTGGGAAGACATTTGATTCTCCATCTCTAGTGGGAAAGCTAGAAGGGTTCACTGTAACTCCTACCTGAGTCCTCAGTGTTTAAAGGCAGAAGTTAACATCAGAATTTTGTTTGTGGGATACTGTTGAATTCAAACCACAGAAGAGGCACCAGATAGATCAGAGCTAAGGAGTTCTGAGGTGAGTATTAGGTATAGAGCAACACGAGAATGGGAAAGGCAGGGAAGATAGGGCAAATAAGAAATAATCTATTCAAATCCAAGGAACTGTGGGACAGGGGCACAAGCTGGGCTTATTTCTTGTACCTAGCAGCTATTTATGGATGGGCAAAGCAAGTGTGATTAAAGGGACACCGACTACACACAATTGTCATATACAGATATATATTGCTCCAATATCTTACTAAGTTGGTATTCTTGTGTATAAACCATTTTCTTGTGAGCATGATTAACTCTAGGTTCACTAAAATGAGACTAAATTAAGCTATAGTTTGTGCATCACGAAGCTTAGGACTTTGCGATGGTACCCTGCCAGAGTGAACTCTGCCTAAGGGGTGGTCAGCTGCTCTCTCCCTTTCCTACCTCTCCATGGCATCCTCTTTTGAAATTCAACACTTTGAACGAAAGCTATCCCCCCTGTCTTATGTTATCACCTTCTGATCACAGGCCCCTGGGGGAAAGGGAAAGTGTCTAGCTCATCTTGTCATGTACTATCGTAGAGGAGATGTACTGCTATTGAAGTGCGATGACTGAATGGTAACTGCTTGAAAAAATGATTGAATAAGGATTGCTATAAATTTCACAGGTACTGAGACTGATGACACCAATGAATTGGTTTGCATCTTGAGGAAGACTACTTTCGACTTGAATTTCTTCCTCAAATATGAGCAGTTGGGACTCAGTAAGACATTTTCAAACTGGCAACTATTAGAAAAATGACAAGGTTATGTTCTTTAATGTAATTTTTACAATGTCTCTATCATTTCTAGCATGTTATTGGGCACAACAGTGGGAACTCAAGAAATGTTTGCAATGAACGGACTCCAACACAGATGTATTTCAGTTGAGAGGAAACGGGGAGATGTTTCCAACGTTCCATACAAATTGTTTACAAGTTAAACACTATTTGAAACATACAGGAGAAATTTGTTATTAAATGGATTCCTAAGGTGAGTATATTTTACAATATTTGGAATCACTTTGTAGTATAACTCCTTTGTGTAATCCATTTTTTGAGTTTCATATTTTTATACATCAAGTTTGCTGGTAATAGGATAAACTAGATTAGTGCCTTATAGGCATGAGAAAGCCAACTGAATGGCTACTGATTAAATTGAGCTGTTTTTCATAGAAAGCACTGTCCCTCTTTCTATAGTTTCCCAGATGATCTCCTACTCTCTCTCTGTCTCCCTCATCCTCCCCCCCCACACACAAATTTTCTCCTCTGTGTTTTAATTCATATTTCAAATTTGGTAGTTGTATCCTAATTTATAATGTATGCATAAACTTCATTTTCCACCTTTTCCCACCCCCTTGTTTAACCACATGCCTCACCATTTTTCAAAATAGGTATGCCTTCCATGGTGGTTGGATCATCCACAGCATGTAGAGGCTTCAAGTCGTCTGTCTCAGGTGGTGGCTTTTGTATGAGCATGCTGGAAGTTGAAGCTCCCCCAGCTGAGAAGCAATATTTCTAGGTCACCCTCAAGGTGGGACTCAGGGAAGAGAGTGTGACTTATTCTCTTTCATTTCCTCTGTAACTCTCAGCTGTTCAGGGCCTTTTCCCCCCATAATCCATTGAAAAATTAGAGAAGCGATGACCCCTCTCAATAACTATCTTACCTTAAAAAAAGGTTCTATTCCTTTGACATAAATGAGAGAAAAGCAGAACGTGCAACTAGCTACTCTGAGCATGTGGTGGAATAGAAAGCCATTTTTCTTGGGACACTAGGTTAAAGGTCTTAGAGTGTCGATTACAGTTGTAACAAGGACTCTTGACAGACGGGCCCACAAAAGACAGAGAAGTCAACTACCCGCTCACATGCTATAAATCCTGTTCTTCCTCAACTCCCAGGTCCATCCTTCTTACCTGCCTGGGCCTACTCCCACAGATCAGACCAAAATCTCGCCTGATACCCGTATGAGGAAGAGACATGACTCAGAGGTAAATATTTTACTACAGTGGAGATGGAACGGATAAAGTCAATTGGCCCCTAACACCTACATTTAGACCAGTAAGTGTCTCATCTTGCCTTGAAACTCCCTGCAAGAGAACCCATTGTCCTTGGAGTGTGATCAGGAGACCATGGTACCTGTGCTCTGAGGAGTCCTGACTAACCCGCGGGACTGAATCACACACATGAAAAATTTCAGATGAAATTCCTCTTTACTCATGGCTGTATTTCTCCTAGAAATAGAGATGCAGTTTAATCCATATGAACAGATCTGTGGAACGATGGAGTTGGGACAAAACGGTCATGGGCCAGGTACTGCCCCGTCCTGAAGGCCTTGGGACATGACCACATAAAATATCAGCACAGGAAGTGGTACAAATAACATACTTTTATGCATTTGACAGGGCAAGAGCTCCTGGATTCAGTGAGCATCTAGGTAAGAGGTGGGGCCCCTCCCCCAGAGGCTCCCCTGCTCTAAGGCTGCGCTCAGACCCGGGAGGTTTCCTAAGTGTTTCTCTGGGATGCCCGGATGGCCCAGCGGTTTAGCGCCTCCCTTCGGCCCAGGCTGCGACCCTGGAGACCCGGGATCGAGTCCCACATTGGGCTCCCTGCAGGGAGCCTGCTTCTGTCCTCTGCCTCTCTCGAATAAAGGAATAAAAAAAAAATTTTTTTTTTAGAAGCATTTCTCCAAGACTCCTAGATTCTAGGGTCAAGAGGCCAAGCTGAAGGACTTGGTAAAAAGTCTGAATGAACCAACATATTTCTCCCCATTATTTCCTTTTTAAAAGCAGGGCTGGGGGTGGGGGCAGCCCGGGTGGCTCAGCGGATTAGCGCCGCCTTGAGCCCAGGGCGTGACCTTGGAGACCCGGGATCGAGGCCCACGTCGGGCTCCCCGTGGGGAGCCTGCTTCTCCCTCTGCCTGCGGCTCTGCCTCTCTCTCTCTCTCACTCTCTGTGTGTGACTCTCATGAGTAAATCCATAAATAAAATCTCACGGACTACACGTCAGTCACCTCAGCCACCTCAGCCAGAGGGCCACCGCCTGGGCCATTCAGTCCTTCACAGGGTGACCGACACCCGCGTCTCCGGCGGACCCTGCCGGAGCTCCCCTCACACCTCTGCCCAGGTTTCGAACTCCCTCCGAGTCCTGCCAAGTTCTCCGTGTTTCCGGAGCCTGACCTAAGCTAATCCTAAAAAAAAAAAAAAATATGCTGCCTTTTTTCCCCCCTTTTTCCTTTTTCCCAATGGCCATTCGAGCATAACGTGACGTAAAAGCGTCCAGGACTGCAAGTTAGGAAACTTGTTTCGTCGTCCCACATTTGCCGTGCCCTTCGCGGCCGTGGGAGAGGACGTGCCCCTCCCCGAAACGGCTCGCCTCGCCCGCTTCCCACAGCTACTGTAAGCACCACCGCTGCGCGAGTCTCCGTGAAGCCCGATGCCGCGCTCGCTCCGGCTCTCAGGTCTGCGTCCGTCCCGGGGGCCGCACGTTCCCGCCGACCGCGGGCGGGCCACGGCGGAAAGCTGCCATGGAAACCGGAGCGAACGCAGAACTCGCCCAGCGGAACCAGAAGACGGCGCGCCAGGGGCTCGAGGGAACAGAGAAGAGCGAAGGACGACGGCTGCACTAATAGTAACCCCGGGAACGGGAACGGGAACGGGACGGGAAGGAGAAAAACCCCCAAACTGAAAGGGGAACAGGGGAACTCTGCCTTCAGCCTTGGGCGCTGCTCGGGCCTGGCCGCACTGCGCAGGCGTTCCCCGGGTCCTCCACTCTGCTCTTTGACCTCCCGCCCCCTCCCCCCCTTTCCCCTCCCCCGCCCCCTCCGCCGCCGCCGCCGCCGCCGCAGCTGCAGCCACCGGGCGGCTCTTCCGGTGCTGTGGAGGCTGTTCCGGTTCGCGGCGGTTCCCGGGTTTTGCGTTCCGCGCCCGGCCGGAAACCCCTTCGCATAGCAGCCGGTTCCGGTTCGGTGAGTGGCGGCGGGAAGCTGGGGGAGGGGTGAGGATGGAGGGAGCCTGGGCCGGGAGGCAGCGCCGGGCCGGGCCCAGCGGGCTGGGCCGGGCCGGGCGGAAGCGGGGGGGGCTGTGGGGCCGGCGCTCTTTCCTCCGCCCCGCCCCCTGGGACCCCCTCCCCTCCCCCCCGCGCGCCCCGGGCCGCGCTCCGGCGGGCGGCCGTTAAGTCGGCTTCCCGAGGCCGTTCCCTCAAGGCCCCTTTCTCCTGGGCCGGGGAGAGGCCCGACTCCCCGCTCCCGCCCTCCTCGGCGCCGTGACCTCGGGCCCCGCATCCCGGGGCGCCGTGCCGGGGAGAAAGGCCGGGCGGGATCCGGGGGCGCCCCCGCCCGGGCCGGGGCTCGTGTCGCGGGGGGGGGGGGGCGCGCTGCGCGGCGGGAAGCTCCGCTCTCCCGGACACCTGCTTCCCCTCCCGCCTCCCTCGAGACCTCGGTGGCCCTTCTCTCGACTACTTGTGCGTCTCGCGTAAACGTTCCTGCAACTCTCTTACTCGGCGGTGTCCTCCCCCGAGGTGGGATGACCGCTTAGTGTCGCCACCGCAGACACGGGCTATGCGCACCCCGGTGCCCGCCGCGGTCCGCTTACCTGGCTCATCGCCTCCGGGTAATTGCCCCCGAACCGTCTCTCCGTCTCGGTGAACCCCCAGCGCGATCCCTCCTGGACAGGTGCCCGGCTTGTCTTGAGCTTGGTGATTTCTGTTTATCGGTGCCTCTGCAGTATTTTCCCTATCTTGTGTGCAAGGACTTAAGCTCCTTTATCACTTTGGAGTCAGCCTTTATTATTAAGGCCGTTTCATCCCACGCTGGGCACACTTGGGTGGGGGTGGGGTGGGGGTGGGGGTGCCCGTGAAGTTTGTCATGGAGCCTTCTTTCCCCAGGCTGCCCACCTATTTGGCTGAGGGCCTTTGTTCTAATTGGATGGCGCGCGTGCAGTAGGATCCCATCGGCTCCTAAATCTTCGTCCTGTGCAGGGATGACTCGTGCTGAGCGCTCCTGCTGGAGGACAGGTTCCCCTGCCTTTGAAATTACAGTCCCCGGGAAGCCTCGAGCATCTCTCTTCAGCACGGTCCCTTCCAACTTAGAGATCTTCCAACTTAGAGATCCCTTCTCTCCCCGCCCCCCACCCCCGCCTCCCCTCCCCAGTCCCATTCCCCCCCCCATTGAAGCCTCATTCCCCCCCCCCTTTTTTTTTAATCTTGGGAAGTCTCATTCTTCTTTTTTTTTTTTTTTTGCCCAATTCCCATTGATTATCCCGCCTGCAAACATGGTCTTCTATGTCACCCGTCAGCGGAGTTAAATCTGGAGGGAGCAGAATGGATTAAAAAACAGGTTCTCCCACTTAGGGCTAAGGTGATGTAACCCTCTGACTACTGCTTTGAAAAGTCTCTTCCTCTCCTTTACGGGACTCCCACGCCTCCTGCCAGCTGCACCAGCTTTACTTTTCTTGCTAGGAGTGATCTGTTGATGGATCCAGTTTCCCCCTTTCCCCCTCCCCCCGGGACACAGTGAGTGTTTGCAGCAGCAGCAGCAGCAGCAGCAGCAGGGACCGGTTCTTGACTCATCTTCGTGTGCCTAGTGCCTCGCGTGTAACTGGCGCACACGGAATGTCCGTGTCCTGGAGGGGTGGAATGCTTAGTGTTTTAAGGGGCTTGAGTGTTAAGGCGTTAGTCTAAGTGGGGGAGATTATAGACACAAATAGGAGAGACCCGGACACACGATGATATGCTGCAAACTGTATCATACACACAGAGTTGAGATCACTTCCACGCCCTTCTCGTATCATAAATTATTCTAACCACATTTGGTCCTGGATAAAGCCAATTGCCTCTCCTCAGTCTGTATACTTTCTAGTAACTAGCCATCGTAACTGTAAACATTCTCTTTTATAACCACTTCTTCGCCTGTAAGATTATACATATTTTGCTATACCTGTTACATTCTGATACTGTCAGGACTTGGCCATCTTTTCTCTCTTTCTCTCTCTCTCTCTCTCTCTCTCTTTCAGATTTCCTAATATTTTGTGTTCAGCCATTAACTTGACTTCACCTGAATACCTGTAACAGCTTATATTCTTTCAGTAAATTAATGACCAGTGCAAACCAGGAACCGTTATTAGGATACTTTTCTTAAAATGGAAACATTCTTAGGCTCGCGGGAATTTGGTGTCACCAGATCTAGCATTTCATGATCTAGCATTTCATGTTGAGTCTTGGAGCAAAATATCTCTACTTCTAATGTAAATGCAAGTGGCAAAAAGAAACTAACATAAGCACATGGAAGAAGCTGGGTGTATTTGTATTAAAATGTAAATGTGAGTCTTTTAATTATTAAAATTATGAAACAGCGTGGAATCCCCCAGGACCATCCCCCAGAGAATTACTTTCATTTTGCCAAAGCGTATGAATCCTTGATGAAGATCTGTTAAAGGATACTAAGTTTTGTGGTGTTTGTTGAAAACACATTTGCTTGGGAGTTAAGGTGCCCTGGATTTTTATCTTCCTTTGCCCCCATCTATGTGATTCCAGGAAAATCACTTAACCTGTCTGGACATAGTCTGTAAAATTCTTTAATTTCTTGCTTCCTTCCCTCTACAGCTATCTTAACAATACAAAGGAAGTAACTTGGGACTGTTCTACTAGGCACCACAGTTTTAAATTGGCATTCTCCTTAAATCAAGAAAAAAGGCTAGAGAGGACACGTATGAAATAGCCTAAAGGGGTGAAATGAGAAAAAGCCACTGCTAGTTTACTGGTTGATGGGATTTTTTTTCCCCCTTAATTTAAAATGGAAGAAGGGGAAAAAAAATAACCTGGAGAATTTCCAAATAGAAGCCTTTTCTTAAGTTGAGCATTTGGGAATGTACTCGAAGCCTAAATATAAGGCTTAAGTTATTTGGGAATCCTCCCCAACGAGGCTCGTAATCAGATGATTACTCTGCTTAGTCTGTAGCTATGCCAAGAAAAGCTCAAGCCGGCTTTCTTTGTGTGTTATTGCGCTCATAAGGAATACCTATTATCATTATCTGGTCTCAATAGTGGATTGAAGCCCTGATACTGATACAGGTATTGATAAAGTTGATGATAAACTAAAGTTGATGAAGTGCTCAATCTTCTTAAAAATATAAGATTATGATTATAGTAAGTGTGAGTATTACCATCCCTAGTTTCCTCTTAGACGTGCCAAGAAGCTTATGTGCCGATGGTATGTTTATTATCCGAGTTCCAAGTAGTTAGGTTTTTAAATTTCTTTTGGGGGCGGGGGCGGATTAGGTACATCAGAGGAAAAAATAATTTCATGTAGGCAAAAGGACTTTGGTTTGTAACAATTTGATTAATGATGGGAGAAAAAGTACAACTGAGAAGTATTCCTTGATTGTTCTCAGAATATCAGTAGCTTTATGTTTGGCTGCTGACTAAAACATATGGAAGAGAAGTCTAATGGGATCACCCTAAGATCTATTACTTGTTTATAAAATGGTTTAGCATGTGGTAATACAGCAGTGGGTTGCAAAGAATTTCTAGGTTGTAATTTCAGTGCAGTCCCTGACTAACTTTATGAGCATATGCAAATTAATCTCCAAAGGGTTGGCACTCCCAACTCCTTGATGTAATAGTCTGTGATTCTGGGAGTAGTCCATAATTGCTGTTTAATATAACTCAGGGTTCAGAAATGTTTGGAATCGCCTCCTCTAGTTTTAGTTTCTATTCTCTTCCCATCAAGTCATCTCTCCTTACCACCTTATAGTTTTCTCTACAAAGAACACAAATGTCACTTGGGAGTGACTTCCTGTTCTATAATTATATGAAGGAGGTGTTTCAGTATGTAACATTTCTGTTTTCTGTCTTCTTTCATAGGACTTTGTATCTTTGCTAACGTCAGTGATGTGAAAAGACCTGACATGGGTAAGTCTGACTATGAAGTAGTAATTCAATCTTTTTAGTTACTCTGATTAGTTAAGTTGAATCGAAAGAATGTTTGTGGGTTGGTTTTTGTTTTTTTTTTTAACATTTTCCGTGTTTGCTTTTTTGTGCTTAATAATGATCTTAAAGGAGGTCTCAATCTAATTATGTAACAACGTAACATGAGACAATTTTCTTTAGGTTGAGACATTGTTTATAGCATCATTTGGAAACATTTTCTCATTCATTGTATTGAAAAAGCCAGATGCATACTAGCAAACATTTACTATGTGCCAGGCCCTGTTCTGAGTACTTAAAATATATTAATTCAATTAGTTTTTTTTTTACAACTGCCTTACATGGGTGCCTAATATCATCAAGGAAGCTGAGGTTAAGAAACAACTGTACTGGCAGAGCCAGTAAACAGAAATTAAACTCAAGCAGTCTGGTTCCAGAGTCCTTGTTCTTTCATACTATGTCATACCAACTTTTGTACGATAAACAGTTTGATGAAGGTAAATGTCATCTAGCTAGGAGCATTGAGAATTGTGATTGCAACATCTTCCAATCTTCATGATTCTTTATCTCTATAAAGGGGACCAATACAAGGTCAGGACTAGTCGCCAATCAGAAATAGATTGAACAATTTATATAGTTAATTCTTATAATTCCATTTGCTTCTTTTAAAGTCACATTAGTCTTCTCTCTTCTTTCTGTTTCTTCCTTTTTCTTAGTCTATCTTCTCTCTGCCCTGATCATTTGTTTCCCTGTTACTCTAATTGTTGATGTCAGTGTAAGTCACTGAGTTCTGTCCTCTCATTTGGTTCTGTTCTAGTTCTTCGTACTAACAAAGATTTCAAAGGTGGTTATAAAGTAAGGCTCTGCCGTAGCATTATAGTAATTGAGCTGATACCTGTTAAGAGCCATATGAATAAATGATATTTTTTGCACGCACAAAAAAAGTTCAGGTGGATTAATTTTTAAAGCACCCTTTTGAGTTAGACAAAGGAAATAAATAATTGTTAACAGTGATTGTTTCTGAATGGTGAGATTTCTTTCTCTCTTTTTATAATAATTTTTTTTTCTACACTTAAAACATTCAGAGTTTCTTTAGGGAAAATTTTTAAAACTTTGAGTTCGGATTTTTTTTTTTTTTTGAAGATTTTATTTATTCATGAGAGACACACAGAGAGAGACAGAGTGAGAAGCAGGCTCTCCCCGGGGAGCTGATGCGAGACTCGATCCCAGGACCCTGGGATCATGACCTGAGTCAAAGGTAGACGCTCAACCACTGAACCACCCAGGTATCCTGAGTTCATCTTTTTCTATACTTGCACAAGTTTTGAACTTTTTGGTAGGTGATCTTGGTAAATTCCAGAGGAGCCAATTTCTGCACATGGGCCTCTTTTTTGACCATGATATTTTGAGATTTCTGGCCAATGGTTATAAAAGAAGGGTTGTATTTGAATATAGGGATGTTCTTTGGGAGTCATTTTTATTAGGTGAAATGATTTGTTCATAGGAAAGTAGTTATCGAGGAATTATATGACTTGAATTAATTTGGATTCTTTCCCCAGATGATATTGCTGATAGGATGAGGATGGATGCTGGAGAAGTAACTTTAGTGAACCACAACTCCATATTCAAAACCCATCTCCTGGCACAGACAAGTTTTCCAGAGGACCACCTTTCATTTTCTGACCATCAGGTTAGGAATAATTTTCTTCCCTTAGTTAATGAATTACTTTGGCTAAAATTTTCATCTGATATAATTTAAATGCCACACTCAAAAGGATAAACATATATAAACTCTTTAGGATCAATATTTCTAGTGTTTTCAATTTTGTTTGATATATTAAAGACAAGAACTAGGCTGTGTATGAGTCTTTTGAGAACAGTATCTTTTAGAAAACTTTTTATTATTCCTGTGCATATTACAATTACTGAAACACAGGTTAGTGTTCTTTTAAACTAGTGTCTTAAAGTTGCTGAGCTTTAAGCGGGAGGAAATATGTAAGTATACAGAGGTGCTAGATTTCCCTGTGCTATAAAGGACCACCAGCAACAGCATCCCCTGGGAGCTTGTTAGAAATGTAGAATCTCAGGTTTCACCCCAGACCTACTGAATCAGAATCTACAGTTTTAAAATTTTCCAGCTGGCAAATAGAAATATCACATATTCCAATAATTCTCCTACTGGGTATTTACCCAAGAAAAATGAAAACACTAAATCAGAATGTGATTATGCACCCCTATGTTTATTGCAGCATTATTTGCAATAGCCAAAACACGGAAGCTGCCTAAACGTCCATTGATAGGTGAATGAATAAGAAAGATGTAATATACATATAAGTAGTAGAATATTATGCAGCCATAAAGAAGGATGAGATCTTGCCATTTATGACAGTATGGCATAGACTCAGAGAGTATTATGCTAAGTGAATTAAGACTGCGAAAGACAAATATCTCACGATTTCACTAATATATGGAATCTAAAAAACAAATAACAATGATTAGATCTGTAAATACAGAGAACAAACTGATGGTTGTGGGGAAGGAGGTAGAACAAAATAGATGAAGGACAGTGGGAGATAACAGGCTTCCAGTTATGGAGTAAGTCACAGAAGTAAAAGGCACACAGCACGGGGGGTATAGTGTGTCAGACAATAGCTACATTTATGGTGAGCATAGCATAACCTACAGAAAAGTTGGATCACTATGCTGTGCACCTGAAACCAATGTAACATTATATTTTAGCTATGCGGAAATTAAAACATTTTTTTAAACATTTTTTTAAAAAAGAAAAAAGTCTCCAGCTGGTTTATTTACGCATTATGGTCTGAGGAGCATTGTTAATAGAACAATCTTTCTCAGTAGGAAAGCTGTTACTAATATGGAAAAGACAGTTCTTTACTGTGTGAATCTCTCTCAAGCAAAGCAGAATGTTAAGCATTCTGCTCTTGGGCACTAAATACCTGTAGCATCTGCCCCTAATAATGATTTTTGCTAACTGAATGTATAGCCACACATTTCCAGATTAGTACTGGAGTATAGCCCCACCCAGATAAAGAACTTCTGTATGAAGTTATCCAAAGATTCAAAATCAGATGCATTTTATCATGCTCTTTCATAAATGATACAACTGGCTTTTAGAACAGGGTATACTACGTGCATATTTACCTTTTAATGAGCGTCCTTTGAATTAACTTGTGTAACAGATACTTTGCCTGTTTTTCCCCTTGAAGCCTCACTCATTTCATCAGATTGTCTATGCATTTTCCTTTCTCATTCGTATGTAGTTTCTTTATGATATGTAAAAATATAGTTATATTGAATTCTGAAATATCTCACAATCTTGTTTAATGAAACATTTTTCCTAGTATAGATTTTTATTCCATTTTATTGTCAAAAATATGACTTAAGAAAAATCTTTTGCTTTGTTTAGATTTTACCTTCCAGGGAAGGAAATTTGGACCGATCTTATACATGTTCAACAAGAAGTGCAGCTTGTAACCCAAATTATTATTCAGGTATGACACTTTACTTGGAGCCACAACATTTGTACCATTCAGATTTCTTTCTAGCAAATTGTGTGTGTTTACCATCTCTAAAGTGAAAACACTGTCAAAAGCAAAATGGTATTTTCTCCACTAAAACATCACTGTGTGTGTGTGTGTGTGTGTGTGTGTGTGTGTGTGTGTTGGGGGGGTGGGAGTTGCTATAATACTTTACTGACCTAGTCTCAACCACTTATTTTTAATGAAAAAGTTTTTTTTGAGATCCATTTTCTTACTTGTTTATTATGTCATTGTGGAAAGCAGTACAACTTTGGTTTGGGCTTTTTTTTTTTTTTTTTTTTTTTTTTTTTGAGCTATGTGTATATGATGTAAAGGATATTTGTTTTGGATTGACGTAAAGCACAGAGTTAGCTTATTTCTATTCTGCTTGAAACCATGAATCCTGAAAAATTATTTCTACCCAAGCTTGTCCCTCCATCAGGGCAGGAAATGTTAACATGTTTTTGTCTAGCACCTGCCACAGCCATGCTTGCATATTCAAGGGCTTGCCTGTTCAGCTTGTGATCCATGACAGAAGTCAGCATTCTCTAGGCTATTCCTAGTCCATGGCCTGCCTGACTTTCCATCTGCCCCCTTCCTAAGGTTAGGACTTCCAGTGATCTTCTGGCTCTGTCTTGGGGAAACTAAGAGGTTTTTGTTGGTTAGCTTCCTGGCAGGAGAACCCAGGAAGATTATAGTGCCATAATGCCATCCCGTGTCTTATCACTCTTAATGTTTCAGTCTCCTCACATTCCCACTAATATGGGAATATTAATAAAACTGCTGAACCTGCCCTAATGGGATTTTTATAAGGATAAATTGAGATAATAAATATGAAATGCAAATAATAATTGTTGTTGTTATTTGGCTTCCTCAGGATTCTTTGTCAGCAAGATGAGATCTCCTTCCCTAAAAAGACGTTAGTATGATGATCTTTTAGATTTATATTATATTTAAATGTCATTTAGGTGGGTGGTACCCTGGGCTCTGGATTCGTTTGTTGGTATGGGAAATGGTCTCTGCAAAGTATGTGCATAGTTTGTATAGGAAAATCAGTTAACTGGCTCAGAAAGTAACTCTGCCATCATTATTATTGGAAAGGCCTTTCTGATGAGCAGAAAGCCTGAAATCTGGTTGAATAGTTCATTATTAATCCTAGGGGAAGGATAGTTGAGTGGATAATGAAATGAGATCATTAATATATACATTTGAATTCAGGCTGTGCTTGCTTATAATTTCATATGTTGATTTACCATTGGATATAATATTTACTTACAGTTTAAAATAATTCCTTAATAAGAAACAATTATTTATAAAAATTATACTCAAAATCTGCTGACCATAACAACTCAACTCTGTGGCCTTGTCTGTGTAGCTTAACTGTGGCCTTATCTGTGTAACTTATCTGTGTGTACTTGCATGATACACATTGTATGATTCAATACATATCATCTTTTTTAGCCTAACATTTTAGCCTAATTTTTACTTTTTCATCTGTTTACATGTTATTCTTCGTGTCTACCTTTTTCTGTTGATTTCTAGTAATCCATAGAACTGATATGCACATTTACAATGCTTTATGTGCAATTCCAAAATATAAAAGGTCCTGAAAACCAGAAATTCTTTTCATAATTCACTTGGCATCCAAACTGACCTGACCTGAAGTCATTCCTTGGCAAAATCCACATGAATTGACGCGAAACTATTTATATTTTGTCTTCTATTTATCTCTGTAAATATGAGTATTTATATATTTCTTATATATTTCACTGCAGATACATCAATATGTTTGATTACAGGATGTACCTTCAAATTATACCTTGAAGTGTTACATAGTGTGTATGTGCGTTTATGTGTGTGTGTGTATTTATATAGTTATCTTTCTAAAATCCCCAAAATTTTAAATTTAGAAGTGCAGTGGGACCTAGGGGACTATGATTTAGGATAATGGGCCCATGCCTTCATTTACTTCATTATTTTCTCTATGGTTTAGGTCCCCTTCACTCTCGCTGTTTATAGCTATTATAAATAATATGACTTAAAAACATTTGTATGTATAGCCCTTTTCTTTCAAATTTCATTAGACCCTTAATATTCATAAAGGATGTATCCAAGATCATCTCAAAAATCTCATGTTCTTGACTATGATAGTATTTAACCATATTCTTGGCTTTCTACTCAATTACATGATTCTTGAGAGGTACATTTTTTCCTTTGTTTCTCCTAATACCTAAGTTGATCCCCATAGCAAATCTTACACTGAAGTTTTGTCTCTCACTTGAAGGCCATTTTTTAGGAAAAGAAAAAAAAATCATAACAGTTACTGTATACATGATGAATAGCGAATAGTAACTGTGACTAACAGAGCCATATTGAAATGGGGTTGCCGAGCTATTAGATTTATTCCCTAATTTACAGCCTGAGGCAGAGTATTCGGCTGTGTGCCTCTACCAAGTTTCATCTTATCCCTGACCAAACAAATGTATGGCATGTCATAGACCCCCAGGGTTGCTCTCTGACAATCAGAATTTTAAATCTGTGAAGGCCAAGGGTTTAAATACTTTTCTCTTAAAATCTTCAGTTTAAATCTGCTTTTTACTGTGCACTTTAAACTTCGTTCCTTTGTCACACCCATTCCAACTGATTGTTAAGAATTTTGTCTCTGCTGTCTCCTTTGTATGTATTCTTTTCCGATAATCTCCACATTGATTTCTGTGGTCAGTCACCTTGAGCTTCATTGCTTGATGGGGGTCTCCAGTTTACTTTCTTTAGTCTTCTCATTCTGTCTTGATGTTTGTCTCCTCTCTTGCTGTTCTCTTTTCTATCAAGATGAAAACAAACATGGGAAAGCCCCAAACTTTAGAATCCAGGGTCTGGAGCTTACCATTTCCTGCTTTACTGAATTTTCTTCTCCATATCAAGTTTTTAAAAAATCTGCTTCTTAATCCATTAAGATTAGACTATTTTTAAAAATCTTTTTTTAGAAAGCAGAGAAAATGCAGCTCTTTTATTTTAATAATTTACTACTGGTCAGACTTCAGGACCTTGCTTCTATTAAGAATACAATTGAAAATTAAAACATTTTAAGCACTAAACAAAGAAAAGTAGATTAAGATGAAAAGAAGTGATTTTGCTCATGCTTAGAATCATTATCAACATCTTATCTTTGGAAAATATGTTAAATGAGATTGCCAAACTGTCATTTAGTAGATGACTTAAAGCATCCTGCTACTTTTAATAACTAAACTTGAAAGTTAACAGGAGCAACTGATGATGGTTACTTTTATTGTGATTGCCTGACATACTTCTCTTAAAATATAAAGTTTATTTCATTATGTCCATAAAAGTATTTCCTGTCCTTATAGAAAATTTGTAGAGAAAAGTAGAAAAATACCCATCATTCTATCATTGGAACACAACCAAAATTAAATTATTGGTGTAGATCCTTATAGTTTTGTGTTGCATATGTGCACATAATAAGGAGTCTTATTTGTGCATTTGCAATCTGATTTCTTAACGATGACGGAACCAGCTTAAACATCACTAAAAAAAAGAGTGTCTGCAGCCCCATCCATGTTGGTTCCTCTTGAGCTCTTTTGATTGCATCAACACTAGAAGACTAGTCATTGCTGTCATTGAGTGGAGATGGAACCACCTTGTTCTAGTTAAACAGACTGCCTGATGCTGTGCTTTTTCCCTTGTGTTTAAAAGCTGAAACCTTTGTGAAATGCCGTTAAGGAGGCAACTCTGGCTTATCCTTGGTCTCACTCAAATTTCACACTTGTCAGGGTAATTTTGCATTTTTTAAATAGAGTTATTCCTCAAGTAGACATCTCTAGTTAGATCATTTCCCCATCATATTTTAGCAAAAAAAAAAAAAAGTATAGAAAACAGATTTCTGATGTTACTCCTTTGCATTTAAAGATTAAAATGTTCTGGTCCTTTAATGATAACTCATTTTTATCAGCTTGGTTTCTCTCCTTAAAATAATAGTAATAAATGCTAAGTATAGGTACTGATTACAAAGCTAAAAGGTTATAATTCATTTTGAAAGTAAATTTATTAAATTAAGTTCATCTACTGGTGAATCAGCTAGTAGTAATACCACCCCTGAGTGCTGCTTTTTTTTTTTTTTTTGCTGTTTTATTTATCCCAAATCCTGATAATCCTGATTCTAAAAAACAACAACAAATAAAACCAAACAATCACAACAGCACAAAACTTACTTTTGTCACCTACCCTATCTTTTGGATACAATATCAAAAGCTACATTAAATATTTTAAATAACTTTGCACAAAGTTCTATAGTTATATCCTTTGAGAGAAGATCTTCAAAATGATGTTAGCATTAGGCAGAAATTCAGGAAGTAGAGAATTATCATTCTCATTTTTCCACTGGTGTTCCTCAGAGTTTCATAACTTAACATCTGAAATTATTTTGAAGGTACTGTTTTAAATTGTCTGATCCTGCAGATAGGGAGAGGTGAATTTAGAAATTATTCTATTCCTGCGGCGCTTTGGTGGCTCAGTTGGTTGAGCATCTGACTCTTGATCTCGGCTCAGGTCTTGGTCTTAGGCTCGTGCGTTTGGCCCTGCACTGGATGTGGAGCCTACTTAAAAAAAAAAGAAAAAAAAAAAAAAAGAAAAAGAAAAAAAAAAAAAGAAAGAAAAGAAATTATTCTATTTCTACCTGAAATTTCAAGAGACTTTCTTATCCTACCTTGTAAGCCACAAGTCAGAAGATTCAAATAATAAATAATCCTCACTTAACGATGATTGCAGTAACAAGCATCATAGGTAGTATTGATATATCTGATGGTTATGACATTAAGTGACCAAATGTTATCATACCAAAATCAGATGCGTATGATGGGTCATTCCTGCCATAAGCCAGCCAGAATAAGCAGCAACGAGGTTATCTTTGCTCTTAGAGAGAGCCCCCGAGTCGTGAACATGGTAATTAAAAACAAGAAAGTGACACCAGCTGCTTATTAAGCAATAACTGTTGTTCATATGAATTACAATTCTCCTTGGCCCTCCACCTGCTTTCTTACTGGTCTGGCCTACCTTCTTTCAGGCCCAGGCCTGGGAGTGCTTGCAAGATATAGTTGGGGTAAAATGTTGACTTTTGGTGGACACCACGGAGTCACATTGATGCAGATAAGGCACATGGCTGTGGCAGGATTCAGCTCCTTCATCAATTTTCAGGTTAGTATGGCTGAATCAATTATAGTTTGTAGAAGTTCCCTTACTGCAGACTTTACTGGCAGTTGAGACTGGGATCTTTCTTCCATGAGAGACATGGTGCTTGCCACATTACTTTGGAATACAATGTTGGACATGGTTGCAGTCATATGGAAAATTACTATTGTAAGATATTTGTCTAATTATTCAAACTTTTATTCTTTTAGACAACCCTTCCTCAGACAGTTTTCTTGGCTCAGGAGATTTAAGAACCTTTGGCCAGAGTGCAAATGGCCAGTGGAGAAATTCCACTCCAGCATCAGGTTCAGCTTTACAAAAATCAAGGAACAGCCGAAGTCTTTACCTCGAAACCCGAAAGACCTCAAGGTAGGTATTCTGGCCACTTAGTTCACAAGCCTTTCCTCTGATATAAGAGAAAATGGCCATAAGATAGTTGCTGACTTTGGCATTTTATTATATATATATAAACACACTGTTTCTGAACCTTAAACCATGAAAATATGGACAAATCCATTTTAAACCTTCAGCTTTTAATTTACTCACTGCTGAATTTTGATGACAGCCAAAATTTCTCCTTAGAGGAGAGCTTTAAGGGAAATCTTGGTGCATTTGATTATTTTGGGATTAATATGGCTATTATGAATCTTAAAGTGGAAATCGTTCAATTTCTACAGCTTCAGTAGCAAAGTAATCAGTATGTTTTATAGGGTCTCACATGACCAGAGAGACCTGGCTTAAACCAAAGAAACTCTGTACTTCTTGGCCTTGGTCAACTAGATCTACACTACTCTTAGAAAATAGAGTTACAAAGAAATTTATCCTTTTTAGCCCAATTTCATAAGTGCTACCTATTCCCTCACCAAGCTTATACTGATCATTAAAAACAGATAAAGTTTGGCTGAGAAACTTTTCCCTTGGGAACTTTATTGGTAAAATATTTCCTTTTTAAAATACTATTTATGACTTATTAAATTTTACTCTGGTGATGGATTTTAGGAATATGGGATCATATAATTTCCTGCTTAGTCAATGCTAAACTTTCTGGTGTTGATAGAAACCAATGAGATGGCATTTATTTTATGATTATTAGCACATGGACCCTGGAAAAATGTGTCAGTACTCCCAGGGCTGGTCTTCCCCACTTTTTAATATATTTTTAAATTACATAAGAATTCAAAAAAAAAAAAAAAAAAGAATTCGTTAATGCATTTACATTGTAAAAATTAAAACATTGCCAGTAAAGCTAAAGATCCTTGAGCATGCCTCACAATCTTATTCCTCTTCCCTTGGTATGTTTCCTTCCAAACTTTTCCCTATGCTTGTTCTCCTTTTCCTTATATGTAGCATAATATATATGCTATGTATACTATGAAATGTATAATGCTATTTTGTTTTCATTAAAGATTTTTTGTATGTATCATTAAAGATTTTTTTTTTTTTACTAGTAAGGCCATACTGTTCTTTTTTTTTTTTTAAATAACATTATTTAACAAGTACATATGGTTTGTAAAAAAAAAAAAAATCAGAAAATAACAGATAGGTAAAAATAAAAAGTAAAACATCATGTTTCCACCAGTGAGAGATCATCTCCGTAATATCTTAGTACATATCTTTTCAGATATTTTTCTCTGCATTACCTACATTTTTTCAATGTGGTGGTTATTGCCCTTAAGCCTTTTACAATCTAGAACATCCCCTTTTTCTTATGACATGACTTTTTTCACATAATATTCCACCTTTTGAATTTGACAGGTTTCTTCCTCATAGTATTATTTTGTAATATATCCTCTGTATTTTTTTTTTTTTTTTTTGTAAACTAGATTTTTGTCTTGAATAAAAGCTGGTGCTGTGTTATATCACATTAAAACCTACAAATCTGGGTTCTCTTCATTAGTGATCTGGATTAACCTCTGGATTAAGGAGGTAACAATCTGGTCCTTTTGTACAGTTAGGTTTTATCCCCCTTGTGATGACTAGAATGTAATCTAAGTGATGTTACTTTGGCATTATATCAGTGACCAGTTCCACATTAGCCTAATAGCTATTCATATCATTTAATAATCCTTATTGGATAATTTTTTTAATTGAGGTGAAATTAACATACAACATTATACTAGTTTCAGGTATATAACATAATGATTCAATATTTGTATATATTGCAAAATGATCACAATAGGTCTAGTTAACATCTGTCACCATACATAGTTACAAAATAGTTTTTTCTTGTGATGAAGATTTTTAAGACCTACTTCCTTAGCAACTTTTATTTATTTATTTATTTTTAATAGTAAATTTATTTTTTATTGGTGTTCAATTTGCCAACATACAGAATAACACCCAGTGCTCATCCCGTCAAGTGCCCCTCTCAGTGCCCGTCACCCATTCACCCCCACCCCCCGGCCTCCTCCCCTTCCACCACCCCTAGTTCGTTTCCCAGAGTTAGGAGTCTTTATGTTCTGTCTCCCTTTCTGATATTTCCTACCCATTTCTTCTCCCTTCCCTTTTAAATATGCAGTAGCAGTATTATTAATTATAGTCACGTTGTATGTTATATCCCCAGAACTTACTTATTTTATAACTTGAAGTTTGTGCTTTTTGACCTTTGACCTGATAATAGTTTTATTAGAGTTAATGAAATAGTACTTTTCCAATGTTACCATTTCTTCTATACTTATTAGTCATTCTGTGAAGGGGAGTTTTTTTTCTCCTTATTAGCTTATTAGGTGGGGTTGTTTGGTTATCCTGAAATACATCTACTGGAAAGGCAGGAGATAGGATTAGATCTTTCTTTTTCATTAGCAATTTTCAAAGTAAATTTGTTTTTTTTTTTTAATAGCCACTTCATGTGGTTCAGCTGAATTTTTCTGTTCTTTTTTAGTGTCATTCCAGATTTAGTGTGTTTCGATCCACTACAATCATTATTCTTTTAATGTTTACATTTTCACAGCTTTTGCCACAGGGAGCTCCTTTAAGCTTACTGCTGTATTTGGCCCAACCTCTTTCGTTGTTGCTTTCCGGCATCGTAATATGTCCTCCCACTGTTTTTTATTTAGAAAAAAGTCTTTTGCATTAAACACACACATTCTAGGAAGCATCAATACAAAAGGCAATGTAGGGGAATTCATTATATCTTCACCAGACAAATTGTACAGCCTTTGCCTTCTTTTTGTAGTGGCATCCATCCATCCTAAGGAAATAATTCTGTTCCTGAAATTCTGACTCCTTGTTCCTTTCCCCACTCTAACACACATAAAAACCATTGTAATTTGAAGAGTTAGCATGTAAGTTTTTTAAGCTTTTATTTTAATTCCAGTTAACATACGGTGTTATGTTAGTTTCAGGCATACAATATAGTGATTCAGCACTTCAGTATATCACCCAGTGCTTATCCCAAGTGCACTCCTTAATCCTCATCACCTGTTTCACTTTTCTCTCCCACCCTCACCTCCTCTCTTAATTTGTCTTTCTCTTTTTTTCCCTTTGAGAGAGTGTATACGTCCTTTTTTATTTCTTTACACCTAGTCTGATTGCATTTGGATCCAGACTGAATGTACTGATTTAAAGAGTTGATTTCATTGAATTCAGTTTAATCAGCTATGTATCTTCTATTCTGCATCCTCAGCAAAAAAAAAAAAAAAAAAAAAAAAAAAAAAAAAAGGCGGGGAGGGGGCGGATTTAGTATTCTGAGAGCAAGTAGCTCATACTTGCTGGGCAATAACAAATGAAAAAGACCACATAGAAAAAACTTTAAATTATTAATCTAGTCTTAGAGATAAGACTGGGTTTTAAGTTCACAGAAGTATTTTTCCTGCCAGTTTTTTCCATTATTTGGGGAACACAAACAGTTTATTTTTTATTTTATTATTTTTTTTTTAACACAAACAGTTTAAAGAAACACAAAGAAAATTCTTCAGAGGAGGTAAACAGGCCAGGAGGAGAACTGACATAGTGATGTAGCTTAGGAGAAAGCCTTCTGGTTACTTTTAATGAAGGAAGGGAGCCATCTGTTGGTTTTTTAGGAAATTTTAAAATTCAGCTTAAAAGCTTCATTGAAAGGCTTCAGCTTATACATCTTTGCATATTTAATCTTAAAATAATTCCTTTCAAAGGGAATTGGGGGAGGAGGCTGTAGTGAGTAAATAGAGAGTGTATGTTGGGTACCTCAGACCCAGGTTTTCTGAAGTCTCACCTGATCAACTTTTTGGTCATACTGCCCAGGTCTTTGGTTCCTGACCAAAGGAACTGTAAAGCTAAGAGATACAATTTTGAATGTTTGATAATTATATAGTATAGCAATCTAGGACATCTTAAGTCCTGATAGAGCAGAACCTGATAGAGCAACCCATGTATCATTTCTTGTACATTTCTCTCAAATGGTACATCCACCGTTCTCCCTGTTGGTGTTGGTTTTGTTGACACTTTGGTTGTTTTTGTTATTTGTTGAAAGTAAAAATCACTAGGTTCAATTTTCTTGCTGTTCTTTACTTACAAACTTTTTTTTTTTTTTTTTAGTGGATTATCAAACACTTTTACAGGAAAGTCAAACCATCACTGCCATGTGTCTGCATATGAAAAATCGTTTCCTATTAAGCCTGTTCCAAGTCCATCTTGGAGTGGTTCATGTCGTCGAAACCTTTTGAGCCCCAAGAAAACTCAGAGGCGACATGTTAGTACAGCAGAAGAGGTAAGGAAAACCTGCAACAAAGCCTACTAAAGGTTAGAATCTTTCCCTGTACTCAGCCATTTGTTCCCTCTGATTTAGATGTTTATTAACCATTCCGTTTACTTAATCCTTTCTGTGCTTTTTCTTAAGTTTTTGAGTGCTGTCATCTGTGCTAAAGAACTTGAAGAGAGATTTTATCAGGACTTTATTACTTCTCTTACTGCTTTCTATTCTTGTTGAGCAGCAGACTTAATTTTCAGTATTTTCTAAATGACTTCTCATACATCAAACTACCTCTGTTCTCTCTTTTTTGGGCCCTTCCTCAACTCTTGTTTCATATGGCAAAACTGATAACCTTGCTGGATTTGATAAAATACCTGCCCTTTTTCTTTCTTTCTTTTTAAGATTTTATTTATTTATTCATGAGCTATACAGAGTGAAAGAGAGAGGCAGAGACACAGGCAGAGGGAGAAGCAGGCTCCATGCAGGGACCTGACGTGGGACTTGATCCTGGGTCTCCAGGATCAGGTCCTGGGCTGAAGGCAGCACTAAACCGCTGAGCCACCCGGGCTGCCCCCTTATTTCTTATTAGGACAGTTTTCCCTCAGTATAAAAGGAAAGTCAAGAAGCCAGCTAAATAATTTACATCACTTCATTATGGGTAAGAAGAGCTTTGAGATCATAGATATTCCCCCAAAGAAAGAAGTTGTATTGAAACTTTGATTATTATATGCATTCAGTGAACCTAAAGGAAAAAAATTCTGTTAATATAATATGGCATTTAATTTATGTGGTAGGGAGTGTGCTTATGGTAAATATTTATAATGCATCTAGTCAGCTTTGGACTGCTTGCTATGAGGATGCAAATAAATAACAATACCTTACATTTATGTAGCATATAGAGTTTCCAGTATGCTTCCACATGTATTACTATGTTGGGTCATTTTTATCCAGTGAAGTAGGTAGAGATGAGGTAATATCCACATTTTACACATTAGGAGAGTAAAGGTTAAAGGTCACGCAACTGGTAAATGGCCAGCCTACACCCCAGGTCTTCTGGAGTCTAGTCTGGTATACTTTCTGTTATATTAACACAGTGGTGTGGTTCCAGCCCACTGGAGCTTACAGATTAAGGAGTCAAGAATACAGCATTTTGTCTAAATAATTAGATAGTTCGATAATGAAGATCTTTTGAGTGGCAAGATGTGATTATTTATGACATGGTTAGTAAAAATGCTGTATATCCTTTTGGTTTTAATTTTGTATTGAATCTGAAATATTCAAGCAGAGCATGGCTGAACTAGTAAGTTATATTTAGTAGGGAAAGGGTGGATAAGAAACTGGCAGCAGTTGCCTTTGCTGATGAGAGCTGAGCAACAGTTACAAAAGTGAGATTTATTTTTCACTTTTGTATTACTGAATTCAGTATCATGTGTGTATTATTACAAAAATAGTATTTTTAAGTTACTGGGGTTGTGCTTTCTCCTGGAGCCTAGGCAGCCTGCAGGGTACAGAGAGACTTGTGAGGAAGCAGACAACAGCAGCATGGTAGGTGGATATTGACTTCCCAACCCTCTTCTACCTCATGTGGCTGCCACTGAGATCACTGAGATTCTTAAGATTATCTGTGTTCGTTGTAAGCCCACCATTCACTCATTAGTCAAACAGTCCTTTGGGCCACTTGGCCCCTCCTCTTTCACTTCAACCTCCAGCATGAGAACTTGGGCCAGCTGGATAATTTTCAACCCTCCAGGTCACAGGCTGGCTTAGTATAGAACATGAAGTCAGAGTTCCCTTTCCTTCTATAGATGCCAAGGATAGAACCTATTCCATCAAGCAGATGCAGAAAATTTTGCTTCGGTTTGTTGTTTGCTTCAGTTGGTCTATATTCTGCTATGAAAAGTGAGTCACTTGTATTACAGAAATATAGAATCACCCGTATAAAACAAAATATTAGACCAAACTTCATTAGATTATCAATAGATCATTTAGATATTTAGTCTTGGATAGTACAGATAATCTAGATTAAAATACAATACTTTTTCCCCCCTGGGAATAAAGAATTTATTGGCGGGAGCTTACAAAGTGGAGGAAAAGTTATTTTCCATGCAAATACTGTGCTCTCCAAGGGAGATGCAATTGCTTATGTTAAGGAAGGAAAATTGTGTATCAATCTTACTGCTGGATTTATTAACCACCTTCAGGAATATAAAGCCATCTATAAAATTAACGTGATGTTGTTCCCACTGCACTCTTCAGATTTACAACAGGAGTTTAAAGAGAATACAAGTTTAAAGAAGAATTTGGAAACATGTAAGTGGTGACGAGACAGACCACCACTTGGGTGATGACTGATGCAAGGACATCATTAAACAACTGTACTGTCCAGTAGGGTAACCACTGATCACATGTGTCACTTAAATTAATTCAGGTCAAATAAAATAAAAATTTAGTTTCTCAGTCACATAAGCCACAATTCAAGTACTCATTAGCCACATATTGCTAGTGGCTACCCCGGTGGACAGTACAGCTAGAGAATATCTCTAATATAATTAACACTGTTTACAGGATATGGATTTGTTTGGGAAAGAGAAAATACTAGGGATTTCAAAAATGTAAAATGGCAAAAACAATGTTTTTAAAAAAGAAACAGATAGGGACGCCTGGGTGGCTTAGTGGTTGAGCGTCTGTCTTTGGCTCAGGGCATGATCTCAGGATCCTGGATCGAGTTCCATATCGGGCTCCCTACATGGAGCCTCCTTCTCCCTCTGCCTATGTGTCTCTGCCTCTCTCTGTGTCTCTCATGAATAAATAAATAAAATCTTAAAAAAAAGAAAAAGAAAAACTGTTTCCGTTCACTTATATGTTGCTTCCAGACATGCTTCTTTGCAACATACTGAGCAACATTTTAAGATGTTGGAATTCCTGACTTGTCCGGATGACACCGATGGTTTTATTCTTTAAAAACAAAACAAAACGGGGATCCTCTCTCTGTGTCTCTCATGAATAAATAAATAAAATCTTAAAAAAAAAAGAAAAAGCCAAACTTTATAATTTTGTTATAACCTAGAATTTTGGACTTAAAACCAGAAAGTTGTTGAATTATGCCCTTTTGATAGTTGAAGTTTATACAGTACAAAACTATTTCTTTAAACAGAATTAAAGTTGGGAGATTTATAAGGTTATTGGAGTAATTTATAACAAAAGGTTTTACTAGTTTCTTAAGATTTACTTTGTGTTCTCTGTTGAATTTTTATAATTTTCAGACAGTTTAGTTTTATGGTGGAAGCTTTTTTTTTTTTTTAAAGATTTTATTTATTCATTCATGAGAGACACAGAGAGAGGCAGAGACATAGGCAGAGAGAAAAGCAGGCTCCATGCAGGGAGCCAGATGTGGGACTCGATCCCGGGACTCCAGTCCAGGATCACACCCTGAGCCAAAGACAGATGCTCAACCGCTGAGCGACCCAGGCGTCCCGATGATGAAGCCTTTTAAGAGAAACAACTAAATGCAAGAATCTGCCACAGTATTTATTTATTTATTTATTTATTTATTTATTTATTTATTTATTTTTAATATATTTTTCACATTTAAAAAAAATAGATTCAGCACCTTAATTACCTTTATACGATTTTGAACTTTCCTTGGTCTTTTATTAGGTTTAAAACATAATATGAGGGCAGCATGGGTGGCTCAGTGGTTTAGTGCTGCCTTCAGTCCAGGGTGTGATCCTGGAGACCTGGGATCGAGTCCCACATCGGGCTCCCTGCATGGAGCCTGTTTCTCCCTCTGCCTGTGTCTCTGCCTCTCTCTCTCATGAATAAATAAATAAAATCTTTAAAAAAAAATTAAAAAAAAAAAAACATAACATGAGCCAATTTTTTTTTACTTTAACGTATTATCCAATTATTATTTCCTTTCCTCTTAGTTTCCTAATTTGCTTACTCAGTAGAAATAGTTTAATAAGTAATGTGCGGAGAAAGAGGTTTCCTTTTACTTTATAGTACCAGATGCTCCAAAAAAGAATTGTGTTTATAAAGTGACTTACCTTTTTGCATTTTCTTTTGGTAAAGCCAAGTGTTATATGTTCTTTTGAGAGTTGCCAGGACTATCTTTTCTTTTCTTTAGGACCTGAATGGTCCTAAATAGAAGATAAATTCTTGTGGCCTCTAAATTAACATGTAGGACAGTGAAAAGTTCTTAATCTTTTTCCTATAATTTCTTTTTTAGACTATAAGTTAGTTGAAACTGAAAGTATGAGGCTTCAAGAAACCTCAGATAATTATTTGGAATACAGAACTTCTATTCCTGTTCATTTTATGGTGTCTAATGACTGTGAGGTTGTTCAGGCTTAGACAGAAGGTTTTCTTTGAAAAACTGGGGAAAATGACTTGTGGATGACCTATGTGTGTTAGATTTTTAAAAATCAGTTCTTTACATTGAATTAATATAGGTTTGTCATAATTAGCTGAATGACTTAATGGCACCTTGGTTCTTCATGTTTTATTTAGAAGTATAAAGATTTATCTAAGAAACCATTTTGCTATGTGATGTGAAGGAGGAGAGAAGTGTTTTTATACAGTTGAAGTCTGTAGGGTACCACAAGCAAAGATCTATCTCACTGTTCTCGGTATGATCTTGAAGTCTTCATGTGATGGGTATATTTCTTTACATTTCCTTGGTATGCAAAGTAATCAGTTTGCAAATCAGTATGCAACTGCCATCAGTAATGGCAGTTTCTCTGCTTTATTTTCCTCCCTATGATGTGATAATGCAGTCAAAGCTTTTTTTAAAATCTAGTTTGGTAGGACAATGGAAATGAGCTAAAATGACTGGTTAATTAAGAATTAATGGGGTGCCTTGGTGGCTCAGTCGGTTAAACCCCTCCCTTTGACTTGGGTCATGATCCCAGGGTTCTGGGATCGAACTGCGAATCAGGCTCCCTGTTTGGTGGGGAGTCTGCTTCTCTCTCTACTCCTTCCCCTGTTCTCTCTCTGTCTCTGTCTCTCTCTTGCACACGTGTGCTCAGTCTCTCTCTCTCAAATAGATAAAATCTTAAAAAAAAAAAAAAAGAATTAATTTCCATGATCCAGGTGGTATTACTCCTTTGGTTTGCCTTTACTCCCTCTATTTTACCACTCCTGTTAATCCTATTGTATTGTTGGTTATGAATTAGATTATTTGGTGTAGTGGGAAAGTGGGGCCAAAATTTACATTGAGGGGTGTTCAAAAATTTCAGTCATTAAAGTACTAGATAACACAGCTTTCCTGTATATAGATCACTATGGAGTTGCCTGGCAAGCTCTTAAAATCTAATAATCTGTAATGATGCTTCATTCTTCACACTGTCTACTTAAAGAACCTTTATAATAGCAAATTTAGGTTTTAATAAAAGTCATTTTTTTTAATTATAGTTTTTAAATTTATCCCTCAGATGCTCATGGCTTCCTCAGTACAATAGCCAAAAACTACAGATTTGGTAATTGATATCAATGTTTACCTGCTCACCGTTATCACTTTTGTACTATCATTGAAGTGCCTGCCCAATACTGTAGACCGTCTCTTCACAAACACTAGAAAAAAGAGCTGCTGTTATCTTAAATATATTATTAATGTATAAGGGGTAAAATAATGGAATTTATTTTATTCGTATAGAAAATTGCAACTTGTTTTTTCTCTTGGGTCTATTTTTCTACCAAAGGTTTAATTAATTCTACTTTATTACTCATCTATTCAAATTTAAGTTTAGCTCTTTTTCATAAGGAGTTGTCATGCTTCTTTGTTCAAGGTGAATCTTGTTAGATCAGTAACATTATAGTGACAATGTGATTGAAGTTTAGTATGTAGCAATTTAATATGTGATCAAGAAGAAAAAATTTAGAGTCTGTTTGCATTTGCATAAATATTGCTTAATTCATACTGCTTTTAACATTTATAACTGAATAAAATGTTATGCACATATTGAAATGTCATACTGCAGGATGCTGCTAGCCCCAGCACAAAGTATTAAAATTATTTCGTGAAGATTGGTGGTTGTATTAAACTTATATAATATTTCTTTTTTCTTTTTTAAGGACCAGGGCATATTATTTAGTGAATGCAGCCCATTGCTTCAGGGGATCAGTATAGAACAGATGCTTTCCTGTGATTACAAGTCCTTATATAATCCAGTTCTCTGCTAAGTGACCTCGTTTCTTAACTGCTCTTCTGACTCACATTGACCTTACTTTTCTTTGCACACATCAAGAACATACCTATCTGAGGGCCTGTCCATTTGCTATTCCTCTACCTGGAATAGGCTTTTATAAATTTCTGTGATTTACCTCTTTCTTGATACAGGTTTCTTTTGAATCATCACCTTTTTAGGTGGTTTTACTTGTTATTTCCCCTCCATCACTTTCTATTCCCTCATCTTTAATTTTTTCATACTAGCTGACTAGTCAGTCTTGTTTGCGATTCCCTTTAACTGTAATGTAAGCTCCGTAAGGACAGAAATTTTATTTTAGTCAGCGCAGTATCTCTAGTGAGTATTCAAGTTAGCAAATGAATGAATGTTAGGAAGTACGTGCTTTTCCCTGAATTCAGTAGTGGGGCTTAGGAAAAAGAGTAAATACTAGAGATGGAAATCCATCTCTGGAAAATACTGATACTTTGAAAAATTGGGTAGGATGGAAAACTGCAAGGTGTCCCACTCTGATTCTGACTATTCTGGTTACTTCCTTGTGGTTTTTTCTAGTAGATGCCAAGAATCATAGGGGTTGTTGGAATCCTAATTGAGAGATCTTCAAATGTTTTGTTTCTGGGACGCTGTCAGTTGACGCAAAAGTGATTGCCTACTGGCCTTCTGGTTTCATATCCTATAGTTTCTCTGCACTGTTATTTACTGACATATGTGTCCCATAATTTTCCAAAGTATATGGCATTTCATTTAACTCCTTTTACAACTTTTCTAGAATATCCCTAATGATAATTCTTAATTATCTTGAGGGACTCTACCTAAACTTTAGCAGAACTTCTAGGGGTCTAGATACTGCTTTGAAAAAAACTTGCCTCACTGGATGTGTCTAATATTTTTTTCTTTCTTTTATAGACAGTCCAAGAAGAAGAAAGAGAGATTTACAGACAGCTGCTACAGATGGTCACAGGGAAACAGTTTTCTGTAGCCAAACCTACCACACATTTTCCTTTACATCTGTGAGTCACAGAAACATATTTCAAATGAATTTAATTCTGCATTTTGTTATTTGATACTGAATTTTATATTTTTCTCTTGCTAGGTCTCGATGTCTTAGTTCCAGTAAGAATACTTTGAAAGACCCACTGTTTAAAAATGGAAACTCCTGTGCAGCTCAGATCATTGGCTCTGATACTTCATCATCTGGATCTGCCAGCATTTTAACTACCCAGGAGCAACTGTCCCACAATGTATATTCCTTATCATCTTATGCCCCAGATATTGCATTTGGATCCAAAGATTCTGAGCCTCTTCATCAACCCCAACATCATCACTCTCTTCTATATCAGCCAGATAACTTACCAGCTTCAAATACACAATCAGAAGGTAAAATTGGTTTTGTATATTTTCTATCCTAATAGCCAGTTAACAGTTTATGTGAATTATAGGCAAGGTTGTAATATGCATGTAACTTGGTATCCCTGGGTGGCGCAGCGGTTTGGCGCCTGCCTTTGGCCCAGGGCGCGATCCTGGAGACCCAGGATCGAATCCCACGTCGGGCTCTCGGTGCATGCAGCCTGCTTCTCCCTCTGCCTATGTCTCTGCCCCACCCCACCCCGTGACTATCATAAAAAAAAAAAATGCATGTAACTTAATTAACATATAAGAAACTTTAAATACAGATAATTCAGTTAGCCATACTACAAATAAACTACACCTTGCAAGTAACTTGCTTTTTTCTTACAGAGATGTAAATGATTTCATGTATTTTTATCTAGAAGATTAACTTCCTGAGCAGAGTCTACAGTCAGTACAGTCAGCCCAATTACTTCAGTACTTTCTCTGTTTCTAGTACTTTACAATGGCCATTAAGTACTCTGAAGTTCTCAAAGTTTTAGAACATCAATTAAGTATTGAAGTATAAGTTATTAACCTGGTAATAATTACAAGACCTGTATAGTACGTTTGTGCATTTTAGAATGGTCATCAGCAAATTTTGGAAACAAAAAGATTTTCCACCTAATTTTCAGTGAACCAAAATATCTACTCTAGTTAGCACTCTAGCTAATGAAGGGTTTCTATGATAATTTTCTTTGTTTGCTTAGTTTTCCCCTTCTTTAGTTATGTGTTATGTGTATTTATGATAGTATATATTTAGGTATATAGCTTAAAACCAGTTTTAGAGGGGATCCCTGGGTGGCACAGCGGTTTAGCACCTGCCTTTGGCCCAGGGCGCGATCCTGGAGACCCGGGATTGAGTCCCACGTCGGGCTCCTGGCATGGAGCCTGCTTCTCCCTCCTGTGTCTCTGCCTCTCTCTCTCTCTCTCTATCATGAATAAAAAAAAATAAAAAAAAAACAGTTTTAGATTAAGTGCTTATACATTAGGGATATTTTGATAGATCAGTCTCTAAGCTCTTCCCTCCCTCAGATGGTTTGATTATTCTTTTTTATGCTATTCCTCACTTACTTAAAATTTTCACTTGAGGATTAAAATCGTTGATGTCCTCATTATATATATATATAGCTACTTGTATTCATGAAAACCTTTATAAAATTTTGTGAGATAATTTACTGGGAACTACCATTAAAAAAAGCCTTTAGGGCAGCCCCGGTGCTCAGCGGTTTAGCGCCACCTTCAGCCTAGGGCGTGATCCTGAAGACCAGGGATCGAGTCCCACATCGGGCTCCCTGTGTGGAGCCTGCTTCTCCCTCTGCCTATGTCTCTGCCTCTCTCTCTCTCTGTGTCTCTCATGAGTAAATAAATAAAATCTTTAAAAAAAAAAAAAAAGCCTTTAACCTCAGAAACATAAGTTATATGACAAATGCTTTGATGAAACTAAACTGAAACAAACATACTATACTACATTGAAGTGTCTGCCTACTTTTCTCGTACCATTTAATAAATATTTTGAATGAAATTCTAATCATTAGAACTTCATTAGGACATGATCCTTTAGAAGGATTCCTGCCTTTATCAACTCTGAAAATAAATGATGGAATGGTAGAATTTTGTACCTGTTCCTTTCTGTCTTTCTGCCTTCCCTCCTCCACCCCCTCGCCTTCACCTTATTCAGTCTCATGGTAGTTCATGAACTAAAGACTTTTGAGAAATCTTGGCTTGTTCTTGTTTCCCAGAAACAGAAAGAAGCAGCACAGGAATCAAGCACAGCCCAGGAGTAAATGATGAAGGGCATATATATTTGTATTTTAGAACAACTGCTTTCTTTGTGAGGCAAGCTCTTCACTGGGCCCTATTTCTGGCTTGGTGAAAATGGACCTGCCTCTCTTTCTCTTCCATCCTGCCTTTGTCCTTACATTGCATTATTTTTATGAAAATAAAATATGACAAAGTGTGGGAACTGAGACTACAGACCTCTAGAGTGTATAACTATGTAGGATTTTATTAATAATGATATGCTCTTTGTTTCTTTTTTAGGATCAGACTCTGTGATTTTACTCAAAGTGAAAGATTCCCAGGCTCCAAATCCCAGGTAAGCTTTAGAAAAAGAACATTCTTGACATGCTGTTTTCTTTTTAGTTGATAACCTATGTGTGCTAGGTCTTAATACAGACACTAGGGATAATAGCAGTGAACAAAATGAAAGCTTTGCACTCAAGGAGCTTACATTCTGGCTATACGGGGTGTAAGGAAAGAGATGGGGGACAAATAGTGAACAAATAAATATATATGTCTGGTAGTAATAAATGCTGTGGAGGAAAATAAAGCAGAGTAACATAGAGACTGGGGTTTATGTGGATGTTTATGTGGATGGTCATGGAAAGTCTGATAAGTGACATTTGAGGAGAGTCATGATAGAGGTGAAAGGAGGAGCCATATAGGAAGATGGGGCTCTTTCATGTTTTTATTACATGCTGAACTAGAATGTGATATGTACTTACTTATGTTCATAGTCAGTGTTCCTTTAGCCTGGTATGTACCCCCTACCTCAACTTGTCTATCTAAAGAAGCAGGAGTCTTTTTCTTATCTTTGAAGTCTCAATTCAAGTATGATCTTCTATATAATACTTCTACATGAAACTTTTTGCTCTGTAATTCAGTAGATTTACTTAGATTGCAATTTCTTTGCCATTGCTGTTTCTGTGACCTTAGCAATTCTATTGTTGGAATAATAGTATCAGTTTTTCATTGAGGAAGTTAGAAATAATGAAATGTTCTTGTTCATTTCAGCTTGTGTACTTCTTTGCAGCTCTCCTATATGTCCTGAATTTTAGATATTTAAAGAAAAATTCTCTTTTATAGTTTCTCAAGGAGATTTTGTAGTATGGAGTTCTTACTCTTTTTTTTTTTTTTAAGATTTTATTTATTTATTCATGAGAGACACACAGAAAGGCAGAGACCCAGGCAGAGGGAGAAGCAGGCTTCATGCAGGGAGCCCGACGTGGGACTCGATCCCAGGTCTCCAGGATCATGCCCTGGGCTAAAGGCAGCGCTAAACCGCTGAGCCACCCAGGCTGCCCTGGAGTTCTTACTCTTTATAAATTTTTTTTCTTGAGTCAGACCTAGATTCTGCTCTCGTCCAGGCATCATGTAACTTCAGACAAGTTACTTTTCTGAAGCTTAGTTTCCTTATCAATGAAAATGCCAATATTAATACCTTAGTATTTACTGTGGAGGTTAAAATACACGAAAAACACTTATAAAAGTGTTTTCACATGTACTACGCAAAAGTAGGTATTCCCTCTTGGGAAAAAGTCGATTTCATGTAAAGAGTGCTTTTAGTTCTTTATGGTTTTTTACTCAGCGTGCCTTTCCTTTATGGAAGATTTCTCATAGTGACGCCTGAAGAATGAGGTGGAGGGAAAAATGGTCTGTTGGGTAAGGCTGATTGAATAATGCTGTTTATCGAAGTTGGAGCCCCCCTCTCCCAAGGCTTGATTTATTGGCTCTTTATTCTTAATCTCCCACCACTGCCTCTTGGTTAAGTTCTAGCAGGGAAGATCTGCCCTTATTATTTCCCAGAATATGCCATGTCGTTTCCTGTGTTTGTACTGTTATACATGCTGATTCTAACTCTTGAAATTTCCTTTCTGTCCTTGTCTACTTCTTAAATTATTGTTTTGCTTTACAGAATCTGACTTGGGTGTTGTTTTTTTTTCTCAAGACGTTTCTCTGACTTCTCTAGATACCATTAGCCTTTTCCTCTAGTACTTCTATCCCTATATCTTGTTCATTACTAATACCTTTGCACTGATCACCTAGTGTTGATCATAATGCCTGGCAGATGATGGGTACTTAGTAAATAAAACATGCATTTTCTTGAAATCCTGAAATGCTCTCTTGAGTAGCTCAGGTACTCATCATCTCCCTGTTGGTTTAAGGCTTTGGTTTATTGAAAGGTGCATTGCAAGAGTAGAAAGCACAGTCTTTGGAATTGGATGCATATAGTTTCTAATTCTGACTTCCAAGAAAGATTATCCTCTGAACCTCAATTTCCTTTGCTCTATACTATGAGTAATAATTCCTTATTAAATATTCTGTTGAGTATAACTAGTATGAGAATTATCATGAGGCTAAACTACTATAAAACCTCTAGAGCAGAATTTCACACAGCACTGAGCAGGTGCTCATAAGTTGTTTTAGTTATTACTGTGTGCTTCAATCATATGAAAAATAATGTATGATCTCTTTGAAAAGCCAAAGATTTTGCTTTCTCCCCTTGCATTTCACTTTCCTAAGCCAGCAAATACCTTGATCCATTGAAGAGAAGTACTTTTCCCTTAAATTATTCATTTATTCAATAAGGAGTGAGTACCTGCTGTGTACTAGGCACTATTCTTGGGGCAGAGGGTACGGTAGTAAATACGAAACACAAAAATTCCTATCATTAAGTTTATGGTCTAATAAAAGAAGATAAATTTCAATAGCATGATCTAATACCATTAAATTCTGGGGAATTCTTGTCACTTCTTTATATTGTGCAGTAAATGTGTTTTCATGTTCACTTGTTTTTAGTATCACACACTAAGCCCCTCACAGTGCTACCACTGATCTTTGTGGCTTTTTATCATTGTTACATCAGTATTCACTGTGCCAAGGGTGTAGGCTGCTTATCGTATGTTTTCCCCTTATTAACCTCAGTGACAGTGTGGAGGCAATAGAATAGCATGTTCATTGTTAAATCCCAGCCTAAGGATGACTGGCAATACTGATTCTCAAAAGATAGGCTAAGGAGAGAGGGATAGTCTGTCTGTCTGTCTCTCTCTCTCTTTTAAAGATTTTATTTATTTATTCATGAGAGACACAGAGAGAGGCAGAGACACAGGTCGAGGAAGAAGCAGGCTCCCTACCAGGAGCCCGATATGGAACTCCATCCCAGATCCTGGGATCCCGCCCTGGGCCAAAGGCAGACACCCAACTGCTGAGCCACCCAGGCGTCCCAGGAATAGTCTCTTGAGTCCTTTCCTTCACTAGGACAGACTGTAGCAATTGAAGAACTGAATGGGACTCTGATTTCCATATTTTACAAATCTGAAACTAAGACCCATGGAAATGAAGTGACTTGTTCAAAGTCACAACGTGAATCAGGGACCACTCTGGGAAATCCAGGTTTCTTAACTCCCAATTTGATGCTTTGCTCTGTTTACTTGTTCTGTGTATCTAAAAGTTTTCTTTGGAAAAGTATTGACTCTTCTGTTTGTTTCTGTGGGAGATTCCTCAGTTAGGGATTGGCGAGGAGATGAGGACATTTGAGAAGAGCTAGAGGCTCTACGAGAGAGAACATGCCTGTAACGCTTCTGCTAAGCATTATTCATTTGGATTGTCAGCAAGAGCTGCATTGATTGGATTTGGTCGCTCATCTTTAGAGTGGACTTGTATTGCTGATTTTCCACTGTGATGCATTGGCTCACTAGCAATTTGATATCGACTCTTGTGTCGGTGGGGATTTTCAGTGTTCAGTATGATTTGGTTGAATATATTTTGATTCAAGTAGACTGACAAGAAGTCGTCCAAGATTTGACTAAATCATTAATAAGTCTGTCAGCCTGAACCATTTGGGAGGAGTAATGTTATAGCTTACCATATTATCTTGACAAGTGATGTACTCCTCCGCGTCATACTGGTCTCTTCATGCAGGTAAAGAGCTATGCTACAGTTAATTTCTCTGCTGAACTTTGAGTCATCTTTTAAACTAGTATATACACAAATGACTCATACTTATATTCTTTTAGTTCCCAGTTGCCATTGTTTTATGTAATTTAGGACCTTTTATTTACTGCATACATAAAAGCATTCTTGTAAATTGTTTAAATGGTAAATTTTCTTGGTGAAAATATTTGAATTTTCTTAGAAGCCTCCTGTTCATTTGTCATTTTCTTCCCCCACCCATAGTCCTACTTTTTTCCAGGCAGAGCTGTGGATCAAAGAATTGTAAGTTGTTATTTTTTGGCATCATTTTTCCTTCTCCATCACTTCCTTTCCAGTTAGAAGTAGTCAGCCGATCATCCTACCTATATTTAATCAGCAAATATTCCCTATTTAATATGTAGTTATATAACAACTTTTAAGTTATTGGGTTTTTAGAGTTCTATTGGGGTTAGAACATTTCTGTGCTCAGGTTTATTAAATATATAACAACTGCTGAAACTAAATTGAGTTGGAAAACTTTCAAAGTTAGGTTACATAGAAGGGAAAATAAATGCCACAATTTTCACAATGACCAAACTAATTTATTAAATAATTCACATTTCTGGAATTTGCAAAATTACTGAAAGTTTTTAGTCTCCAGTTTCAGTAACTCACTTTGAGTTATCCAAATCCCTGGTCTTGTTCATTTTTTAGAGAAAAAAAATTAACTCATATTTTAATTTTGGATTATAAATACTTGAATTAAAACCTCAGTGATATATTATTTGCTCTTTGAGATTCAGTCTCATTTTTGGGTTTCTAGAATGAAGCTTCAGTTTCTCCATAATCTTAGAGGCATGCTTTTAAAAAAAAAAAAAGGACTACACATTTACAAATATCCACAAAAGTCACCTGTTCAGATTTAGCAGTAAATTAATGATTTTCATCATTTCAATAAAATTAGGATAATTTTAATAATACCATGTGGTTTCTCTCAAAATATCAGTGTAGTGATAGAATTAGCGATATTTTAATATTTCTCTTAAAATATCAGTGTAGTGTAAGGATTTTTAGACTTTATATTCAATGCTCATTGTGCAATGTGCATGATACTAAGACAGTGGTCTGCTTTTGTGTCATGTTCCTTTTCATTTCCTAGAACTAGTGTTTATGATTCTCGAGCACGGGAGAGATTGCGCCAGATTGAAGAGCAGAAAGCACTGGCATTGCAGCTTCAAAATCAGGTAACAAAAAATTGAGGATAAGATTGTAAATAAATAGCATATCCAAGTTGAAACTAATTTGGAAGATTACCTGGATTTGGGATCAAAGCAATTATAATTGCAAGATGTTATGGTGGCATAGCATTATATGATTAGTGTATATCCTTGATCTCTCCAGCTAGTCCTACTCAGTGTATGTAGACAAGGAGTAGTTTTCTTTATCCCACTTACTCTAAAGTTCTGTTTTGCAGAGATTGCAGGAACAGGAACATTCAGTACATGATTCAGTAGAACTGCATCTTCGTGTACCTCTTGAAAAGGAGATCCCTGTCACAATCACCCAAGAAACAGAAAAGAAAGGTCATAAGTTAACTGATAGTGAAGATGAATTTCCTGAAATCACAGAGGTAAATTACATACTACAGATTCTTGTGCTAGCAAGTGTGTTTAGAAAAAATACTTTGAATGAACTTCAACCACAGAAATAACAGAACACCTGGCATTTAAATTGTATTCCTCTTATTAGAGGATTATTGAAAATTGAAGAAAGACTTATGGGTGGCTTTTCACAGCTTTAGTGAAAAAAACATTAAATAAATTTATGTTTCATTTTATGTACATTTTTACTTTTAACGTATGTGTTTGACATCCAATAGTAAGTTGAGACTTAGTATTTTTTAAGTAATATAAAATCAGTATAAAAATTTGGAAAATATATGAAAGTCTAAGTATATTGTAAGATAATCTGTTCTGTAATCTGTTCTTCTGTTTGTAAAACTATCATATAGCTGGTAAGTATAACACATTTATTAGAGTTGTGGTGGATTCCATAATTTACCTTTAAAAAGCCCAAATTTTTTTAGGAAAAAGTGTCTGAAAGATACTACCTTTATCCCCTTACTACCTTTTGGAAAAAGGTTTCCTTTTTGGAAAAAAGTTCTATTTATTAGGAAATCCTGTGGACCAAAGATATGAAATATAATTAGGTCTTTTTTGTGAACTTAGAAAATTTGATAGCAGAAGGTTATTTCAGACTTAGGAATAAAAGAAAGAAAGGTCTGAAATGTACTGCTGATAAGGGAGGACAAGATGGGATGAAAAGAAGTGACCCAGGAGATTACTGGAAGGAATAGAAATCAAACCAAAATGTTAGAAGTAAACAGTTGATTACTGATAAATATAGTCTGGGGATTATATGGGACTTGGTGAGAAATCTAATGTGTCTTAGCCATGTATGCTTCATCTCTGGCACCTCTTGGTTCCCTAGGAAATGGAGAAAGAAATAAAGAATGTATTTCGTAATGGGAATCAGGATGAAGTTCTGAGTGAAGCATTCCGCTTGACCATTACACGCAAAGATATTCAAACTCTAAACCATCTGAACTGGCTCAATGATGAGGTAATCTTGTACTTTTTTATATTCAAACAGTAAGTGAACATTAAATGGAAAGTAAATCAAGCATTATCTCAATGTTTCTCGAAGTATGGTCCTCAGATGGCCTACACAGAATCAGCTCTCCTAGGTTTGTCCGTTCTCCTGAGTGAGTATGAGGCAGTGTGGTAGAGATACACTTTTTTTTTTTTTGATACACATTTTAAACAAGTACCTCAGTTGATATTTTTTTATGTACCTTTGAGTCTAAGAATTGATGATTTACCTTTCTCTGTTTGGAAGATTTAGACACTGAGGGAGAGGACATTCACTCTCACTCTCTTTAAGGCACCTACCCTGCAGTTCACATTGTTTAAGCAAATATTTAATAACTTTCACTATGTTATAGCATGAAGGAGTACTTTGGGATTTCCATCAGAGCTTCCATTTCTACTTCCTTTTTCATCTGTACTTGTTCCAGTTCACGTAGGTTATGAGAGATAAGCTTTCTAAAGTAGCCTAGTTATACATGATATTTTTTTAAACTGACACTGAAAAAGCTATATTATTAAGTATTTGATGTACTGGGTTGAAAGAAAGCTATGGCCCTCAGCTCTTGCTAATAATTTTTTATTTATTTTATTTATTCATGAGAGATGCAGAGAGAGAGAAAGGCAGAGACCTAGGCAGAGGGAGAAGCAGGCTCCATGCAGGGAACCTAACATGGGACTTGATCCTGGGACCCTGGGATCATGCCCTGAGCCAAAGGCAGACACTCAACCACTGAGCCACCCAGGCATTCCTCCTGCTGATAATTTTAAGTAGATTAATTACACTACAGTCTTTAATCTGTCCCCATTCTTAAACTTGTAAGAGCCTGTTTTATTTTAGAAGAATATTTTTCACTTCAAAAGAAGAGAATGAGGTTGGGTTTTTTTCTCTAAGTACCTGCTTCCTTCCTTAGGCCCAGTAGAAGCATCCCTGCCTGATATTTTGGGTGTACTCAAAACTTTACAGCCATGGAAGATTTTGAGATACTCTATATAGTAAGCACCAGATATTCTAGATATCTATAATCTGATTTTGTAAGCTCAGGCTCCTCCAAATAATAACTCACCAACATCTATTGAGCATTTACATTATGTTGGACACTACTGTGTTTATGTGTTCTATTCAGATAATAGTCACCATAAACCTTAGAGGTATATACCGTAGTTTTATCCATTTCTATTTTATAGATAAACAAAGCATGGAAAGATTAAGAAACTTGGAAGGTTACATGCCTAGTAAATCAGAGCTAGGATTTAGACCCAAGCAATAGGTCTTATGTATTATATTGTACTGCCTCAGAATCCTAAATTGGATCCTGTCTTAGGATTAGATGTATAGAATTTGAGAGCCATATGCCATGCCCAGCATGTTTTTTTTTTTTCTGGGGGCAGCTGGATTAGTCCCATTCTCTTTGCCACTGATAGGTTTCTAAAATATAGATTTCAGAAGTTAATCACTCCCTGAGAAATATCTTTGACAAAGAGTGGTAAGGAAGGTATGTTTGATACTGTCTTGTGTTAGGGGAAAGCATCCTTGCTTCTTTTGGTTCAGAAGAGTGATATTTGAACATTGGATCAAATAACAGGAAAAAAAAGAGTTCAGCCAGATTAAAGAGCAAAATAGAAATCAAGGACAGTTCAAAGTATCCATCAATTAAATGTTTTTGATGTGAAGACATTGATTTGTGGTTTCTTGCTGTCTTGTGCCTCTCACTGCTAAATGGAAAGGAGTCAGTTATTCTACAGGCATTGTAACCCATTTGTTGTAGATTATGCAAAGCCTCCTAGAGGGCAGCAGTGAGTAGGATATGAGCTGAGTCGGTGCTGTTTACCATGGCAGTTAATTCGGTGAGATCCCTTACAGAGGCAGCATTCATCAGGACATGTTTTCCATTCCTTCGGCCCATCAAAGGTTGGATTTTTAGCAAGCAAAGTTAGTGGAAATTACATTATTTAGAAAAGTCAAGGAGAAGGAAATATTCCTTGTCTACTTTATCTCTACCACACCTACCCATAACTTTTGTAGAGAGTGCTTACTTGTCTTCTGAGTTTAGAATGTTAACCTTGAAAGCAGGTACCAATTCACATGTCCATGATGATGATAACTATTTTGAAAAGCACCATTTTCAAAGTACTGTACTTCTCAGGCTTTCAAAGTTATTGTCCTTGAGAAGCTAACATTCTGATGAGGAATTAGTAGATATCTCTAAGTATTAATATTCATTTAAAAATACATAATTCTTTTTTTTGTTAAGAACTCTGAGTCTTCTTTTGCAAGTAATTCGTGCTCTCTAGAATCCTGTTCTTCCCTCAAATAAATATTTTCATTAATAACCATTTCTTTTCTTTCTATATCTCCTGTCAGTTTTATAAGCTATTGTAAGTCCTTCTCCAAAATAAGGTAATTGGCATATTATTCTTACCATTTTATAGGCAATGGAAGTGTCTGGAAGTGGAAGTGAAACAGATGCGAATAATTTATAAGGAAAATAAAATCCAGAAGTCTTATATTTGGAATATGTGGAGAAAGCAGTTAGGCTCCTCTTTCTCTGGTCTTGTTCCTAAAAGAAGAGTAGGCTACATTGCTTATTTACAAAATAGGCTTTCAAACATTTTTTATGAATGGATTTAGGTATAGATGAATAGTTAAATTCTGTATAGCGTCAAAGGACTAATGATTGGTTGATAGGACTGACATTTTTAACTCACTGTAAGAAAATGAAACTTCTCAGAAATGGAATATGGGGATTGGTTATCTTTGTCAATACAAAAGGAGCTGGAAGGCTGATGACACCAGGGACATATAGATGGGGATTTCCCTACTGGGTCTGGTGATAAGTTATTAATAGAAATATCTAATTAAAGGAAGGAGGTCAGGATTAAAGAGGAGGAATTCGTTGCAAAAGTGGATTGAAAAATCACAATCAAGAAACAAGGGAATATTTTTAAATGGATATCAACACTAAAAATTATTTGTTGATTCCTGGCAATTGCATTAGATAACCTCTGTGATCCAATAGCTTGATGACTCTGTTTTATGGCCTGATGATTCTACTTTTTAGAGGGCCTAAATGTTATTATAAGGCATCAGATAAATTTAAAGATACATGGAAATTTTTTAGGCATATAAGTAAATGGATCTGACTTCTGCTTCTGGTCATGATAGAATGAAATGGATCAGGTTTACCCTTTCAGCCTAACTAGAAAATGAAATAAAACATGAAACAATTTTTGGACAATAGATAACAGAGATCCCTGAGATAAGGAAAATGAAAAAGATGAGCTGATGATTTCTCCCACCTCACTAGTGTGGTCTGTTGAGTGTGGAGAGCTAGTAGAATCTGGCAGTGCCTGACAGTCTTGCTCAGTGGAGGAGACATAGCTCAGAGTTCAGGATGGTGAAAGTGGGCCAAGATTTGTGAAGTAAAATACTGAAGGGAAGGTTGCTGTGCAAAGAAATCATCAGATATGTACAGAGGCCCGCCTCAAATCTTTGGCTGAGCCCTGATCTATATGTAGAAAGGAAGAAACCACAGAGGCTGGGTAAAGAACCAGAAAGAAGGAATCAGAAAAAGCTTAGAGGTAACAGGTGGTTAGAATAGTTCATATTCCAACTAGTTAGAGTGGAAAAATCATGAGGCATTGAATAGTGGCCTCTAAAGGATATTACCTCAGAAGTGGGTCCAAACTGGTCCTAGAATAAAGGCCACTCTGGACCTGTGGTAGCAAAGTTAAATACAAAAAAAAAAAATTTTTTTTAAATACAAATTTTGAAAGCTTGAAACTGATCCAAGTGACTTTATCCAAGTAGCTATATCCCAGAACAAAAGCCCAATGATATTTAAAGAAATACAAACATATTCTAGTAATAACAAAACCCAATAACATGAAATCACAGTGTCCAGCATCCATTCAAAAATTATGCAAGGTGGAAGGAAAATGCAACTTATTACGAGGGAAAAACAGTTTCTAGAAATACCCCGAAATGACAAAAATGACAGAACTAGCATAGACTGGAAGGATATTAAAACAGATATTATAAACACACTCCATATGTTCAGGAGTTTAGAGGAAAATTGACATGATGATGAGAAAAATGGAAGTTGTAAAAGAAGACCCAAACTGAACTTCTAAGGGATGAAAAATATAGTATCTGAAATAAAAAAATACATGAAAACACATGGGATTAACACATGTAGATTGGACACTACAGAAGAAAAAAAAAACAGTGAAATAGAAGATATAGTAATAGGAACCATCCAAATGAAAGAAAAAAAGCTGAAGAAAGAGGAGTATATATGAGCTGAGGAACAGTATCAGGCGTTCTGAGTATGTAATTAGAGTCTCAGAAGGAAAGAGGAGATGAGATGTAGGTGGTATCAGAAAAAAATTTTTTTGAATAAATAATGGTAGATTTTCCTAATTTGGAAACTTAATGCTGACAGATCCAAGAAATTCAGCATACCCCAAGTAGAAGAGACACCACACTAAAAAATACAATAACCGAGTTGCTGAAAATCAGTGATAAAGAAAAATAATAATAAAAGCAACCAGAGGAAAAGAGACATATTATGTACTAGAGGAATACATAATGTGTTTCTGACAGAAATACATATAGGCCAAAAGACAGTATAGCTACATTTTTAAGGTACTGAAGAAAAAAAAAATCTTGTCAACTTATATTCTATATGCAGCCAATATATCTTTCAAAAAACTTTTTTCAGACAGATTCTGAGAGAATGGATCACCAGCAGACCTGTATTAAAAAAAAAATATTGAAGGATATTTTTTACACAATATAACAGTGGAAATTTCAATCTACACAAAGGAATGAGCAGTAGAAATGCTCTCATTTTTTAATATCTCTAAGACAGTTGACTAGTTAAAACAAATGTATTGTGGGGTCTATAATGTAAAATATGACAGTCAATACAAAAGAAGGGGAAAGTGGAAGTACATATGACTCTAAGATTCTTACAGAGTACATGAAGTGACATAATGTTATATGAAGATAGACTATCATAAGGTAAAGACCTATATTATAAACCCTGGAGCAACCACTGAAAAACAAAAATACAAACCAAAGAGGTATAGTTAATAAGCAAATAATGAGGATAAAATGGAAAAAAAATACTCCAAAGGAGGGCTTGAAAAGAAGAAAGAAAATGCAAAGAACAGATGGGACAAATAGAAAAAAAGAGCATGATGGTAGATTTAAACCCATTGGTATCAATAATCACATTAAATGTAAATGATCTATCCCAGTACGCCTGATACAAATGTAACATGAGGCACATATGTAATTTTAAATTTTCTAGTAGTCACATTAAGTAAAAACAAACAAAAAATGGTAAAATTAATTTTAAAAACTTTTTAATTTATTTATTAGAGCATGAGGGGAGAAGCAGACTCCCCACTGAGCAGGGAGCTCCACTTGGGGCTCGATCCCAGTACCCTGAGATCATAACCTGAGCTGAAGGCAGATGCTTAACTGACTGAGCCACCCAGGGTCCCCAGTGGAATTAATTTTAATGACATATTTTACTTAACATGGGATGCCTGGGTGGCTCAACGGTTGGGCATCTGCCTGTGTCTCTGCCCCTCTCTCTCTCTCTGTATCTCATGAATACATAAATAAATAAAATCTTAAAAATATATATATATTTTTTACTTAACACAATATATATAAAATATGTCATTTTGGCATTTAATATTAAAATTTTATTAGAGATATGTTACCTTTTCTTTAAAATATAGTACCCATTTTATACTTACAGCATATTTATACTTATAGCACAGTTTGGATTAGTCATATTTTAAGTGCTCAATAGTCACATTCAACTAGTGGCTACCATATTGGACAGTGTAGATTAAACATCCAGGTAAAAGGCACAGCTTGTCAGATTGGGTAAGAAAACATCTGTCTACAAGAAATCCATTTTATTTATTTATTTATTTATTTAGAAATTTCCTGGATTTTTTTTTTTTTTTTTTTAGTAATCTCTACACCCAACATGGAGCTCAAACTTAAGACCCTGAGATCAAGAGTTGCATGTTCTTCTGACTGAGGCAGCTTGGCTCCCAAGAAACCCATTTTATTTAAGATTTTATTTACTATTTGAGAGTGAGAGTGAGAGCCACAAGCAGGGGAGTAGCAGAGAGAGAGGGGGAGAAGTAGGGAGCTGAATAGGGAGCCCAATGTGAGGCTTTATCCCAAGACCTTGGAATCATGACTTGACCTGAAGGCAGAGGCTTCACTGAGCCACCCAGGTACCCCAAGAAACCCATTTTAAATGTGAAGACACAATCACAAGTAGGTTAAAAGTAAAAGGATAGAAAAAATATTCCATGTAAAAACTAATCAAGAGAAAGAAGTAACTATATTAATATCATACCAAGTAGATTTCAAAGCAAAGAATATTACCAGTGACAGACATTTTGAAAGGGATAAGTTCAAAAGGACTTAATCTAAGAGAAGTTCAAAATATCTGAAGCAAAACTTACAGAACTGAAAGAAGAAATAGATAAGTTTATAATTATCGTTGGGGATTTCAGCACTTCTCTCAACAATCAGTAGGAGAAACAGAAAATCATCAAGGATGTAGAAAGCCAGAATAGGTAGATGGATACCATCTACCCAAATGCTTGTGGGCAAGAAATACTTTGTCCTTTACACAGCACTAAATGTCCTTTCTCCCATCCCATGTGGAGAAACAGGATGATGCTGCACTTCTGGTCTCTTCATTTTCCCTCCAAGATTCTTTCCTTCCTGTCATCCCGTACTACTAATTTATGTGGATGAATTGGGAAAATAGCAAGCAGCCAAGTCTTTATTTCTGGTTTTATTTTGCAAACCCTTGTTAATTATTGTCAGTTGTTTCCAAAATGCAAAAGCACTAGACTGTTGGAATACTATATTTCTGACTTTTTCCCAGCTAGGGAAATGCCATAAAGAAATGACTAATAGCATATGTGGGGTGTGAGGAAATGCAGGAGGAATTAAGGTAGAATCTATATAGCATACTGACTGATGATCAAGCTAACCAGGCCAACCAGTTACCTATTTTTAAGTCTCTGAAAGGAAAGAGGTGTCTTTCAGCTGTTCTGCATCACAATAGCCTTGTGTATAAAGGATGTATTCTTACTTGATTGATAGAGGGGACTTAGGAAGTAAGACTTAAAAGGACGGGTGGGTGGCTCAGCCTGCCTTGGGCCCAGGGCGTGATCCTGGGGTCCCAGAATCAAGTCCCACATCGGGCTCCCTGCATGGAGCCTGCTTCTCCCTCTGCCTGTTGTCTCTGCTTCTCTCTCTCTGTGTCTCTCATGAATAAATAAATAAAAATCTTAAAAAAAAAAAAAAAAAGAAATAAGTAAGACTTAATAAGGGATATACCAAGGTCATCTGATTTTTATTGTGGAATCAGCATCTGAAATTAGAGCATGTAACTCTTTGTCTAGCATTCTTTCATAACAAAAGTGGAAATGGGGAATTAATTGGTGGTGATCAGAGCTTTCTGGTTGTTTCCAAGGAGCCCTTAAATTTAATTTAAATTTAAGTAATGCTCAATAAAGAGAGAAAATGGCTTGTAGAACATTAAGCCCAACTAGACAAGCCTAACACAAGGAATAGGTTTTCCTTAGGAAATAAGGAGGGGAAAAACTAGAGAAAATGAGATAAATTAGTTAAGTGAATATGATGTGTCTGCCATATGCAGTGCACTCTTAACGTGTAGAATAAAATGATCAGAATGGAAATTTTAGTGTTTCAACAAATTTTAGTGTTTCAACACTGATAGATTCCACATCATTATAGTCAAAGTGTTTCTTAATAGAACGAGTCCTTTTGATAAACCAGGGATTTATGCAAGGTCACAGAGAGAAGAGTCATTACGGTTGTCACAACTCCATAAAAATAGGTGTTGCCTGCCTGTCTTTGTCTAAAACTTTAGCATTGGTTCTAATCATTTGTTACTTGGATTTGCATATGAGAAAAATCCTGGGTATATGTTCACAGTGAGGGATGCAATGCACAGAGCTTACCTAAAGTCTACTTTGTATATTAATTAGGTTAGATCTTAGGAGTGAATGATCGTCTGACTCATAGTATTTAAGTGTTACTGCATGGCTGGTCTTTTGGGCATTGTGGTCGACAAGGCTAGATTTAATTTAAACAACCAAACAGGGAGGTCAAGGTGAAAATGTAGAGAAGTAAAACAGGAAAAAGCTTTTTTTCCCCTTAAAACTTGTCTTAGTCTCTACTTAGGACCAGTGTTAACACCCAAAACTTTCAGAATGTTTTTTTTTTTTTTAATTTTTTTTAAATTTTTCCTGAGCCAATTAGAAAGGTTCAGTGGGACCTGAGTGGCTCAGTCAGTTAAGTGTCTGATTCTTGGTTTTGGCTCAGGTCCAGATCTCAGGGTCCTGAGTTCCAATGGTGTCAGGTTCTATGCTCAGCAGGGAGTCTGTGGAAGATTCTTTCCCTCTGAGCTTCCCCCAAGTGGGACTTGTGCACACACTCTCTCTCATATAAAATAAACCTTAAAAAAAAAAAAAAAGGTTCAGAGTGTAAAGTTGGAAAGGGTTAAAAGTTAAGATTTTACTGTTAGTGAGATGTTTTCCTTCTAAATGGGTGAGAAAACAATAGTTTGGCAGGTCTACTGGGTGAGAAGGAAGATACAAATAGCAATGGTCATTTATGTCATTGTGGTAACATACAGGAAAAGGATTGAGTCTTTAGTTTAAAAACATTGTAGGCTTTTCTTTTAAAGAGAAGCTTTTCCAACTTCAGCCTGGCAGCTCTTCAAATAAAATCACAAAGGAACAAGACACTATAAACAACAGTCCTACCCCCCAAAAAGCACTGCATAGACAAGCAGGCGCTCATGACCAAGGCTGTGAAGGCAGCAGGAAGGGCAGATCCTGAGGCACTGGAGCTACAGCAAGCAAACAGACAAGTATGGGTCCCCAAAAGAGGGACAGGTAGACCAACACTGGCAGTTGTCCCCAGATGCTGGTATATTGGCAAGACAAACAGCACAGGGCTGATTGACCACTTTTAGCCCCCTATTTGTTTTGTTTGTTTGTTTATTTTTTTAAAGATTTTATTTTTTTATTTATTCATGAGAGGCACACAGAGAGAAAGAGAGGCAGAGACACAGGCAGAGGGAGAAGGAGGTTCCATGCAGGGAGCCCAACGTGGGACTCGATCCCGGGTCTCCAGGATCACACCCTGTGCCGAAGGCAGCACCAAACTGCTGAGTCACCAAGGCTGCCCTTAGCACCCTATTTGAAGGGGAATTTGAGATCTCTTGGGAACTAAGAGAGTCTTACATGCAGAAAGGCTCTCCCCGTGGTGGGGAGAGGGACCCTTGTCTTCACAAAATATAAGCAAATGCTCTATCACTGCTTCTCTTTGATCTTACGCACTGTGATCCCTTCTCTCATTTCTTTTTCCTTCATCTTCAACCCTCCTCTGTGAGTTGACATGTAGGATTCTTTTTGTTCTCTAACTACTAGCTTGTTTTTTTGGTAGAACTGTGTCTTGGCCAAACTATGGCAATTTTCCTCATTTGGACAGAATAATAGCTGCAAAACGGAGGAAACTGGGATCTCAGTTCTGCCTCAGATGTCAGATTATACATCAGCTGATGAGGAGAACATTGAGGCCACCAAGCTCTCTCCTACTGGGATACAAGGGAAATGAAAAAGAGCCCAGATCACTCCTTAAAGCTGACTAACAAGCTGACTTTGGAGGTGGCCATTTCCCTTGCAGTGGAGAAACCTTGGTTGGAGGTAGAACTAAAGCCATGGAAGAGGGATTTCTCAAAGAAAATAGACAATGTATATCCTAATCATTAGGTCTCTTACTACTTAAGCTGGTTTGGTCTTTAGCTTTATAATCCATGCTCTCAAAATAAAAATGTAAGAATAAGAAGCCAAACAACCTGGCTGTGTAAATTTAACTTCGTTGGCTTCTGGAACTCTTTCCTCCTAAAAAAAAAAAAAAAAAAAAAAAGGAAAATTATGGATAGCATGATACTCATTTATGTCATTCTTTTTTACTTCAGGTTAATGATCCCAAAGGTGATACCCTTCTGATGGGCACCTAAAGGAGATACATTTCCATGGCTTTCATGTGTTAGATTGTCCTTATCTTTTTGCCTGATTCTTTGCACATTCTGCTTGAGTCCATATTGCTTTTTACAGTATATGACTTGTTTGCCCCATGGAAGGTTTGGCTTACAGTGACTGATGGGTCATCTACCTCTTCACCTCGCCCTTGGATTGAAGGGCTTATTAGCCTCATAACATGACTAATATTGTGGGATGAGTAGAATACCAGAGGAATCAATTCCTTCTTGCTGGTTTTCCCTCACTAGAGAATGTAGTTTTATAGCCTAGAAATCTCTGCTTTGTTGGGCAGGTCTTCTACATTCCTGGCTGCCTATCACAAGCCTAGAATTGTCTTTTGGCACCATTATCCTTGGGGACAGAATTAGATTGTAAACCTCAGTTTGAGAAATCTGTGATCCTAATTAGGTTTTGATTCATGATCATTATTTAAAATAACTGAGCTCCAGGTATCTGTTGGGCATCACACTAGGCAGAGGATCAGCCATGACCCAAGTCCAGAGGGTTGGGCCTGTTGCTCAGTCTTCAGAGATGAAGGCAGAACAGTGTCTTTCTTCAGTCCTAGTCTTCCCCTCCTCCCCCCCACCCTCAGAGCTCTGCTTCATGGCAGTGTGGTTTCCCTGCGACTGCCTCGGCATCTTCATCTATAGGCCCTTTCTCTAGTCTAGACCGTGTTTCGGTGTGTTCCTGGCAGTGTTCCCTGCTGCCTACCCAGTATGTAGTTGCCTACTGTTGGGCAGTAGTTCACTGCTCTGGCATCCTAGTGTGTAAATATTTGTCAAAGGACAGGGGCGTTTTCCCATTCCCCAAAAAGCATTCTGAAAAATGTGCCTGTTTTCTTAGTCATATTTCCAAGCTGTGGATCAGTTAGCCCATTCATTCCTTGCAGTTGACAGACACTGGCCTGGCCTCAGCTGGCCACATAAAGTAGGTATGCAGTAACTTCCGGCACAGTAACTTTCAGACTTTAGTACCAGGGAGTCCTGGACCTACAGGGGCCATAGTCGACATAGTCACTATTAGAGAATATATTGTTTTGTTAATAGAAAGAATCTTGTATCTTCCATATCAAGCATTCAAATCTCTTTCAGTCATACTTGATATTGGTGACATATATGGAGTCAACAAAAATGAGGAAGCAACCATATAGATTCTGGAGGAAAACTTGACTCTTCATGTTTGTGACTGGATTTTCATGTCTCATGTAATGTAGGTTTTTATACAACATCCATGTCTGCCTCTGTAAAGATGACAATGTTGAGCTACTGTCAGTTGAGAGGTGTTTTTTTCAGTATAGTTGATGGTTTATCCTGTCACTCAATTCTACTTGAAACCAGAGCCGTTCGCCTCTACAAGCCAACTTATTAGGCTGAAAAGGCAGTCTTTAGTCATGGAACAGTTTTCTGTCTGTGCAAAACCAGGTGACTCACACAAAGGATTGAACTATTGGTCTTTGCTGTATTACACTAAACTGAGCTCAGGATTTATTTAAGTTGCTCACCCATTCCCAGTAGATTAAAGTACCTCTAATGTGTCTCATCAACTGCTTGGTTCCTTCCTTTCCTTTTAAGTGTTTTCTTCTAGCATTCCTTCCTCCTCCTTCTCATTTTTGGATCCAATCCTCAGTCTTCTACAGATCTGACCAGCATGCCCCATATGGATCCTCAACCCCATAAGATATCTGTAGATCTGTACATCTACATCTCTATATCAGTTTTTTCTGTTTTCACTGTTTATAAGCCCCTCAACCTTCCAGAATTTGATGCAGGGACATGAGGCTTTGGGGTGTTGAAGTCTCAATTGATTAAGAAACAATAACGTATGCTCTGCAACACAGCAACTGCTTTTCCTTCACACAACACAACTATTTTATTAGGGACTGAGTATCTATTTTAATACATTTAATTTCTTCCCACAGATCATCAATTTCTACATGAATATGTTGATGGAGCGAAGTAAAGAGAAGGGATTGCCAAGTGTGCATGCATTTAATACCTTTTTCTTCACTAAGTTAAAAACAGCCGGTTATCAGGCAGTGAAACGTTGGACAAAGAAAGTGGATGTATTTTCTGTTGACATTCTTTTGGTGCCCATTCACCTGGGAGTGCACTGGTGTCTTGCTGTGAGTACCTCTCTTACTTTCAATCAAATTTAAAAGAAATCTACGTAATTAGTAGAATATATAGAGGAGTGAGTTTGTAATTCGACATTTTCACTGGGTGATTGTGAGAAAGAATAGTAAAACATTGGCTAAAAATTGGATAGATCAGTGAACTTCCTGTCAAGAGTGGGAGATACTTAGACTTTGAAGAAAGTTGTGGAATTTCCTTTTCTGGAAATATTTAAAAGGGAGTTGTAAGTCTAAACAGTCTCAAGAAAAGGCATGGGGAGAAAAAGTGACTTCTTAGTGATACTGCCAACTCAGATTCTGTGACTTATTTTCTGCCTAATTATGATTTGCCTTGCATACTTGGTAATTTAATATTTTTATGACTCTTTGAGAACATACATACATTCATTTAATACCTTAATAAAAATATAAAAGTTATCTCACAGCCTATTTTGAATTATATTTGAAAAGCATAAAGCCAGGGTGCCTGGGTGGCTTGTCAGTTAAGCATCCATCTGCCTTTGGCTCAGGTCATGATCTCAGGGTCCTGGGATCAAGCCTTGATCGACTCCCTGCTGAGCAGGGAGTCTGCTGTTCCCTTTGCCCCTCCCCCTGCTCATGCTCCCCGCTCCCTTCCTCTCTCCCTCCCTATCTCAAATAAATAAATAAAACCTAAAAAAGAAAAGCATAAAGCCAAAGAGAAAACTTCCACAGAAAGAAGCAAAACCCTGAATATTTTATCATCTTTCTGAAACCCTGTGGCAATGATCTCATTCATCTTATAGTCTCTAAAGAGTGTGTGTGTCTTCACTGTTGTCCACATGGCAGATGGAGAACCTAAATACTAGAAAAAAAGATTTCAGGGCCGTTAATGAGGCCACTCATTACTATTTACATAGTGCTATGTAAATAGCCCCCTTGTTCTTTCCTCTGCAGTTTAAGCATGGTATAGTGCAAAGTATCAATCAAACTTGTCATGGTGCTGTAGGAAATCTGGCAGAAAGTTTCAAATTCCAGGGAAGCATAAGCTGAGAAACTATTTTTCTTATTTTATGAATACACAGATATTTTTATTTCCAGGTTGTGGACTTCCGAAAGAAGAATATTACCTATTATGACTCTATGGGTGGGATAAACAATGAAGCCTGCAGGATCCTCCTGTAAGTAGGGAGTTGAGAACAAAAGAATTTGGTGTTGGGTGTATGTTGTATTTTTCCAGCTGTTGAAGTCATTTCTTTGATGCCTTCCATGGAATAATTAAGATTAATAAAGGAAATCTTCATATTGAGTAAGAATGGATATATTATGTATGAGTAAGTAAAATTTAATAATAATACCAAAAAAAAAAATACCCTCATGGGCACAACTATTGTCCCAGGGCACTAAAAATAATGAATGAGTCAATATATACCTATAGATATAGTAACTAGTTAGAAATTATCTAATCCAACCTCCTAATTTTTCAGATGAAGAAACCAAGACCCACAGAGGTGACTTTGATATGCTCAGGTCCTACTAGTTAGTGGCTCAACTGGAAACCAGAATGCAAATCTCTTTATACCTGTTTCTCTTTCCAAAATACCTATTCCTCACTGTACCACTGTACCACTCTGGTGGCCAGGAGGAGGTAGGTTCCAGAATGGTGAACAGTTTGCACTTAAGAAGAGTGCTCTGTATGAGGTATGCACTCATCAAATTGTAATTTGGATTGAATTTTCACACAGGAGAGTCAAGACTATAAATAGTGAATAACTGCCTTGATATTGGTAGGGAAACCTTCTTCCATGAGACTGAGTTCTAAAGGACCATATAAACCAAGGAAAAGAATCAAAACTCATTCCTTAGGAGGAACAGTAGGTAGAAGGAATCTGGGTGTCAGAGGCAGAGGTCCTGTTTCTCTTGGGTTGACAGGGTGGGCATGAATTATGGGAGCTTCAGGGGTGGCTTAGCAGTCCAGAGACTCTCTGTCCAACATTGTGTACTGTTTTCCTCAGAAGTATAGACAAAAACCCTTCCTAAGAGATTGTTAACCCCATTCTTAGAGTGGCAACTGACATCAGTGTTTCCATAACTCATCTGCTTCTCTCCCAATACCTTTAGGCAATACCTGAAGCAAGAAAGCATTGACAAGAAAAGGAAAGAGTTTGACACCAATGGCTGGCAGCTCTTCAGCAAGAAAAGCCAGGTAGATCTCCTCTCTTCAGGTAGAAATCTTGATATTAGGGTATTTGAAAAGGAAAGGGTTTTATTGCTTAATTCCCAGAGACCTTTTATCTTAGTGTCTAGCCTGACTTTGGCTTGGTTGTTTGGTTCCTTGGGGAAGATAGAGTAAGCTCTTTGTGGGAAATATTTGCTGATTGGCCCTTGTGGCAGGGACTTGTCTTTACATCTGTAGGTGTCATGGAAGTCTAAGATAGTCTCCCGTGTACCTGATGTGAAGATTAATATTAATAGGAAGACCTGACTGAGATGCTTATTTTTTTTTCTCTGAGCCTCCATTGTTCTGGGTGAAGGACTGAGTCACCTCTTCAAAATTCAGGGAAACCTATAATATTTATATCCTTTGGTTCTTATTTATAACCTAATAAGGAAAGAAGCTTGGAAAGATGTCACCTTTTTGCTGTTTTCAATCTTTCAGGAAATTCCACAGCAGATGAATGGAAGTGACTGTGGCATGTTTGCTTGCAAATATGCTGACTGCATTACCAAAGACAGACCGATCAACTTCACACAGGTGAGCCGAGCCTTCAGGATGGAGCCCTGTGACCACCCTGCCTCCAGGCTGCCTGGTAGATATTTTTTCCTCCAACTGCTCTGCCTAGGGAACTCTGCCTATGGCTCATAACATGATGGTTACTGTTATAAGAAAAAGACGGGTAGTGATAGGCCACATGCTGGGTTCCCTTACATCACTTGCTGTAGTCAAGGAATCCTGGTCATTAGCAGAGCCTTCTTTAACTGCCTCTTTCTCCCCCATCTCCCTCAGATCCTGTAAGAAACTGAACTGGGACTAGAGCAAGTTTTCTTCATTTTCTCTTCATTTGGTTAGCATGTTAGGTTTTAGAACAGGCCACCACTTGAATTCCTAGTGTAATTGGTCATGCTGCCCTCCTCCCCTGCCCCTCGCTTGATGCAGCTGATCAATCTTCTCTTAGTTTGTGATTGTTTATTTCTGTCCATCTGGTACTTCAGAGACCAAAGTGGATTGAGACTAGAGATTATGGCTTATATCCTTCACTTTAAATTAATAGTTTTACCAAACTTTTCCACCATAGCCCTAGGGCGGAGCTAACTCTTGCAGTTCCTATAACTCTTCCCCTAAAATGTAAGCTTTTGATTTTCAGGCCTTAGATCTCATAGCTTAAAAGTTCAACATTAGAGAACTTGATAGATACCATTCTCAAAATTCTTGGAGACATTTGGGTATAGCCTGGGGACTCCTGGTGGTGTCCAGTAAAATTTGTAAGACTGTAGTAGAGGTAGATAGTGATGGAAAAAAATTACATGTAATCAAGAATTGAGCAATTTGAAAGACCAGAAATGCAACTGAAGCTATTTTAATTGAAAACATTGAAAAGGAAAGGAGTTTTGGGTCTGGATGAAAGCAATGAAACAATTAAGGGTATCTCTGTGTCCCTACAGCAACACATGCCATACTTCCGGAAGCGGATGGTCTGGGAGATTCTCCACCGAAAGCTTTTGTGAAGATGTCTCAGTTACCCGACATTGACCTTGTGGGGGACCAGCTCTTTGTTGTCTACAGCCAGAGACCTTGGAAACAGCTGCTCCCACCCCTCTGTTCTTGTAAAGCCCTTGATCCTGGACCAGGCCCTGGCGAGATGCATTCACAAGCACATCTGCCTTTCCTTTTGTATCTCAGATACTATTTTTGCAAAGAAACTTTGGTGCTGTGAAAGGGGTGAGGGACATCCCTAAGCTGAAGAGAAAGACTGCTTTTCACTTCTTCAGTTCTGCCATCTTGTTTTCAAAGGGCTCCAGCCTCGCTCAGTCCCTAATTTGGGGGCCGAGAGAAGCTTGGACAGATTCCTGGTTTCATATAAACTCTTGTTGTTAGGCCTTACTAAGAGGTAGGAAAGGGCATGGGCAAAAAAGTAGGGATGAAAACCACCAGCATATACACGCACACATACATACACGCAGGATTTTCAAGATGTGTTGTCAGGAAAGTGACTGTAAACTTGGACTTTGGGCCACATGCATAAGTCCCTCTAGGACTTCCCTATTTATATGCCTCTTTGTGAAATCCATCTGCTTCTGTACAAGGCTGTTTTATCATTTGTAGCTTCCTCTATCCTGAGGCACAACACATGAGCCCTGGGTGGACCCCAAAGTCCCAGGCAGTCCTTTCCTTAAAGCAGGGGTTTGCATGTGCTCACAACACATGATATGGAGAAGACCCACCCAGGGAGCGGTTTAGTGGAGCAACAAAGGCACCACTTTTACTGCCGCCTACTTCTGACCAAGAAGAAGGACCTCAGTCTTTAGCATAAAATTCCAGCTTTGGATGAATGCAGGTCTAGTTTGGTCTGTGGCTAGTTTAAATATGTTTCTAACCACAGGGAATTTTATATATATATATATATATATATATATATACACACACACACACACACACACACATATATGTATATGTGTGTATATATATGTATATATATATATATATCAATCACAGGGATATGTGTTTTTTTAAAAGGCTGAATGTGTTTACCACTTTAGCCTTAGATTTATATCCATTTTCCAAATTTAGCTCTAGCACGCACAGATCCCAGCCCCTATGTGTAGGGTGTTTGTGGACTTCCTAACAATATTTTGAGGCCTGGATGAACTTTGGCTTAGGGGTAGAGGTTACAGAGGGAGGCAAGATTTTCAACTGGAAAACGGGTGGAATTTGGACTGATCAACTTGAGACTAAAAAACTGCTATTCCTTTTGTTCTTTCTAGCATCTCCCCCACCCTCTGAGCGCTCCTCAGGCTAGATAGTGAAACGATCCAATGCCAGTGTCATTTTGTACTTAAGTTCCAAAATAGGAACGTTTTATACTTTTTTCTGTATTGTAATAGGTAGTTTTGTATGAAATATTTTCTCTTCTTCCCTTGTACCCCATCCTTTCCAACATTGTGCTTTCTCTCTGGGCTTATTTGAAAATTTTACTCTGTTTTATACCAAGCTTGTTTAGTACATTTTTCTATGTTTTACCACAGGTTACAATTTGAAAAGAAAACTATTTTTTTTAAATATTCCATTGTTAACTGAATGTTACTGTTTCCACTCCAGCAACCAGATGTCCTACCTTTTTCATAACTGCCTGCCTTTTTTGGGGAAGACCACCTTTCTTTCATTCGTTTGTTCATTTCCTTCCTTCCTTCCTTCCTTCCTTCCTTCCTTCCTTCCTTCCTTCCTTCCTCCCTCCCTCCCTCCTTCCTTCCTTCCTTCCTTCCTTCCTTCCTTCCTTCCTTCCTTCCTTCCTTCCTTCCTTCCTTCCTCTGTTCCTCCCTTCCCTCCCTTCCCTCCCTCCCTTCCTTCCCTTCCTTCCTCCCCTCCTCCCTTCCTTTCTTGTGTTTTTCTATAGGAAATAAATAGCTTTCTATTTATGAGTTGCTGAGACCTTTTCACATTCTCTTTTAGAAAACTACAGTGTGCAGGCTCATTGTAGAATTCCTGCACATGGATTCTTGGTACTTAATGTATTTCAGTGACAATTTGAAAGGTGGCAGTATGGCATAGATTTGGACTATGAATCAAAAGACCTGAGTTTTTCAGATGCTCTTGCTATTGTCTGGGGGACTCAGAACAAGATAGTTGTCTGTATTTATTGTTTGTCCATTTAGATAACAACATCTGTCTTACCTTCCTCACAGACTTTTTGTATAGACCAAAGCAACAAATATTTATTGCCATGTATAACAGAAAATGAAACATGCAACAAAAGCACTTTGAAAAATATATAAGGAATTGTTGAGCCTGTCTGAACGTGGACCCCCTTTCTGACCAATGCATTTTTGTACAAGGTGAAGTTAGGATCCTGAGACCACTCTACATGGGTGGACCAAGCTGAGACAAAGGTTGTGGCCCAGGGTGGCTCAGTGGGAACCAAATATAGACTTCTGTAGCGGGCCATTTTTCCAGAGGACTAGCCAACAAAATCAGGACTAGCATCTGGAAACTTAGTTTCTCCTTCATTTAAGGGTGGGCTTTGATGACTGGGGAGGGGATAAGGAGGTTCCTGCATTCCAGTGCCAAGGGCATGCTATGAATATTTTAGTTTAACTGCTTTAAACTAAAGCCTATTGCTTTCCTTTTCTCCTGTCTTTCCTCCTTCCCTGTGTTCAGTGCTCATAATCACCCACCTCCCTTTAAAAAGGGACACTTGAGGGATGATTAACTCTATCTAGATACAGAGCCTTCAACAGGAACCACAGCCCCACCAATCACTCCTGGACCCTGTACAGAGAAAATCAGAACATTTGAAAATACATGGTTCAAGGCATGGAGGTTAGTTCTGTCCCATTTGTTGCTGGGGACCGACTGTTGCTCCTGGGTGTTTGGGGTTGGATGTAAGAGTACTTTCAACTCCCTCTCTCCCTCATGGAGGCATTGTGTGAAGTGACTCCTCTCTATATATATGAGGTGCTTCATACTTCCTGTGGCTTCAGCTCTTCTTTAGCTCTTATAATTGTGCCAGCATTTTCTACCCACTTCCCACTGCAATGTTAGCCCCAAGTTTTAGTGTCCTGTAGCAGAAACAGGTGTTCTGAAAAAGCACTGCCAGCAACCCCATCCCATAGTCTGTCTATCACCACCTGGTTTTACATGGCTTATAAAAGGCTTAAGAGGGAGAGGATTCACTTGAGAGCCCCCGTTTTTTTAATGTTTCAGCCTCTGGTCCTGTGCCATCCCTCCAGCTCTCAGATACATCTTGCCAGAGTAAGAGAGACAGACGATTGACCCTTGGACTTTGTCTTCTACCTTGCTCCACCTGGATGGGCCAGGGTGAGGTGGAATATGGATACTCAAGCCCTGTCGATGACTCAGACAGGCTACATGCTGAACTCCTGGGAAAGTTACCATATTTCCCTGCCCAGGGGGACCTACCCATTGCTTCAAATTTTTTCTAAAATGTAGGGCTCAGCCCAGCATCTCTCCTTAGATCCCAGAGCCTTACATCACCTGTGCTGAATCCTGACCTCTCTTAAGAGTCCATGACTATCACTCCTGGCTTTGGAGGTGAGGAGAGACAATAAGGGTATGTGGGGTCACTTACCTATCATAAAGGTAAGGGGGACCTTACACATGAATCCCTTGTGAGATAGAAGAGAAACTAGGAGACAGAGCCAGAGGGTAAACCTTGAGATAATATTAGTGCAGGCTGCCTCTCTGGGCTGTCAAGGATAGGGCAGGGATAATTCTGAGTGGTTGGACCAGATCTAGGGTCTTGTCAGAGCCCAAGATTCTGAAATATTGAGGGCTATAGTTCTGTATGGAATAGAATTCAGTCAAGGTAGGGATTCGAAGTTCAAGTTTAAGGCCAATGTTAATATGGCTTGGTCTTACAATTAAAGCCCAGTCAGAGTCTTACTCTAATGGGACAGATCATAGCTGTTGAATTCTCCATTTTCAGCTGACAGGTAGCCATCAACTGCTTACTCCTGGAAATTATTCTATTCCACAGAACCTCAGTGTCCTGAAGAAAAAGTATGGGAAAGTGATGTAAAGGAGCCCCGAGTTTTCAGTCTGCTGAGCACTCCTCATTCAGTTTACTCCTGTGTCCCTTTCACAAGTACCTACAGAGCACACACACCCAAATCCCATCTCCCTGAAGCCTTCCCTGATCATATTATCTTAAAATCTCTTATTTGGACAGCTGTAGCCCTTAGAATCAGAAAATGTTATAACTCCACATACTATTTGTAATCTGTCTTTCACATCAGGAATGGACTGAGGGCTGTTGCCAGAGGGCAGGTTAGTGATTTGGCGCTTTTTCTTCAAGCCAGGAGTGCAAACTGCTTCTCAGGCCAACCAGGGAGGTGTAGGGTGACTGCATTAAACATTGATTGAGAAAGACAGCATTTTGAAGGTTGGGGAAGGAGGACTGCTTATGGCAGCCTGCAGTGAGCCACTGCACCTGGTTTGTGGCCCCAAACCTAATGCCCCAGCCTGCCCTTACACCTTTTCCTTGGCAGTTTAGCATGCCTTCCCGGGATCTTGGTCTCCGTCCGAAGGACCTAATCATAGTATTTTTTTTCTAACCACAGATATTTCTAGTCTTCTCCATCTTTTTTATTTCCAGTGTTGTTTTACATCCCTTGTAGATTGAGACTGTGAGTCCCTTTCTGCCTTGTGCTTTAAACGGGACCACTTTACATGCTGCCTGTGTCTTGTTTATTAGCCAGAGCCAAGTTCCTGGAGGTCATTTGCCTCGTCAGATTCTCTGGGGAACGAACCCTTTACAATGGGTGTCTAATAAGCATGTGTTTAAGCCCTGGATTTGAGGGCCCTGGAGGGTAGAGTGAAAAGATGGTTTGACCAAGGAAATAAAAGTCACTTGTCCTCAAGGACCTTAGAGTCTAACTAATTTGGAGGTGATGCAGACACCAAGCAACGGACCTTATCCAGAAGGCCAACTCATAGGAGGCACCTGGTCCAGTCGGAAGCTGGATGTGGATGATGGAGGGACAGAGGTGGAGAAGTCAGGGATGATACTGCATTTATCCACCTGTGCGTGACTCTCCCTAATTCCTAAAAGTTGATTTATTTAAAATAAATTCTGTGGATTTTGCTTTCTTGCGCTGACTGGAAACTCCCTGGTAAAAAGGGACCTGGTGGTGTTTGTCTCTCTAAGACTGTCTCTCTGTCTCTTTGACTGTTTATTCTGTCTCTGTGTCTGTGTCTCCTGATCCAAATGGGACCAGTGATTGGATCCTCAGTGTGGTCTGGATTCCTGAGTCCACCCCTTAACCAAGAGTCTGAATACTGTTCATTCATTCATTTCATTCCACATACCTGGAATTGAAGCCTGGAACGCAAATAACATGCAAATCCATGGCTCCCTGGCACTTTTTAAAACCAGGCCTGTCTGTGGAGCTGGCCAGAGGGCCCTCCTGAGCCAAACACACAAGTCAGGACTTCCAACCCACTCTGCTAACAGCATCCCTTGTCTCCTTGCCCCTCTCCTGCACCCCTTCCTCCTCACAATCTAACCTCTCTACCTGTAAAGCTCCTACTCCAGAGAAAAAAACATAAGAAAGCACCAGCTTCTGAAAAATCTTCCACTGTGTTGGTGAAGTGATTTTATCTGTGTGAGAAGAGTCCCTTGAAGCCTCCAGGACATTCTTGAGTTCTAATGGTTTTCTAGGCACGGTTAAGATTTTTCAACCCTTTGAAAATGATTGGAGCGAAAAGGGAAGTCTTCAAGCCATTCTTATTTTCTCATTCCTGAATGTGGTTAGGGATAGCTGATGATTGCGTGGATCTGCACGTCTGTCACCAAACAGGGAGAAGACTCCTTCAAAGTGGGACCTGGACTGGATTGTGAGTCAGTGTCTGTCCCAGGGGCTCCAGGGGCCCTGGTGTCATCTTGCATTACAGAGGGTTACAAAGGGCCCAGTGGAGGGAAGGTGGGGAGGCTTGTTCTGCTCTTCAAGGAATTTGTTTCAGACACTTCTGAACTCCAGGAAAACTGTTTTGCTTCCTTGTGTACCTGTGCCCCATTTCCCATCAGCTCCCATCAGCCCATCACTGGGCAGTGATGGATGCCTGCGATGGCCTACAGGGGCCCTGCACTGTGGGCCCACCACCTCCAAACAACAGCTTCCCCCACCTCTCAGCCCGGGCTCATTGGTCTTTGGCCACAGGGGCCTCCTTGGTGTCGGTCTGACAAATCTAACTTGCTTCCACCTCACAGGGGTTCTTCCTATTTGCTGTGTCTGGAGGGCTTTCCCTCAGATCTCCTCCTGACTCAGGCCCTCACCACCTCCAGCCTCTGGTGCAGTGTCATCCCCACACACTCCCCAGCTCTGGTACCTTCATTTCTTCTCTGTAGCATTTCATATCTGACTGTTTTATTAATGATGTGGGAAACAAGAAACAAATTTCCTTCCTACTTTGCAGCCCATGAACAAGTCTTTGAAACAGGCAGGGTGACCTTTCCCTGGAAACTCAGCTGCCTTGATGTTGACACTTGGTAAGGGCAAAGAGCAATCTTAGCCCCACTCCTCAGGATCCTGTGAGTCTACTTTAACATACAGAAATTCCTTTGGAAACATCCTTTATCTCTACCCCCCAAGATCTATGTTGGCAGTCATCCTCCAAGTGTAGGACCCACCAATTCACATCTTGAAGGGTCTCATGACTGAGTTTTTACTAACAATAATAACATTTTCCTAACAATAGCTAGCCCCCTCAGACTCCCAGAAACCTTGTGTCCGAAATACCTTGGAGCCTTGTGCTGTCCCTGACCCCCTCCGAACTTGAAAGTATATAATCCGTCACTCCCTCACAGCCCCAGTGCAACTCTTTCTGCCATCCTGTCCCCGTGCTGTAATAAAACCACCTTTTTGCACTGAAAACATCTAAAGCTTTCTTGGCCATCCGCTCTGAAACCCAACAATTCTACATCAGTTTACTCATTTGTTTTGTCTCTCACTAAAATTCTGTTCATGCTGTGTCCTGGGTGCCTATGCTTTCCTTTTTTGACAGCCTCCCCCTGATTCAAGTCCTCACCTCCTGTCTGCTTTACAGTGTGTCCTACCCAGGGTCCCTGGCTTCATTTTTTTTTTAAAGATTTTTTTATCTTATTTATTCATGAGGGACACAGAGAGAGAGAGAGAGAGGCAGAGACACAGGCAGAGGGAGAAGCAGGCTCCATGCAGGGAGCCCAACGTGGGACTCGATTCCGGGTCTCCAGGATCACGCCCTGGGCTGAAGGCGGCGCTAAACCGCCACCCAAGGATCCCTGGCTTCTAATGCATCATCCACGTAGCAGTTGGAGCTACCTTCTAATAATATTAACAATAGGAATAAGCATTTATTGAGGCCCTGGTCCCAGCCATTTGTGCCAAAGACTTTATATACATTATCTCATTCAGTCCCCACGAGTATATGATGTAGGCACTATTATCCCCATTTCTCAGATGAGAAAACAAGCTTAGGGATTGAATAAGCCCAAAGTCTCAGGCTGTCAGTGATAGAAACAGGGACTCCAAGGCAAGAACATGTCTCCAAAGCCCTTAAAAGCCCCATGACCTGCTGCTTCCACACAGCTGGCACTGTTTCATCTCGACAGGCTGAGCACATTGTGACCTGGACATCATGGGGGTTTTACCCGTGTGAAACCAAAGAAGAGAACCTTCCATGGGTCTGTAAAGGCTGACACCCCCCCCCCTTTTGTTTCATGAACAGGATTGAGATCCTTGCCTCTTCACCTTAGATTGGAGGGTCAAGGGAAATGGTGGGGTCCCTCTGCCTTTGAATTCATTTCTTCTTAGTTTCACCAGAAAGGGGTACCAAGGAATTCCCTTCACCCCTCCCACAACAAACCTTTCTCCTACTGTCTTATCCCCAACTCTGGGCTGACTGCATTAGCAAAACTTTTCCTTTGAGGCCTCTGGTTCTAACCTAGAAAGGAGGAGGGCTAAGGATGGGAGTATGATGAGGAGGGAGATTCCAAGCAGATAGAGCTCATCTCCACAGGAGCTCAGGAATCAAGGGTGTGTGTGTAGGGCCATTTGGAGACATTTCTGGTGCTCCACAGTGTTCCATTTATTCTTTTCACTTCTTTCTGTGTCTCCTGCTCTGTCCCCTCAGTATGGAGTTTCCTCTGCCATTCCAACTGGTTTGAGAATCTCAGGAATGCGTAGCCCTGTGCCCTCCTGCTCCCCCACCCCCACCTCCGTACACAGAGCCCCTGTAGAGGTGGAACTTAGTTCAAGCTAGAGGCCCAGGGGGGAGGGTCCTGCTCTTTTACTGGAGAAGAAAGACAACACACACACTCAACCCTTCCTCCCACCCTCTCTCCGATTTCTTCCCCAAAATCAGTCTGCCACTTTCAGCTTCCTTTTAAATAGACTGGCCTTTCCCACCCTCACCCCTCACTGGGGGCCTCTCTTGATGGTAATTACTCCTAATTGTTTTCTCTTGGCTCACAAGGCCTTGCCTTGCCTGCCCTGAGCCAACAGCTCTGTCTGCTCAGAAAATGGGCTCAACTGAGACCAGAGGCAAACCTCTTTGGGTCTCAAAACCCTGGCTTTCTAGATCTAATTCAGAGGGCAGCTTTGACCATGGATACACTGTAAGGAAAGGCTGCTGCTTGGCCTCTCTTAAGGCAAATTGCAGCAGGAAATAGTGATCCAACTTTAGGAGCATGTTCCAGCAGCAAGGCCCCTGGAGAAGTTCTAAGCATTTCCTTCCATGAAGAGCTCAGCAGCAGAGATCATCTATTGGGCCCGGCCTCTCCTGAATGGGGTCTCTGAGCCCTGCAGCTGTGGCCTTGGTGGTGTGGTTTCCCATCTTATCATCCAAGCCCTTTCTCCATCAAGGACCAGCCCCTGCCCCCTCAAAACCTCCAGCCCCAAACACCCCTTATGCCAGGGGGGTGAGGAGGCCTTTTGCCAGAGCTTGAGATGAGACCATCACAGTCACACATATACACTCATGCACATATAAGCATGGATGCTTTGTGCTGCTCCCCCTGGTGCCCCCAGCTTCCAGATCAACACCAAGGTAACTGGTGGTAGGAAGGAAGATGAGGGTGAGGGAGGGGGACTGGATGGTAGGGGTGGACATACACACGGCTTCCTTTTCGCTGAGTAGGACTGCTGACCCTGATTCATTCTAACCTGCCCCCCTCCCCCCGAGGAAGGTCCTTAGTAGTCCTATATATACCCCTTGGAAAAGGATTTTGGGGTGTAAGCCAGAGAGAACAGGACATAGAAATGTTTAATTAATTCAAAAATCCCCAAGTGCCTACGGTACGCTAGGTCCCTGTGTTAGGTGCTAGAAATGGCCTCATTCTCCCAGTCCAAGCACATAATGCTTTGCTCTAGTCCCAGCCTAAAACATTTTGTCCCCAGGCCCTGTTCCTGGCATCACCATTAGCCTGAGCTTCATCTCTCTCCACCCTCCACTCTTCCCTGACTCATTGCTACTTTGCTCAGCTGCAGAGCACATTTTCTGGTGAGCACAGAAGCCTCTGCTAGAAGGGGCCTGAGGAACGGACATGAGCATGGAGGAAGGGTCAGTTTCCAACCCCAGGCCTTCAGGGAAGTCTCAAAGATGTGCAATAAAGGGTCTGAGCTCAGAGATTTTCTTTAGATTCAGGGGTAAGATGGCTGCACCTTCTAGACCTAGGTAACTCCTTCCTTCTTTCCCATGATTGGATCAAGGAATCAAGTTTGTTTTTGTTTTTTAACTTTGGTTTAACATTTTTAAAAAAAATTTTAAGTAGGCTTTATGCCCAATGTGGGCCTTGAACTCACAACCCTGAGATCAAGAGTCGCATGCTTTACTGACTGAGCCAGCCTGGTACCCCCCAAATTAGGTTTGTATCTGAATATCTACTTGGGTCTAAGAGTCTTCATTTATTTATTTATCCATCTTACCCATCTACCCATTTGCTTATCTATTCAACCATTCACTCATTTATTCTTTTAGAACCCACTCTGTGCCAGGCACTAGGAAGAGAAGGATGAATATGGTATGGATGTTGGTCTCTGTGGGCCTATTCTTTGGTCTCCAGGCTATCGCTCCTGGTCTCAGCTACTGCCTCAGAAGCCAGGTCTCCCTTCTCCCCTCACATGGGGGACCAGATTCCAGCTGAGGAGGTCTCCCAATAGGTAACTAGGAGTCCTAAACCAGAGGCCACTAGTAATCAGGGCCAGTCAGGGGAATGGGGGCCAGCCTAGTGGTTGGAGGGATGAAAAAGGCACTCGGCCAGGCCACTGAGCCCATCACTGTGGTTTGGCTTCTTTGGTGAAAAAATAGCCAGTTTGGACAAGTGTCTCCCTGTGTCCTGAGCTCTGGGTCGCTCCCATACAGGAGTCGGTCCATTAAACAAACCACAGCCAAGGGCAACAGAGGCCCAGAGAGGACTAGAACGGGGAGTGGGAACATGGGGCTCAGGGCAGGACTTGAGCCAAGCCTGTCCATCCCAGGCATAATGGTGCAAGGGAGACCTGCTTGGTTGGGTTGGAGGTATGAGGATGCATCACGGAGCTGCAGGTGAGGGGGGAAAGAGTAGCCAAACCCAGATCATGACAAAGACAGAAACACAGAGGATAGAACTGAGACAGCCCAGAGGTAATTAGGATCAGCGATCTAGAGTCTGTCTTAGGGCATTAACTGAAGAGTTTTCACCCAAAAGTACCCAGATAGGTAACAGGAGGTTAACAACAGGATTGAGGGTAGAAGGTTATGACAGCACCAGACAGGGCGTGTGTATGTACTCGATTCATATATGAGTTTTGAGTCTTTATATTTCTTCTATGTCTTCTACTTCATTCTAAAATCAGAAGGACTCAGAGTGGTTTGGGCTTCTCCAGGCCTCTCCTCCCCTTTCCACATGTGGCTGAGGGTGAGTTAATGGGACCTGTACACACAGAGGCTCACACAGCCTTGAAGACAGAGGCCCATTCATACCAGGACACTGCGGCACCTCTCTCCCGGGCTGGCCTGCGGTCCTGCTCCTGTGGCACCAACACGCACAAGTAAGAGACGTGCGCCTTTGCACATGCAACCTTGCTCTGGAGCACACACATACAAAGCCACACTCAAGTTCTATTAACCCTTTACTACCGCGTGCAGAGCTTCTGGGCTCTTAGTGTGGGCTCTGGCTTTGCCTTCCTCAATCCCTTCTACCCAGCACAGCACCCACCTGAGTTAACCCTTGAACAACTTCCTCATGACCCCAGGGAGCCCACGTGGGCTTGCACAGCCTCCCAGTGTTCAAGAAGGGGAGTGAACACAATCTCAATCAAAGAACAAGATGGAAGCATTTCCTTCAAGAGCAAGGACTATTACAATCTGGGTTCAAGTCAGAACTATGCCACCTGCAAGCTGTGGGTCATCAGACAAATCATTTAACCCCTCTGGGCTTCACTCTCTGAACAGTGAGATGAGTAGAGGTAAACTTGAGGTCCACAGATAAACCTACTAAACTTATATGCAAACCTACTAAAATTACAAGTTAAAATTCTACATTTTGCTGGAAAGAGGTTTCAGAAGATTAGCCATCTTCTCATAGATCCATTGCACCCTCTCAAAACTTAAAAGATAAAACTTTAGTTTTATTATTTTAAAAATCATTTTATTATTTTTTCATCATGGTAAGTGTACTTTTTAATCTCTATCCCCTATTTCACCCATCTCCCCACCCACATTCCCTCCAGTAACCATAAGTTTGTTCTCTATAATAAAAGGTCTGTTTCTTGGTTTGTCTCTCTTTTCTTTTTCCTTATTTGTTTTGTTTCTTAAATTCCACATGAGTGAGGTCATATGGTTTGTATCTTTCTCTGACTTATTTCGCTTAGCATTATACTCTCCAGCTTCATCCACATTGTTGCAAATGACAAGATTTCATTCTTTTTTACAGTGGAATAATATATGCCACCTCTTATTTGTCCATTCCTCTGTTGATGCACCCTTGGGCTGATTCCATAGTGTGGCTATTGTAAGTAATGCTACAATAAGCATAGATTGCTTTGAATTAGTGTTTTTGTATTTGGAAGGTAAATATCCAGGTGTGGGATTACTGGATCAGTATCAAGTAGTTCTATTTTTAGTTTTTTGAGGAATCTCCATACTGTTTTCCACAGTGGCTGCACCAGTTTGCATTCCCACCAACGGTGCAAGAGGAACGAGTGAACTTCTTGAACATTCCAGGACTCTATATGAGTTGAGTGCTTGTAAGTGACACAAACATGGCCATTGAAAGTCCACTCAATCATCTAAGGTCAGTGTCAACGTCACCCTGTACCTAGTGCCTAAAGTTTTTTCACATGACTCCCACTTCTATCTCCCCAGGCTGGGGAACTGCATACCTTATCACATCCTTGAAGAGCCCAGCTCAGGCTCAGCTGAGGCTTTCTCATCTAATGGACCCATTTACTGGGATGGGTTAGACTGGAGGGTCAAGCCCAGCAGGGGTCAAGAGGAAAGAGCGAATAGGGATAGATATTAGGAATAATAATTATGATACTGATGTTTACTGAGTGCTTACCGATGTGCTAGGTACTGTACAACCAACTGATGAAGTGAATAATATCATCATTCCCATTTTACAGATGAGGAAATAAGTGCAAATGAAATTGTCAATTGCTCAGGATCACTTGACCAGTAAGTGGTAGAAACTAACACTGAAAGCAAGTCTATTTGACTCCGAAGTCTTTTAAAAGAGAAGGAACGAGAGGGCATTGAGGGGATGGCCCCATCTCTGGTGACATTTCAGGTGAATTGAGTACCTCACTGCAGTGTTTGGGGCACAAAGCTACATCAGAAATCCCCTTTGGGGAGAAGGGGCCAGAGCCAGCAGTCTGCTTGAGCCAGTCCTTGGGGGTATGAGGGCAGCAAGCAGGCTGGGCCGAAGGCATTGGCTCTTTGGGGCTTTCGCCAGGGCTCAAAGGCCTCTTTGTTCACTGCTCCGACTTCTGCAAAGAACTCTCCACCCCAGGGTCCTCAGGGACCTTGGCCTGCTCCACCAGCATACGAGGGTCTCCAGTGCCTCCCACCCTCAGCCAGAGAACAGCTAGGGAACAACGTGATGCCATGGGGACTCTAAAAGGGTGGGTGGCTTAGGGACCAGGGCAGGACTACAAGCCAGAAGGGGTGGGTGAGAGGGACTGGGTCAGGGGCTGCTTGCTGGCTACTCCCCAAACACATTTTACTTCTCTGGAGGCAGAGAATCAAAGAGTTACTAGCTGTTTATTTTTTCGTTACTTAAAAGATTTTTGCAAATTCTTACCAATTGCTATTAAAGAGCTCAGAGCCCCCCGCCCCACCTTGTTGATATAGTTCCCCAACCTCTTCTTCCCACAATCCTCCCCATTGCCCCCTCAGCCTCTGCAGTATCACAGAGAGCAGGGAGAGGGGCTCCTGGCTGGCTCACTCAGTGGAGTATACAACTCTTGATCTCAGGGTCATGAGTTCAAGCCCCATGTTGGACATACAGCTTACTGAACAAAGAACAGGGAAAGAGGGAAAACGTGCTGGTTGGATTCTTGATGGATACCCTTGCACTTAATTCCAGCCACCTTGTCCCCAGACTGGAGTCTAGAAGGTACCAGAGAATACAGGAAGGAGCTCTGGAGAATAGGGTTGATCCACTAGGGAAGGGGACTCAGGGCAATCTCCAGTTTCTTTGCTCCCTTACTGGACATTCCTAACACTTCCCTCTGCCATTCTTCTCACTGTTTTGCCTTGCCCCTTCTGGATTTGGACTGCACCTCCTTCCTGAGGTGAACATGGTGGTCATTGTTGCATTTCCCAAGCCTGGGAAGAATCTGACTTACATCTCTGCCACAGCCTCCATTTCTGTGGCCTTGTTTCCTTGCCCCTCGCCCTGCCCCCCACCCCCACACCTTGCAAGGGATGGCATGAGGCTATTCACAGACAGCATTCATTCCTCCCCACTCATGGAACACCTTTTTCCAGTGTCCCAGTCTCTGCTTGCAGTCACTTCCTGCTCCAGCACAGGCATCTTCCCAGCCTGATAGGATGGCCCAATGTCACAGACAATTCCAGAGGTTTCCTCTCAGTGTAGAGCAATGTGGCCTAGGTGCCCAGGGACCTGAGATGGTCCAAAGGCAGCTAGAAACTTAGGACACCAGTAGTGAGGGGACACCAAATAAAACATTAATCATCTCATTTCCAATATTTGACTTATTTTAAAGCTTGGAAGTAATCATCATGATGAAAGTCAAAACTGTGTTGGACTTCACATTTACTTTATCATTAGAATTGCTTCTATTTCGAATACCAATCTGTTCAGAGCTGGCTCTTGTAATGGTTTTAATCCAGTTCCCAGGGTTCTGCATTGTCCCTAAAGCAAGGGGAAAAAAAAGCATCCTAGAAAAGTCAGCCCTCTGTGGCCCCAAAAAGGAGGGTAGAGGGATGGCAGGGTTCCATAGGAAAAGGGCATAGGATTGGGGCCCAGGGCCTTAGGTTCAACCCCAGAGCCATCATTTGCTACCTGCGTGACCTTTGGCTTACACTCTCTGAAGCTCCATTTTCTCCTCTCTAGTTGGGCATAAAATAATCCCACTGTCTACTTCAGCAGATTGTAATGAAGGTCAAACGGGCTTGCAGATGTCAAAGCACATTGAAAATAGTCACAACATCAACATTAATCATTAAAGTGGAGGGAACATCCCAGAGAGACATCCCAAAGCTTAATGGTGGCATCTTGTCCATCCCTCGGCCTCAAGCCCAATCCGAACTGTGCAGGAAAGGAGACTCCAGGCCTTCTCTCTAATTCTGGCCTCATGGCTTTGTGAGAGTGGTCTCTACTGCCAAAGAAGCACCTTTGGTTACCTGAACAACAATGGTTTGAGTTTAACCAAGACACATTTCCGGAAGGCCTCCCTTTGTTACTGACAAACACAGCCCCTCTGGTCTCCAAGGGAAGTGGACCCACTTGAGGAAGCCCTGACCAGGTAGCTGTTGATGGGGACTGTCACGTCCAGGCTCACTGTCTTCCTTCTGGCATGGGGCAGAATGTGGCCCGCTGTGCAGTTTCTATCCTGTGAGCACACCGTCACAGCCCACCAGTTGAAAATTGGCTCTCCTTGGATGGCCCTCAAGCCTTGCATTTTTTTCAGCTGCTCTCACCAGCCCCACAAATGAATTTATCTTTTCTGCTTGTGCCGTTTGGCTGTTTCTGTTTCAGGGAACCGTGGGTTCAATAAGCTCCACTGTTCTACCCAGCTGGCCAAACAGCCTCGTCTCTGTTTTCCTGGCCAGACCCTGGGGCCTGGAGTCCTGCCTCCGGGAATTCCAGAATTCGAGAATGTTAGAGCTGGAAGAGACCTCAGCCCTCACCCAGTCCTGCCCTAACCGCTGTACCGATGGGGAAACTGAGGCCCAGGGAAGGGAAGGCTTTGGAAGTATGAAACGTCAGCCTTTCCTTCCAGCTTAGCTCATGCAGGCAGCAGGCCTCTCCACCAGCCCTGGCCTGCTGGCCTGCCCCCCGCGGAGAGCTCAGACTCTCTCAGGCAGCCTACCCCGTTGTTGGAACCACAGGAATGTTCTTCCTAATACTGGGCTAAAGTTGGCCTTGTAACCCCCTTTAATGCTCACCTCTCTGTGCAATTGCCATGGAGATATGACCAGCCTGGACACAACAACTGGAAATCCATTCACCCTCAGAGGGAGTGGAATAGACAGGCAGCCTCTGCCACAAGGTGGGAGAGAGGGCCCACCACCCTGATCACAGGGACCTGGATTCAGTTCTGCTCTGTTGTTTCAGAGCTGTGTGATGATGAGTGTGTTACTTAACTTGCTTAAGCCTCAGTTTCCTCATCTGTAAAAACGGGGGGTACCTGCCATCTCTGAAGGCTGCTGTGAGGATGCAGGGAGATGCCATGGAAAGGGATTTGGCATGGAGCTGGTGTGCGGTCAGAGCGTAGCCGCTGTGGGGTTCCTTGGTGCTGTTGGAAGAGCTCAGGCTCTAGGTTCACATTGCCTTCGTTTGAATCCCAGCTCCTTCGCTTTTTAGGTAGCTTACTCGGCTTTGGACAATTTATTTAACCTCCCTGGGCCACCTATTCTGCATCAGTTTGGATACATTCAGTTGTAAGTTATAAAAAGTAGGAAAGGAAGGAGGGAAGGAAGGAAAGAATCCAACCCAACTATCTTAAACAATAATGGACTTTGTTAATTCATGTGAAAATCCTAAAGTCATGAGGGTTTTAGGAATAGTTTGATCAAGGCTTCTGCTTACTCACCACGATTCTTTTGGCTTAGCCTTCTTGATATTTTGGTTCATCTTCAGTATGGCTCACCCATGATCCTAAGATGGCTGCTGGCAGCTCCAGGCCTCACACCTGCACATACCACAGCCTAACACGGAAATGAGAGAGAGGTCCTTTCTTCCCTCATTATTAAGTCAAGTTCTAGTCTACACCTTACTTGGATCAACCTGCAGGTGTTCCTCTTGCATGGGTTATGGGGTTCGTTCCCCTGATTGGCTCAGATCTACCAGGGCCTACCCATGGAACTGGGACTGGGGTCAACACTGCCCCGCCTACAAGCCTGCTGCACAGTGAGGGTGGGGTGTGATGGATGCTGGGGAAGGACATTTGTAAGGACTAAGTGCAATAATGCATGCAAAGCATTTAGAGCAGGGCCTGGCACCCAGTACGTGCTAACCATTTGTTATTAGCTATTAATATTTTTAGTATCCTGAGCACATTCCATCAGTTACTTTTCAAATGCATTGCTGAAGGCCAGTTTGGGAGACAGTTCCAGTTGTGTCACCAAGCCCAGGCCTTTCTATTTCACAGTAGCCATCTTGCTACTGTTTCTTTCTCTCGGGCCCCTGCTCAGCCTCAAGCCCCTGGGAATGCTCTAGGCCCTGAAATGCCTGCAGCCTGCTTTTGATCATGGCTTCTGTAGCTCCCTAGCCCCCTCCTAGCTTCAGTGGACAGCTGGGCTGCCCAACTCTTTGTCCCTAAAGTAGAGTTTCATTTATGGTCTCTCCACATCTTAATTTGTACAGAGTTGCTTTTTTTTTTTTTTAAAGGATTTTATTTATTTATTTATTTATCTATTTATTTATTTATTTATTTAATTATTTATTTGAGAGAGAGAGAGAGAAAGAGAAAAAGAGAAAGAAAGCAAGAGGGAATGGGGGGAGGGAAAAGAACAAGCAGACTCTGCACTGAATGTGGAGGCGACACTGGGCTCTATCTCACAACCCTGAGATCATGACCTGAGCTGAAATCAAGAGTTGGATGCTCAACCGGCTGAGCCACCCAGGTGTCCCTCCAAGAGTTGTTTTAAAGCATCCTGGCCCCAGGTCTGTTCTTCTTTTTGATCTGGGTCACTCAAAAACAAGGCAAAACAAAAACAAACAAACAAAAAACCAATACCAGCTCCAAGCCCCAGTGGAAATAATACATTATCTTCTGCTGGCTCCATAAATTATCCCAGGAGAGAGAAACTTTCCCTGCTGGACTAAAGTTTAAGAGTGTCTTCAGTGGCATGTGTCCTACCAACCTGATTCTATGTGAATCAATCCCAAGTCTTGGTGATAAAAAAAAAACATGGGAGATTTTCTTACAAGAAAAAACTTTACTTTCCTGGTTTATTTTGGAACCTACTCTTCTCCAGATGGCTGATGCCTGAGCTCCCCTTTGACCATCTTGCTATACCATGAGCGGTGTTGGTTACCAAGACTCTGGCCAACTTCTAGGTCAACAGCACCAGCCCCTGGAGAAATGTGTCCGCATGGCTCATCCCCTCTTGTCTCACTGGCACCATACAACTTAGAGAGTCCGTCTAGATACCCTTCTGTGGATCTGCCCAATGGTGCTGTGAGATGGTGGGGACTTATTATTCATAGTTTACAGGTAAGAGAGCCAGGCTAGAAGACTTTACATAGCTCACCAGGCTAAAATGTGAGAGAACTGGGACTTGAATCCAGGCGTCCTGAATGCAGTGCCAGTATTCTTTCACTGCTGCAGATCCCCTTCTTGCCTTTGGAGCTGGCTGTTGGGCAGCCATACCTTGAGAAACATGAGGCAGGCCTGTGTCTTGATCACCCCCGGCCGAGCCAGAGCAGGAGCTGGCCAGTGCCAGTGAGCAGGGAAGGGCCCTAGAGCCCGGCTCTGACCCTGCGTGGCCTCTTGCCCCAGCAGGGGGACGCAGTGGGGATCCCAGGAATTGGACAAGATCCTTAGCTCCCTCTGTAAACTTGGCCACAGTCTCTTTCTGATCCCTTGAGCTCCATCCACATATTGTTGCGTGAACATCTCTCTATTTGCTTTCTCCTTTGGCCTCAGTGTCCTTCCCATGTCTCTCGTCTCTAATGGAGTTGATTTTCCTCTCCCTCCTGGACTGTTTGTCTTCTCTCGATCCAGTGTATCCCTGTTGGTTTGTATCTCTCGTTGATGTCTCTGTTCTCTCTGTCCCTCAGTTCCTCCTTCTGAACTCTCTGGATCAGGTCGGCAGGGGGGTGCTTCAGCAGCGCTTATGGGAGAGGGGCTGCTGAGCCGCCTCCCCTCCCCTCCCAGACCAGTACCAGACCAGTGCCCTCCACTGGCTGCCGCCCCGGAACACCTCCCTTGGGTTGAGTTGAGGCTCCTCATCACCTTAGCCAGCTCCTCCTTGATGTGTGGGGCTGAGACGGAGGCACAGGGAGGCCGTTGGAGCCACTGCTCTGGATACAAAAGCCTCTTTCTCCCCTCGGAGATGAGGTTTCCAGGCAGGTTATTTTTATAGCAGGGCTCCGGCAGGATCCTTCAGAGAAAATAAACAAAGTCACACACACCAGTCCTTCACACCCCTCAGCCCCTTCCCTGGAGAGGGGCCTGGCCTGGCTGTGCCGACACAGGGACGCCCACCGCCCCAGAGGGGCCACAGGGGTGCTGCTGGGCTGGGGGAGGGGAGCCTGGAGGGGGCAGACAGGGATCATCGGCAGCTGGCCACCAGGAACCTGGGAGGAGAGGGCTGGACCCCCGGGGCCCCATCGCACAACCCGGGCCAGGGTCTCTGTCCACATCTGCAGGGGAGAATCAGATTCAAATTCAGATTTGACCCCAATTTTTCTAAACGCCCACCAGGCACCGTGCTTGGAGGCTTCAGACACACTTCACTCATTCCTCCTGGAATGCTGTTTGACAAATTGCCATTTTGGCATTCCCTGCTCTGTGCCCTGCTTTAGGTGCTAGAGAGACCAGAGTAAATGAGACACACAGGGGGCTGTCCTCAGAGAGCCTTTCAACTGCTGCGGGCCTCGATTGCTCAGTGCAAGAACTAGAGGCAGGTAGCATTGTACTCATCTTGCAGATGAGAAAACTGAGGCTCAGTGAGGTGAATGACTCACCCAGGGGAAGCCCGGGTACCAGAACTCAAGAGTATCAGGGGTCAGGGCTCAGAGATCTCTGGGGACAGCTAAGAGGCTGTAAAGGACAAGAAGCCTGAGCAGGGATAAGGGAACAAGGCACAGATCCACATCCAGCCTTCCTGGAGTCCCTAGGTCCCATCATTCCAGACTGAGACTGGGGCACACCAGGTGCCTAATCCTTGAGGCAGGCAGGCAGGCAGTGATGCCTCATCTCACAGAGCCCCAGAAAGGAAGGCCTTTCATAAGTAGGTTCCCTGGAGTCCCCTCAAAGCTCCTTTATGAGGCAACCTCGGGTTAAAAGGACTTCATAAATCATGTGCATTCCCTGTTGGGTGACAAAAATACCCACCCCTGCACGTCCCTGCCCGGGTTGGGGGGGGGCGGCAAGTAGAACTCACTGAAGCAGAGCAGGAGTCCACACAGGCAGCCACTGTCCTTGCCTCCCTCAGCAGACAGCGTCTGTCCCCAGCCTCGGCCTCGGGGCAGCCCCTGTCCCTCTGCGGACAGGGAATTCCAGATACCAGCCTTTCACACTAATTACCCTTCGGGAGGGGTGAGCTTCCACGTGCTTCCTCAGCCCCAGTGCTCCCTCAGCCTCTTTGTGACTAATTGTGGAATGAAGGAAATGTGTTCCTGGTTCGGAAGTGCCAAGGATCAGTAGGTAGAGTTCTAGAGAGTTCTCGAGGGGTTAGAGGAGTCCCGGATAACACATCCCGGTATCTATACTTTTTTGTCTTTAATACAGATATCAGCCATTAGAAACGACCAATACCTACAATTTGCTTCAACCTGGATGGAACTGGAGGGTATTATGCTGAGAGAAGTAAGTCAATCGGAGAAGGACATCATCATATGGTTTCACTCATTTGGGGAATATAAAAAATAGTGAAAGGGATTAAAGGGGAAAGGAGAGAAAATGAGAGGGAAATATCAGTGAGGGTGACAAAACATGAGAGACTCCTAACTCTGGGAAAGGGACAAGGGGTAGTGGAAGGGGAGGTGGGTAGGGGGATAGGGTGACTGGGTGACGGGCACTGAGGGGGGCACTTGACGGGATGAGCACTGGGTGTTATGCTATATGTTGGCAAAATGAACTACAATTTAAAAAATATATATATTTTATATATGTATTTATATATATTTATTATATGTACATAAATAATTCATATATGTATTTATTTACATATATAAATACAACGGAGCTAACTAACGATCCTGGTGTTGTTGCCCCACGAAGAGCTTATACAGAGGCAGGGCCCGCACCGTGTCCGGCACGCAGTGAGTGCTCAAGGGCCCGAGCTACGGAGCCCTCCTCCCTGGGAGCAGGCCGAGTAGCACCCGGTCATCCAGAGTTTGTTGAGTGCCTGCATGTGCTGGGCATGTGCTGGGCGCGGGGGGCTCAGCGTCTCCTGAGGCCCAGCCTCCATCCTCCGGGGGCTCACACAGTGGAGGCTGGTCAGACCTCCCGGCCGGGACTCCCAGGATCGAGCGGAGCCCTCCCTGCCCGGCCTGAGCACGGGGCATCCCCTGCTCAGGCCCCACTTTCCTTCCCAGCCCTGGCCCGGGTGCAAGTTGTTTTCCTTCTGAGAGGGGCTGACCTCAGCACGGTTTAATGGCCTTTCCTCCCGCGGCCCCTCTCAGCCGACACCCGGAATGCCACTCCGCACCGCCCGGCCTCGCTGTCTCTGCTAATGAGGTTCTCTAACAAAGCCGGCCTCGCTGGAGTCTGCTCAGAGGGACTGCTGGCCCGCAGCCTGGGGACCCGGGCTCTGTGGGAGGAAGGGGATGTGGGAGGGGAGGGCCGAGGGAACACACGCTTCTTTCAGAAAAAGGCTGAGCGCTGGCTGGGGGAGGGCAGGCCCGCCGCTAGCCTAGGCCCGTGGCCGCCCCCTGGTCCCTGGAAAATCGAGGCTCACCCCGAGGCTCAGGAGCCATCTCTGTCCTCGACCAGGGCAAGGACCGAAGGGGCCGGGACCAAGGCCGGGCCTGGGTCTGGAAGGCCGCACCTAGCACGGTGCCTGGCCCGCTGGGACCCTGGTCAGTGTGTACTGGTGGCCTCTCTCTAGTCTGGAAGCTGGCCCTGTGTGTGCCCAGCCACGGTCCTCTCTGTCTCCTCCCATCTGCTCCAGCGAAGCTTCGTGGGCTGCCTCTGCCGGCTTAGGGGGTTCCTGGGAAGATTCGAGCCGTTAGACCCAACTCGAAGGAAGAAGAGGCAGCTCCACAAAGAGCCCTCGAGAGCAAAGAGGACTCCCCCAGGGAGGAGACGGCGAGATGGCCCGGGAATGGATGCTTTTCAAGGCCGCAAGGACGGTCGGGCCCAGGAAAGGGAACACTGTTCTCAGGCTCCCTGGAGCCTCTGATCAAGAGAAGAAGGGAGAAAACACAGCCCGGAACATCCACAATCAGTCCACAGGCATCTATCAAACACCTACTGCCCGGGAAACGCGTGCCAGAGGCTGTTCTGGGCCAGAACTGAACTCCCAAGGTCAAGGAAGGTGCAGCCACCGCCACGTACTTGTTGCTACTGTGTTTGTGAGCAGGAGTGTGCCAGGTGCTGTGCCAGGAGCAGCACCTCAGTCAGCTTTCCCAACAGACCCGGGGGGAGGAAGATGTTGCTGTCAGTGCCCCTCATCACAGATGAGGCAACTGCGTACCAGAGAGGGCACGTAACTGGCTCAAGGACACACAGCCGGGAAGCAGTAGTGCTAGAATCAGAACTCAAAGGCTGCCCCCGAGCCTTCTGCTGGACCCTCAGCCCTGTCTACGGGGAAGGAGGAGATTCAGGGGCCAGGGAGGAGGTTGAGGAAGCACAGGACAGGTGGGAGGTGAGCGGACAATTCACGTTGGCAGAGCCGCTGGAGCAGAGGCGACACCAAAGGGAGGACACCAGCTGTCCAGGCAGTGAGTACGGGGCCCAAGGCAGAAACAGACAGATGGACTGAAAAGGGCCTCGAGTGCCGGGCTGAGGAGTTGGCCTCAGGTGTCCATGGAGGGGGATGGACAGAAACGCAGTCGAGGGAACTGTGACACGTCACTGGAGCTCTTTGGGCATGGAGCAGCCCCTCTCTCTGGCCAGCCCGGGGCAGGAGCATCCTGTGGTGATCACAACCATGTCTGTCGGACTGGCGTGTCCAGGACACTTAAGGTGAGGGCTGAGAGCAAGTGTGCAGCGTTCCCAGAACTATCAGGTCTGAGGACCACCTAGGCTATTATTCACTTAATAGTTTCCTTAAATCAACTCTCTGATTCTCTTTTGCTTTACTTAAGTTTACCTGAACTGAAAACTCTGTATCATGGGACGGATGGTCGACCTTTTCATCCAATCACATTAAAATAAATACATTTAAAAATAAATATGTAACTGTGAAAATGAAAAACGTTCATCCAAGTTCCACCTGAAGTCACCCCAGGGACCTCTGCACTTAGGAAATACTGCCTCGGTGACCCTCCCATCGCTCCCTCCCCAACTGAAATAACTTCATTCAAAGATTTCACATTTGGAAAAAGCAAGTCAGAAATCACTCCGGGCCAGGGGCGGGGAGGAGGCCTGGCGCTAGGGGGGCCTCTGCACACCAGGCCCAGCGGGTATGCAACAGGCAGAGGGGCTGGGGCAGCCGAGGGAGCTGCCTGGGGACGTGAACGATGCCTTGTTGTGAGCAGTGCCAGCTAGGCAGTGAGCCGAGACCAGGCTGCAAATGTAAAGTTTCCAGTAACTTCTGTGGGATGGTTTCTCAATAAACACGTGTGCCATCCGTCTGGACTGGGAGATGCGCTGTCCTAGGTGGTGGCTGGAGATGGGGTTGGGTGGGGGGCTGCTATCTGCAGTGTCAGGCCTTGGCACCCCTCCCACCATGTCCTCTCGCCCAACCCCGACTTGTCCTCTTGTTCTTTCTGTGATTGGAATAGCTTCCATTTGCTGAGAGCTGCCAGGGAGTTCTTTCCACATTTTATCTTATTTGATCCTCACCATCACTTTATAAGGCAGGCGCCAGTATTGACAGGACACATGTCAGCACATCATGATGCACAGCTGGTATGTGGTAGCCCTTTGGACCCGGATCCATGTGACCCCCAAAGCCCATGCTCTGAGCCACCTGCACCCTGACAACTTCTACTCCATCATTCTCCCTCGCCCTCGTCAGCACACCGCCTTCCCTTTCCTGCTCTGCGTCTCTTCTCAGAGCTGATCTCAGGTAGTGCCTCCTCTTGGAAACATCGCTAGGGGAACCTCTCTCAGAACTGGCACCACTCGTGAATACAGTGCCCTGTTCTGCAGGTCGGTTGACCTTTCTGAGATGGGATTGATTAATCTAATCTGAGAAGCCTTTTTAGTCGTTGAAAATTACTTAGCTTATTGGCTCTAGCTTCAGATGAACAGAATAAATAAACCTCAGCTGAAAAGGAAATGGTTTCTGTGGTCTTTCTGTGAATTTGGTATATCAAAGCCAAGTTCTAACTCTGGTTGGAAACATAATTTCGGAAGCGTCTTCCAGTGGTGTCCTTGCTTTGTTTAGTCGACTCATCACAGGGCTATAAGAATTGAAATTGCATCTATTATTATTATTATTATTATTATTATTGATGCTCAATAGGCTTGTTGGGTCTATCCAAAGAGAGAAAGTTATAGGAGAGGAAAGTATCTCAAGAAGATAGTTTCTCTGATGTCAAGAGACAGAAACGGTGGCCTTGAAGCATTCCAGCTATGGCTCTTGCAAACACTCACACCATCGTAGCTTATATAATGAGTCAATCAGCATATTGCATTAGCTCTGCCAGAACTGGCCAAACTGACTTCAGTCCTCTATTTCTTGTGTCTGGAGCCTTTTGCAAGGCCCAGTGGGTCTAGAAACACACAATTTTCACCAACTCCCAACATGGGAGCAGTCAGCTGGTATTTATAACCCATGGAAAAGAGCTACTCTGATCCTGTGTGCAGGAAAAAGTCCATTAAGATCATTTAAAACCCCTGGGTCAGTTGATGCATATGTGTGTTGTCAAAGTTCAGAAATAGTAGAAGTAAAACCACTGAATCACCACAGTAGTAATTAGTAAACATTTACTGTGCACACACCAAAAAGACAGTGAGCTGGAAACGATAGAACCAAACTGTGGAATGAGGCTCTGGGGTCTATTGTTATAAAGCAGCTTATAGAGTGAGAAAGCAGGGACTGTTATTCTCCACGGTCATTGGTTACAAACAATATTAGAATTTTCTTTTCTTTCTTTCTTTCTTTTTTCTTTTTCTTTTCTTTTCTTTTTTTTACACAATGTTAGAATTTTCTTAACTGATAAGGAATTGGTCAGTGGTTACCTCGTATCAACCTTGGGGACGATTCTTTGCCTAGGATTTCCAGAGGTGCCAGAGGCACAAGCAAGAAATAATTCAAGTCAGGTTGGTTCTACAAAATTAAGCTGCATTCAGATTTGCTTGTGTGAGTAAACTGGTTTCGTCTGCTCAGGGAATGTTCAAGATTGGTCTCCCTGTTTTATTTTACAGTGTGCTCTCAAACACTGCCTTATGCCCTCTCTTATTTTGTGTTTGCTTGCAGATTCTCAGCTCCCTGAGGGCAGACACCACAGACTAGGGATGTCCTTCTCCTTGAAAGGTGGAGCCTGAGACCAGGAGGGCCGCAGATGGGGGCCTGGCTCCCCGGAGGCCATGTGCACACTTCATGCTCTGATTCAGCATCTGACTCACAGCGCAGCTGGGCCCCTGGGCTTGGAGCACTGCGTTTGCTCCACTTTCACACAACCAAGACAGAAGACAGAAAGATAGACAGTAAGGCATCTCCACAGCCGCCCAGCCCCGGCCTGAGCCACCCATTGCTCCCTTGGCCTCAGCCTTGAAGGCTGCTCAGAGGAAAGAAGCGCGCCCCAGGCTCCGGAGGGCCTCCCCCAAGGACAGAGGGCGCCTGTTCCAGCAGCGCCTTCGGGGCTGGCATTCCACTTCGGGTCTCAGCACCTATGGTCATTTTTCTTCCTTATTTATGTTTCCTGTGGAAAGTCTGAAGAAAAACCATGGAGCATCTTTTGAGTTTGCATTTGGAAGGGAGAAAATATGCTCCTTCTCTGCTGGGCAAACATCACAAACATTGGTGCTTTCACAACCCAAACACAAGCTGGTTTTCAAAGCCTCCCGCTTGGCGGCCCGCGGAGCTGTCGCTGTCAGAGGGAGGACGGGGCGCAGCCACCTGGGCTGGGGAGGTTTGCTTTGGGAGCAGAGCTTGGAATTTGTGAATTTTCTGCTCCAAGTACATCCAAACGGTGCAGCCACAGTCCCCTTGTGCACAATTGCACTCGGGCAACCTGGGCTCCATCTGCCTGGGCTAGGGTGGGGAGCCAAGGGCCTCGGATGACCGACCGGCTCCCTGCCCCGCAAAGCCTGTGTATGAACAAGACGGCCTCAGGGACTCTGGTCCTGCTCCCTGGGCCATGCTGAGCGTGCAGGGTGGAGGTGAAAGTGAAGGGGACATGCCTCTGCATCCACACGTGTTCCAGGCTCCCAAACACTGATCAGGGCAGAAGTGGTTCCCATAGAGCTGGAATTGTGAGCAGGGAGCTGCACACTGTGGGCTGTCTGGTTCTTCCCATTAGTCTGTAACTAGGCCTTCCTTCCTTCCTTCCTTCCTTCCTTCCTTCCTTCCTTCCTTCCTTCCTTCCTTCCCACCCTCTTTCATGAGAGAACAATATAATAAATTCCCAAGCACGCACCAATAGCTTTAACAGTTATCAATCCATGGCCAGTTTGGTTTCATCAGTAACTATACCTACCCCACCCCTCCTTACACTCTGACTGGAATGTTCTGAAACAAATTCCAGATATTATTTTACCCATAGACAACTGGCTATTGTTTTGAAGTATTGGACTCTTATGAACACCAAGGACCTTACTCTCCCACCACATAGAAAAAGTGCTCCTCCCAGGCTTACCTATAATTTTACAACTCATTGCAGGGATTCAGGGAACCTCTGAGGCACATCTGAAGACCTTACATTGAAAACCTCTGGTATTTTGGATAATTTCTATCTCCAAAGGAGAAAGCTTGGAACTATGAGCTGTTCCTTCTAAGGAGATTTGTTCACTTACGTTATTTGCAATAGTTATTTACTGAGTGTGCGGGGACTATGTTGGGTTAGAAAAGTGGCCCAAGGCAGGGTGGCCACTGGTGAGGTGTGTAAGGTCTGGTCTGGTGGGGGAGCACACCATAGGCTGAGGGAGAAGGGCCATGCAGAAGGAGGGAAGACGCTTCTGCATAATCTCTCCTGGGGATTTGTTTATTGGCCGGCTTTAGTTTACTCTTTTAGCAGCTGTTAATGTGTTTGTCTAGGGTCTGTAGTAATGTCTCTAAGATAAAGACCAGCTCAATTTACACTCTGCTGGCAAGTGCTGGGTTTGAGGCTCAGGGAGACTCTGGAAGAAGCTACATGGTGGCCAAAGATCTGCTTCAAGGCCTCCCCAAGCTCCTAGACTTGGAATGGAAGCCCCTCTCCCCCGAGAATAGCAGAATGACAGAAAAAAGAGGGGACCTCCAGGCTGGACAAAGAGTCAAATTTTTTAATGAGGAAAATAATTTCCTTGTTCTCTTTTTGTTTTTCTTTAGAAAGGAAGTGTGAGTAAAACCATTTTAGATGTGGGGAGGCTTTAGAGAAGCCTAGAAATTTTCTGATATTGTCCAAACCTTTTGCTATTCCTCCACCCCACTCCATCCCAGTCCAGTATCTGCAAACCCAGGGACCTGTAGGCAAGTCCAAGTGGCACCTAAAGGAAAGAGAGGGCCTGCTGCTGCCACATGGGTACCTAGGCCAGTGAGGAACCAGAGGAAGAGCCAAGGCAGGCACAAATAAACCCTGGAATTTGCTACATATGGAGATGGCACTTCAACCAATGAGGAAAGACAGATTTCTCAGGAAACATCCTGGGCAGACACTTGGGAGAAAAAAATGAAGTCAGCTTCATACTTCACACCTGAAAATGAAATGAATGGCATGTGGTTGGTTCAAAAGTTTAAATGTAATAAATCAAACTCAAAAAGACATCTAAAAGGATTTTGAAATTGATGAATGAAACCAGAAATCATAAAATCATGATAAACTTGATGATAAAAATAAAAAGTTTGGCCTGGCCAACAAACAAAATCACCATAGACAAAATCAAAAGACAAATATGTTAAACCACGGGGTACTTACGAGTCTTACCATAAACAAGGTCTGATGGTCGGCACACAGAGTGCACACAAATCAGGTGCTATATAAAATACAAATATATAATTGAAAAGTGGGCTTAGCATATGAACAAAGAGTTCCTAGAAAACAAAACAAGACCCAGTCTTAATACAAGAAATGCAAGTCAAAATCACACTGAAACACCATTTTCCACTTTTCAGATTGGCAAAGACCAGAAGGGTTAACGACCCTACAGGTGGCTATGGTGAGATTTCTCTTTTATAAACCACGGCAGGAGCTCTGGGGAAGGTGTGGTCAAACGGGCATTCAGGTGTCACTGGAGGGAATGGCATGTGCAATGTTGAAGGGACTCTAGCAATATCTGTCAAACATGTAATGCACATCCATTTTGACCCAGTAATTCTGCTTCTAGGAAATAATCCTACAGATAAATGTGTGCACGTGCAAAATGACCTATATACAAATATTACTGCAACACTACTTCAACAAAAGACTAGAAAGAGCCCAAATGTCCATCAAAAGGGGACTGGTTAAGCAAATTGTGGTAAGCCATAGAATGGAGTACTAAACCACCATTAAAACAATACAAACATTTTCAATGGATTGATAGGGAACCATTTCTAAGACACAAAAAATGAAGTCCTGTGTGAAGACCAGTGTGTGGAGTATGTTCTCATTTGTGCTAAGAGATGGGAGGGATGATTTCTACCATTTGTAATGGGAGTAGGAGATTTTATAGACAGTTGTTTGGGTATGCTTGGAATCTCTCTGGATGGGAACCTGAGAACTGGTGAAGTTGATTCCCTCTGGGAGGAGAAGTAAGTGGCTGGGAGGAGATTACTTTCTGTACCGTCGAAATTTTGAATCATGGGGGGATGCCTGGGTGGCTGAGCGGTTGAGCGTCTGCCTTTGGCTCAGGGTGTGATCATGGAGTCCCAGGATCAAGTCCCACATCGGGCTCCCTGCATGGAGCCTGCTTCTCCCTCTGCCTGTGTCTCTGCCTCTCTCTCTCTCTCTGTCTCTCATGAATAAATAAATAAAATCTTAAAAAAAAAGAAAAGACATTTTGAATCATGGGAATGAATTGCCTATTAGAAATGTTATTAAAATTATGATTTTTTTCCTTAAAAAGAGGGGGTTGGAAAGCCATAATAAAGGGAGAGAAGAAAGACCAAGTGTACTTTCCTTTCTTTGTAACCCAAGCAAAGCTGACCCAACTTGGTTCATGGTAAGATGGCTCTCCTTTCTCCTATATGGGCTTTTCCAGCAGCCATGCTCACAAAAACTTTAGAAAATGAGTTGTCTTTTAAAGCTCACCACCAAACCGTGATTTCCATACATTTGGGGTTACAGGCTTTCCCTTTGAGTAGAACACAGTTGACCCTCTAGATAGGCAACATGAATCATGAGCAGCACTGATTCTGGGCAGGGAACATGTACTCTTTCTGAGAAAACTGTGTGCATCACATACCATCACAAACGTGATGCCAAATCCTGGAGGAAAAAAAAGGGGCCTATCCTCAGCCAAAATGTTAGGGGGAGAGAGAGAGATTGAGAAGGAAAGGGGACAGCAGGAGAGGGAGGGAGAGAACAAAAAGAAGCAACTGAATGTCCATCAACGAGCAGCTGGTACATCATGGTGCCTCCATACAGAGGAATGTGCCACATCGTGCAGCCACTACACAGAAAGAAGAGGTGGTCCTCGGTGCTCGGTTGTTGACTGTTGTTCACCCATGTCCCTAAGGCTGTGCTCTATGCTGGGAACATTGGGTGAGTAACAGAACTCTTGAAGAATGTCATCAGCCTGGGCTTGGAAAGAATGGAAGTGGCTTCCTCACATGGAAAGTAGTACAGGTGAGAGAGGGTGGGCTAGGGAGCTGGTCCACATCTTGGCATGTGTCCCTATACCTCTTATTGTCTCACTGCAGTAACAATACTTCGACACTACCATCAACAGCAATCCCATATGTAGGAGTGATTTTGCAGCTTCTTTAATTTTCAAATATTGCTTCTCTGGCTGGGCAATAAACTTGCAAGTGTGTTATTATTCTACAAATTCAGCTCCCTGCCCACTGGAACTCTCCACTTACTGGGAGAGATAGGTCTTTGCACTTGAAGCCAACAGAGAAGAAGGTTCACAGATTTGGAAGACCCAAGTTCTCCTTTGGCCTCTGGTCAAAACTAAAAAAAAATAAATAAAAATAAATAAATAAATAAATAAATAAATAAATAAATAAATAAAAATTAAAAAAAAGAAAACAAAAAAACTAGTGTTGCCTTGAGGAACTCTCCACCCTTCCTGCCAGGGCCAGGCCTAGAGTGAGGCACTTACCTTGGGTGTGGACTTTAAGGTGCGTAAAAAAGCTCAATCATTTAGATAAAGAGACTTTTAAGGCATCAATAATGAATGAAATATGAAAATTTTCAATAGATATGGAATCGATATTATTGATTTCTCCTTTAGCTTTAGACTTCGATATGGCTCACAGCACAGCTCTCTAGCCCCCTTTCCCTTATCTCCAAGTCACGAGGGTTGGACTATTTGTCCTCCAAGTAGCCTGCTGGGCCCTAAAGCTTTACGGCATGGTAATGAAGCATCATTGGAGAATTAGGGAGCATTTCCCAAAGTCTTAATTGTACAGTCCAGACAACATTGCAGGTGGGTGGATTGGAGTCGTCAGAGAGGCAACAGGACAGCAATAGAGCTGAGAAAGCTGGAAGTGCTAACATTCGGGCAGCTTTCTCTCTTTCCACTGGGCACAACCTCACCTACGCAGCCAGGGAGGGGAGAAAATCCTCCCCCTGCCTCTTTTCTTCCCCAGGAAATGGGCCCATATCCAGTCAGAGCACAGAGAACCTCATTCAGATGTGGCTTGTGGTCCAGGGGCCTGCTGGCTAACAACGCTTTCTAAGGCTACCTGGATAACTGCAAGATACTTGGTAACCTGCAGGTGGAGGTGGATGTGGAAATGGAGGGGAGAGCAGAGAGGCACTTGCTCTGGCTGTCCTGGGACACTCCCAGTGCCGGCCCTCCTCCCTTGCCCCAATATGGGCAAAACATCATAGCTGGCTCTCTCATAATCTACCTGAGGACACCCTTGTATGGACGAGTCTCCTAAGGTCAAGCGTGGAATGCATGAGAAGAGCTGTGGATATAAAACTTAAGAAATTCTATGGACATGTCTCAAGACAAACGAGCTAATAGTCATATAGTTGGGGATCTTACTTCCAAAGTGAACTATTTGCATCTCCATATCACCCAAGTCAAGGATGATATTCCTCAGTGAGACTCTGGAGATCAACACCCCACACAGGGGCTGCAGCTCCATCCCTTGAGACAGCCTTGCTACTAGTGGGACCCAGTTTCTTCAGAGCCTGATTTCAGATGTGCTTTCCTTGAACCTTCACCCGCTGGGAGATGAAGACTCATCTCTGCAAATGTCAGTCATCACTAGAAAGTGGCTGGGGCCTCTCAGGTCCTGTTCAGATCAACAGGATGAGAGTCTGGCTCTTCAGGAAAACCCACCTTTTCTCTTTGGCCCCAGTGACCCTTGGGCACTTGCTGAGCTGCCATAAGGGGCAGCCGAAGACAAGTTGCATTGGAAAAACTGGCAGCCTCCACCCTAGGTGGGAAGAATAGCTCCCTTCATGGGGCTGTTCTGGGATGCCAGGGTATCCAGCCCCAGAGTGAGGAAGTGAATCAGCCCTTCCCAGCCTTCAGTCATCCGGCTGGCTCAATACCCTTTGGTGCTGTGGCATTTGGACGTGTTTTGTCAAAAACGAATGAACATCTCACTTAGGCGCTGGAAACAAACATAAGCCCCAGCCAGTTCTTACACTTGCTGAGAATGAATAACTCCCTTTGGCTTCCCAGCCAGCAGGGCCCAACAAGTGAATTTAGAGGCTAAGGCTGAGTCGCTGGCCCTCACATGGACTCATCCATCAGAGTGTGACCCAGGCTGGCTGCATGGCCCCAAAGCAGCTGTTCTCAACATTGGGTGTGCATTGGAATCACCTGGGGGCTTAAAAAACACTGGTGTCTGGGTTTCATCCCCCAGAAATACTGGTTTAATCTGTCTGGGTGCAGTCATAACATAGGGAGTTTTAAAAGCTTCCCAGTATGCAAGTGATTCTAATATGCAGTCAAGCTGGGAACTATGGTCCTAGACTAGCTTGCCTCTCAAACTTAATGTGTAAACAGATGACCTCAGGTTCTTATTAAAAGGAGGATTCTGGGACAGCTGGGTGGCTCAGCTGGTTAAGCATCCGACTCTTGGTTTGGGCTCGGGTCATGATCTCAGGGTGGTGAGATGGAGCCCCGAGTTGGGCTCTGCGTTCAGTGTGGAGTCTGCTCAGATATTCTCTCCTTCTGTCCCTCCCCCACCCGCTCTTTCTCAAATAAATAAATCTTTCATTTGTTTTAAAAGGAAGGTTCTGATTCAATAGGAGTGGGATCTGATAGTCTGTATTTTTGAAATGCTCCCAAGTGATGGGATGCTTCCGGTCTGCAGAACACACTTTGTGTAGCAGGGACATGATGCTGAGTAGGAGAGTATGATAACTATGGTCATTTAATTAAAATTAAATAAATTTAAAAATCCAGTTCCTCAGTTGCATTAGCCACACTTGAAATGCCCAGTCACCGCATGGGGCTAGTGGCTATCCTAGTAAACAACACAGATACAGAATATCTCCATCAGCACAGAAAGTTCTATCAGGTAGCTCTGTCTTAGAGCATTTCTTTGTCTCTGACACCCCATTCGAGTGACCACCTCTTGAAATGTTGAAGATTGAAGCTTTCTTGGTGGCAGGGAGCCATGGGGCTAGAACACATTTCTTCTGTTCTCCTCGGAGTGCCCAAGCACTGGGCCTGTAGTAGGTGCTCAATTAATACTTGCTCAGGTTAGAGCACTCATGCTTTTGTTCGTAGACTACCCTATATAAATACTAGGTGGTTACCTGATGCCTTCTTGGGCATCAGTCAGCATTCTTGGCGAGTTGTATCCAGGACCGCTCAATGGGTATGTCAGCTTGGCAAAGGTTAATGACCAGGTTGCGCTGGGAATGCTTCCTTACCCATGACTGGCCCATGAATCAGGCAAGAAAATGCAGGGCTCTGACACGGACCCAGGAGACAAGTAGGATGGGGCAAGTGGTGTTGAGTCCCAGAGGCAGAGGTGTTTCCCTCTGATTTAGCCACACTGGGTAGAAAAACTTTCAGCCAGTTGATCTCTTCTTTTAGCTTCACGGTAGTTGATTTTCAGATTCAACGGGAGGGACATTGATAGTGAAATTAAGTTCTGCTAGGATTAGGGTAAAGGATAGAGGCAAAGTGGAGCTGGTGCCTCTCATCACACAACTGCACGCAGCCACCCCACCTTACAGATTAACCATCTGAGGCCCACGGAGTAGAGCAAGTGGATCAAGAGCACACAGCAAGTTAGATGCACAGGTCAGTATAAGATGTAGAGTTCCTAACTCCAAGGCCAATACTCTTTTCACTGCTTCATGCCCAAGAGATCTACAAGAATGTATAAGCCATTCAAGAGAAGAAATCGAATATTACGTAAATCTGTGTCTCTAGTACAATATGTAATATTGGTGTCCTCGAAATGTTAGCTGGAAAAGATGGTAATGAAATTGCTTTTTTTCCTGCCTTCTCACTCCCACTCACCACATCCTACTGCTGGATTCACCTTGCACACACTCCTTCTGGGATGACTAACTCCCCTCCACCAGCTCACATATCTCAGCCCTACAGCAACATCTTTAATGAGTAACTCACCATGCATAAAGAAAGAAGACATGATGAGCACCACAACTATAGGAAATGTTTCCAAGCTGGTAAAGCAGAGAAGGGTAGCTCCGTTTGTGAGCCTGTGGATATGCCACCTGCACATTTGCAAGCTGTGCAGCCCAAGGCGCTTCCCTGGTAAAAAGTCTGCTCTTAATAAACACATGAACTTACGTCCACCAGCTTTTCTCAAAAATCTTCTTTCTCTCTCCCCACCCCGGCACGGATCATGTTATTTAGCCAGTTCTCGGGCTAGATGCCTATCCCAGAGTCATCACCATTCAGAGTTATCGCGACTGAGAAACTGTGTGGGCAAAAGTAATCCCTGCCCTTCAGTTTAACGCCAATAACAAACACACCAAAAAAACAAAACAAAACAAAACAAAAAAACAAAACAAAACACCAGACTGGATGGACACTCACAGGCATTAACATTAGGGGAGTCTAACATTTGCTAAGTGCTGTCATTTAAAAAACATTTGGGGATCCCTGGGTGACTCAGTGGTTTAGTGCCTGCCTTCGGCCTGGGGCATGATCCTGGAGTCCCAGGATCGAGTCCCACGTTGGACTCCCTGCATGGAGCCTGCTCCTCCTCTGCCTATGTCTCTGCCTCTCTCACTCTCTCTCTCTGGGTCTCTCATGAATAAATAAATAAAATGTTTAAAAATAAAAATGAAAAAACATTTGGTAGGTGCTCACCAAGAGTTGAAGACAGTAACTGAACTCACAAGGAGAATGTTGGGTATTTACGACCCTAATAGAAGAGTGATGTGACATTCACTATTAGGTGCATTTGCCAAGCCACGCTCCGGGCTCCTGGGCACTTTGCCTGCAATCGTGACACCAGGTGGATACCCTGTTTTACCTGTGGACAGTTTGAAGAATCTGGCACATGCAGTTTTCTATTTAACTCTATCTTCCCAAACAAAATGGAACCCTTTGTTAATGCAGTTAAGTGTAAAGATCACAGAGAATCAGAGCAAGTAACTTAGAAATAAAGCTACACAATTCTAAGCAAGACTTGAAGACACAGAAACACCTAGATACGATGAGGCACCTTTTTCGTTTATTCGGAATTGCTCTCCCTGTCTGGGAAAGATCATATCGGTGCTCTCCTGACCTGAGAAGCAGCAGCTTCTCCCTCTCACATCTTTGAGTTAGATCCTCTCAATCTTCTCATCAAACCAGATCAAAAAGCCTTGCAGGTGGCTCCCCCACCCCCCACCTTTATCTTTCCACAGTCAAATTAAACTTGTCTTTTTGTTTAACCTGGTAAGTGTTGAGAAGGTCAGTTGCTATTTTAGTCTTCCTAGACCTCAGGACAACATGACAAGCTCCAGTTCTCCTTCTTAGGGAAAAACTGTGCCCAAGTATCAGGTCTGTGTGTTCCCAGTGCCAAGGGTGCCTTTCGGGTAACAGTGAAAGTCTGTGCACCAAGAGTCTGTGTTACCGATTTAAAAATAATTAAAATGTCTTCAACTGCAAACCTCAAATTCCAGGATATTCATCGACCAGCCTAGATGCCATCGGTTGTAATCCAAACGCATGGAAACATAACTGGTAGGACAAAAATGGGACTCAATTAAAACCAGGGAAGTGAGATTGCTTTTTCATGGTGTGGCAAGCAGGTGGGATGAGTGAGGGTCAGAAACTAGGGTGGTGAGCAAGGAGGATAAATACGACTCCGAGCCTCATCTGTAACATCCTCTGTGGATGCTCCACTTCCGTTAATTCATTTATCCCAGCAGTGAGCCCAGGAGAGATTGCTGTTACCCTTGTTTTATAGATGAGGTTCAGGGAAGCTGAGTAATTCGCCCAAGGGGACAAAGCTAGGAAGCGCACTTGCCATGTTGAACCTGAGCAAGTTGAAGGGCAACGCTTATTTCTTGTTATGTTTACCCAAAAGAACAGTAGGGACTGGCGCTAGACTGACATCGTGACGGGCCTAGAACACTAGGATGGCCCTAGACTGACATCGTGACGGGCCGGCACAGGTGGCAGCTAGGTGCAAGTGGGGTTCTTTCCTCTCGTTCACATGAGAAGGATGTGAGGACTCCAGGACAGGGTCCCCGCGTGACAAGGAGCAAACCGTGGGGTGGGGGCCTCTCCTGTAACGTGGCTAAGCTGCCAGAGGAAGAAACTTCTCATTGAGGGTGAAGGTAGTGGTGGGAAAAGGCAGCTCTCTGGAGATCCTAACGAGATTAGCAAGGCCGTGGCCCAGCTGGCCTCCCTGCCCGGGGCCGTGTCCAGAAGAGCCACGCTCAGCTAAAGGCTGGAACAGGATGCTTCCGTGCGTGGCCCTGCGCAGCGCCTGTCACCCCTGGTCGCGACATAGTGCAGCTTATTTACCGCTGGGTTTGGCTCTTCCTGTATCTCCTCTGATGGGGTCACGTCCTTGAGCAGAGATCCTGCAGAGCAGATCCCCCCTGGTGGCCCCTGCACCCCTGAGCAAGTGTCTGGTGCCTTGTTGGTGCTGGAGCCGGGGGAGTGCTGGCTGGGGACGGGAGGGAGAGGGGACAGGAGGGAGGACAGGCTTGGGGACAGCCAAGAAGGACTGCAGGGCCCCAAGTGCCTGAGCATGCCCGGGAGGGGTTGGGCCGAGGGCAGCCCAGGCTGCGGGGGTGTGGGCGGGCGGCGCAGTGTGGCCGGGCTCCCCTGGACAGGTGCCTGGGCCAGGTCACACAAGGTGCCCTCCTTGGGTTTGCGGTGTGGAGGAGGGAGCACACGCTGTCCTGCTCCCTCCAGAGGTTGTTTTTGGCAGGGGAGCCCACTAGAAGCTTACCACTGGTTCCCTTGAGCTTTTCAGGGACTTCCTGGAGGGCAGGCCCCCCCACCCACTGGGGCAAAATAAACTTGGTTTCCAGGCACCTGGCTTTCTCTGAAGGTGTACGTGCCCTGACAGGCCCAGAGGCATCCCTGGATGGCGCCTCACTTCCCATGATCCTCGCCCCATCCCAAGAAGAATTCAGGGGTGAGCAGCCCCCCAGAGGCAGGCAGGGTGGAGGGGCTGTTGGCAAGGAGGCAGGACTGCAGCCTCTGCTCCCTGCTGCGCCTCAACACTCCCTCCACCTCCACGGAACCCAGCCTCTGCCTCGTGCTCTCATCCCATTTCCCATCTGGGGCACAGGAAAAGTGACCTCCCACCTACTTCAGAGGGAGATGTCCTTTGAGGGTTAACAGGCTCACACCCCCAGCAGCAGGCTTGTCAAAGTCGTGCCTCTTCCATAACCTTCTGACAATCCTTTCTCCTCAAGTCCTTTCTCCTTTCTACCACCCCTTGACTCAGCCCCCCGCCACCCCATCCCTGCCAGGCCTGCAGGTGCAGTGCACGTGTAATCCCAGCCATCTGTCACCGCAGGCCACACCGCCCCGTGAGCCAGGGCCACAAATAGCTAGCCACCCACCAATATTTAGGCCAGCACTTGGCTAAGGTCTAGGGGGCATGTGAGTTATCTGGAGATCTTGGTGAAATGCCAGGCCTGATCCAGTAGGTTCTGTTGTTCCAACAGTTCCCAGGGTAGGTTGGTATTGCTTGTCCATGGACCACACTTCCAGTAGCAAGAATTTAGAGCACTTCCCCTGTGACAGCACCGCGCTACAGAGACTCAAAATGTCTAAGTCACGGCCCCTGCTCTCAAGGAGGATATGAGGAGAGATTCACATAGGATTTCCCTGCAGGTTTGAGGAACAGACGAATGATTGGACGAATGAATGATTGACTAAGGGCACAACTCCACGGTGCTGGTACTAGTGTAAGTGTAGAGTTCAAGGGAGAGAAAGAGAGATGGGAGACAGAAGCAGCCACTTTCGCATGTCTTGCAGGGTTGTGGCCCCTAAAGGGTGTCCCTGGAGCCATTGGACTGTGCCATTGCTTGACGAGTGCCCAGGGCAAATGCTCTCTGGCTCTTAGAGATGGCCGGTGTGGCTGGACAAGCTTCTGATGCTTCACATGCAGCCTCTGGTGCAAGTGCTCGGACACCTCTGCAACGAGGCATGTACACTTCTCCCTTCACCCCAGCACCATACAAGAGATGATGAGAGAGACACGTGTTCCCTAAAGCTTGAATGCCACGTGTTTTTAAGAAAACACAAGATTTTGTATGAAAGGCCTCTGAAAAAAGAGAGAGAGAGAGAGAGAAGGAAACAAAGTGAAATGGGAAGATCATTTCTGTATTTCTTCCAAAAGTAAGTCTTTGAAAAACCCAGACATCTTTCTCTTGTTCCTCCAAGGCCTATCTAGTAGGAGAGAAGTCCAAGAGGGAAAAGAGGGGAAGTAAGAAAGGCAGGGTCTGGGCCAGACTCGGTGACACCCAGTGGCATTCATGGTGTCCTCTGTGTGTGGCCTAGATCTCAACCTTAGTGCCACGTCTTATTCCCAGTGGCCCCCACGGCTGACTCCATACTCTTCTGGGACCTTGGCCATGTCTTCCGGTTTGTGGGCCTGTTGGCCTTGTGATAGGAGCCATCCTGTGCTCTCGCCATACCTGTGCATTTCAAAACCCCACCCATCCCAGAGGCTCACTTGGCCCAGGAAACCTTCCCCAGCCTCCTCTATGGCCTCCAGAATGCTGTTCTTGCTCCCCCGCCCCTTCTCTGTGGTTTCTTTCCTTTTCTTTTTTTAGGAGGGTACCTTCCTTACAGGATTTTTTTTTTTTTGCAGTCTGTTTGTGTTTCCCTTACAAATTCAAAGACAGTCTCTTAATCCTGTCTCCCCACTTGACACAGCAGAAGGTGTTCAGTAGGAGTGCTGAGCTGGATTCGCATGGTGCTGAGACAGGGCCAAGGAGACTGCGATTCTTGACGCTGTTTGCGTTTGAGAGTACAGAGTGACGCATTTATGCTCCTATGCAGTGGAATGTACACCATAAATCTGGAAACCCTATCCTGGACTGTCCTGATTCTGTTACTCTTCCCCAAAAATGCCAAAGGAAAACAAACACGTCTTGAAAGGTTGTCTGAACTGAGCCCAACCAATAGAAGCTGAGTGTCGCTGAGTGAGCCGGACCTGCTCTCCCTCCACCACGGCCGTCTGGGTGAGGTGTGGCTGGAGGCTGAGTGACGTGTGTGCATTCACCACCTGCCATATTTGGGGTGGGTTTACCTCTTTGGAATGTGAATCCTTCCTCACTTTATCACTATTTTTAAATGGAATTTGTGCCGAGGGAGAGAAAGATCTTTTCTTTACAGTCTACCTACAAATATCTTTCCCAGTGAGTTTGTGTCTGCCTCAGTCTAAATTTAATATCCCTCCACAAGGAGAACACAGTGGAACAGTTATTTCACAATACAAAATGACTGGATTAATCCAGCTGTCTCACTGAGTCGATCTCGTCTGGGGTAGATGGAGCGATTGTGTCTGATTGTCCAACATTCTCCCTACAGTGAGGCGTGGGGAGTACACCTACATAGGGCGTCAAGGGTGTAGTGGATGAGGAGGCCATGGGGGAGCTTCATCCTCAGCCATCGATGCCTCCTTCCACCATGTGGGGAAAGTGGCAGCTCTTGGATTCCTTGTCTGCAGTTCTGGACATCGAGGTGCCTCCTCATCAATTTAGCACTGCCTGGATAGACGATGTGTCACATTAAGTGAACTCACACTTATTTTCATTAAGTTTAATGGAGACCTTTCTAAAATGCAACACAGATTTCCCTGCCTCTTCGAAGAGGCCATATTACACTGAAGTGAACATTTTATTGGACATTTAGGTTAATCATTATGAACCACAGGACGGCAGCAAATGCTATAAACCAGGATACTCCCTGGAGCCACACAGGACCTCAGAGCATTTGACCCCAACCCTATCGACCCTAGGCTACCATGTTTGTTACTCACTGTGGCAACTTCTCCTTGCTTTTCTATCTCCTCTCTTCTTGTCCCTTCTCGCTGTTCTTATTGTGTTTTCATCCCACAACTGCTCTCCTACCTTACCTTTCTGCATCTAACTGGGGGAGGTCAGATGACATTACCTGTTAACCAGAATCTCTAAACTATGAATCAACTGGACACTGAGCAAGAGGGACTCCAGTATGCATAAAGTGCATATGCTTTAGTACATGACCTAAATCCTGGCTGCTCAGAATTCTGAGTGGTGATTCTTCTGCTGTTCACTGGTTGCTTTTTTCTTCTTTTCAGCTTCTTGGCTATAATGAGATTGCTGGGTAAGTCATCCCCAAATCTGTGATTTTTTTTTTTTTTTTTTTTTTGCCGCATACAGGTTCAGTTTTAGTCTGAGTCACAAATTAGAGGTTTTTAAATGGTAGTTGTTTGGATTCATGAATGGGTAAAATATTAATATCGGTGTCTAGTTGACTTTAGAATTTAAATAATTTCCATAATTTATTTTGGCTTTGCCAATTTAAATTTTAAATTTTATTTTGCTTTGGTCAATTCTCATCTGTGATGAAAAAACTTCTGTTTTCCCCCACAGGGAGTGGAGAACTAAACTGTATTCACAGATGAAACATGATTACTGGAAAGACGCCAGAGCTCTTATATGTAGAAAGAGTTCACTGGCAAAGATGAATCACAGAGTTAGAGGATGAAATCTAGATCAGCTTAGCTCAGAAGTATGTGCATGTCACTGCCTACCAAACTAGATCACCTTGAAATAGGATTTAATTTTTTCATATTTTTGAGTGGTTTTCACGAAAACTTTTTTTTTGGTTGGATTTTTATGGCCACTTTTATTTGAGGTCAACTGAATGAATGCCTCACTTTGTAGCTGCCTATGTACTGCTTGTATCATAAAAGAAATCATATTTTGCATCTACAGGCACTACCTCACAGGGCTTTACCTAATTCCTCCTGTGCGCTAACATTGTGCTAGGCACTCTTCTTGTCCCCAGGAGGCTCGCAGGCTCATTGCTAAGATAAAACCAATTAATACAAAGTTAAAAAACAAAACAAAAACAAAGAAAACCATACACAAAAGGTATGTAGCATAGACTATAATAGTGGATGCAGGCTACAAATGCCAGAGGGATTCAGAAAGGCAGGGCGATGTTATGTTCTAGTGATATCAGAGACGACTTCTGGGGGGGGGGGGCGGCTTGCATTAGGGAGTCTAGAGAAATGCATGGGATTTAGACATCCTATCTTCCAGGCAGAAGACAAGCCCCAAGACCCCAAGGAGGGCATGGGACACTGAGGCATGAGACCTGCTTTCTCCTGGCAGAGGCTGGGGCCAAGGGAGGAAAGGCACAGAGCTTATTAATGCAAGCCCTTGAACAGGAGGCTGGGAAAAGAGCGAGGGAAGGCCCATGGCAGGCAGAGAAGTCAGAACCAGTGGTTCAATCCTTTACCCACCTCCATCCAGACTGCACAAAACATGGAGGCATCTCTTTAAACAACGAGATTTCTCTTTCTGGCCAGCACACGTGCACAGAAGTTCTGCACACTTGGAATTCTGGGCTCTACTCTAAGAACCTTCAAAGCGTGAGGGATTGGAGAGAGGGAGGGGGAAGCCCAGAACTCCTGGTGGAAGCCCGAAGCCCAAGCCCCGGTGATACAAGTAGCTTGTTCCAAGTGCCCTCAACCTCCAGGGGGAAAAGGCAGCAGAAACCTCAGTGCTGAGAAGGGGAGTTCGGTCAAGTCAGACCCCAAAGTCTGAGTTTCATGAAAGTTTGTATTTTTCCTACAATTCTTTGAGGGCCCTGACAGTCCTCAGGGATAGAAAACCATGTTCTCAAGAGGAAGAAGGCCTATTTGGGGTCCTTTCCTCTCTAATATCGTTGGAGAGACCAGGAGCCAAGAGAAGAGCAGGGGGAGAAGACCCCCCCCAGGAGCCCTGAGCAGCATGGGGCCAAGGTGCCCCAGGGTGCTGGTGGGGCAAGGTGAGGGGAGGTGGGAAGCAGCACAGGGCCAGGGGGCCAACTAGGAAATCCTGGCTCCTCCGCCGGCTCCCGGAACCGGTCCAGCTGGAGCAGGCTCCTCGCTCCCTGGACAGGCCTGCAGCAGTGACCAGGCATCCCTGGCCAGAGCCGCGGGGCCCGGGCACCGGTGCCCACTCCCCCCGGGCCTCCCGGACCCCGGCCAGGAAGAGCAGACACCACGTCTGAGCCTGGAACTAGACAGTCCCCCACCTGGGCAGCAAGCTCCGCTCCGTCTCGGCTCCCCCGTCCTCCGGGGCCGCTCGAGCCCCCTTCCCGGGGCCTGCCCCCGCCCCCAGCCCTTCACACAGGTCTCCCTCTGTGCTGCAACACACCGGCCCCTTTCCTGGCGATGGGCTCCGGCCACCGTCTGCCAAGGCTCCAGAGGAGGCTCTTTCTTCGCGAAGCTGCATGGGGGAGGGGTTGGGAGCTGCTGTTCCGAATCTTCAGGTGGGAGCCCCCGGGCCAGGTACTCCGGGAAGCGGCCGGAAGGTAGGCCGGGGCAGCTCCCCAGACCCGGCCCTGCTCGCCCGTCTCCAAGATTTAGGGTTCCAGACAGCATCGCGAGCTCCCCCTGCGCCCTCCTTCCTGCCCCCCGCGCAAGGCCCCGGCGCGGAGCCCCCCTGGCCCTCCCCCGCTGCCTCTTTCTACCACTTTCCCTGCTCCCTCCCAAGTCTTTCCGTCCACGGTCTAGGGCTCGCGGCCTGCGCCTCTGCAAACACCCCCCGCCCCTCCGATCCGGGCAGAACTCCGAGGGGAGGGGCCGGAGGCCCCCCTTCCCGCCTGCGGTCGGAGGGGGCAGCGCCGCGGCCCCGGGCTGGGGGGAGGACGGCAGCCGGCTCCGCGCCCCGCCCGATCAGGCCACTCAGCACACTAGGGGTGAGGGGCGGGGGGCGGGGAGCAGGGCTAGCGGAGAGGGGGGTCCGGCCCGGGCAGGTGCGGGCTCCGGCTGGGCCCCGGCCGGCTCCGGGGGCGGGGTCTCAGGTTACAGCCCCGCGGGGGGCCGGGGGCGGCCCGCGGTTTGGGCGAGTGCGCCAGTCTCGAGAGCGGCCGGGCGCATATAACGGGCTCCGCGGAGGCGAGAAGACGCAGAGCGCTGCTGGGCTGCCGGGTCTCCTGCCTCCTCCTCCTGCTCCAAAGGCCTCCTGCATGAGGGCGCGGTAGAGACCCGGACCCGCGCCGAGCTCCTGCCGCCTCGCCGCCAGGCCCCGCGGTGAGCCATGATCCGCCTCGGGGCTCCCCAGACGCTGGTGCTGCTGACGCTGCTCGTCGCCGCTGTCCTTCGGTGTCACGGCCAGGATGTCCGTAAGTCGCCCCACGCCACCTCGCTGTGTCCGCGCCCCTCTGTGCCGTCCCGCCGCACCCTCCCCCGCGCCGTCTCCGGCTCTGGAGCGCGGCGGGTCCGGGTTGGAGGTGGCCGCCGGGGTCACGGCGCGCCGGGACTCGGGCGCAAGATGCGCAGGAGCTCACCTGGCGGCGCTGCGCGAGTTAGGGCGCCCGGCCCGAGCGTCCTCCTGTGCGGCTCGCAGGTGGAGGCGTCGCAGGTCTCCGCGGCGCGCAGGAATCTGAAACCCGCGCAGTGTCGGGTGGAGAGGTTTGCGCGCAGATGTGAGCGCGCTGCTTCGCACCAGCGTGGGGAAGCGGGCAGGCGCGCACGCACGCACCTCGCCGCCCCGAGGCACCGGCGCGGCGCCTCGGCCTTAGGAGCAGGTGGGACGCGCTCTAGCGAGGGCGCGAGGAAGCGCCGAAGGGTTGACCTCGCAGGCTCGCCCAGGGGTTGGTGGCTGGAGGGTTCAAAGGGGAGTCAGACAAAGGAGATGCTCTGAAACCGGGGCTGAAATCCGAGGCCACAAAGAGGCTTCGCAGCCGCCGCTCTGAGACCTCAGCGCTCTCGCAGCTTCCTCCCCTCCCCGCTGGCTCTGGGGCGAGGTGCAGCCCCCATGCTCAGCTCGCCTCTCGTCCTGCCTCTTAACGGGTCCAGCAACTGCCCGGAGGCGAGGCCATCTGAAAGGCGATAACGTTCCAACCAGACCGTGCTTTTCAGACGCCCCAGAAAATAGCGCCCCCTCCCCGCGGCTTCCTCTCCAAATCCCGGAGGTACTACAATGAGTTACTCTTCTAAGTTTCTGGAACTCGCCTGAGCCAGGCTGCAGGCCGTGTGTGTGTCTGTGTGTGTGTGTCTGTGTGTGTGTGTGTGTGCGCGCGCGCGCAGGGGAGGGGGGGCACGGATGACCAATTGCTGTAACAATTTCAACTGGATATAGTTAGGGATGACAGTTTTACAGTCTAGTCCAGAGGCGGTTCGGATCGCACCTCTCCATCGCCTCCCTTGGTAAAGTCCCACCGTCTGGGATGATATTCAGGAAAAACGAAGCCTGGAAAGTGTATTAGGTAGAGAGGCTTCTTTTTTTTTTTTTTTTCCCCCCACGTGTTTGGGCACGTTTCCGATGGCTGGGATTCCAGCCCCGTCTTTGTGTGTTACAGATTGTAAATCAATCGCGGGGGGAAACTTTTCGTGGGGGGCGGAGGAGGAGAGGGGAAATCAAAATCCCTCTGCCCACCAGGCTCTGTTTGGTCTCTCCCGCCACCAGGCAGTCTCCAGAGACGGCTTGGAAGGCCCTGGGCCCAGGAGGACTTTCCGTTCCTCAGCGCCGCTGACCCAGGCGGGGGCAGGGCGGGGGCAGGGCGGGGGCAGGACTGGGGCCGCCGGCGCAGCCGCAGGGAGTCCGGGGCAGGACATCCTGGCGGGGTCGTCCAGCTCCGCGCTCCGCTGGCGGCGCGCTCCCGGGCACTTGTTGGAACACGGTGCGTCTCTAAGTGATCCCCAGGCTCGGACTGACCATATTTTTGTCTTCGCTCTGCCTGCGCATCCCCACACAGCTGTCTTCCTAACTGACCTCTGCTTAGTGCACGGTGAAATGAGCTAAGTGACTTTAAGATCACCCCCCAATTCTGCATCTGGTATTAGAGGCACTCACTTAAGGGGCAGAGCGCTCTCAACGCCGCAGCTTTGCGGGGAGCGAGCGAATTCCAGGGCTTCTGGGGCCCAGATCTTCCAGTCGCTCCTCCTTCTCCCCAGGGGTGGGGGGTGGGGGGAATGCGTCGGGGCAGTTGACTTTGCTCCCCGGCGCATCCCAGCCCCGTGGCCCCCTTACCCGGGGGGGTCAGGGGACCCAGAGAAGCGGCGTGGGGGGGGGGGGGAAGGCACCGTCTGCGTGGACGTCAGGAATGTCAGAAGCCTAGAGCTGGGGCACGCCCCTCCTCCCCATCTGTCCACGAGTTCGAGAAACTTATGGGAGGCGCTGTCTTTGACCTCCATCTGCATTTCACAGCCCCGGCCTCCAAAAGTGCCCCTCGGCTGCGGGGAGAGACCTCAATCCTCCTTTGTGAGGCTTGTTTGCGTTGGGAGATTGGCAGCGATGGCTTCCAGATGGGGCTGAAATGCTGCCCGTATTTATTTAAACGGGTTCCTTGCGGAGACCCGTGAATCGGGCTCTGTGTGCGCTCGAGAAAAGCCCCATTCATGAGCGGCGAGGTCCGGCGGGCGCCCCCGGACCCCCCGACCCCCTCTCCACAATGCCCCCCTGTGCCCGCCCGCCGCCACCTCCCGGGCTCCAGCCCTGCGCAGCGCGGCGGCGGAGCAAAAACAGTTCCCCGAAAGAGGTAACTTTTTAATTGGCCTGCGACAAAGGAGCACTTTATGCGGCGCGGCGGGAACCACGGGAACCGGATCGGGCGCGCCGGGATGCTATCGGCGGCCGCCGCGAGCAGCAATTATGGTGGCGCTGGGCTCCTGCGTCCACACCTAGGGGATCCGGTTACGGGGCTGGCTCCTTTCTGGGCCAGTCATTTAATCCTACTGCTCACCCTCCCGGTGTCCGTGGGCGAGCCGCGTCCCGAGCGGCCGCCAGGAGAGTCACCCCGCGCCCCGGCCCCGCCCCCGCGCCTCCCGGGCCGCCCCTCCCCGGGAAATCCGAGCCGCAGGCCGGTGCACCCCCTTCTCCCAGCATTTTCTTTTCTTTTTTTTTTTCCCCACTCGGAGCCCTGTTGGGTGAGATCGGGCTTTTCCTGAGTCCGGATGGGAGACCATTAACCTCTCCGCCTTCCCCTTCCCCGCCGCCCGCTTTCTACAGCTGCAGCCCAGCCCGGGGAGACGCAGGGTGCGCCCTGCGATCCCCCGACCCTCGCCCGGATCATCTCGCCTAAAGGCCGGAGCGGGTTTCTCCCGGTGGCAAAGAAAAAAAAAAGAAAGAAAGAAAAAAAAAAAAGATTTATCTTCCGATTTTCAGAGTCTCCTTCCAGAGCCGCAGGCAGGCCCATTTCTCTCTCCGCCCACCTGGTTTGTGGCTCTTTCCTATTATTCCTCCCCCGCAGCTGCCACTGCTTTGAGATTTTGATGAGAAAAACAGCGCTGGGCGCTCCCTGGCACGTGGTGCGGCTCCTCGGCCCTTGGCGCTCCCGGGAGCGCTCTTGTCAGCACAGGTTTCGTCTGCAGGGTGAATTCCAGACGGCAGGGCGCTGGTGCAGAGGGGCGAGTCCGTGCCGCTCCGCTCCGGGGCTGCATTCTTGCAGGAGGCCCGGACTGGCTCATCTTAGCCCTGGCCAGGCCATCGACGCCCCCTGCGCCCTCCCCCCCCCCACATTGAGGTGTTGCCTTCTGATGAATTTAGGGTCACTCCAGGGAGGGCTATGGCTAGAGGTCAGAAGCGGGGGGGGGGGGGGGGGGGGGGGGGCTTGGTCCTTCTGCCTCCCAAGGTATTTTGTTAGCCTGCTTGGGTCCCAAGTGTATTGTCTGAATCGGCCTATCCTCCTCCTGGAATTGAATTAGAATCCTGATTTTTTTAAAATATTTTATTTATTTATGCATGAGTGACACAGAGAGAGGCAGAGACACAGGCAGAGGGAGAAGCAGGCTCCCTGCGGGTGGTGGGGGGGAGCCCAATGCGGGACTCGATCCCAGGACCCCGGGATCACGCCCTGAGCCAAAAGCAGATGCTCAGCCACTGAGCCACCCAGGTGCCCCTAGAATCCTGATTCTAATATGATTTAAATAACTGGATATGGTCCTCATTCTGACAGCCCCTCCTTTCACCACCAACCCTGCCCCATAGATCTGCTTTTGGAGGCTGGCAGTTCCTGTGGGGGTGGGTGGGGGTATTCTCCAGTTTCCCCTGTCCTCGTCTTTGCAGTCCCTGAGTTCCCGTTCAGGGTTTCACCCCCAGCTCCCCGTGCAGCTCACCTCTGCCCCCTCACGATTCTCCCAGGCTAGATGCCAGTAGCACCCCGTCACCTTCATGGCTGGGTCCTGGTTTCCACCGGCCAACAGACAGCATAGTGCAAGGTGCACAATAAATACACCTTGAATTTATTCAAGATGATCGAATGATGGCTTAGAAAGATAATTTTCAAGTTCTCTGTGTTTGGGTGGCCAGAGCCCGCATTCTTCGGCATTTGAATGATGTCAAGTTGACTGCAACCTCTTTCTCTTTTTCTCTTCTGGCCCCCGACCCCCTCCTTCCCTTTGCTCTCTGCTTCCCCTGCCCTGCCCTTGGTGCAGAGAAGGCTGGCAGCTGTGTGCAGGACGGGCAGAGGTATAATGATAAGGATGTGTGGAAGCCCGAGCCCTGCCGAATCTGTGTCTGTGACACTGGGACTGTCCTCTGCGACGACATAATCTGTGAAGACATGAAAGACTGCCTCAGCCCCGAGACCCCCTTCGGAGAGTGCTGTCCCATCTGCTCAACTGACCTCGCCACTGCCAGTGGTCGTAATTTATTTATTTCCTGTTCCACATAAATAAATTACTTGCAGGTGCAGCAAATGCCCTCCCATGGATGCTGGTCATCTCTGCGAAACAGAGGGACTGGTTATCCATGGGACCCCAGCAGCTGAGGCTGAAAGGAAAGGCCACGTCTTGCTTGCAGGTTGAAATTGAATGAGCCTGAGACACTAGCGGGGGCGGTCCTCACCTAAAACCTCCCAAAAAATACACTTCCGAGATATGGAAGGACAGATGTGATTCCACAAAAGTATCCTCTCTGGAATCGTCTCCGCAAATCCCTAGAGCCGCAAGGGAGATGCCCTGGTCCGTGGGCCAAACCACAGATAGAGTCCTCTCACCTGCAGCTAGAAGACCGCTAAGTATCCACTGAATATGTGGTCTTCAGTGGGGAGAAGTCGCCGCCGGCTTGTAGGGAGACAGAAGACAGGCTCCCTCTTTGAATTATGGGACAGTGGTGGCAGTTTTCTTTTGTTTTTACCTCTCTTGGAATTAACTGCCAATTAAGAAGCAAGTTAATAAGGGAAGGAGGAGCCGGGCTCTGGGAGGCGGGCGGGGCTGGAGCCCTGCAGGCCTGAGCCCTGGTGGGTTTATTTGCTCCCAGCCAGAACCAGTGCTGCGGGCCCACCTGGGCCTACGTGACCCATCCCCAGCACTTGGACTCAGGCCCCATCTCCCTATGGGGGGGAAGGTGGGGGAGGCACATGGCCAGGCCCCTCCGGTGGTCCTCACCCTCCCCTTCCTATCCAGTGGGGAAGCAAGTTGACCTGGAAGCAAGGAGTTGCCCTTCCTTAACACTTCCCCAACACTGGCGAGCTGCCTTTGTGGTTCGGATTTTCGGATCATTTCTGAGGCCTGTGTGGAGGGAAGTGTTGATTGTCTCACTACTGTGCTGCTACAAAGGGGGAAGGGGTCACTGATTTGGGATGGCCCTGGCTGCAATGCCCTCTGTAACTCCTATGCCCTGCTGTGTTTTTGTGCTTGCTTCGAGGAGACCCAGCTTGAACGTAAGACCCTTCTGACTCCCTAACTTCCTCGGGGAGGGCTCGGGCCGCGGGCAGGGCTTCCTACCCTATGAGGAGGGAAGAGGCTCGGACCCTCTGCCAGCTTCTGGTGCTTCCTTTCTTGGTGCTAATTAGATCTTGAGCTCCTGGTTTTCTCTTCACACGCCCCGCTCCATTCTCTTGCATGCTGGCTGCTTTTTCAATAACCGAGTCTGGGTCGGCTCTGTGCCTCAAGGGACCTCAGCAACCCCGGGACCCCGGTGACCCTAACATCCCAGCAGGACAGGAAGCTGCCTCCTTCCTGGGTTGTGTCCTAGTCTTTGTTTAATTCATTCAAGAGCGTGGGAGTGACAAGCACTTGTTCTTAGTCCTTCTCCATCTCACAAATTTTTCACTCTTCTCTATTTTTCCACTTGCAGGGCAACCAGGACCAAAGGTAAGGACTTTCTCTCTTTTTTCTTTCTTTTGTTTTTGTTTTTGTTTTTGTTTTTGTTTTTTTTTTTTTTTTTTTGCTTTTTTCAGAAGCAATGTTACGCTCACCCAGCCCATGGTTTTTAGGCAGCAGCGGAGGGCTGTTTTAGGGGGCACCTCAATGCTCAGGCTGCAGGGCAGGCTTTTGTGCTTGGGGCTTAGTGGGCTTGCGTGGATCGATCCTCAGACTGTGTCATGTTTCAGGGACAGAAAGGAGAACCCGGAGACATCAAGGATGTAAGTACAGATTACTCGCAACAGGGGTTGGGTCTCAACTGGGTCAGCTCCTTGGACTCCCTCTAACATGCCCTCGTGGTGGGTGTCTCTTTCTCTGTCTCACAGATCGTAGGACCCAAAGGACCTCCTGGGCCTCAGGTAAAAAAGGGAGAAATCCCTTCCGCCATCCTCAAGTTACTGATCTGCAGGACCCCCCCCCCCAAGGCCTGGCCGTCATCTCAACATTTTCTTTGCCTTCAGGGACCTGCAGGTGAACAAGGACCTAGAGGTGATCGTGGTGACAAAGGTGAAAAAGTGAGTTGAGAAATGCTCCCTGACCCACGTGGGCTGCCCAGGTCCCCTGAGTGTCTCGCCCTCCACTCACCTCTGCCCCACCATGTGCTTGACCACCTCCTCAGGGGCAGCCCGTGGACGGGTGGTTCTTGAGTAGGCCTTGCTTCATGTGTGTGTCCTGTTCTCTTTCTGCCAAGGGCGCCCCTGGACCTCGTGGCAGAGATGGAGAGCCTGGGACCCCTGGAAATCCTGGCCCCCCTGGTCCTCCTGGCCCCCCTGGCCCCCCTGGCCTTGGTGGAGTAAGTATCCTTATGTCCCCTTCCTTCAGGCTGTCCCTCCAGAATGTGGCTTCTAAATTGCTACTCACACTCACCTGGCTGGCTCCCAGGGCTGCCAGCAGTGTGTACACAGCCTGTCCATGGGCTTTTCCCTGAGCCTGTAATTTAGTGGAATCACATATTAGGCTTGAGACTGTGGTGCTAAGGGATGGCTTTTTTCACTCACGGGGCTTCTGCAAAGAAAGTCTTCAGTTACCTGGCTCCCAGGCGTCTGTCCTGTGTGGTTGACTCCTGGGCGTGGGTGTGGGGGCTGAGGGACGGGATGACTGGGCACTTGTAGTTCCCTGGAAGAAGAGTGACCACTGTCCTTGGAAGACATTTAAACCTGGTCCTTGCCAGGTACATTCCAAGCAACCATTCATTCTCATGAAAGAGCCCCACTGAGCAAAGGTGTGTGGTTAAAGTCAGTTTTGGAATCCAGCCAGCCAACAGATTACATTATTGTCCAGTTTTTGCAGGTTTGCCCTTTTGATGTTTGCTGTGTTTTAAGTACGTAGGTGGCTTGCAGACGCTTACTCTTTCCCTTGCTGAAATATCTTAGGGCTGTTGATTTTAGTCTTTTGCTGGGCATCAAATTCCTGGGAATTAAAAAAAAATAACTTTAAAAGTGATATTTTAGTTATACTTCTCAGTGTATATTGAACAATGTATTAATATTGTAGAATTTAAAAAATAATTCCATAAAATGAAATGCAGGTAACTGATTACCTGCGCCTCTGAAGAGCACTTTATCTTCCAGGGAAGTGATGCCACTGGCATCTAATAACACATTTCCAGAACGATTTTTCAGGAATCATTGGCAAGTCTGTTCAATGCTAGGTTAGTCTCCAACACTTAGAATTTATCTAAAATGGAACTGTCGCCGTTTTTTTTTTTTTCTATCCCAATTTATAGCTTACCTTGTTGAGAGGGAACAATCTGGGACCTCACAAGCTCCTAATGTTGTTGGGTTGATTTGCAGAACTTTGCTGCCCAGATGGCTGGAGGATTTGATGAGAAGGCTGGTGGCGCCCAGATGGGGGTGATGCAAGGGCCAATGGTAAGAAAAAGACATCAGTTTTTTTTTTTCAGCCAGAGTGGTGGGAGGTGGCCCTACGCAGAGCAAGGGAATCTGACAACCTCACTTTATAGATAATTGCTTAGAGCAGCTCTTCTCCAGAGGTTATGTAACCTCCCATGTGGTTAGCCCAAAGCATTTGGTTTTTAATGGTGACGGATGCCAGTTCTAATGATGCGCTGGAGTGACCAAGAAGAATGAGGATGGAGAGACACATCTAGGCTGAGCTGTTGGAAGGCCGGTCGCTATTGCTCTTGGAATGAGAACTGAAGAATGCAGACAGCAGCCACCGTCCTCCAGCGCCCACAGGACTTCCAGCAGGAAATCTCAGCCCTGCAGCTCCGACTTGGCACATGCTAAATGAAACTCAGACTTTAGTAAACATGGCTGTGGGCCAGGAGAAAGCAGGGCCAGCCTCTCCATCCAAACGGTGCCTATAAATAAATAGATTGTTGCGTGGGGAGTGGGAAATGAGAGGGAGCAGCCACCGTAGGGCCCCTGCCCACAGAGTAACTTTTTGTCCTTTGTCTGGGCTGTTGGCTGGGAGGAGGTGGTGCTCTGGAGGCCGCTGGCGAAGCATTTCCAGTAACCCTCCTCCTCTCCTGTTCCAATGCAGGGCCCCATGGGACCTCGAGGACCTCCAGGCCCTGCTGGTGCTCCCGTGAGTACTGGGTCTTTCCTCTCCCTGGCAGGGCAGATGCTCTCAAGCTCTTGCATATCAGTTTGTGGAGTCAGTTAACCTGGTGTCCTCGTGTTGCTTTTTTAGGGACCTCAAGGATTTCAAGGCAACCCTGGGGAACCCGGGGAACCCGGCGTCTCTGTGAGTACTGGCACGGGCCCCCCCTCTTCCTAGGGAGTGATGTACCACTCAGACCCCAAGACTGCCCAGAGCTTCCCCAGTAGAGGGCCCAGAGGTGCCACTTCTTAGCTCTGCGGGATCCCTGACAGAGGACCCCAGGTGGCAAGGACCACCAGGAACTCTGTCACCACCATCCCCTTTCTGGCTCACCCCTGGCCTGTGTTGCCTGCTGCCTTCTGGTATTATGGGCTCTGCACTCTTGCTTTCTCAGCACAAAGTGGGCTTCCCCTCCACCCCCCACCCCCACCTCTCTTCCTTATGAGAGAATGTAGATTCCAAAGGCTACAGTCCCGAAGTCTTGTCCACTGATTAGGTATCTTTCCCCCCCCCAACCATCTCTTACTCTCTCCCTTCATTTGTAGGGTCCCATGGGCCCCCGTGGTCCTCCTGGCCCCCCTGGAAAACCTGGTGATGATGTGAGTATACCTGAGTAGCGGAATGAGTGGCTGCTCCTCGGAGGGAGGGCTTGGAGAGGGTGTGTACTGGGGCAGGGGTGCAGAAGCGCCCTCAGATTGGCCCAGGGTGGGGGTGTCCTCTGGTCCACCAGAGCCTCAGACCCTGTCTACCGTCTACATTCCCACTTGCAACCTAGCTTACGAGTGTCCGGGGACTGCCTTGGAGCCATTGGGAAGGGAAATAATTAAAACATCATTAGCTCCAGGAAGAGAAATTGAGAGACGGGAGAAGGGTGAGGGAAAACACAGGGGGACCATGGTAGGGAGGGGACAACAGAGGGAGACACTCAGCAGCCCGACATGACATTATCTTAATTGTAAATGAGTTAGGAAAAGCGGAGCAAGGCCTGGGCGGGGATGTCTGCAAAGGATGCAAACGAAGGGAAGAGACAAGAGTTGGCTCTCGGCTGCTCTTGGGAATCACATTGGCCCATTAGAAGTCTCTGGGCGTAGGGCAGCGCTAGCCCAGTCTGCAGAGCCCAGGAGGGGAGAGAGCAGACTCTCTGGGAGGCCGCAGGCTGGTCGGTGGCCCGTGCCACGTGCAGCTGTCTGAAAGAACACATGGTGACCCGGGAAAGGCATTGAAAGTCTGGAATCCAAAGGAGGTGAGGGACATGAGTAAGCAGGTGGGCCACAGGCACAGCGGACCGCCAGGAGAGGCGATCGGATCTGGAGCGCGCCAACTGCGCTAACTTGTCTCCTGGGGAAGCTGAAGTACATCTCTCTCCTTCCAGGGCGAAGCTGGAAAGCCTGGGAAATCTGGTGAAAGAGGCCCTCCTGGCCCTCAGGTAAAGTCCTGCCACACCTTTCCCAGCCTCAGACCTTGTTCTGAGTCTCCCTCCTTTGCAGCTGAGGCCTCACGCCCAGTGCGTCCAGTTCAGCGGGCTCACTTCTAAAAGGGAACTCCAACAGCCCCTACCTGCATCAGGCCTTCGTGCTGATGTTTAGGATCCTGACACAGCCCCCTCCCCGCCCTGCCCCGTGGTGGCTGAGCTGCTGTAGTTTTCACCCATTTTGGATAAGACGGGGCGATCACAGGAAGGGGGGGCTCTGGGAGCTCCTGCGAGAGCTGCCCCAGTGCTGGGTTTCTGACCGCTCGGCTGGCCTGAGGGAGCTGGCTCTGGAGGTTCTCCAGCAAAGCAGGGCAGCCTCTACTTCGCCCTCTGCTCTGGGCCTTGACCGTCTCCTCTTTGGACCACAGGGTGCTCGCGGCTTCCCGGGAACCCCAGGCCTTCCTGGCGTCAAGGGTCACAGAGTAAGTATCGCGGACAAGGGTTTTGGAAGGAAAGACTTATCCAGGGGGGAGAAAAAAAGCATGTGGGAGCATGAATCCCCTTATTAGGGTTCATCCCAGAAGTGTGATGGAACGTGTTCTCTCATCCCCTAGGGCTACCCAGGTCTAGATGGTGCTAAGGGAGAAGCCGGTGCTCCAGGTGTGAAGGTAAGGACCAAGGAACACATGGGGGTGGGGACAGAGGGAGACGATGAGGAGCCTCTCCCTCTGGTCAAGGAGCTGCTCTTGAGTCAGTGGAGTGAGGATGTGAGGACAGCTTTGGTTGGGAAGACCCAGTCCTACTTCCTTGATGGGAGAACAGCAGGCCGGGGGAGCTCAGGGAATGGTGCCTTGCAGAACCCAAGTGTGGGGTCTTGGTGCTAGCTGAGTTGACCAGAGCTTTCAGGTTCTTCCTCGGGAGTTTTCCAGGTGGGGTGGCAGTGGGGTCCCGCTCACTGACCCTATGCATCTGCTTCCCAGGGAGAGAGCGGCTCACCGGGTGAGAATGGTTCTCCAGGCCCAATGGTGAGTATGGACAGCCTCCCCTGGGAGGGCCTCCAGACACTCCTCAGACATCTCCTAAAGCCTAGCAGATGGCTCCGCTATAAATGCCCTGCTCCCTTTGTGCAAGGTAGATCGTCAGCTTTGTAGATCTGATGATTACGATCGGATCAAAAAGGTGAATCTATCGAATAGATGATGTGGTCAAGTTTCACCAACATTTCCTTGAAATAGCCCTGTGAGCACACTTAAGGTGTGCTTCAGTTTTTACAAATTCCATTTTTTCTCGATATTTTGGGGAGCTCATCTATTGCATGAAGCAAGATGCGCCCATGACAAGGCTCCCAGCAGGAACCACAGGAGCATCTGTGTGTTGGGCCTGGGCAGGAAGGCCTTTGATGTGATTTGGGGAGTCCTAGATGAGTCGGGAAGGCCGGATCGGGGGCATCCACACCTTTGCCTCCTGGGCGCGTGCATGCTCCCCACTCTGGTGTCTGGGAAGGACTTGCAGAGTGTCATTGAGCCAACTCATGCTTGTGTCGTCCTGCCGTGTTCCAGGGTCCCCGTGGCCTGCCCGGAGAGAGAGGACGGACCGGTCCTGCTGGTGCTGCGGTGAGTAATGACAAGGCCAAAGCCACCATTTGGCCAGCACTTTGGAGGTTGCTTTCATATAGGGCTGTGCTTGATCCTCCCGACAACCCCCATGAGGTGTAGAGGGTGTTGTCATCCTGGGAGGATTGATCCTGTCTCAAAGCGCCAGGCTGAGCCTGCACAGTTGAAGGGCAGGGGTGGGCTGTGGCAGGGTGGTTGGTTGGTGAGGGCGGGACTTTCTCTTAAGCAGTCTGCATTACTCAGCTACTCCCCTTCCCAGCCCCCCGCCCACTCCTAGTCAATCCAGTTTGAATTTATGGACAGCCTTCATATGGCTACAGTGCTGGGCTACATTTTGTCCTTTCTGGTTGTTGAGATGATGCTCTAGGGAAAGTGTAACAGTCTCAACTCATGGGGCCTTCATACTTGATGTCACTGGTGCTGGCAATAGGGCGACATTCATGGCCACTATGCCACAGGCACTTTCTAGGGTCAGTCAATACCTTCTGTGCTTTGACTCCTCTCATCTTCCCTCAAATCCTGTAAGATAGATTCTACTGTTCTCCCTACTTTATTATTATTTTTTAATAAGATTTTATTTGAGAGAGCGAGCAGGAGCACAAGCAGAGGGAGAAGCAGGCTCCCTGCTGAACAAGGAGCCCAATGCAGGGTTCGATCCCAGGACTCTGAGATCATGACCTGAGCCAAAGGCAGATGCCTAACCAACTGAGCCACCCGGGCGCCCCTGTTCTCTCCATTTTAGAGAAGAAGGAACTGAGGCCTAGAAAGTTTAAATCGCTTCAGACAGTGCTGGGCAGCCTCAGACTCTGGTGGCCTCTTGGTGTGGGAAGGGCACGGCGTGGGGATCGGTAGGGGATTTGCAGCCAGAGGAGTGTGCAGGTGTTTAGCTCTGATCCCTGAGCGCCAGAGCCCTTGCAGGCGCTCGCTCAGGCGAGTGATGTGATGAAAGCTGCGTTTAAGAGAGATTATGCTTTCCGTTGAGCTCATGCCCCAGCCACCCAAGCTCCGCGGCCCCTCCTCACGCGTCCTTGTGAGGCCGGCCTGAGTAAATCAGCTTCGCTCCCCGGCTCCCCGCGCTGTTCTCTGTCTGGCGGACGTTTCCCTCAAAAGCAGATCGGTGAGATATAACAGGCAGGCTTGACCCCCGTTTGTCAGCCGGAGCTGCTGAAGGGCCTTGTCCCAGAGTCACTCTGTGTGAGGGGATTAGAGTGCTGGGGCTGCCAAGAAGCACCACTATTTCTGCAGATCCTTCGGCCCTGGCTTGTGGCTTGTTGGCCAGGCCTGAAGCCACGTGGGTGGCGCCCCGTGCGGGGCGAAGATGAGCTGCATCCCTGCTCATCCTCCTTCCTGGGCACAGCAGGCCCTGCTTCTTGCTCCTCCTTGCTGGTTCCTGTCCCCACAGTAGTCTGGCTGGCAGGCTGTGCGCAGGATTTGGCAAAGAAAGTTGACAACGTCACATAAGTTCCCAGTGCGGGCCTGCTGTCAAGCCTGGGCCTGGGACCCGGCTGGGTTGGGCTCTGCTGGCCATGGTCACGCGCCCCCTTGGACCAGGCTGTGCCCTCTCCCGGCTGTACTGCAGGGAGAGCCACGGATGCCAGCCCAGGCCTGCAGCTTCCCTTTGCTCACGCTGGGCCCCAGGCCTCTCCTCTGGCCTAGTCCTGGAGGGAGGGAGGGTGCTCCAGGGTTGCCCGAAGCAGCCAGCCTGGCCCAGAGGGGGGTCTGGCCAATGCCGAGGCTTTACGTGCCCTCTGACATTTTCTTTTCTGTCAAGTCTCCTCTTGCTTTCATGCTTAATGCCAATGTGGAGTGTCTCCATCAGGAGAAATGGGCCATAGCCAGGAAGAAGATGTCTTTTTTAAAACGTGAGCTCCCCCTAAAGTATCCTTCTTCAGCACCCCAGAGAAAGCAGAGGCAGGGGCAGGCAGGCAGGGAAAGGTCACTTTCTCAGCTGCTCTGGTCCCCTGTCAAGGACCAGGGGCCAAGCTCCCTCCTGCATGGTCTGATGGCTCCTGGAGTTTGGGTAAAAGTTCCCTAGGCCCAGAGGGGCTTTGAGAGAGAAACTGGGGAGTGCTTACCTCAAACCTGGGGGAAAAAAACCCTCAAAACTAGTCCTAAGGTGCCTGGGTGGCTCAGTCGGTTAAGCATCTAACTCTTGGTTTTGGCTCAGGTCCTGATCTCATGGACAGTGAGATCGAGCCCCACGTCGGGCTCCACGCTGAGCGGAGAGTCTGCTCCAGGATGCTCTCTCTTCTCCCCGCACTCACGTGCCGTCTCTCTCAAATAAAACTTTACCAAAAACAAAACAAAAACAAAAAACAAAACAAAAAACACCCAAAAAACTAGTCTGAGAGAGAAAGAACCGGCAGCCTTGTCTTACTGTGTAAAGGACTCTCAGAGGCGTGAGCTCAGATGTGGTCCTCAGGCTATGCCCAGTGTCCTGTCCCCATCACAGGCTGCTTCCAAGGCCAGTGGCAGACATCCTGGGGCATGTGTGCTCCCTTAGGAACAGGTGGTCTTGAGTGGCTGGGAAGGGGGTGGAGCCCAGAGACATCCCGGGGTTAACCAGAGGGAGGCCTTAACCAAGCCTTAGCTAAGGAGGTCAACCAAGCCCCGAAAGTGTCTCTCCTTGTGTGGGGGCAGGAATTGAGTTAGGTTTGCTGCTGGGCTTCCATTTCTCTTCGGCCCAGTTCACCGAGTCTTTAAATGATAACCTGGCCTTGCAGTTGGGGATATTTGGGGTCTAAAGGAAAGTTTCCAAAATGACGGAGTAGCGAGGAGATCACCAAGCTTTGTTTACAAGAACATGCCCACTGCGCCCCACACCCCTCCTTGCGGCCACCATGGAGGGTTCCCGGCTGCTCCTGCCCGGGGTGCTGGCCTGCACCCGCACCCGCACCGGCCAGCCTGCCTCTCGTCCCCGGGGCCCGGCGCTGCCCGAGTTCCCCGTGGGGGTGGACCGTGGACAGGGGAGGGCCTGGCCTCGCGGGGCCTCTCACCACGCTGCTTCCCTCCCCACTCACAGGGCGCCCGGGGGAACGATGGCCAACCAGGCCCCGCGGGCCCTCCGGTAAGTGCCCTTCACCGCCTGGGCTCGGCCTACCTGAGCCGGGGGAAGCGGGCAGGTGCCTTCCGTGGGGGGGGTGGGGGGGAGGGGGAGGAGGGGGAGGAGAAGGGGGAGGGGGAGGAGTGCTTTCTCCCTATTACCCTCTTACGTTGATTACAGGCTTTGAAATGATGCTTCATTTTGCTCAGCCACTCTTTTAGCATTGCTTTTCTTTTTCTTTTTCTTTTTCTTTTTCTTTTTTTCTTTCTTTCTTTTTTTTTTTTCCGAGGAGGGATAGCCAGGGAGGTCAAAGAGTCCCCTGCTTCTCAGCATGTATATAGTTGGATACTTGCATTGCCTTGGGAAGCCAGGCTCGGGGACACTGGCAGTGGGGACAGTTTTCATCCAGGGGCTTCGGGCTACAGGGGACGCAGAGCAAGATCAGTACAGACGTACTGTGGGGAGGAGTGTGAGGTGTGGGGTGGCTCCCTCTGGGGGTGGAGAAGTCCCACCCAGAAACAGCATTCCCCTCCCCCCTCCCCCCTTCCTCCCAGGGTCCCGTAGGTCCTGCCGGCGGTCCTGGCTTCCCTGGTGCTCCTGGCGCCAAGGTACGTGCCCTGTCCCCTTTTCCCGTGACCCTGCTGCCCTTGCTGACTGCCACCGCCCCCCCACGGTGCCCCCTCCTTTCTTCAGAGTGTCTCCCACCCCCGCCCACCGCTGCTCTCCGTGGGGGCAAGGAAGGGCCAGGCCTTTCAGGGCCACCAGCTGGAAGGGAAAGTAAGAGGGCATGAGGAAGAGCGTCAGACTTGGGGAGGCAGGAAAAGATGGGGGACATGGCTGAGATCTGGGAGGGAGCAGGAGACCAGGGCCGGGAGGGAAGCGGGCAAAGCTCAGAAAACTAGACCCGGAGGCAGTGGGAGGAGGTGGGGTGGGCAGGAGATGGCTCCAAGCCCCCCCTGCCCCCCCAGGCTTGGCGCCCCCCAGCCCCGTTAGCGAGGATGAATGGGGGCCCGCGGGAGGCCGCCGGTCAGGGAAAGGCCCGTGGCCCCAGGGAAGCGGTGCACGGGTGCACGGGTGCGTTCTCCGGAATTCGGGCCCCAGATGAATGCGGGCCTCCATGTGGTCACTGGCATCAGGTTGCCTTCCCCTCCTGGGGTTTCCATGGCAACCAGACAGTGTCTGAGGCCCGGGAGCTGGGTGAAGGGGACCCATTGTGACGAGGGACAGCGGAAGGTGAGGGGGCCTGACCTTTAGAAAGAATAATTACAAAAGTGAACCGAGAACGTAGGGAGGAGGAAGCTGAGGAGGCTCGGCCCTGCCTGCAGGTCCGCGGGCCTCGGGGTGCCCTGGAAAGGGGGGGAAGCCGAGGCGTCCTGGGGCTGTGGGCACTGCCAGAGGCGAGAACTGAGCCCCAGAGCCCCGGGGTGGAGTGGGGCGCTTGTCCCAGCTTGCTTCGGCCCCTGCCAGCCCCCCCCCCCCCCCCCCGCCACAGCAGGCCCAGGCCAGAGCCGCTGCAGAGCAGAGCGGGGCCTGCAGCCCAGACGTCGCAGGGACCCCACGTCCTCAGTGCAAGAACCCAGTGGCAGGGGGGGCGCCGGAGAGGGCAGGACCCCGCACCGGCCTTCCTGAGGGCGCCCGCACCTACAAGTGCACCTGGCCTGGGGCGTGGGGGACGTGGGGGGCACAGAGAGCGGGCGGCAGGGCTGGGGGGGTGCCCAGGGGTGCCAACAGCTGCCCCCGAACTGCTGCTGGCCTGTGAGAGGTCTGTGCCCCCAACCCCGTCGTCTTCTCGTTCCATCCCTGTCTGTCTCTACCCAGGGGGAAGCTGGCCCCACTGGCGCCCGAGGTCCCGAAGGCGCTCAAGGTCCTCGCGGCGAGCCTGGCACTCCTGGGTCCCCCGGGCCGGCTGGTGCCTCTGTAAGTGGTCTGTGGCCCGGGTGCTCTTGACTCTGTTTACCTCTGAGAGGAGTGGGGCCTGTCAGAGCTCCACTCACCAGACCCTCATTTTGGCCCAATGCTTGCATGCCCATCTCTAGGGCCATCTGTAGGGTCTCCCTACAGCACCCCTGTCCCCCCCTCCCCCGCAACCCCCAACGGGACCATGTCTGGAACTGAAAACCGCTGGTCTAGCCCCTGGATCTGCAGTGGGGCGGGCTGGGAGGTGCCTGGGGTTTCTTTGCTGCTTATTTTGTAATGACACCCTCTCCCTTTTCCAGGGTAACCCCGGAACTGACGGAATTCCTGGAGCTAAAGGATCTGCTGTGAGTGTTGCCTGGGGACTGGGCTCCTGCGGGGAGGGGAGTCCCTCCTGGCCGCCTCTCCTGATGCCCCCCTCTTCTACTCACGCTGACAGGGCGCTCCTGGCATCGCTGGCGCCCCCGGCTTCCCAGGGCCCCGTGGTCCACCTGGCCCTCAAGGTGCGACTGGTCCTCTGGGCCCGAAAGGTCAGACGGTAAGGTTCACAGAGTGAACCCCAGGTCCCACCGGTACCCCCGGAGTCAAACCCCGCCGTCCCCCCTTCCTGTGCTCACACCGGTGTCCTTTGTGGGGGATGGTGGCAGGGGTGGGGGGAGCCTTTAAGGGTGTCTGGAGGTGGGGGCAGAGTCCGTGGAGAGGACCCCATGTGAGAACCCGCCTCTCTCTCCCCCCAAGGGCGAACCTGGAATTGCTGGCTTCAAAGGCGAACAAGGCCCCAAGGGCGAGCCCGTGAGTATCTGCCCGCAGCCCTTGGGCGCCCCCCTCCTCTGCAGCCCCATCCCCTGATCAGGTGGCCGGAGGAGGGGACCCTCCAGGTCGAGAGGCTGACGCAGCTCGAGCTCCCATGTTTGGTTTGAGCCATGTGAACAGTTTCCACTTTCCACCGTCCCTCTGCCCACTGGGCCGCCTGTTCCCCCTGGGCTGATCCTTTGCGGCCCCGCTTCCCCCCACCCCAGGTCCCCAGCACCCCAGCCCTGAAACAGCAGCGGAGGCCGCTCCCTTGGCCCGCCGGCCAGTGACTGGCTCCGCGGCGGTGCCGGGTCACCGCTCACCCGGTTTCTCTTTCCTCCTGATTCTCAGGGCCCTGCTGGCCCCCAAGGAGCCCCCGGTCCTGCTGGTGAAGAAGGCAAACGAGGTGCCCGTGGAGAGCCTGGTGGCGCTGGGCCCGTTGGTCCCCCCGGAGAGAGGGTAGGTGGGCTGGGAGGCCCCACTTTCTGAGGGGTGTGACCTGGATGTGGAAGTGGAGTCTGCAGCTGTGTTCTGGCCAAGTCCCGTGGCCTGAGCATCAGTCCTCTCTCCCCACTCACTGCCGGGGGAGGGGGGGCAGGGAGCCCATCTTATTTCTGCCCCCAACCCCAGGATGGCATGAGACGGTCTGAGCTCCCCTGTGGGACAGGCCCAATAGTTAACCCCTCGGAGACTTGCCGGCCGTTGCTCCTGCCCCCCGGGAGCTGTGGCTGGGCGGTTGGTGCGATGGAGCTCCCGAGGCTCCCTGTGTGGTTGGGTCGGGGCCATTCTGACTCGCCACCTGTCCTCCTCCCACGTCCTTCTAGGGGGCTCCTGGCAACCGCGGTTTCCCAGGTCAGGATGGTCTGGCAGGTCCAAAGGTGAGTGGGGGGGGGAGGGGCTGGGGTCCCTGCATTGCTGGTCAAACGGCCTGCTGACTCCCTGCCTCCCCCCCGTGTAGGGAGCCCCCGGAGAGCGAGGGCCCAGCGGCCTTGCTGGTCCCAAGGGAGCCAATGGGGACCCTGGCCGTCCCGGAGAGCCTGGCCTTCCTGGAGCCCGGGTAAGTAGCCGAGCTGCTTTTGCGCTTGACCTCCAACTGAGCAAGTCCTCGTGCCCTTCCCCAGCTGGCCCCCCAGCCTTGTGCTGCCAGGATTGGGAAGACCTGGGGCCTCCCCTGATACCCGTCTTCTCTCTCTCTCTCCTGATCAAAGGGTCTCACTGGTCGCCCTGGTGATGCTGGTCCTCAAGGCAAAGTTGGTCCTTCTGTAAGTCTACCGTCTGGGGTTGTTGGGAGGATAACCCCGGGAAGGCAGGTAGTAAGGGAGACAGGGGTCTGGGTAGGGGCAGCCTGTGAATTTTGAGACTTGAGAAGGGGGACAGACGGTAGTTATCGGGCCAGGTGCGGAGCTCTGAAAATGCCAATCTCTGCCCCTTTGGGTCTTTCCTTGGAGGGAGACAGAACCTGGGTGCGTTTTGAGGAGCAACACTTCTCATTCGAGCAGTGCCCTGTTGCTGCCTGGGCCGCATGCTGGTCCAGACCTCGGCCAACCCCACACGCCGGGGGTCTGGCTGTTGCCTCGCCCTGTGCTGCCCACGCAGTAGGCACTCAGCGGGTGGATGACTGTGGGTTGAGTGTCTACACTCTGAGAATGATGTTCTCTCTTTCAGGGAGCCCCTGGTGAAGATGGTCGTCCCGGACCTCCAGGTCCTCAGGGCGCTCGTGGGCAGCCTGGTGTCATGGGTTTCCCTGGTCCCAAAGGTGCCAACGTAAGTAACAGCCGACCCTTCCACTTCCTTCCACATGGTGCCACCTTCCCCCTTGCCCCCTGGAGAGAGGACTGGCTCCGAGTAGAGTTAACCCACAGGCAGTCATGAACACGATCCCTGGTGCCGTGGGCAGCGTGGGCCTGTGTGACCTGGGGAAACGTGGGGCTCCTGGGGGCTCGAGGGCACCTCAGCCATGACATTATTCCGTCACACGCCTGAGCGTGAGACAGGGTGCCGACGCTGGGCTTGGGCTTTTGCCCATGGCCCCAAGCCCCACTCTCCCCGGCCTGCTCTACCGCCCTCCCACCGACACCCTCCCCTCATGGTCCTGCACTCTTTCCTCCAGGGCGAGCCTGGCAAGGCTGGTGAGAAGGGACTTCCCGGTGCTCCTGGTCTGAGAGTAAGTACCCCGCCTCGCTGTGCACATGCATTGGTGCTGGCTGGACACCTGCAAGGGGAGACACCTCCCGGGGCATGCTCCTGGGGCCCCTCGTCGTGGGTTCCTGTGGTTGAGCCCATGTTGCTCCGGGAGCCCCCACACAGAGACTTCTAGTTGCTGTTGGTCAGCAGCCCCGGGGGTGGGGAGGACTCCCACATGAGAAAGACTGGGGAAAGGAGGGGCCCAGGGGAAGAAGGGGTAGAAATAGAATTCAGGTTGGGGGATCATGGACCACCAAGTGTGACTGCTGGGCACTGGGGTCTGCAGACCGAAGAACACGTGTCATGACACCACCCTTGTCTCTCCCCTCTAGGGTCTTCCAGGCAAAGATGGTGAGACTGGTGCTGCAGGACCCCCTGGACCTGCTGTAAGTAGCTGCCTGGCCCCCTCGAGGTGGCCCTGTGGGCTTGGGGGTGGCGGAGTGGGGGTGACGGATGAGGAGCCGTGGATCCGGATCCCTCTGGGGCACCGGACCCACTCTCAGCCAAGGCAGTGTGGACCCCACCCCCGTTTCAGGGGTGCAGGTCACTGGGGGGAGAACAGCAGGGGAAGCACCCACGCACATCTTTCTTGGGCAGTGCTGGAATGTGTCTGGCCTGCCCTCCTGCTGCCACCGAGGTCCCCTCCCACTGAGGCTCTCAGATTCTCTGGAACAATGGCTCAGGCCACCTTTGTTTCCCTCTGCAGGGACCTGCTGGTGAACGAGGCGAGCAGGGTGCTCCTGGGCCATCTGGGTTCCAGGTAGGTGGCTGGACAGGGCCCTCTCTACAATGCTGTGTGCAGGGCTCTGTGGGCTGCAGCAGGCCCCTGGGGGGCGGGGTAGGGCGCCCCCCTCCTGAGGGGAACAGGGGAACGAGGCCTCCCTGCAGTCCTGCCTCTTGTCCCAGCCTGGGCCTCCCTGGAGGGCTGGGGCAGTGAACTCACTCCTTTGCTAATGGATATCACTTTGCCTTCTAGGGACTTCCTGGCCCTCCGGGTCCCCCAGGCGAAGGTGGAAAACCAGGTGACCAGGTGAGTATGGGGCTCTTTGCAGGTGCAGTGTTTAGATGGGAAGATCTCTTCCGATGCCCCGGAGGTGAGGGCAGGAAGGCACAGGGCCCCCATGATGTGACACTGGGGATGCCTGGGGCCACACCCCAGCTCCCCCCAGGGGACAGTGTGAGCTCAGCCTCTCAGGGGAGGGACTCTCGGCCCTGGCCGGCGTCTCACCTGTCCCCCTTTGTCCTCCAGGGTGTCCCTGGTGAAGCAGGAGCCCCCGGCCTCGTGGGTCCCAGGGTGAGTATCGGTCATTTCTGCTGCCCCCTCCCTGCGAGCCTCTGCCAGGGCACCCCCGCGGCACTCTGCTGTCCTGCTCCCCGCTCCTCCCTGCGCCCCTGCCCCAGGTCTCTTGCTTCATGGCTCCTGGTGTCTGCCACAGGGTGAACGAGGCTTCCCAGGTGAACGTGGCTCTCCCGGCGCCCAGGGCCTCCAGGGGCCCCGTGGTCTCCCCGGCACTCCTGGCACAGACGGTCCCAAAGTAAGTGAGGCTGGCGGGTTGTCTGGGCCACCTGCTGGGGCAGAAGGAGGAAGGGGAGGGGCTGGGAGGGCAGAGGAGGAAGGGAAGGAAAGGGGGCCTGGGCGCTGGGGTCCTGGGCAGCTGCTGCCCACCACAGACCCCCTTCCCCCTCCTCCCGCAGGGCGCATCTGGCCCGGCTGGCCCCCCTGGGGCTCAGGGCCCTCCAGGTCTGCAGGGGATGCCCGGTGAGAGGGGCGCGGCTGGCATCGCCGGGCCCAAAGGAGACAGGGTGAGTACCAGGTTGAGCTCCCCCAAAGTCGCGGTTCCCTGACCACACCCCCTCTCCCCATGGCCCGTGAGTGGGGAGGTCCCTTTGCCTTGTAGTGACACCCTCCCCCCACTTCCCTGCCTCCCACTCCTCTCACTCACCCTGAACCCCACCCTGAACCCGGAGCAGATCCTGCTGGGTGCGGGGGTGCTGAGCTCTGCCGGGAGCCTCGGCGAGGGGGAGGCTGAGCTGCAGAACCCTGCTGAGGTGGCCCTTCTTCTCCATCCCACAGGGAGACGTTGGTGAGAAAGGCCCCGAGGGAGCCCCTGGAAAGGACGGAGGACGAGTAAGTGAATGCTGGTCGCAGGTGCCGTGGGGACCCCGGGGGTCTCCAGCCCTGCACCCTGGGGACAGAAGGGCAGTGTGTGAGTGCAGCCCCTGATCCTGTCTCAGTTGTACAGATCTGGGGACTCTCCTGACTAGACTGGGGCCATGGGGTGAGGGGGAGTTCTGGGGGCTGTGGGAGCGTAGGCCAGGGTCCCTGGACTCCCTGCTGGGCTCCAAGTCCCTGGTCAACTCTTCCGTCACCCTCACCTTTGCCTGCTTTCTCCCTAGGGCCTGACTGGTCCCATTGGCCCCCCTGGCCCCGCTGGCGCCAATGGTGAGAAGGTGAGTGCCTCCCTCCGGCTGGCCTCCCCATCAGCCTCCATCTCCTGCCAAGGACTGCTTTCTCTCCCCCTCACTCAACAACTGGCCCCCTCCTGCCCACTAGGGGGCTGCAGGGACTGAGGGGTGGGAGTCTTCTTAAAAGCAGAGTCATAGGCTATGGGCCCTGTCCAGTGGAGCCATGGGGGGAGGGGGAGTGGCCAGGGAGGCCCCAGGATGGGGGTTGGGGGGAGGGTGCCTGAAGCAACAGGAGAAAACGGACCATCTATTGTGAGGCTTCCTGGATGCACTTTGCTCTTAAGAGCCCCACTCCGACCCCCAGCCCTTCTCCGTGACTCTCATCCCCTTCCCCACCTTAGGGAGAAGTTGGACCTCCTGGTCCTGCAGGAACCGCTGGTGCTCGTGGCGCCCCGGTGAGTATCTGCCCCTGAACCTGGCCCTGTCCCCGGGGCCCTGGGAGCCAGAGAAGTGGCCCTGCCTCACAGCCTGGCTCTTTGGGGCTGGAGGTGGGGGAGAGAGGAGAAAGGGAGGGAGAGAGCTTGTCATCCCCATGATGTGGTCACGGTGGAGGGCCTTCAGGTCACCAGACCCTCTGACCAAGGGAGGCCTTCTGACTTGGGTCTCTTGTCACTAGGACAAGGTGTCCTCCCTCTGGGGTTATTGTGTCGGGCAGGGAGGGGCAGGGAGGTGCGGGGCCAGCCCAGAGGGCTCTGGTGTAGGAGGGGACCGAGGCAGGCAGGCACGAGGCCTGAGCTCTCCTGGGCCCCTTCTCTCACAGGGTGAACGTGGAGAGACTGGACCCCCTGGGCCCGCTGGATTCGCAGGTCCTCCCGTGAGTGTCCCCGACCACCCTCCTTCCCACCCCTCTGCTCAGGCCTGTGGGGGAGGGAGGGACAGAATGTAAAGAAGATGGAAGTGGCCTCTTTCTCTCCTTGCACACCCACACTGACCTCACCATCCCATCTGAGGGCAGCGTTCCGGGCCAGGGTGGACACAGGCTCGCTCACTCATTCACCCCCAACCACCCACTCACCCAGACTCCCTGGCCCTTTTGGAAGAACCCTGAGTATTCAGCTTGCCTCTCACTCCCCTTTCTCCTTGGGACAGGGTGCTGATGGCCAGCCAGGTGCCAAAGGCGAGCAAGGAGAGGCCGGCCAGAAAGGCGATGCTGGTGCCCCAGGTCCTCAGGGCCCCTCTGGAGCTCCTGGGCCTCAGGTGGGTAGCCGTGAGCTCCCCCAGCAACTGTTTTCATGGGGCAGGGGTGTCTGGGTGCAGGGTGAGGGGCCCGGGGCGAGGCCAAGGCTGGCCAGGAGGCCTGGGTGTAGCCCCTCCTGAGTTTCGCCTGGGACCTACCGGAGCCTGCCACCGCCCCAGACAGAGGGAGAGGCTGTGGGGAGGAATCTGTACTCTGGGATAAAGGTTCAAAAATAGCTAATTGGATTTCATTGTCTTGGGGTAGGGTGTGGGTGCCAGAGACAGACACAGGGTGAGGGTTGAGGACAAATAGCCCGGGACAAAGCAGCCAGGCTCCTGGGGAGGGACTGGGGAGCCCTTGGCCGGGCTCTGCAGATGCCTGATGGGCTTGATGGGCTATCCTCCCCGAGGTCTCCTAGAACATGAGTCTGTCGTGGCGGGGGTGGCAGGCCCATCTGTGACGGCTTCCTCGGGCTGGGATTTTAGCACCAAGAAAGCTACGTCTTTGCAAACCTAGCCCTCAGGAGTCCATCGTTGGGCATAGGGCCTGTTTGACCCCCACAAGGCCCACAGCCCTCCTCTGGGTGACCAGGCCTCACTGTGTCCCTCCTTCCTTGCCAGGGTCCTACTGGTGTGACTGGTCCTAAAGGAGCCCGAGGTGCTCAAGGCCCCCCGGTGAGTGAGGTCCCCATTCCTACCAGGTGGGGTTGGGGGGACTATGGGAGCAGCAGCAGCTCCACTCTGGCCTCATGAAGAAGGCCTGCCCGGAGGCTCCCGCGCCAGTGTTCTGGGATTCACTCACCTTTCTCAGCATTGCTTTTGCCCCCAGCCTCAGTCCAGCCCACAGCCACGTGGGAAGGAGGGGCCCTCTCTGTGGGTGTGCCGTGGTCCTGGGAGGTCTGTGGTCCCATGGAGGCCGCGCTCAGTTCCCAGGGGCACTGAATGTCCTGGCCGATGCCCCCTGTAGGGGCTGGAGGCAGAGAAGCTGCAGCTTCCTGATCCGATGGCCAGACCCTACAGGGCCCTCTCTAGCTCTCCTTTCCAGCCTCTGAGACCCCCCAATCCAATCTGATTCTTGGGCCTCCTGAGGGCCCGAGGGATTCAGGACCTCTCTTCTCCTCATATAGGGAGCCACTGGATTCCCTGGAGCTGCTGGCCGTGTCGGACCCCCAGGCTCCAATGTAAGTGATGTTACTGGCCGGTTCCTACCTTCCTCCAGGCATGAGAGGCATGGGCAGGGGTCAGAGTCTGGCACAGTCCCCCCAACAGGCACCCAAAGAGCCCAGACTGGCGTCCATCCCTTTATACCCATTCCTACTCCCTGGATGAGTCGTTACTTCATCACGGGGATCTGTTCTTGTAAACAGCTGGGAGCAGGGGCTGTGACCCTCTTGTTAGCCAAGGCCAGCCTTCCCTGCTGACTTGGGCTTGAACCCTCAGACTTCTGGCACACTGGGTGGGATAGGCTGGCACAACCACCTTGATGCATCTCGCCCACAGGGGGTTTGCTATGGAGGGAAGAGAGATGGTGAAAAGTCACCCAGGTCACCACCCCCACCAAGTGCAGAGGGAGCGGGTACAGAGGCTTAGGGGTCGGAGGAGCCCAGTTTGAGTTGTTCCTTGAGGAACCTAGGCTTGGGCCCCAGAGTAAGGAGACAGGAGAAAGTCCACATAGATAAGAAAAAGCAAATGCAGGGGCTGGGGAAGCCGGGGGGTGGGGTGGATCACAGATCCCACATGGGAGAGAAGATTGAAGAGGTGGACTGGGGGTCGGGGTCAGGCCATCCTTCGTGTGGAGGGAACCCTGGGGGGAAACTGTTATCCCTAGGGTCACAGTGGCTTTGGCAGCCTGGATGGGGCAGGGTAAGATGAGTTCTCATGTCTTGCATTTGCTCTTCTAGGGAAACCCTGGACCCCCTGGTCCCCCTGGTCCTTCTGGAAAAGATGGTCCCAAAGGCGCTCGAGGAGACAGCGGCCCCCCTGGCCGCGCTGGTGACCCTGGTCTCCAAGGTCCTGCTGGACCCCCTGGCGAGAAGGGAGAGCCTGGAGATGATGGTCCCTCTGTAAGTCCCTCACATGCCTGGCCAGGGAGTCTTCTGAGCTCCCAGAGCGCAGAGTGGAGGGGGACGCCATGGAGGGGCCTCTGCCGGGACAAGAAGAGTGCTGGTCCCTGGGAGTGGCAGCCAGGCCGGGTGTGGATGGCTGGCCACTCCATGTCAGAGCTCACGTTCTCACTCCCGCCTCCCCTCTCTTAGGGTCCCGATGGTCCTCCAGGTCCCCAGGGTCTGGCCGGTCAGAGGGGCATCGTTGGTCTACCTGGGCAGCGTGGTGAGAGAGGATTCCCTGGCTTGCCCGGCCCATCGGTGAGTGAAGGATGATACCCCTTCCTCTGGTGAGCTGGGCCCAGTCCGGCTCAGACCTGAGCTCTCCACCCACAGCTCTTGGTGTGGTGGCCCGGCCTGTGCAGAAGCACCACCGCCCTCTGGGGCTTCCACCCACTGTGCACCTGCAGAACTCTCCCTTCGTCAGCCCTTTCTTCGGAGAGGCTCAGCAGCAGGTCCTGGGCCAGGATTCTTAAGAGCGCACGCTCATCTTCCCTCTCGCTGTCCCTCCAGGGTGAGCCCGGCAAGCAGGGAGCTCCTGGTGCATCTGGAGACCGAGGCCCCCCAGGCCCCGTGGGTCCTCCTGGTCTGACTGGTCCTTCTGGTGAACCTGGACGAGAGGTGAGCAGTGAGACCCGTTGTGCATGGCCCTTACTGGGGAGAGGTGTGCGGGCCAGACCAAGTCCTGGTGCCTCGGCAGAGGGGATGACAGGACGGGCTGATAGGCCCCAGTGCCCGGCTGTGGTAGGGAGGATGTGATGGGAGGGAGAAGGGCATGGCATGCAGAACTGGTGCATGGGGAGGAAGGCACAAGGAAGCCTGGCGAGCTTCGGCAGCTCCAGCTGCATGGAAGGGAGCAGGCTGGGGCCCAGGGGGGAGGCTGGGGGAGCAGAGTGGGAGCCGTGCAGGGGCAGCTCTGAAGGCATCCTGCTTCCCCTTGCCCAGGGCAGCCCCGGTGCTGATGGTCCTCCTGGCAGAGATGGCGCAGCTGGAGTCAAGGTGAGTATCTGGCGGTCTCTATGTGCAGTGGGGACAGGGAGGACATTCTGTTGGGCCTAACAGGTCAGCCTGGGGTGGCAGGTCGGGGTCAGGGTCTTGTCTCAGTTCGGGAGGTCAGTTTCTCCATGTCTCCCTGGAACATTCTTCTCTAAGCCCGAGACCTCTCTCCTGACAGGGTGATCGTGGTGAGACTGGTCCCGTGGGTGCTCCCGGAACCCCTGGGCCCCCTGGCTCTCCTGGCCCCGCCGGCCCAACTGGAAAGCAGGGAGACCGAGGAGAAGCTGTGAGTGTCCTGAATTCGGTCAAAGCTGGAAGTGGAGGAGGGTGGCCAAGGGAGCTGGGAGCTCACCCACCGTCCGCCGGTTGCCAGGCCCTGGAGGCGTCTCTGGGTCCACGAGGTCTCTGGGCCCTGGGAGCAGCAGCCTCGGTGCCCAGCCCCGGGCAGATGCAGAGGAGGGCCAGCTCTGTCCCGGCTCTGCTCCGACACCGTTCCCACTCTCTCCCTCACAGGGCGCACAAGGTCCCATGGGTCCTGCAGGACCGGCTGGAGCCCGGGGAATCCCAGTGAGTATCTGCTTGTGCTCTGTTGGCTTCTCGAGGGTGGAGGGCAGGTCTGGAGGGCAGTGGGGACCCTGTGGCTCCTGGGACTCCTTGGCTGAGTGGAAGCCAGCAAAGTGCTCCTGCCCTGGCCAACCCGACCCAACCTGCGTCTCTCTTGTTCGCAGGGCCCTCAAGGTCCCCGAGGTGACAAAGGAGAAGCTGGAGAGGCTGGCGAGAGGGGACTGAAGGGACACCGTGGCTTCACTGGTCTGCAGGGACTGCCCGGCCCTCCTGTGAGTGTTGCTGTCTATGCGTGGCTCCCCAGTGTCTCCCACTGCTCAGAGCCCTCCCGAGTGTCCCTTGCTGCTAAGTCAACTTGGGCTCATCCTCAGAAATTGCCAGGACTTCCTCAGGGTTGGAGGGAGGAGCCAGTGGAAAGGGTACAGGGGTAGGACATGTGTCATATGTACAGTCAAGAAGGCCTCCCACCCTGGAAGATGGGGCCCTGTTGGGGCTGACCTCTGACCTTTGCCTCTTCCTTTTGCACAGGGTCCTTCTGGAGATCAAGGTGCTTCTGGCCCTGCTGGTCCTTCTGGCCCTAGAGTAAGTGAGATGGAGGGAGTCCTTCCTCATGGGGTGGACCGGGCACTGGCCAGGCGTTCTGAGGGGGAGGGAAGCCTTGGGCTCAGGGAGGGGACTGGCTCAGGGTGACCAGGGCCAGAAAAGCTCCTGAGTCCACAGGCTGGATGAACATGACAACAGCTCCCGGCTGTCAGCTGGGCCCCCTGGGAGTAGGGTCTGACAAGGAGGAGCTTAGGATGGCAGCAGAGCCGTGAAACCACCCTGCGGTCCTTGGCCAAGCAGCCGCCAGCCTGGCCTCTGTGACTGAGACGTGTGCAGCTGCAGGGCCTCACAGCAGGACGGCTACGTGACCAGCCACTCCCGACGGCCCCCTTGGTGATGGCTCTTCTCTCCTGGCCTGCAGGGTCCTCCTGGTCCCGTCGGTCCCTCTGGCAAAGATGGTGCTAACGGAATCCCTGGCCCCATCGGACCTCCTGGTCCCCGTGGACGTTCAGGCGAAACTGGCCCTGCTGTGAGTGTGCTGACTCCTTCCCCGCTGTCCGGGCTGTCCCCAGCATCCCGAGGCTCGAGCTCTCTTGTGCCAAGGGCCTTTTTCAGGGCATCAGCCTGCGGCCAACGATGATGGCATCCTTTATCCTGGGTCTTCCTGGGACGTTTAAAGGGTCCATATTGGTATTGGGACACAGAAGAGAGGGGCTGATGAAGAAGTAGGGGAAGGGCTAGGATTTTCTTGGCCTTGGCCTGCCGCACCCCTCCCCCACTCGGGGACTGGAAGACGATACCCGAGTATCTTCTAGCAGGTGGAGAGGTACACAGGAGGGGCATGTCCCCACAATTCCTGGCTGACTGCTGTGTTTCCGGCTTTCCTGCTGCAGGGTCCTCCCGGAAACCCCGGACCCCCTGGCCCTCCAGGTCCCCCTGGCCCTGGCATCGACATGTCTGCCTTTGCTGGCCTGGGCCAGAGAGAGAAGGGTCCCGACCCCCTGCAGTACATGCGGGCTGACCAGGCAGCCGGCGACCTGAGACAGCATGATGCCGAGGTGGACGCCACACTCAAGTCCCTCAACAACCAGATTGAGAGCATCCGCAGCCCCGAGGGCTCCCGCAAGAACCCCGCTCGTACCTGCCGGGACCTGAAACTCTGCCACCCTGAATGGAAGAGCGGTAAGCCTGCAGGGCAGGTCCCCTGGCCCCAGTAGAGCAGGACGTCAGCCCACTGGGCACGGCGCCTTCAGAAAAAGGGAGGCGGCATCTCTTAGCACCAGGCAGAGCAGGCCTGAAAGGTTCTCATGGGTGGCTTGCACCCGCAAGAGGGTCTCCTTGCTCCTGGGTCCCTGCTTCTCCCCCCACCCTTGGGCTCCACATGGCCTTCACAATCCGTGCCTCTCCTGTGGGTCCCCATAAGCCTTTCTGTCTCTCCCAGGCAGGCCCGGCCCTCTTGGGAGTGCCTGCCTCTCTGAAGCCCGATGGGGTATTGCCTCCTTCCCCTGCAGGAGACTACTGGATTGACCCCAACCAGGGCTGCACCTTGGATGCCATGAAGGTTTTCTGCAACATGGAGACTGGCGAGACGTGCGTCTACCCCAACCCAGCGAGCGTTCCCAAGAAGAACTGGTGGAGCAGCAAGAGCAAGGACAAGAAACATATCTGGTTTGGAGAAACCATCAATGGTGGCTTCCACGTGAGTACCTGGCTGCTCTAACCAGAGATGGCGCCTCAAAATCTTTCTCTCTCCAAGCTGATGGCACCTCACCCACACTCTTGCCAGTCCTTTTGGGGGCTTAAGAGGAAGGAAACAGGAGGGATAGTATTTTTAACTGGGATTCCTCTGGATGCTGCTCCTGGGCCTCACACCACTGCTGTCTGCCCTAACAGTTCAGCTACGGTGATGACAACCTGGCTCCCAACACTGCCAACGTTCAGATGACCTTCCTCCGCCTGCTGTCTACCGAGGGCTCTCAGAATATCACCTACCACTGCAAGAACAGCATTGCCTACCTGGACGAAGCAGCTGGCAACCTCAAGAAGGCCCTGCTCATCCAGGGCTCCAATGATGTGGAGATCCGGGCTGAGGGCAACAGCAGGTTCACATATACTGTTCTGAAGGATGGCTGCACGGTGAGTCAAGCTGGCTGGAGCTTCCAGAGGGGTGGCGCACAGCTGGTGTTGGGCCTAAAGAGATGGGATCCTCAGGGGTGTGAGTGTGAGGGGTTGGGTAGAGAAGACATGCAGAGTGACGGGAGAGGGCAGGGTGCTGTTCCATCTTCTTCACTCCCCTGGCTCAAGACAAATAAGGGGAATAAGCCCTACCCAGCACATCCAGTTACTCTTACTGGGGTACTCACATCATGAGTTTGGCTCGGCCCACAGGGTGGAGCAAAGAGAGGCTCTCACTATAGTGGACGGAGCAAGGAGGGAAGGGCAGTGTGGAGGGGGCCTTGCTCTAAGGACAGGAGTTGAGGTGGAGATGGCTCTGGGAAGCCAAGGAGAGGTCGAGAGAGCCCCTGAGTATGTTTTGTACTTTGTTCTCTATGCTGCTCAGTTTTGGGGTCCTTGGCAGCTGGCACTGAACAATTTCTCCTCTCTTTCTCCCCTAGAAACACACCGGTAAGTGGGGCAAGACTATGATCGAGTACCGGTCACAGAAGACCTCGCGCCTCCCCATCATTGACATTGCGCCCATGGACATAGGAGGGCCCGAGCAGGAATTTGGTGTGGACATCGGGCCTGTCTGCTTCTTGTAAAAACCCGAACCCACAAACAACACAATCCATTGCCAATCCAGAGGACCCAAGTACTTTCCAGTCCCAGTCACTCTAGGGCTCTGCACTGAATGGCTGACCTGACCTGATGTCCATTCATCCCACCCGCTCACAGTGTGGACTTTTCTCCCCTCTTTCTAAGAGACCTGAACTGGGCAGACTGCAAAATAAAATCTCGGTGTTCTATTTATTTATTGTCTTCCTGTAAGACCTTTGGGTCGAGGCAGAGGCAGGAAACTAACTGGTGTGAGTCAAACGCCCCCTGAGTGACTGTCCCCAGCCCAGGCAAGAAGATCTCCCTTCAGGTGCCGGGCGCAGGAACTGCGTGTGTCCTATACAATGGTGCTATTCTGTGTCAAACACCTCTGTATTTTTTAAAACATCAATTGATATTAAAAACAAAAAAATTATTGGAAAGTACATACTGACCTGTGCTTTGTTCTTTATTTGCCCTCAGTCTTTGAGTCTGTAGGCAGGACCAAATGGCCATCCTAAGGCCTTAATCTGTTGACTTTTCAACCAGGAGGGGAGGGCACTAGAGTCACATTGCCTAGTGACCTCACATGAACACAGACTTGCTTCTTTTTGTAACCTTCACACTGCATGGAACCCAGGAGTGAACTGGGACCAGAGGCCAAGATTTGGGAAGGGAGGCAGAAACTATAGGAATTGCCTTGTTCTGGAGCACACACAAAACACAACTCCAGGGCATACGGGGGTAGGACTCTGTGTGGGCCCCATCTTGCTGGATGGCAGGGGGTGGGGAGGAGGGGAAGCAAGTCCTCAGGGGCCTGTGATAAGTGGACATGACGGGCCAATCTGGGTGATCTACTTATCTGTGACTTATGTCATGGAGAGGTGGAGGTGTTACATGCTTGCCTGTACCCCTTATTCCATTTTCCTGCCCCCTGCTCTGGCCTTCCCTTCTCCACTTCATAGGCCTGAACTCAAAGCTTCCATGGACTTCCTCTCAACACCAGGGTTATGAGCGGATAGCCTCCCATTTCTCCCTATCAGCAGGGGTCCCTTGCTTTCCAGTGACTCATGAGTGGCACACTGAGGAAACTGTCACCTTCCCTACCAGAGGGTATGGTGGGGGTGATGCATGATGTGAGCAGGAGACACGAAGACAATCCAAATCAACACCACTAGTATTTTGTAAAATAAATTTCAAAAGATACCTGGCACTGCTGATAAACCAGGGAGCCATCTCTTTCTCCCATCCCTGCCTCTTCCTTCCTCCAGATGATGAAGGTAGTTTTTCTATTAAACAACAAAAATTAAAATACCTAAGATATTTTTGTTGGACTTGTATTAAAATCCAGCTTACAGTGTCAACTTTGTTGAATAAAGTGTAACTTATCATGGCTAGTTTGTGACAAACTAAAAGAGTAAAATGAAAACATAAGTGAAAATACCTAACTAGAAAAGCTATCTGATAATTTAAAATAACTCTTCCATCTACTGAGAGAGCTAATGCCAGTGAGGGGAGAGCAGTGGGGTATACGGATGTTTTTGAAAACTTCTACTTAGACAAAGGTGGAGGTGAGTGGTGGAGTCTAGCTCCACCCTGTAGCTACATTCAATGAACTTACACTGCTTCCTAGCCCACTTTGCTTCCCACAGTGGTGTCACAGCTCCCGGTTCTTACTAAGGCAGCACAGAGGATTGTGACCATCAGCGCAGACTTTTATAAGAGAAGTCCCATTTATACCAAGATATCAAGATGATCCCTCAAATCCCACCCACCTCCTCAGCACCTAGTAAAACCTAGAAATAAGAGCAACTGTTGCATTGGTCATCAACAAGTAAGCCAGAAAGAAGAGCTCAAGGGAAGGGAAGGGAAGCAGTGGAACAGAAAGCCTGCATCTGCTTCAACTGTGGTCAAATCAAAATATACATCCTTGGCTGCCAAAGCTATGCTCCCTACCAGTGTTCTCTTGTCCCAACTTAGCCTAGAGGGAAAGGTGAGAATAACCTTTTTTTTTTTTTAAGATTTTATTTATTTATTCATGAGAGACAGAGAAAGAGAGAGAGAGGCAGAGACATAGGCAGAGGGAGAAGCAGGCTCCCTGCAGGAACCCGATGCGGGACTCAATTCCTAGACCCGGGATCACACCCCGAGCCAAGGCGGATGCTTAACCGCTGAGCCACCCAGGCGTCTTGTGAGAATAACCACGTTTGTTACTAATTCCTGTGATCCCTGGTGCCCCAGGAAAGGCAAAAAGGTCTGTCTGGTGAGGATAGCCTCTCCTGACCCCAGTAGGATTGAATGGACAGACCTGGCTTACAAAAATGAGATCGCTTATATCCATAAAAACGTAGCATTAAAGGGCTTTCACTAGGAACTGGAGCTCAGACTTCCTCAAGTCACTTAGTTCCTAAGTTAATCACAACTTCTGAAATTGGTTCCCCTTCTAACCATGTGAAGGAACACAGAATCTCAAGAGTGCTGTCAAGGTGGTAAAGAATCTTATTTATAGTTACTTCTGGGGAAAATTGCAGAGTAAGAGGATCCTGAGCTCACCCTGTCCCACAGATACCTCCAGAATTACCCATATCACTGTTAACAACCCAGAAAATGACACAAATAGTCAAAAATACCATAGCTAAATGTAGAGAAGAGGCCACATCAGAAACAGTAGAAAGGGCCAAGATGTGGTCCAGAGCTAAACAGACTTAGAGGACTGTCCATGGGAGGGAGGGACACCAAGGGTGTGGAGGAGGGGGAGAGAACAAACCTTCACACCAGAAATCCCAAGCATGGAGCTTGCATATGGAAAACAAAGTCCTGTAACACTTGGCTTTGAAAACCACTGCACAAAACTTTGTAGTTCTTACAATCAATCAGCAGGGGCTTAATACCTGGAACTTTAAAAATAAGTAGGCTCAGCTCTGGGAGAGCTGGGAGGGTGACAAGGAACAGAGTCCCTGTCTTTAAAGAAACAGCAAAATAAACACCCCTGCTGAGATATAGCATAGAAGAAATAGTTTGAAAGACACCTAGGGTATATGGGAGGGAAATTTGTTTGCTAATCTCAGAGCATGTGCTGGAGGAGCAGGGATCTTTGGGAGACTTGTCCAGGAACAAAGGAGCTGGCAGGCAGCATAACCCTCCCCTGTCTCAGCCTAGACACAAGGACACCTGAGGGAACCAGTGTGACATCAACACTCCCCACCTAGCTTGCCAACAATGGCAAGCTAGGTTCTCCTGAAGACATGCCCCCTCCAACCTGGCTGGCTTTGGCCAGAGTTTTGGGCAGCTGCATATCCTCCCCAACAGTGGAAGGGTACAAGATTTACTGGCCACAACCCTGCTCCCATGCTGCCCTGTGGACCTGTCCCCTCCAATATGCCTTTGGCCAGAACCTACCCAAAGTGGTGCCACAAGTGTGGCAGTGTGCAAACAGCCACAAAAGGGGCCAGCACCACTCCAAAGTGACTAATGCCCTGGGGAAAGGTGAAGATAACCATACACACTAGTCCAACTATGGCCCTAACAGTGGGCTAGGGGCAGGCAGCTGATGTGATTGCTGACCCCACTCACCAATGAAAGCTCTCAGGGGATAACACAAGGAAAGCACCCTGCAGTTTGGTGCTACTATATCTCTGGCAAACATCTAGACTGACAACTCAAGCCCAAAGGCAGCCCCAGACTGGCCTAACACAGGGGCCAAACCTTGCCCACAATAGGCAAAAAGAACCATTGCAGATGACTGGACTGAAGGCAAACACGGTTCAGCCACAATAGCAGGGCTCATGCAAAACACATAGGAGACACTCTTGAAGCACCAGGTCTTGGTGAACAGAGGACATTACACTGCAGGGCACTCCAGGACCTCTCCTTCATAAGGCCACTACTTTCAAGAGTGAGACATAGCTGACTTTCCTAATACAGAGAAACAGACACAGAGAGTTAGACAAAATGAGGAGACAAAAGGATATGTCCCAAGTGAAAGATCAGGACAAAATCACAGAAAGAGGGCTAAACAAAATGAAGATAAGTAGTATGACTAAGTAATTTAAAGTAATGGTCACAAAAATACTCACTGTACTGAGAAGAGTAGAGGATCTCAGTAAGACTCTTAACATAGAGAAAACATAAAGAAACAATCAGAAATGAAGAACTCAATAACTGAAATTAAAAAATACACTACATGGAATAAATAGTAGAATAGAAGCAGCAGAAGGATGGATCAACAACCTGAAGGACAGAACACTAGAAATCAATAGACCTGAATAGGGGAGAGAGAGAGAAAAAAAATGGGAGGGGGTGGAGACAGACTTAGGGAAATCAGTGACTCCATCAAGCATAACAACATTCACATTATAGGTATCTAAGAAGGAGAAGAGAGAGGAAAGGGTGCAGAAAATTCGAAAAAATAATAGCTGAAAACATTCTGAATCTGGGGGAAGGAAACAAATCTTGGGGCAGCCTGGGTGGCTCAGAGGTTTAGCGCTTGCCTTCAGCCCAGGGTGTGATTCTGGAGACCTGGGATCGGGTCCCATGTCGGGCTCCCTGCATGGAGCCTGCTTCTCCTTCTGCCTGTGTCTCTGCCTGCCTCTCTCTCTGTGTGTGTGTGTCTCTCATAAATAAATAAATAAATAAATAAATAAATAAATAAATAAATAAAATCTTAAAAAAAAAAAAAAAAAGAAATCTAGGTCCACGAGGCAAAGAGAGCCTCCAACAAAATCAACCCAAGAAGGTCCACACCAAGACACCCAGTAATTAAAATGGCAAAAAGTAATAAAGAATTTTAAATGTAGCAGGAGAAAAGTTATATAAAAGGGAAACCTAAAAACCCCATAAGGCTATTAGGGTACTTTCTGGCAGCACCTTTGTAGGCCAAAGTACTGGAAGAAAAATTCCTGCGGCTAAGAATATTCTATACAGCAAGGCTATCATTCAGATTCAAAGGAGAAAGATTTTCTCAAAAAACCAAAAGTTAGGGGCACCTGGGTGACTCAGTCGGTTGAGCATCTGACTCTTGGTTTAGGCTCAGGTCATGACCTCAGGGTTGTGATATTGAGCCCCACACTTGGCTGAGCTCAGCAGGGAGTCTACTTGAGATTTTCCCTCTCTCTTCTCCCTCTCAACCCCTTCTCTCAATCCAAAAAAATAAATAAATCTTAAAAAAAAAAAAAAAAAAAAACAGGGATCCCTGGGTGGCGCAGCGGTTTGGCGCCTGCCTTTGGCCCAGGGCACGATCCTGGAGACCCGGGATCTAATCCCACGTCAGGCTCCTGGTGCATGGAGCCTGCTTCTCCCTCTGCCTGTGTCTCTGCCTCTCTCTCTCTCTCTGTGTGACTATCATAAATAAAAAAAAAAAAAAGGTTAAAAAAAAAACCCAAACCTAAAAGTTAAAGGAGTTCATGACCACTAAGCCAGCCATACAAGAAGTATTAAAGGGAACTCTTTGAGGGGAAAAGAAAGATAAGTAGGAATAAGAAAAAGTAGGAAGCACAAAAGCAGTAAAAATAGGTATATCTGTAAAAATCAGTCAAGCGATTCAGAAAACAAAAGGAAATAAAGTATGACACCATAAACCTAAAATGTATGGTGGGGGGAGAGGAGTAAAGAATGGGTTCAAACTTAAGTGATCATCAACTTAATATAGACCCCTACATGCCTAAGAGATTACAAACATAATGGTAACCATACATTAAAAAAACCCACTGATAATGCAAAGAATAAAGAGAAAGGAATCCAAGTATATCACTAAAGAAAGCCAGCAAACTGTGAGAGAAGAAAGCAAGAGAGGAAAGGAACAGAGAAGAAGTACAAAAAACAAATATAAAACAAGTAAGAAAATGACAATAAGTACATACCTATCAATAATTATGTTGATTGTAAATGGACTAAATGCTCCAAACAAAAGACACAGAGTGATGGAATGGATAAAAAAGCAAGACCCATCTATATGCTGCCAACAGGAGACTCAGTTCAAACCTCAAGACATATGCAGATCGAAAGTGGAGGGATGGAAAAGAATTATTATCCAAATGGAAGTGAAAAGAAAGCCAGAGAAGCAATACTTGTATCGGACAAAACAGACTTATGAACAGACTGTCACAAGAGACAAAGAAGGACACTACATAAACATAAAGGGAACAATTCAACAAGAAGATCTAACAATTGTAAATATTTATGCACCTAACACAGGGGCACCCAAAAACACAAAGTAGCTATTAACAAACATAAAAGAAGTAATAAAGAGTAATACAATGGCAGTAGAGGACTTTAAAAACTCAGTTACATGAATGGACCATTCAAATAAGAGTATCAACAAGGAAACAACTTTGAATGACACACTGGACCAGATAGGTCTAACAGATATACTCAGAACATATCATCCTGAAATAGCAGAATACATATTCTTTTACAAAACAGCCTCAACAAATTCAGGATCAAAGTCATACCATGAATCTTTTCCAACCACAACGCTATGAAACTAGAAATCAGTCACAAGAAAAGTATCTGGAAAGAACATAAATACATGGAGGTTAAATAATGCTACTAAACAGTGAACAGGTCAAGAAGTCAAAAAGGAAATAAAAAATACATGGAGGCAATCAAAACACAATGGTCGAAAATCTCTGGGACGCAGCAAAAGCTGTTCTAAGAGGGAAGTATATAGCAATACAGGCCTACCTCAAGAAGCAAGAAAAATATCAAACAACCTAACCTTACACCTACAGGCGCTAGAGAAAGAACAAAAAAAAATTTAAACCAGCAAAAGGAAGGAAATAATAAAGATTAGAGCAGAAATAAATGATATAGAAACTAGAAAAACAACAGAACATTATCAGTGACTCCAGGACCTGGTTCTTTGACATGATCAACAAAATTGATAAACCTCTAGTTAGACTCATCAGAGAGAGAGAGAGAGAGAGAGAGAGAGAAACAACCTAAAAAAAACAAAATCACTAATCAGAAGAAATAATGACCAACACCACAGAAATACAATTTTAACAGAATATTACGAAAACGTATATGCCAAAAAATTGGACAACATAAAGAAATGGATAAATTCTTAGACATGTAACCTCCAAAAACTGAAGTAGAAAGAAATAGAAAATTTGAACAGACCAATTGCTAGCAATGAATTGAACCAGTCATCAAAAAACTCTCAACAAACAAAAGTCCAGGACCAGACAACATCATGGGTGAATTTTACCAAACAATTAAAGAAGAGTTAATGACTATTCTCAAACTATTCCAAAAATTAGAAGAGGAAGTAAATCTTCCAAATTCATTCTTTGAGGCTAGTATTACCCTGATACCAAACCCATATATAGACACTGGAAAATGAATTCAGGAAAATCACAGGATACAAAATCAATGTGTAGAAATCCATTGCATTTATTTTTTTTAAAAAAAGATCTTATTTGAGAGAGAGAGAGAGAGAGAGAGAGAACAAGTCAGGTTAAGGGACAGAAGGACAGGGAGGAGCAGACTCCCCGCTGAGCAGGGAGCCCCATGTGGGACTTGATCTCAGGACCCTCAGATCATGACCTGAGCTGAAGGCAGACACTTATCTGACTGAGCCACACAGGCACCTCCCATTGCATTTCTATACACTAAAAATTAAGAAAACAATCCTATTTACAACTGCACACATACACACAAATCTAGCAATAAACTTAACCAAAGAGATGAAAGAGCTATCCTGTGAAAACTCTAAAGCACTGACAAAAGAAACTGAAGATGACACAAAGAGATGGAAAAACATTCCATGCTCATAGATTGGAAGCATATCATTAAAATGTCTGTACTACCCAAAGCAATCTACAGATTTAATGCAACCTCCATTAAAATAACAACAGCATTCTTCACAGAACTAGAACAAACAATCCTAAAATGGATACAGAACCACAAAAGATCCCACATAGCCAAAGCAATTTTGACAAAGAAAAGCAAAGCTAGAGGTATCACAATTCCAGACTTCAACTTGTATCATAAAGCTCGTAGTAATGAAACCAGTATGGCATTGGCACAAAAGCAGACACAAAGATCAACAGGACAGAATAGAAAACCCAGAAATAAACCCACAATTATGTGGTCAATTAATCTTTGACAAAGGAGGACGGAATATCCGATGGGAAAAAGAGTCTCTTCACAAATGGTGTTGGGAAGACTGGTCAGCTACATGCAAAAGAATTGAAACTGGACCACTTTCTTACACCATACACAGAAATAAACTCAAAATAGATTAAAGACCTAAATGTGAGACCTGAAACCATAGTAATCCTGGAAGAGAGCATAGGTAGTAATTTCTCTGACATTGGCTGTAGCAACATTTCTCTAGACAGGTCTCCGGAGGCAAGGCAAACAAAGGCAAAAGGAAGCTACTGGGACTGCATCAAAATAAAAAGCTTCTGCATCACTAAGGAGACATTCAAACAAACCAAAAGACAGCCTAGGGAATGGGAGAAGATATTTGCAAATGACATATCTGATAAAGGGCTAGTGTCTAAAATATATAAAGAACTGATACAACTCAACATCCAAAGAACAGATAATCCAATTAAAAAATGGGCAGAAGACATGAACATTTTCCCAAAGAAGACATACAGATGGCCAACAGACACATGAAAAAAAGTTCAACATCACTCATCATCAGAGAAATGTAAATCAAAGCTACAATGAGGTATCACCTCACACCTGTCAGAATGGCTAAAATAAAAAACACAAGGAACAGGAAGTGTTGGCAAGGACGTGGAGAAAAAAGGAACCCTCTTGCACTATTGGTGGGAATGTAAACTGTTGCAGCCACGGTGTAAGACAGTATAAGGGTTCCTCAAAAATCAGAAATGGGGGCAGCTTGGGTGGCTCAGTGGTTTAGCGCCACCTTCAATCCAGAGCGTGATCCTGGAGTCCTGGGATCGAGTCCCACGTCGGGCTCCCTGCATGGAGTCTGCTTCTCCCTCTGCTGATGTCTCTGCCTCTGTCTCTCATGAATAAATAAAATCTTTAAAAAAAATAAAAAATGGAACTAACATATAATCCAATAATCGCATGAGTGGGTACTTACCCCCAAAATATGAGAACACTAATTTAAAGGGATACAGGCACCCCCACATTTATTGCAGGGTTATTTACAAAAGCCAAATTATTGAAGCAGCCCAAGTGTACACTGATTGATGGATGGATAAAGAACATGTGGTATATGTACATAGTGGAATATTATTCAGCCATAGAAAAGAATGGAATCTTACCATTTATAATAACACGGATGGAGCTAGAATGACGTTAAGTGAAATAAGCCAGAGAGAGACAAATGCCATATGACTTCATTCATATGTGGAACTGAAGAAATAAGCAAAGGAAAAGAGAGAAACCAAGAAACAGAACTAGAGACCAAACTGATGCAACAGGTGAAGAGCACATAGGATGAGCACTCAGTAACGTACAGAAGTGTTGATTCACTAAAATTATATACTGATAATTAATATAACAGTGTTTTTTTTTAAGTGTCAAACTTTGCATATTTTTTAAAATTTTTTTTTAATTTTTATTTTTAAAATTTATTTAAATAAATTTTATTTATTTATGATAGTCACACAGAGCACACACACAGAGAGAGAGAGAGGCAGAGACATAGGCAGAGGGAGAAGCAGGCTCCATGCACCGGGAGCCCGACGTGGGATTCGATCCCGGTCTCCAGGATCGCGCCCTGGGCCAAAGGCAGGCGCCAAACCGCTGCGCCACCCAGGGATCCCAATATAACAGTGTTAAGTACATTGAAAACAAAAATCTTACTTATACAGGGAAAGAATAAGTACTGCTTGGCCCAGAGGAAGTACTTGCGGCCCTTTAGATTCATGTAGAGCTTTTATAAACAGCTTTTATAGTATTTTCTTTCTTTTCTTTTTTTAAAGATCTTATTTATTTATTCATGAGAGACAGAGAGAGAGAGTGAGTGAGAGAGAGAGAGAGAGTGAGACAGAGACATAAGCAGAGGGAGAAGCAGGCTCCATGCAGGGAGCCGACGTGGGACTCAATCCAGGGACTCTGGGATCACGCCCTGGGCTGAAGGCAGACGCTCAACCACTGAGCCACCCAGGCGTCACATATTTATTTATTTTTTAAAAGTAGGCTCTACCTCCATCGTGAGGCTTGAACTCACAAACTTGAGTTCAAGAGTCACACAGTCTACCAACTGAACCAGCCAGGGCCCCACCGAGTAGGTGGAACCTTTTAAATAATTTGGTTCACACCTGAGGCCAGAGTCCCTAGAACAGCTGATCCAAAGATCTCGGGGATCCTGCTTTGAGGAAACTGGGGTTGCAGAATAGAGGGGGAGGAAAATTGTGGCCTATATGGAACCTGGCAAATATCAAAAGATTGGGACAGATAAACTTCTAGCTCTGATTCTGGACAAAATGCATCAGACAAAATGCAACCCTTGGCATACAACAGGTGCTCAGTTAACATTTTTCTGGAACAAGTAAACAAATGGAGATTTCCACCAGGTGACATAGAAGTAACCTGAGAGCAAAAAAGTTGAGAGTACAGGCCAAGCCAGAAACTACAGCGATACCAATAGTGAAGCCTCATCTCGAAGAAACATATTCTCTCCAAACCTCAGCGCACTAGAAAAACAATAGTGACGCCAACCACTTGCCCTATTTTCGTGCTGCTGACAGCAACCACGCAGAACAGCCCGAAGGCTAGTTTGGGATGTCAGGATATAAACAGGCCTGGGAAGCCACATAGCATTTTGCAGTCAGACGTGTTTAAAGACTGTGAGGCGCCGTCACCTGACTATCATAGCTGAATTCTATGGTTAATATGTAGTAGAAATGCTGAGGCACACGGCCATAAAACGTGACTCAAAACTGAAGTACCAAGATGAACGACTTTTCCAAAATTACATGAGAAATGTGCTAGAGGGGATCCCTGGGTGGCGCAGCAGTTTGGCGCCTGCCTTTGGCCCAGGGCGTGATCCTGGAGACCTGGGATCGAGTCCCATATCGGGCTCCCGGTGCATGGAGCCTGCTTCTCCTTCTGCCTGTCTCTGCCTCTCTCTCTCTGTGACTATCATAAATAAATAAAATTTTTAAAAATCTTTTAAAAAAATGTGCTAGAGGCTATTTGCAAAAGGGAAGACTAAAGAGAGAGCGTGTAACTGTGAATGTCTTCCTGTGTTGAGGGCACGTTTTGGTTTAGGACAGTGCCCTGAGATGACGACGTGCCCCCACGCCGCTACACCCAACAGGCATCGCCAACACGCACATGAACACCCCTGAAGGATCTGGTGCAACACTGAAACTCGGCTTCTCACCCTCAGCTTTGGGTTACTCAATCGTAGTCAACATCAGCCAAACAGTTGTGACATTTAACCATGGCTGGAAGATTTGGGAGTCCAGAAATCATTAAGCAAATACTGAGAGGCACGCTACGGGGATGGGAAGCAAAACTAAGCTAGGCTCCCTGCCACCATCTGTTGCTCTGTGAGGGAGAACATCTCAGCCGAGTCCTGAAAACCAACCACTCAACTAGATTCGCTGCCGTCACGGGGCTGGAGCCCACTCTCTGGGCGCCAAGAGGGTGGTGGTCACACTTCAAGGAACTGTCGGCCTCGAACCAGGTCCTCTTAAGTCAGCACTACAGCCAATTGATGGGGGAAGTGATTCCTCCTTAGGAAAGCAGCTTCTCACTCCTCAGGCGTCTGCGCTACCTCTAGGGGTACCGAGTGCTCCGTTTCAGAAGAGCAGGAGGGCAGCCTCCCACCACCAGGGCCAGATGGAGAGAAGCAGGGCTGCTGTGGCTGGGGGCTGCTTTTCTATGATGGGAGCTCAGGGGGACAGAGCAGTCAGGGCTCCTTTTCCTCCCTCCTAATCCTGTGCTGACCCACTTAGCAGGCAACTATTCTAGAGTCCCCCGGAGGTGGCTCCTAAGACACCCAGACAATCAGAGGAGACACAGATGAATCAAAAGCAGGGTTTATTTTTCTACCAAATCCCCAATCCATGTTCCAGCCAATGGATGAAGGGTAAATCAAGCCTCACAAAGACTCTATGTAAAAACAACTGTAATTTTCTACAGGAAAAAGGTTTCTGTTAAGTTCCTAGGCATTTGCGAGATGAAAAAATTTCCCGTATTAGACAGTCTGTGCTTTCTTACGTATTCAAACGTTCCCACCTGCTGCCTCTTCTGCACAGATGAGGGAGACCCGTTCTGGAGCTGCCCTAACAGTCCAACCTCCATGTCGCTCCATGGTCTGATAACCTAGAACCGCGGTAGGATTTCAATGTGTAATGCCCAAGAACAGCTGAAAAGATGGGAATTCAATTCTTCAAACTTGCTCTGAGTGCCTACTATTTGCCAGGCACAAGCGAGGCACTGGGCAGTGATTCTGCTGGTTCTGAGAAATACAGATGGTGCTACAAAGAGGAGCTCTCCCCACCCCCACCCCTAAATGGCAGGAGGATGTTTGCTGGGGGTTAAGAGAACCAATTTCTCCTCTACTTCTACCACCTGGGATAGGTCTGTAACTCAGGCCCTGGGAACAGGTGCTGTGTCTCTTCTGGCAGGTGCCGCCATGGAAGAACCAAGAGCAGTTTCTAAACAGCTGTGGAATTAGCTCCACAGTCCACATAGTGATGGGTTTCCAAGGAGCTCTGGGTCATGTGGCCAATGTATGCAATCTTCACTGAAGTTCTAGGGGGGAAAAAAAACAAAAACAAGAAGAATAAGTTCTGTTTTTGAGATGAAGTAGAAAAAAATGCCTACATAATTTCTTGCAAGCTCAGGCAACAATATCCACGGGTTCCAGCTGCATATCTTCTTGCTTACAGAACCAGGAAGCCAGAGGATCTCTGTACATTCATAGAAATGCTATGCCATGAGACGACCTTCTAAATAAGTGGTTTTCAACCCAGGACAATTTTACCCCACAGGAAACTTCTGGCACTGTCTGCAGACATTCTGGGATATTACAACTGAGGGTAGGGGGAAGTGGTGACTGTCATTGGCGTTCAGCAGGTAGACGTCAGGGTTGTAAAACATCTTGTGAGGCACAGGACAGCCCCTCACAAAAAGGGTTGTGAATCTTCCGCTGAGGTTGAAAATCCCTGGCTTTAGACCCTAAAAGTAGTTCAAATGCCTGCAGCAGGTGCTTTTCATCTGCAGATTTAACAGTTATGGTTCTAGGCCGAGCCCTAAAGATCCGTGGCATAGGGTAATTTGTGTGGACAAAGTAAGCTGGCCAAACGCTCAGTACTTACACCTTGAGAAGCTTTTCTTTACTAGTTTCATTAGGATTCTAATGGGATCACAAAACTAGACCTCACTCCATGGAGAAAATGGTCTAACTGCTCATTGTAAATCTGGTGATTTGTGATTTGGACGCAGCCTCTAGAGGACACCCAAGAGGGTGCCTGTATGTCACTGGGTGTCTCTGCTTTGATTAGGTGCCTCTACTTTGTGGGTCACATAGCACCTCCCGAGCAAAGGTGGTGAGGTCCAGGCACAAACACAAAGGCCATGGGGATAGGGGAAGAGCAACGTACCGCATGAAGATCACTATGTTGTGCACCAGGATATCGGGCAATGTGCAGAAGAAGCTACCAAATGGCAAATATGGAAACAGTCGTGTTTTGTTTTGTTTAAAAGAAGAAAAAGAAGAATCATAAGAATGCCGAGTTACATGGTCAGCCCTGTATGGGGCTCCTCTCCTCCCCCACCCTTCTGACCTAAGCGGCTGCCAAAGTCCACTAGCTCTGAGTTCCCACAGTGTCCATGCATCTTCCCACATTACGATGCTTTTCTGGTTTTTTCAAACCCACCATATACATGCTAAAGCTTGGAGATGTTTCTAGTGCGTTAATGTTCTCTTAGAAATTCCAGCACTTCAGTCTCCTATTCAACAACACATCCTCCAAAGAAACTTCAGGATGGCCAAAGCTTAGGGAACCTACAGGCCGAAGCCTGGGACTTAAGGTAGGGCTGGCCCCAATCAATTGAATACACTCTGAATCCCTTCTATCCGGCAGAGAGCACACATATAGAGAACACTGTTCTTACTATACATAGGAAAACGGTCCTCCCATCTCAGCCTTCGCAGTAAAATTCACCTGAAAATAAAGACACCAGAGTCAGTTTTTGGCCAGGCAGGCTTGACCCAGAATGGTACTGTTAGGAGCAATTCATAGACCTGGGAGCATTCTTCTATCACATACAAAATACTTCCCCAAGATTGTCCCTGACACAGACTATGTCCCTTTAACAATGCCTGCAACCTCTTCTCTTCTGAGGCCAATGGACCTCGGACTGTCCGGTGGCCTACCCCCACTTCTTGATTTGCAGAGAACTGCTTGCTCTGACAAATTCTTCTGTTCCCCTATATTTAAACGCTGATTTCCTCCCTAATTTCTCAGTTATGGGGCATGATGGGTCTTCCCCACCAACCAGTTCCTACCAGTGGAAATGAGGAAACGCAAAGTCAGGAAGCTACGCATCCCATAGCCCCTACTCCTCCTGGAAACCTGTGAAGCAAAGACCCTCAAAGAACAGCATACCAGTTGTTCGCTCCGAGGAGGAATGAGGGAGACGTTAGTGGTCACATATGTGCCCACCACTGTGTTCATGTACTGAACCTGGCTGGACAGGCTGGTCACTGCCACCGAGTAGAAGTTGGAGTTCCTGATTTTCAGGGTAGCCTGCATCCGGGCAAGTGAGGAAACAAGTTATGAGTGTTCTGAGTCCCAGACTTGCAGGTGCATGATCTGGGAAGCGAGGCCCTAAGTCTTACCGTGATGGCAAGGATCACAAGGGAGTCCTGCTTATTAAATGTGACTTTCACCACTTTGATGCCGTCATCATCCACAAGGACTGAATGTGGAAACAGGAAGAAAACCACCAAACCAGATGCCAGGAGACAGAGCAGGACAGACAGGAGGACGTACTGCTTACTGCAAATGACACATCACATGATCATACGGGCAGTCAGAGATCAAGGTCCAATTAGTCAAGATTAAATGCAAAACTAGATATGAGGGAAAAGGGAAAGTACAAAGAGCCAGGAACCATGAATCAGGCAAGAGTGAGTGCAGTGGGAGGAGCCTTTAAAACCCATCTGACTGCTGTCTGTCATCCGGGAGAGAAGCTGAAGAGAGCAGCTCCGAGGACAGAAACATTTCCTCACCTCCCACGATACCCCTATTCTCCAAAGTCTTCAAGTCAGCTCTTTCACTTGGCCCTGAGAACGTTTCTAGCAGTTTCCTTCCCCAGGCTGTGATGGGGCAGAGATATCTTGCTACGGCAAACAGTATAAAAGGAAATGGGGAATTTACAAGAACAGATAAAAGTTTTCAAAGAATTAGCAGGTGCTCCTAAATTTATAGGACAGAAGTAGTTATTAACAGGAGAGGGAAATAACTCACGTTCTCTGAGGGCGCAACCTCTGATCACTGTGTGGGATCAAAGCCACCAACTCATTTACTTGTTCTAGGAAAGAACCAAACAATTAACGTTGGTAGAAATTAACCTCATGTGCTGGTGGTAGTTTCCTTTATGTCACACGTCAACCTGCCGTAACACACACTTGTCTGTAATTAGACACTTCTAGGATACAGGTTTCACATTTTGGGTCTAAGGAACAAGAAACAAGTAAAGCTATAGAGTGTGCTACAAATTACAAAACATTAATCAGTCATACCAGGACTGTGACACGGAAGTTGAGAAACTTACGATCTTGTTCTAGTTTTACCGCATGGCGGCCTGGAGCTGCCAAATGGCCTTGGGGAAGTAGTCATTACTGCTCTAGGCCACGGTCACCTCATGTGTCATACGAAGGCTCTGAAGTAGATGGTTTCTAAGGTTCTTACCAGCTGCAAACATCCGTGACGCTCCATCTAAACTGTTAGGACTTTCTGAGGGCCAACTTAGTGACACATGATCCTGCACTTTAATCAAGGCTTCATTCCTGAGCACGTGTTTTTCTCTCCCCACTTGAAATATTTTCCAGACCTTAGGCTGTTAATGATTGACTACCTGCTCCCTTGAAAAGAAGCTTCCAAGATGGTTCACCTGTAGAGCTGTGCCAGGCCTCATGAGTGAGAGTGAGCAATAAAGAGATGTGCCTGTCAACAAATCCCACAACGTGGAACAAATGGAACATTCCAAAGCAAGGAAACAAAGAACAAAAGAGAGGAAGTGAAGAAAGGCTTTCGGATATAAGGAGACCAACAGAAGTTGTGGAACCTACCCAAGTCTATCAAGTCAGCTCAACTGGCTCCTGTTCGGGACACTGCCTAGGACTACGGCACGACTGCTAGAAGAAAAGCTTTGCCTGGGAGACAGGAGAAGCCCTGTGGGTACCTTGGGAACCCCTCCCATGATGACCAGAGTCTCACCTGTTGGAATGTAGCCTGTCCCCTGGCACGTGAGACAGGTGATGCTATCTCGACCGGTGAACTCCACATATGGGAACTGAGCAATGGCTTCTTCTTGCTCCCTTTCTGCCAGCAAATCCTCCCTGTTCTCTTTCTTTCGCTTGCAGTAAGAGGGGCGAGCGGAGGTGGAATGCTGGGACCCCATGGCCGGGATGTGCCACTTGTGTCATGTCCTGGGAGGTAGGTAGAGAGGCAAAGTAAGTGCAGGTTGAGTGGCCGCACTGAGTGAGCCAGGAACAGAAGAAACCGCATCTTTCTAGGAGAAAAGCGAAACCACAAAAATGACCCAACTGCCGTCCCGTGATTCCACACACTTGCACCATTTCATCAAGGGTCATTTTCTAGCGACGTTCCCCACCCCTCCCAGCCCTCCCAGCCCCTCCCTAAGCCCAAGGAGCCACAGCCCCCTCCGCCCCCGCCCGGCTCCCCGCAGCCCGGAGACCCGCCCAGCGCCGCCCCGCCCGGTCCACTCTGCGCAAACTGCGCGCTCCGCCAGACCTCCCCGGGCCGACGACGGGGCTCCGAGCTCCCCATCCCCCTCCAGGCCCAGCCCGGGGGGCGCGCTCAGGTCACGCCCCCTGGCAGAGCGGCGCTCCGAGCCCACCACGGGCGCCCGCGTGGACGCCGACGCCCCCGGACCTGCAGGGCGCCGACTCCCGGCAGCTCCGGTTCCGGGCCGCACCCGCCGCCACCTGCCCGCTCCGCAGGTTGACCTGCCTCTCGGGTCCTCGCAGCTGCCGGCGCTCACTGCGCACGCGCCGAAGGGCCAGCGGCGTGGGGGCGGGGCCTGGGAAGGGGCGGGGCCTGGGAAGGGGGCGGGGCGCGGGAGACGCCGGCGTGCGCTCGCGCGTGCGCTCTTCGCAGCCCGGCTGGGCGTCGGCAGGGGGCGGTGGAGCCAGGTGGAGGCAGGTGGCCGCTGGCGGCGGCGGGCGGCGGTTCTCTGCGGCTCCTCGGAAAGGCCGTCGGGGCCGCGTGTCTCCGCCGGGGGCGGGCGGCGGGACGAGGAAGGAGCCGGCGGTGGCCCGAGCCGTTCTCAACTACGTGGACGCGGGCGGGACGGAGATGCAGAGGACGCGCGCGCTGCTCCATGCTGCCCCCATCCTGCCTTGAGTCCTAGTCCGCACGCACGGAAGGCGTGTATAGGACGGGGTAGAGGACACTTTTTATTCTATTTTTTTTAAGATTTTATTTATCCGTTCATGAGAGGCACAGAGAGAGAGAGAGAGAGGCAGAGACACAGGAGGAGGGAGAAGCAGGCTCCATGCAGGGAGCCCGACGCGGGACTCGATCCCGGGTCTCCAGGGCCACGCCCTGGGCTGAAGGTGGCGCTAAACCGCTGAGCCACCGGGGCTGCCCTGGAGAACACGTTTTAAAGGGTGGATTTCGGGGCACCTGGGTGGCTCTGGTTGAGCGGCTGCCTTCGGCTCAGGGCGTGCGTGATCCCGGGGTCGGGGATGGGGTCCTGCAGCGGGCTGAGCTGGTTTCTCCCGCTGCCTGTGCCTCTGCCTCTCTGTGTGTGTGTGTCTCATGAATAAATAAATAAAACCGTAAAAAATAAATAGAAATAAAGGGTGGGGGCGGTCCCGGTGGGTCAGCGGTTCAGCGCTTGCCTTTGGCTCAGGGCGTGATCCTGGAGACCCGGGGTCGAGTCCCACGTAGGGCTCCCTGCATGGAGCCTGCTTCTCCCTCTGCCTGTGTCGCTGCGTCTCTCTCTCTCTCTCTCTCTCTTTCTCTCTCTCTCTCTGTATCTCATGAATAAATAAACAAAATATTAAAAGAAAAGGTGGATTTCTTTGCACGTACTGCCCCGTGGAGCTTAGCCTGCAGCAGTGGGCGGACCTTAAGCAGGTGACATTGCTTAAGATGATGCTGGGGAGGGGAGAGAGTCTGGCCTGGGAGGATGAGGGGTCTGCTTGGCAAGGGGGAGTGAGGCTGGCCACGTCTGCTGAGGCCCCTGCCCCCTCCGAATCTCTATCCTGATTCCATGGGTAAGGCTGGTGCCTCCCCTTCCGCTGTCTAGCCGCCTGCCCAACCGCTGGTCACAGTCGGTCCACTGAGCCCTTGGAGTAAGAAGTGCTAAAAAAAAAAGAGAGAGAGAGAGAGAGAGAGAGAGAGAGAGAGAGAGAGAGAGAATGACACTTGTTAAAGACAGTAAGGCAGACTTGACTGAAGGGGGCCATGGCCACAGGGGTAGGGACGGCTGCACCAGGGACTTGGTGTGAGGGAGAAGGGTTGGGCGAAGCTCTGAATACAACATGGGCAAGGAGGAGTTTAGAGCCAAGGAGCAGGGTAGGGGTCAGTGGATGGAAAATTACTAAGAGGAAACCTCAGGCATAAGGAAGATTCTGGCTAAACCGACCTAACAGGATTCCTGCTGAAGACAGGCCAGGGTGATCAGACATTTCCTGAGGGATGGTGGAGAATGATCAAGTATCCAGGGTCAGGAGTTCTTGCTCAGACTGGCTTGTACAATACACACACAGATGGGCCTATGAGAAGTCTTAGGAGCCTGACTAGAGTTTGGTCGAGCAAAGAATCTTTATCAGAAGCGACAAGGAGCCGTTGTTCTTCTTTTTCTGTGTCCAGCCTGTACCTTCTCCCTCTTGAAATCTGATCTTCACCTCTCTTTGCAAGCTCTATATCAATTTATATTCTTTATACAAATCTGATTTTGTCTTGAGACAACGATATTCTCAATTAAAAATATATTTCCTTAAAAGGGACAGACACAGGCAGCCCAGGCGGCTCAGCAGTTTAGCGCCACCTTTGGCCCAGGGCCTGGTCCAGGATCAGGTCCCACGTCGGGCTCCCTGCATGGAGCCTGCTTCTCCCTCTGCCTGTGTCTCTGCCTCTCTCTCTCTCTCTCTCTCTCTCTCTCTCTGTCATAAATAAATAAATAAAATCTTAAAAACAAACAAAAAGGGGTGGACACTCAACTGGCCCCTTGACCTTCATCTTCCTGTTTGTAGTTTGAACTTGATGTTGAAGATAGGGCAGCCTTCTTGTGGCCGTGAGGCAAGAATTGCATGCTATAGGGAGGCTGGGTAGAAGCATACAAGGAGCCTCGGTCCCTGTGGCATTTGGAGCCACATTCAGGCCCCCAGACTGCCTATCTTCTTCTCAATACATGAGAAAAATACATGAGAAAAATAACCACTCCCCACCAAAAGTGAGCTTTTTGGTGTGTCTCTCACCATGAGATGCGATCCTAAAAGATAGAGACATAGACCTAGTTAGGGGTGAAGCCTGGGCTTTAAGGCAAGCAGTCTCACTGCTTTAATCACACTGTGTAGGCCACACTTAGGTTTCTATCTTCTGCTAACGTCTGCTCTTAGTAGGAGGGGGGCCTTTTTCCTGTGTGAAGCCATTCTTCCAAGTTCAGCTTTCTTGTCTGAGGACCCTCTTCTGACAGAGAATTCATCTGGGGAATCTGGGGAATGAGCCCATCCTTTCATCACGTGGGTGTTGCCTCACCTTATGGCCTCTGTTGGAACCCTGCCAAGGACTGATGTCCACACTACACATGGGCATTCCAGAGCGTCCTGGCTGTCCCAGGAGCCGGGAGGTGAAGATGCAGCTGCCTGATTTATAGGAGGTGGAGACCAGAGGAAGATGGCAGGCTGTGGATGCTTTGAAAAGAGAAGGGAACAGGCTAAGGAAGCACTTGGGCTTGTGGTGAAGACAAAAAAGGGCTTCGGGTTGGTAGAGGCTGTGAAGGGGGCCTTAACCAGCAGAAGAACCTCTGAGGCTCTCTGGTCATCTGCTTCTGAAAGTGAGTGTGGGACAGATAGACGACACTCTCCAGTGTGGCTCGAATATCTCCTTGTGTTCCCGGCACCCAGCTCGCCACCTGCATAGTAGGCAGTATGCTACTCAGTAAATGCTTGCGGGATGGCTCAGCCCGAAGGCTGGCCAGCACTGCCTGGGGGAGCAGTCCCGGCATCCGCCTGTGCCATCCGGGAGGCAGTTTTAATTGGGCGGCGCATTCCTGAGGAGGCACCCATCACTTCGCACCTTTGCCTGGCTTCCAGGTTTGTCTCACCATCCCGGTTATGAGCAGTGAGGTTACTGCAGACATGAGCTCACTGGGGCTCTCCGGGTGGGCCAGGGCAGAGTGGGGCCACCTGGGGATCCCTGCACTCCCAGCCTCTTCAGTTGCTCCCTGTGCACTAGGTAGCCGGGCCTCACAGGCAGGGAGCAGTAGGGGCCCCAGGGCTGCCATCCTGAGAGGCACCGAGGGATGGGGGAGACGGAGACCAGCTCTGCTCAGCTCCATACCCTCCCCCCTCGCACATAGGGACGGGTGTGCAAAGGAGAGTTTAGGACTATGCTAACCTCCCTCTGCTCTGACGTGGAGGCTGAGGGTTGAGAGCTGGAGCACTCTTCAAATCTCCATTCTGCTCCCTTTATCTATTCCACACGTGGGAGAACTTGCTTGAAGTCAAGGGACACCCTGTACGTGAAACAGTCAGCATTTGCTTCTAAGCCCGGGAAGCAGGCCACCACCGTGCCCTGCTCTCTCCTCCTTGGACAGTGTGCCACGGGCCTCTGGTTTGAGCGATGTGACTGCTTTGCCTGGGCTGGGACCCGCACGCCGTTCCCCACAATGGTGCCAGGGCAAAGGTCTCAAATCCTTGTGAACCCTCCAGCGGGCTCACCTGCCCCAGGTCCCTTCCCCGCCTAGCACAGGCCGCGTCTCTCCCTGCTCTCCCCATGTTTTCCCCTTTCTCCTCAATGGCACTTCAGGGATACCTGGTGTCATCTCCCCAGTGAGCTGAACCACTGAATGAAGATGGTTGAGGGATTTTCCAGAAGCCATCTTTTAAGAAAGATTTCTGCCCCACAGAAATCAAAGAAACCGAAAGGACTGTTATCTCTTTGGAACGAGGGACAGAAATACAAGGAAAACCCAAACACAAACCAACATCTTAAAATAAACACTGGAACCAGGCTCTCTTGTCGGGGGACTCGCAGATTGAGGAGACCTCCATCTGGCCCTCGGATACTGTTAACAACTGTCCCCAGTGTCCACGTGATGGCCCCGGGGGCCTTGGTCCTTAGTAAATGCCAGAAGCCCCCCCGCAGCCCCTGCTGGCAACCTCAGAGGAACATGCGTGCCGAGTCACATCAGTGTGCGTGCTACACACATGTGCACTGCCTGGCCTCCCCCCCCTCCAGGAGTTGCCACCCCTAGGTGCCCCCGCCTGGAAGTTCTGGACCTCCTGAGTAGAAACTGTGTGGGGAGTTAGCACCCTCAGGCCAGGTGTGGGAGGAAGGTGTCTAGGCCAGTGAAGCAGGGAAGCCTGCCTGGCGGAGGTGGAGAGGCCAACGTGGGCTTGCTGGATTTTAACTCCTCAGTGAGTGTTTGCTGGAACCCGAGCAGGAGTCAGCCAGTCTCCTGGTCAACCTCCCCCAGCACTGCCTTTCTTACCTCAGGGACAAGTCTGGTGGCCAAACACATCTACACCTGACTGTTGTCACAAACTGCCATTAAACTCCTGTCTGTGTGTGCCGCTGCGTTGGGCAGGGTGCCTGGGGCCTCAGCCAGCAGAGCCTCGGCCCCCTGTGGTCTCTGAGACTCCACCAGACGAACGGAAGAGGGACAAGCAGTGAATGGGTGGACACCCTGTGCAAAGGGGGCAGCGAAAACCGTGGGCGAGGAACGAGGGATCCGCAGGGCAGAGCCTGAGGACAGACGGCAGAGGTGACCTCCTAGAGGATTTGAGAAAAACAAAATCCATCCTCAGCCCCATCCCCTAAGTTAACTGTCTGAATTAGCTCTTGGCGGCTTCTCTTCTCTGTCTATGGTCAGGCCACGTACATCTCTGGCCGGGGCAATGCAGTGGGCTTCTTAGTAGGCTTCCTGGCTTAAAAAAGGTAGCAGTTTCTCGAGTAGATACTACGCGTGCGGCACCGTAGCAGGCACTGGTTACGTGTTTAGTTCTGGCAACAACTCTGCAGGCTGGCTAGCGACGCCCCCCTTGGATGGATAGGACGCCTGCGGCTCAGGGAAGTGGGGTGACTTGCCCAACATCACACGGCTGAGTAGGAACAGCACACCGCCACTGGCCGCGTGCCCTTCCCGCTCTTCCTCCGCAGGAAGAGTGGTCCTTTAATAAGATGCAAACGGAGTCATATCATTCTGTTTCTTAAGACCTTCAGAGGCTCCTCACAGGCTTCAGGAAAAGACCCAAACCCCTTCCAAAGCTGGCAAGGCCCTTTGTACTCTCCTGCTGCTCTCTTCCCACTAACCACACGCTCCGACCACAGAAGACTATTTGCAGCTCCCTAAACACGCCGGCACTGTGTGTGCTTGCTGCTTCTGACCTCTCTGTGTAGGACATTCTTTTCTCCCCGCCTTGCCCCACTCCACACCCCATTTCCTGCACCCGGAGAGCTCCTACGCGGCCATCCAAGCCTAGCCCAGATGCCACTCTGCACCCTTCCCTGCACACCTACCTCCCGCTGTCCCCGAACACACACCGCTCAGCCTCAGCACAGCTGTCGTCACATCTTCTCCAGCACCTGTGCTCTCCCTACTGTGCTTTAAGTGCCTGTGAACCAGACGAATGTCCTGCTAGACCGTAGACTCCCTGAGGGCAGGGATGGAGTCCCTGGGGTGTAGAAGAAAGCCTGGCAGAGAGTAGGTGCTCCATCAACATTTTGTTGAGTGAGTTGAGTGAATGAATGGGGAGGGCAGGGACAGTGTCATAGTCACAGGACTCTTTCTGTGTCCCCATCTCATGGCACGTGCTTGGTACCCAATGGAGGTGCAGTCGTGGTGAATGACCAGAGGCAGGAGGAGAGAGGACAGAGTGGGGGGAGAGGGGAAAGAAAGCAGAGCTTAGGTGGCCCTACAGGCCTGGCGCTGCTCTGTTCCTTCCACCAGGGGGCGCGGGAGGCCCAGCACCGGAGGCCTCCACCTTGGAAGTTCTCTTCCCTCTGAGGCTCAGCCTTAAAACCTGCAGAAGTTTGGGGTTGTTCCCCTCCACAGCAGGGCCAAGGAGGCGGCCAGCTTCTAAGGGAAGGAGCCCACCCAAAGCTGGGTTACTGCAGCAGCAGGCCTGGGCCTGGCTGGCTGGCCCTTGCCTGGCGGGACAGGAAGCAGCCAGCTGCTGGCATCTAGATGCGCCCGGGCAAGGCCCACCTTGGGACAGATAGAGGCTTGCAGCTGGTGGCTCTGGCTGGAGCTGAACTGGAAATGGGTGCAGAGCCTTCCACATTGTGGGCGTGCACAAATTCCTGGACACTAGCAACTCGTTAGAACTCACAGCTTTGTCTCTCTGCTCTACCCCATGCCAGTCAAGGCCAACCCGATCTTTTAGGGAGTCAGGGCCCTGGGAGACGGTGACAAACAGGACATAGTCCCTGCCCTCCAGGTGCTCCCCTTCTCCTCTGTGGACGCCCTGCACCTGCCTCCTTCCAGTGGCTTCTGGAGCCAGACTGCGGCAGGGGATGCCTCTCACTAGCTGTGTGACCTCGGGCGCTGACCTTAACCCCTCTGTACCTCAGTTTCCTCATGTGTAACATTGTTAAAATGATGGAGTGAGTTATCCCATGACAGCCCCTTAGAGGAGTTCCTGTCAGGTAGTAAGCATTCAAGAAATCACAGCCATCATCATGGTGACGATTCTCTATCAACTGGCCCTCAGAAGCTTGCAGTTGAAGGTACATAGGAGAAGAGCTAGACTTGTGTCCTGGCAGCATTGTCACCATCTTTGGATTACCTTTGAGCATCCCACCCCCAGCCGGTCCTTCCAAGTCCTTAGATGTGGAGAAGAAGATCCTGTAGGACTCAGGGGACTCTGAGTTCATGGGGCTTTTGGATCTGAAAGGGAGCACACCAGACAGGTCCAGAGAGAGAACTGAGGCCCAGAAATGCCAAGTGACCTGATAAAGGTCACAGAGACAAGTAGAGGCAGGGCAGGGAGAAGATTCCAGTCCCCTGACCCACCACCCTATCTCTTGGGGGTCTTTGGGCCACATGGCTGTGTGGCCACTCTGGTGGGCCATCCATCCCAACTGAGACAGCTTGGTGATTTTTGTCTAAATTAAATGGCACCAAACATTTGTATTATAAAGACTTTTTGAGTGTTCTTGTTTTGTCTTTCACCCCTCCTTACGGACAAGTTTGTAGGGGACAGCACAAACAGTAAGAGTGAGAGAACTGGGCAGGTAAGAGAGGGGTCGGAGGTGAGAAGCAGCTGAGGGTGTAGAGAGATGGAGCAGGAATCTGTCCACGGTGACAGATGGGGTGTGGAGTGGGGCGAGGCAGGGAGCAAAGAATGTCCTACACAGAGAGGTCAGAACGAGCAAGCACTCACTGTCACGGTGGCGGCCTGGGCGCCTGTACATCCTTCTCCGAGCTCTGGGCTGCTGTGAGGACAGCCTCTTGAGCGATGGGCGCCATACGTCGGGAGCTGGGCCTCTTGGGTCCTGCATCTGCCTCTGCTCATGCCTCATCTCTCTCAGCTCGTATGGTCGTCTCCCTGCCACTGCGCATGGGCCCTCAATCCCTGCTCTCCTTCCAGAAGCAGCGCGTATGCTACTTCCTCCATGAAGCACTTCTGTCCTAATCCTCTGCCAGGGACCCTCTCTCCCCTCTGCAAATTCTCACATTAATTTCTCTAGACTTCTCTCTGGGGTGGGGGGTGGGGGGGTCGGGGTTGCTTCACCCTTTGCATGGTCCTCCAGAGGCGGCATAGCACAGTGGCCAAGAGCCCCTAGATTCTGGGCCCGCTGAGCACAGAGCCCCACTGTTACACCAGCTGTGTGGTGGTGTGTGAGTTTCTTAACTCCCGCGTGCCTCAGTTTCCTCCTCCACAAGACCGGGATAATGATAGTACCTTCCTTACAGGGTTGTTAGGGCTTTGAGGGGGTCGATGCATGTAAAGCACTTAGACCAGGACCTGGTGCCTGGGAAGTACTCTCTCAGGGGGGCTGTTGTTGTCATTGGTGTGTTTGTGTCTGTGCCCTGTCTCCTCATTAAGCCCACAGCTCCTTGAGGGGAGGGTCCCCCTCTTTTACTTAAGCCAACCTGTGTCCCCGCCCCCACCGCGGATCCTCGCAGACTGTGGAGTGATGATGGGGTCCAAGGGCCCTCTCCCCTGGGCCGCAGCCCTACCACCGGGGCCCCTGCCGAGAGCGGGGCTGTCTCCGTGGCTGGGGCCCTTCCTCTCACAGCCCCGCCCGAACTCCGGCAATTTTCCCTGGCAGCTCCCACGTTCTCCACTAACTTTAGGGTTGGTTTCCAGCTGTGGTTGGATTTTTCTGTTTGAAAAAATATTTTAAGCAGCTGGTGGGGAAGGGGTGGAGAGGTGGGAAGAGAATAACAAATAAACCAGTGAAAGGAAGATTGTCTAAGTGACTTGAAACTGCCACCGCCGACAGCTCCGTCTGTCTCTGGGTCGCGCCAAAGACTGGGGAGCTATCAGGTGATTGGGGGTGGGAGGGGACACCCTGGTAGCTTCCCAGGCTGAGGAGAGAGCCTTTCTGCCGCTCACAAGCACCTCTTGCACTTGCTCTCACTTTATGCCTCATGTGAATTCTGAAGATGCAAACAGTTGGCTCTGCAGCAGATGGCATTGAGGTTAGAGAAGCCCACCTTTATTTCACCCAAGACCTGTTTTTCTCCAGAACTCAACTTTCTTCTCAGACTTTATTATTTTTTTTAAGATTTTATTTATTTATTCATGAGATTCACAGATAGAGAGGCAGAGACACAGGCAGAGGGAGAAGCAGGCTCCATGCAGGGAGCCCAATGTGGGACTCGATCCCAGGACCCCGGGATCACACTCTGAGCCGAAGGCAGTTGCTCAACTGCTGAGCCACCCAGGGTCCCTCTTCTCAGCCTTTATTACACAATACCTCGGGGAGCCCCTGGGCACCCCATTGCTTTTCATTCCCCCAACACCACCCCATGCTTCCAAACTTCCAAGAGAAGTACCATCCTCCTGCGACCCCAGCTTCATCTGCAACCCTGTCCCGCTCAGCTCTGCTCTGCCTCTGAGACCCGCAGACTCTTTTCCAAATATGTCACCTTAGTTACCTCCCCGCTAGTGGTGGGGCCTCAGCCAGGGAGACCTCCCTAGCCGGCAGAGGCCCAGGCCAAGGGCCAGGAGCGGGGGGGGGCCACGGCCACGGGCTGCCCCACACGCAGATGGAAGGTTCACGCTGCCCCTGTGTGGGCCGGGGGAGGGTTGCTGAGACAGAGACCCACAGAAATTCAGGGATGGGAGAGAAAGCAAATCATAGAGTGGAACAGAAGCCGAGTCAGAAAGAGACAGGGAGCGAGTCAGATGTGGGGGTAGGGAATTGACAGTCACTAGGCAGTGCCCCTGGCCAGACCCACATGGAAATTCCTGTGGCCTCTGATGGTAGGGTGGGCTCAGCTCCCGGGGCTGCCTGGTGCCATCGGGTACGGGGGCCCAGCGGGGGGTCTCGGGCCTGGGTGGGCAGGGAGGTCCTGCCCTCCACACCAGGTTCTTCTGAGGGCTCCCTCCACTGGAGTCAGAGCCCGTGGGGTGGGGGGGGATGCCCCTGTGTGCTCTGGAGCCTGGTGGAGCTGGGCGGGGTGGGGCGCAGAGTGCCTTGCAATCTCAGGGAGCCAGTAGCAGGGGTAGAAAGGCTGGGAACTGGGGGCTGACTTTTCAGGAGTGAGCTGGGGTGCCAGCTGAGCAGGGCATCGCTGGGCCTGAGGACCAAGAAAGTGGCCAGGCTGTTGAAGAATAAGAGGTGGTGGGTGGGGGTGAAAGGAGGCTGTCTGGGCTTCAGAGCGCCTTGTCTTTTGGGGGGGGTGAGGATTGCTGTGGCCAGGAAGTGTGGGTGGGAGGACGTGCCCGCAGTGCTCAGCAGTCTGCAGGGGCGAGGAACCACGGGGAAGGGGAGGCTCAGGATTGCGAGTGGGCTGACAGCTGTCTTCGAGGCCGCCCTCATAATGATCCGCACCCCCAGGCACATCTGCCCTCCTGGGTCTCCCCCAGCAAGGAAGACAACACACAGGTCTCAATTTATAACTGAAATTGCTACCTATTAGGCGATTCTTGCAGCTGGCTAACTTGGACCACCGCAAAATTTAGAGTCCTGGAGGGTTCTCAGGGGCTAGGAGAATGGGAATTTGTACTCCCTAATACAATTTTACGTTCATGTTAAATTGGAAGCTTCACAAAGCACTTTTTTTCTTATTATGAAACATAACATGCTTCTATTAAGAAATATATGTACAGTTTAACAAATAATTTAAATCGTATACCCAGGTTTCCACAGGCCAGGCAGAGAAATAGAATAGCATCAGTGCCCCAGAAGTCCTGCCTGCCCCCCCCCATCAGTCCCACCCCTCCGCCCCGGAGAGGACTGTATCCTGACTTTCGTGATCGTCATTTCCTTGTTTATCTTCCAAAGCATTTAGTCTCTTAGATAGTATCACCTTTGAGTTTCACAGTAACCTTATTATTCCCACTTTACAGATGAGGAAACCGAGGCTCAGAAAGGTTAGCCATCAAGCCCAAGGCCACCCACCCAGTAAGTGGAGAACCAGCAGCATATTTGGATTGGCTGATGCCTGGGGCGGTTTCTCAGTAAAATCAGAATCTCTGGGACAGCCCCAGTGTTGGTGTTCGAGAGCAGCTCCCCAGTGCCCGGAGAAGGGGGAGGCTGTCTTTGCAGCCAGGCCAGGTGCCCCTTTCCCAGATTTGCTGACTCTCTGACTCCCTAGGGCCCTGCTGTATGGGTGCCTGGCAAGAAAGGATGGAGGCCCAGAGGAGAGTAGCTGGAAGTCAGGGAAGTACCCTGTAGCTAGAAGGAGCTAGAAGCCCATCTGGGATGGGATAGATGCCTAGAAAGGGCCCTGCCTGCCACATGCCAAGGGAACCCGGGACCATGAGGACATGCCCGAGCCAGGTATGTGCCCAAGGTTTTGCCAGACTTACCAGGTGTGCCCTCGTTGGTGGGCCAGGTGTGGGTTGGTGTGAGAGCACGAGTGTGTGAGTATGTGTGCACCTGGTATGTCCGTATGCCCAGCTCTATCTACACACTTGGAGTGCCCAGAACCATTCCCCCTACCCTCAGCTATCTTCTTTTCATTATAAAATGATTATTGTTGGTATAGAAATTTTAAATACAGGAGTACCTGGGTGGCTCAGCGGTTCAGCACCCTCCTTCAGCTCAGGGTGTGATCCTGGAGTCCCAGGATCGAGTCCCTCCCCTACAGGGAAACTGCTTCTCCCTCTGCCTGTGTCTCTGCCTCTCTTTCTCTCTCTCTCTGCGACTCTCATGAATAAATAAATAAAATCTTTTAAAAAACTAATTAAAAAAGAAAGAAATTTCAAATACAAAAGTCTCTCCTTTCTTCTAACTCTAATCCAAGTGATCCCAGACATAATTTCTTTTAACAGTTTGGCATGTATCCTTCTGTGCTTCTTTCTAAGCACATTCAAATAAATAGTTATTTAGATGTACGTATCTAAAGGCAACAGTTGTTAATTAATTAATAGTTGTTAAGTAATTGTTGGTAATTAAAAATAATTATTTTTTAACAAAATAGAACCAGAATCTACATACTGTCTTTCAACTTTTTTTTCATTTACTGTACCTTGGCCTTCTTCTCTGTTAGTATGTATGGATTTTTTTCACCTTTTTTTTTTGGTAACAGCTGAAGAGTACTCCTCGAAACAGATGTACCATGGTGTGTCTAACAGGCTTGGCCTCTCTGTGGGCTCCCCCAGTCTTCCTCCCCAGCTCCCCCAGTCTTCCTGAGGTGGAGAGTATGGTGCAAGGGGAGTGGTAGGGCAAGGAGACTGGCCTTACTCGGGAAGGCAGCCCAGTCCCAGCTGCCTTTTGACCTCCAGCAACCCTACAACCCCACCCACCCCAAAGTCCACACTTCCTTCTCCTGTGCTCTGTCTCTTTCTCCATGTCGCTCCCTGTCCCTCTCCCGACCCTAGACCTCTGCCTACCGCTGCAGGCTCAGGGGCTGCTGGGTGAGCTCCTGGCCTTGGAGGAACTGGAGCCGGGAAGGCCCAGAGTTGAGAAGACTCTGCGGACAACCTGCAAGGCAGTCAGCTCGCCTGCTGCCAAGGGCACCCCAGGAGAGGGCGCCCCGCAGACCGTGAGCCTGGTACTGCCCGTGCCCGCATGGCAGCTTCCTGCTTCCCAGAGGGCGCGGGCGATGGGAACTGTGCCAGCCAGGCACGGTGCCCCCGCCCCTGCCCAAGTGTCATGGAAAATCCAGAGCCTTGATCTTTGTTCTTGATGCTCCTCCCCAATTTTTACAACTGGAAACTTGCGGCCACTTTGTTCCCATCAGCTGGGGAGAGAGGTGTAGTGTGGAGTGGGGGGGGGTGACTGAGTCAGCAGGTGGTGCAGCTCTTGGGGCTTCCAAGAGCCAGCCGTGACCCCTTCCTTCACGCCCCACACTCTCAGTGTACCAATAAACAGACACCGCTTCCGTGCTGGGAGGCAGAGGGGGCGGGATGGGCGCAGCCTTCGTGTGGGTCCTGGGCCAGCTGCCCCCCTCACCCAGGATCGCACCCCCAGTCATCCAGGTCCCCGGGTCCCCTTGCTCCAAACACCTCTCTACCCCTTCTGATGTCCCGGTGGCCAGCGGTGCCGGGCCCTTCTCATTCCTCAGGGCAGGTCCAGCGTGTCTGTTTACCATGGGATCCAATTAGAAGTTTATGGTAAGGAAACCACTTTGCGACGTTGCTTCCCTCCCCCTGCGCTTGGCCCTGCTCCTGCTGCCCTCTCCCCCTCTTCCTCCCCCAGAGCCAGAGTTCATGGAAACTTCCCAGGTCAGTGATTCTCACCTTCTTTTCCTCCTCAGCAGAGAGAGGCCCAGCCCCCTTCTCTGGAGCCCAGCACTGTCCTTCCCTCAAACCCCTGCTTCCCCAGGACAAGGCCTGCCTCCGAGGAGGGACAGACCTGGGAGCTGAGCCCTCCGGCCTCACCCTTGTGCATCTCCTGGCACCGTCAGCTCGTGAGGTGTGTCCTTGCTTCCTGTGATCGTCGAGGTGAGCCTGGGCAGCCTTCGCCCGCAGGTGAGAGAGGACAGAGGTGCCGAAGCTAGGAGGAGGAGGGTCCCGGCCCTGCCAGCAGCTTCCACACGCACAAACCAGCCCCCGACTCAGTCCACTCACAGGTGCTGTGAGACGGGCCTGAGGAAGCTGCTATCTGGCTGGGGGTTGAGGGAGGTGTGTGGCACAAGCTTTGGGACCTCAGAAGACGGAGGCCTGTCTCCTGGGGGCTGGGTGACCGGTTAAGACCTGACCAGCTGGGGTGATTGGAGCAGGAGTGGCCGGCGGGGTTGAGGGATGTAGGCCACCCCCCCACCCCCCGGAACCCTGTGCTCAGGCTTTTCTGCCTGGCTGGGGCTCCCTGGGGCTCTGCTCTGTCGACCTGTCTGTCTGTCTGTCTGGCAGGAACACTTGCCTGCGGGGGTCTAGAGTGGGCTGTGGCTGCAGGACAGAGGGAACCCGGCTGGCTGGCCCCCCGCACGGGGCGCATGACCTTGGCTGGAGGCTGCTCTGCCCACCAAGCCCCATCGCTCCAGGGGCGGGGGAATGGGCAGAGTAAGCCTGAGGACCCCGCTCGCCCCCGTGGGCCAAGGAGGGCTGCTGGGGGCTGAGTGACCCCAGGCCAGGCCCCTCCACCCCACATCGGACCCGCCTCACTGCCCAAGCGGGACAGATTATTTTGGCTCCTTCAGAGGCTGCCAATGCCTTTGCCCCCTCTCCAGGAGTTACTCAGTTACCAGTTTTGGTTTTCTATTTCTAGGGCAAGACCGGGCCCTCCCCTCCCAGCTCCCTTTACCCCAAGTCTTCGGCATTTCCCGCCATCCAACTCCAGGGAGGTGGCCAGGTGCCTAGGTCTGGGTCCAGGGGCAAGGTCGCCCTTGTCTTTGTTGGGGAAGCCAGGGGCATCTGAGGGCAGGCTAACCCTCTCTCCTTTGCATCTTTACTCTGCAGCTTCCTGCCGGAATGTTCCCATCAGCACCTGAACATGCTGTAGCTCTTGCCTTAAAAAAGAAAAAAAGAAAAAAAAAACAACTCCTCTCCAAGATCCATGCCCTGCCAGCCCCGGCTGCATTGCTCCGCTGCTCTCAGGGCCACCCTCTTGCGAGAGCGGGTGACACTGGCTGCTTCCACCTCCTCCCCTGCCATTGCCTCTTCACCCTCCCCCCAAGTCCAGCTTCTGTGCCACCACCCACCTCACCGCACCCACCCATAAGAAACTTGCCAAATCCAACTTTCTTGGCCTCGCTTACCTCCTCTGTCTGCAGCTTGAACTCAGCCGGCCCCTGGCCCCATGTGCTCCCCTCTCTGGGTTTCCCCACGTGGTGCTCTCCTGGTTTTCTTCCGCAGGTTCCTCTGCAACGTGGCTCTGATGTCGGTGCCCTTGGCCTGGGTCCTGAGCGCCTCTCTCAGCCAGTCCATTGCTGTAGGCACCACCGTGCAAGTGGCAAGTCCCTGTTTCTGTCCAGCCTATTCCTCCTCTTTGAGCTCTGCCTCCTAGAAGCAGACTTGACATTGCTACGTGAAGCCTCCCAGATGTTGCAAACGTGACCCGTCACAGGGAGAACTCTGGATTCTCACCCCATGTTGCCCGCGTCTTGCCTGTATCACCTCCACCTTCCCAGCTGCTGAAGGCTGTGGTCCTGGACTCCTCCCTACTTCTTACAGCCAACTTACCATCAAGTCCAGCAAATCCTTCCTCCAAAGTGGGTTCCACCGTGTGTCTCAGTTGCCACCACCTGGTTTCCTTTTGAACTACCATCCTCCCTTACCTGGACTCTGCGGTGGCCTTGTGGCCCGTCTGCCTGCTTCCAAGGGAGGCTCCTCCCTTTCAGACACAATGAAGCATTAAAGAATCATCATTCAGACCACAAACCCTTTCCCCACAAGCCTTTCAATGTGCTGTGTGTGTGTTCCGAATGTGACCAGAGCCTATAAGGCCTTAAGCATTGTTTTGTTTTGTTTTGTGTCCTCCCCACTGCCGACTGGCGCCTGGGTCTTCTTTTCGTCCCTGATGGTCAAAGTTCTTTCCCTGCCTTAGGGCCTAGAATCCCCCCAACACACCCACACCCACCCACCCACCACACACACACACACACACACACACACACAAGCCAGCCCCATTCTCCTCTCTCAGATTAGCCTGGGGGGGTCTCTCTTGAGAGATTTTCCTTGACCCCATCAGCCTTTAATTTCAATTTCAACCCCTCTGTTCAGTTTATTTTCCTAATCCCTGACTTACTCTGCTTGTAATAATTTTATTTGTTTAGAATATAAGCTTCATGAAGGCAGGGACTGTGATGCTTTCACCAGTGTACTTCCAGTACTTAGCAGAGGGCTTGGGGCTTGGTAGACAGACACTAAAATTTGCTGAATGAGTGAGCGAGTAAATGAATGAGGGGTCTTGGCTGCGATAGACATTGAAGTTCTGGTAGGGCTGAAGAAAGGTATGGAGGACAGGAAGCCTGTGATTGGTAGACTGATACTCCCTATGTGGGGTTGCCAGATGAGCAAAGAAAAATACGGAACACCCATTTAAATTGAAATTTCAGTTAAACACCAAATCATTTTTCAGTATAGGTATGTCCAAAGTTAAAATTTAACTGGGCATCCTGGATTTTATCTGGCAACCTGGAGAGTGAGGAGGGTGGGATGGAAGTGGGGTCAGAGCCTGATAGTATCATGGGGCCAAGGGGGTAGTACACAGAGCCAGGGGGGCAGCTGGAGCTGTCTGGGACCTGATCTGGGAGGAGCAGAGCATGTCAACAGCACACCAGTGTGCGGCCCCTTGAGGCGAGGTAAAGAGGAAGCTCTAAGAGACATGGGCTGAGCTCTGGGTGAGGGGTAGGAGAGCTGGGGCCTGACGTGGCAGTGGGGATTCAGGTCCTTGACCTTCTAAGATCACGGGCGGAACCTATGAGACCCTTCCTTTTCCATGACCTTCTGACTTGTCCTCAAATTTTGTTCATTTCAACACACGCTTACCGGATACCCTAGGGCTTACTGGGCACGGGGCCAGGTACTGAGGGCATAAAGATGAGTAAGACTTGTCCCTGAGGACTGGACGGCATGATCTGGCCCTGGGAGGAAAGCCATCACCAGTACCCACTGTCCCCAGACACAGACCTGGGTGCCTTCCCGGCTTTACCTCATTTAATCCTCCAGACTCCCTCCACAAGGTAAAGCATTATTGCTGCCACTTCATACACAAGGAAATAAATGTTCAGGTGACTCCGTAACTTAGCGAAGGTCGCAGAGGAAGGAAGTGATGAGGCCGGATGCAGATTTGGTTTTCTGACCCCCTGGAGAAGAACTCCTCCCTCTTGGAGCATCTCAGCTGTCAGAACCAGGTCAGAGGCTAGCGGGGCAGGAGGAGGTGATTGGAGGGGGGGACTCACCCAGACAGTGCTCCGCACAATAAGAGGTAGGGCACAAACTTCCTAGCCGCTGTTTTCCACCGAGGCCCAGGAGAGCTGCCTGGAACATATGACGGGGAAGGGCATTAGTGCAAGGCCACTGGCATCCAGGTCTCACCAGCCTCCCCCAGTGACATTACACATACTGTCTGGTGACCTCAGTCCTCCAGAAGTAACTAAGCCCCGGGGGACACAAGCAGTTTTGGAGAAGGGGCTGGTGAAATGCTAATCCTACCCTGTCCTCCCTTCCACTCTGATAGTCCTGTTGCTTCCAACTTGGGCCATAGCTGGGCTCACATTCCTTTCCTCGAAACCCATGTATCATAGACTTTCAGGTCAGCGTGGGTTCCAAGAGGGCGTTCTTGCCTTCCTCTCCCTCCGGAAGGCCAGGCCCTTACCCCGCTTTGACAAGGAGGCTCCTGGGGCCTTAGAGATTCCTGGGAAGGATAGGCGGCACTGCGCACCTTGCTCACCTGCCCCAGAGCCTTCTACGCCCAAGATGTAGAAACTTCTACCCAGCTTTTCCCCCTCCCAGTGCTGTTTGTGGCAGGCTGCTGTCGCCCAGGTCTCTAAAAGCAAGTTGACCTTGGAACCTCTTGTTCAACGCATTCTTTTGGTCTTTCCTCTTCCCCATGGTTCTACCTCTTTACTTGCCTTGGTGTCCATGTTGCCCCAAGGACATGTAGCTCGGATGTGGGGAATCCCTTCCTTGAGTCCTTTATGGGTCTGACATGTGGGATTTCCCAGCATTGGCTCCAACCTAATGAATGGATCTAGACGCACTTCACACATTTTCCTAATTGCATTTGATCTAATTCCCAGGGCTGCTCCCTACGTGTGTGCACACAGTCCCGCACTGCACACAAACTCATGCACACCCTCTCATCCCTGCTTGCACGTACGTTCACACACGCAGGGGGATGCTGTCCAGCTGTCTGTTCTGTAACAGAAGACACTGATGTGTTGGGAGAGGGCCCACCGTCACCGACAGCCTGTGGGAGAATTCATCCTTGGGCCCTCTGTTGAACAGACATCAGACATGCCATTCGGGTGGTAGAGGCAGTCGTGGAACGGGACGGCTTGCACTGAGACAAAGAGACACCCAAACAGGGATTTGTGGGGGAAGAGTCATTTAGCTTAGAGGGAACTTGGATGAAGGAGAAACCACAACATGATAGGAGGCTTCAGCCCAAGGAGAAGACAATTCCCCACGGTGGGAAGATGGAGAAAGGGAATAGCTGAAAGACTTTTAAGGACAAAGATTCTACAGTCATCAACAGTATGATCTATTCTATTGTGCAGCAAAGAACTGCCCCTTGGTTACTTCACGTCTAGAGGGAAAGTCTACTGCACCTACTGGTCTTGGTGAGTGATATTTTGGAGAAATCATGGATAGTGGATTAAATTAGATGTTTGATTCAATGTGAGCAGGGAGTGGAAGTGTGCACAGGAGACAAGACATAAGAGAGAGAGAGAGAGAGAGAGAGAGGAGAGAACTTCCACAGAAGCAGGAACTGGGAGCCAGAAGCCACTGGGCAGATAGGGGAACATAAGGCCAACCCCAACTCCATCCCAAACATGCCTGGCAATATTGAGAGGGACCCTGAACCTCCCACCACCTGTGGGATGAAAGTTGGAGTCAATATTACTTCTTCTCACAGAGCAAAATGACCCAAGTGGAATTACATGGGAATGTACATTTTAAAACCCGTGTGTGTTCACACTCACATGAGCATTTCTTCCGCTTGAGAGGGCTCACGCTCCATGACTTGGCAAGTATCAGGTTAACTTTATAAACGAAGACGGCCAAACCAGAATATGTAAGTTAAAAAATCTACCACTGGCCTGAATTATCTGGTTTGGCCATCTAGACTTAGCAAATTAACCAGAAAATTGCCGAAGTCCTGCACTTGTGTTGGACAGACACAAATTTTAGGGCGGCCTGCGTCCTTGCAGATACCTAGATATCTCTTCACACATTATTATTAAGTATATCTCTCCACATGTTATCACATCTAATGTGTATTTGTAACCAACCCAGTGATCGCCCCAGATTACTGGGGACTAATCTTTCCTACCAGGCTGGTTTTCTACAACTGCTTATCACGTGACTGAACCATGGCTCCAAAAACACTGAAAAAGTAGCACATACCCAGCAAAGAAAACGCCATAATTGCTTCTGTTCTTGTCTTCCTTTTCTAACAATGTGTGCTCAGAAAATGCAGTGAAGTTTACCATTAGCCTAAATTGCACGTAACCGGCAAAGACAGCCTGCCTTTAAAACAGAACCCCAGATGAAAAACACCAAATACGAAAATTAAAAAAAAAAAAAAAAAAAAAACAACTAAAGAAATAGGAAGGGGGTAGGTGTAATGGAAGCCTCTTGAGCCAAAAGAGAGGAGACTTGGGTCTTCACCTCAGTTTTGCTAGGAGTTTGCTTCTGAAAATTTGTCCGTGTCTTCAGTTTTTTCCATCAGTAGGTACACGTGCTTTTGAGAAGCTCCTTTCAGCTCAAGAACTACTGAGACTTCTCAAGAGTACATCACTCAAGTAGATCATCTGGTGTTTATGAGGAATGTTCTGATGTGGTGGAAATAATACTTCTCAAATTTTCACGTGCATAGTAAATGTGAATGTCCTGTGAAGATCCGGATTCGGATTCACTATATCTGGGCTTGAGATGCCTTATTTCTAGCACGCTCCCAGGGTAGGCTAATGCTGCTCGTCCATGGACCACGCTCTGACTAGCAGAGTGGGGCTGAGTGAGAGGTCCCAGGTCTGCCATAGTCTCTTATCTTTGCTGAGCCTCGGTTTCCTCTTCTGCAAAATAAAAACAGTCTTAAACACATACTCGCAGAGGATGTTGTGAAGCCATAGCAGATGACACATTGGAAAGCCCTGTCTATGTTTGTCAAGTGTCTTACAGATGTGTGTTATTACTGTTTGGAGGTTGCTGGGCTTTACCTTCAAAGACTCTCCGTTGCTGCTGACAGGGCAGGGAGAGGATGGAGTGATAAGTGCCCCCATCCTCCGCAGAGTACTCACGTGAAGCCGCTTCCCTGGAAGCTGTTGTTTGCAGAGCCAGATGTTCGGTGTGTGGCCCCCTCCACCCTCTGATTGCTGGTTGGCCTGTGCTCCTGGCCCTTGACCCAGAGAGGCCACATGGCTTCCAGCTGCACTGGGGCATCCGGAAGGCATCTGGCTCCCAGCCTGTGGGCTCTCCCTGCAGCTCACCACAAGCTCAGGACTGGCCCTGGGCAGGACTCTGCGCTAGGCAGTTGGAGCTCCGGGTTGTTCCCTCAGACAGCCGGTGTCCTCACGCCCTCTTGCCCTCCTGTTCTCACTCACTGCACCCAACCTGCCCCCATCAGACCTCAAGTCAGGAAAGCATCCAACACACGAATTCACAGAGTTCACAATGGCTCATCAGGCTTGGGGGTGACCTCTCTTTAAGGGACAAAACCTAGTTGGGGGTTAGAACTAGAGGAGTGGTCCAGGCCTCAGTGCCTGCAAAGGGTGGTGTTTTTGGAAGGGGTTAGGAGGCCTCTGTACTACCTCTGAAATCCTAGACTCCAGCGTCCTGCCTCTGTATGCCTTGCGACTTTCCATTGCCAGCCAGAAATACTCCATCCTTGCCGTGTGCATTCCCGATCTTGCTCCTGACCCACTTTGGGTGTTTGTGAGAGCTGAGACCAACTCTCTGATGTCATAGACTGATGTGAAAATCTGGCAGATGCAGGTTTCCTGGCCATATGGAGCTTGGGCACAGCCATCATTATCAACCGGGGGCTCTCAACCTCCCTGTCCCCTCAACAGCTTGGCAGACACATGGGACACAGCCTCCCGTGCATCCTGGGCAATGAATACCACTCCCTCCCCTGCCCCTGCCCCAGCTAGACTCTGCACCTCTCCCTTACTCAGGCCAGCCTCACCCAAGAAAGAGGCAAGAATATTACGATAAGGATAACTTCGGGGAGCCTGGGAGGCTCAGTGGTTGAGTATCTGCCTTCAGCTCAGGACGTGATCCCGGGGTTCCCCAGGATCAAGTCCCGCTTCGGGCTCCCTGCATGGAGCCTGCTTCACCCTCTGCCTGTGTCTCTGCCTCTCTCTCTCTCTCTGTCTGTCTCTCATGAATAAATAAATAAATAATCTTAAAAAAAATAAAGGCACACAAGAGATAAGATCATAATTACTGAACAAAGTATGGTGTTCCTAAATTTGCATGCTTTAATTAACATCAGGACAGCCAGGGACATGTGATCCTCTGTTAAGAACTCTCCACAGATTCTCTTGGCTCCCTCACAGGGGCCAGGGACTATCTGCTCAAGAATGGAATTTGATTTTTAGGCCACAGACCCACTGAATATCTATTATGTACTAGACAGCCAACCTGTGAAGATACAAAGATAAATAAGACATGGGCAATACGCAGCCAGATGTGCCCCCTCCCTGGCCAGGAGAGTCCCACAGGCCATTGTCACATCTACACCACCTCTGGTCAACCTGAAGGCTGTTTCCACCACCTCTTTCTTTTTTATCCCTGGATGAATCATGCTATTTTATTTTTCGTTTTACGTCTGTCAGGTTTAATAATCTCAGACACCGGCTTTTGAGTTTGTCTCCTGATTCATTTGTTTCTGCTTTTATTTCAGTTTCTACTTTCTTTGAACATCCTCTTGAGTCTTTAACTGAATATGTAGTTTGTTAACACTCAACCTTATGTTTCTTTTTTAAAGATTTTATTTATTTATTCATGAAACAGAGAGAGGCAGAGACATAGGCGGAGGAAGAAGCAGGCTCCCTGCGGGGAGCCCAATGTGGGACTCGATCTTGGGACCCCGGGGTCACGCCCTGAGCCAAAGGCAGACGCTCAACCGCTGAGGCGCCCAGGTGCCCCTCAACCTCATGTTGTTCTCAATGTATCCTAAATTGCACATTCTCCAATAAAGAGTATTTCAATGCATCCACGAATTTCAATATGTATTGTTTCATTATTATTTGGTTGTAACTATCATAACAGTAATTATTTTTCTTTGACCCATAAATTATTTAGGAGAGTACTTGAAGTTTTCCAGATGAGAGTTTATTTATCCGTTTGAGGCTGAATTTGTATTTTACTTCATTGTGGTCACAGAATGCATAAAAATGTTTTCTGGTCTTTTTTGAGACTTGCTTTATGTTCCATTTTTGTAAATGTTTTGTTACGTGTTCTTGAAAAGGACATGTATTCTCCAGTTTGAGGGTGCAAAGGTTTTATATATGTCTTTCAGATCAAGATTTAAGTTCTATTTTTGTTTTTCATGAGTTATGCCCTTTTTCTTTCTTTTTTTTTTAAAGATTTTATTTATTTATTCATGATAGTCACAGAGAGAGAGAGAGAGAGAGAGAGAGAGAGAGAGAGGCAGAGACACAGGCAGAGGGAGAAGCAGGCTCCATGCACCGGGATCCCGATGTGGGATTCGATCCCGGGTCTCCAGGATCGCGCCCTGGGCCAAAGGCAGGCGCCAAACCGCTGCGCCACCCAGAGATCCCTATGTCCTTTTTCTATTTTAGACTTCTTTTTTTTAAAAATGCTATTTATTTATTTTGAAAGCTCACACTTGCAAGCAGGGGGAGGAAACAGGGCGGAGAGCGGCAAGCAGACTCTGCACAGAGCACAGAGCCTATGGGGGGCTCAATCTCATGAAGCTGAGATCATGACCTAGAGATTATGACCTGAGCTGAAACCAAGACTCAGATGCTCAACCGACTGAGCCACCCAGGCGCCTCATCAATTTTTGACATCTTTAAGCTTTGAGTTTCTGGAAGAGATGAATGTAAATGTCCCACTTTCATTTCAGATGTTTTAATTTCTTCTTGTGATTCTGTCAATCTTTGCTTCATGTGTTTCCAGACCATACTGCTAACCGCATGCAGATTTAGTTATTAGTGTGTCTTCCTGGTATAGTTTCTTTAAGTAATAATCCTCTTGGTCCCTGTAATGCTTATTTTTTTCTTGCTTCAAAATTCATTTGACATTAATTATTAATTAATGGTATTATTATGGCTGATACTAATATTGCTATCCCAACTTTCTTTTTCTATCATTTCACCTTCAACATTTTTCATTATTATGAACAAAATATAGATTGACTTTTGCAAATCTGAGAGTCTCTGCCCTTTAGCAGATACATGGTGTCTGTTAGCATTGTCCACATTCACTCTCCTAGTGTGCCTGGGTTGTAAGGCCAGGGTGTCTAGAGGAACTGAGAATGACATCGCCATTCCCGGGAAAGCCAACGCGAATTACTATCTCACAAATCTCCTGAGTCTTGGCCCTGGAAGTTGCACCCTTATCTTCCGTGTAAGATGCAGTCATCCTCACTGCCTGCTGCATCTGTTGACCTGGGATCTGTCCTGTGCACCTCTGTCCCCCACTGCTTGGCTCACACAATCCACAGGAAGGCTTTGTACTTGGGATGTCCATTTTCTTCAGCTCATAGGAGGGATGCACAAATGTGTGGACTTGTTTCAGCACTGGCACTTCAAGTTTGAACCAAACCCTCTGTTCTCCCAGGCCTTGTCCCCCTGGATCTTCCTCTGTCCTCCTGTCCTTGCGTCACTGTGTTTCTCCTATCTGATACTTGCCTCCGCAACTCCCCCCTTTTGCATGCACAGGTGCTCACAGGCATGCACATATGCATGTGCACAGACACACCCACCCACAAGTTCCTATGCTGGCTCCAGGATGAACTGGCTCCAGGATGAACTGCTCTGATGTTTGGGGTAAGAGGGAGGAGAGGGAAAGGGAGGTAGCAACACTGATCCGATGTCCAAATGGTGTCAGTGCGGAAGACTCACTAAGCCATATTTACTTTTTTGTGAGTCCTGAATTTCCTGCCCACCACAGGGTTGGGCTTGAGGTGGCCAGGCTCTTTCCCCATCCAACCCAAGGTTAGACCTCAAAAGGCTGAGCTGAGTTTGAGTGGGGAGGTGGCATCATTTCTGAAAGCCCCACCCTGGTGGCTTAGGGGTACGAAATTGGAGGCTGTGTCTGTGGTCTGGGGAAAGCCCTGACAGGTAGGAGGCAGAGGCCCTGCTGTGCCTGCAGCAGATTAGGAGTCTGCAGGCGGTGCCACGTGGGTAAGTACAAGGAGGCCCCAAGAGACCTTGTGAACAAAAAAGAACATCACTTTTCCATGATGCCACACGACCCTCTGGGCCCAATCACATGCCAGGTGGAGTACAGAGATCCAGGGAGACGGTGTGATAGAATCTGGGGGTGGGAATGAGAACAGGGACTTTGTGAGTATCATCAGGCCCATGGCCACCATCCAATCTGCATCAAACTTGCAGGATCTAAAGACCAGCTTATCCGAGGTCCTACTGGGGATGGGGCAGGGGGTGGTTGCCATTGCTTGAAAGCCTTCCTGCTGGGGAGGGGAAGCCATCAAAGGGGCCAGGTTTTCTTGGTTCAAAGAGGGTTCTCAGAAACTATAATCTATGCTTAAGAACCAAACAACCCCATTAAAAATATATGTTCACATAAATCAGTGACCTTTGGGTACATTGAAACAATCTCTAAACAATGACTTACAGTCCATAAACCAATTTTTCAGTACTCAAGGATGAGGTAAAAGGCAGTCACTGTGTGGGTGGACCCATCCATACAAGACCTTGCGCTAATTATAAGCTAAGAGATCAAAGCTTCCATATGTACTAATCCCAAGTGAGTTTTTGGCTCTCATCTACAATAGGAGAGGGGGCATATTCTCACTCGGTGACTTCCCCCTCTACTTCTGTTCCCCCGAAGCCTAAGCAGCTATAACCAAGCTATTGAATATCAGTTGCTCCAGACTGACCGGGATGGACAGAGCTATAGATAAGGATAGCGTTCTTGGCTGTGGGAGCAGGGCAGCAAGAACCTCGGGCTGAGGGGGCAGCAGCCCACAGCATAGTGTGGGATGTGCCTCGGGCAGCTCAGCACAGACCCCAATCTTTCGGTGGACTCTTCACCGACATCACCCCTGTGTGGCTCACTTGCTCGGCTGAGACAGGTTCAAGGTTTGTCTGTAGCATCCTGGAGACAGCGGAGTGCTCTCCGCCTCCCTTGACCTGCCTTGAGCTCTATCTCCTCTGGTGGGGTGGGGAGGGAAGTCTTTGGGAGCAGAGGGCGCACTGAGTTCCCAAATAGCACCCAGGTGTCAGTCCCACTCGGAGGAGGAAAACAGAACTCTGGAAGAAAGTATCTCAGCGGCGGCTGTGTGGGTGGGTCCCTTCCTCCCCAGCACCCGGCAGTTAGAGTAATTGCCCGATTAGCGATTCCCGCCATGGCAGGTGAGGGGTGTATAATCGGGCGGGGGTGTGCGTGGCAGGGTGACCTGAACTCAACAAACTGAGGTTAGGAAATTGAAAGCTGGCCTGTTGGCAAAGAGAGCACCCCAGCACCTGGTGCCTCCAGAAGAAAGAATCTGCTCCTTGGGGACCTCAGGAGCTGGAGTTGGGGGGTTAGGGCAGGGATGGAGGCACTGAGGGTACCCAGAGATCTCTAAGTTTGTTCACATGGGTGGGGGGTTCCCTTGCCTAGAGTGAAGCTAATGAACTCTAAGCCACCTCTGGCCCTTCGTTTATCTTTGGACATCAAACCGGGGAAGATCTGCTGACGGCTGCCATCCCTGCCCAGCCTCCATCCCCCCACCCATCTCTCCAGCCCGTGTTTAATGAGTACAGAGTCTGGCTGAGGGCTTCTGGCCAAACCCATGGGCTCCAAGAGTCCCTGGGGAGCCATAGAGGGCCGGACGGCAGGGGCTATGACGCCTCTGTGTGTGTCTCGCCTGCGGTCCCAGGCAGGCTGCAGATACCACAGGGCAGCGTGGTCTTGAGGGCAGCTTCCCCCCTCCCCACTGGCCACGCTGACCTGGGCCTCCCACCCCCGACTTGGCCTGGTCCCCCTGTGTCTGGGGACCCGGGGAAGAGGGCCTGATTGTGTAAGTTTGGGGCCAGACCTCTGCTGTCGGGGCTTTCTTTGGGCTAGAGAGGGAATTTGGGCCATGGGAGTAAACAGGCTGTGTTCCTGGGAAGAACTGCCCTGGCCAGCTGCTTGGGGCTGAGGGACACAGAATCATCTGGAGGGAGGAGAGACTGCACTCAGCCAAAGGGTGCACCCTCCCATGTGCCTAATGCCTTGTCCCTGGCCTTTCATGTGGGGCTTACCTTTGCTCACAGTCACTGACCTGGTCCCTAAAATCCCTAAAGTCCCTGGGGAAGTTACCTCTGTGAACTTGGGGAACTGGGCCAGCTGTGGGGTTAGGCCAGTGGTCAGAGGTAAATACTTAACCTTTCTGAGCCAAATGTTGTGAGGGAACAGGGGGTGTCCAAACTGGACAAGAAGACTGGTGGTACATGGAGTGGGATTTGGGTTGCTCAAAGACTCCATCTGTACTAATAGTATTGACTGTGGCTCTTCACCAGAATTAACTTTAAAATTTCTGGTTGGTCGGAAACGTTCCTAGTATCATTCTAAGCCCAAGGAGAATATTTTGGGAAAAGAGAAGTCCTTATTTAGAGCTGAAAAAAAAAAATAATGTGATTCTTGCTGTTCTAGTAAATTTATCGATTCCCTATAATTTTCTTGACCCAAAAGATAACAAGCTGGGCCCCAAAAGAAGGACTTAACCACATCCTTCCCCTATGTGATCTCTTCACTACCCTCCCCTTCAAAACACAGCCTCCCAGTCCTGGCAGAAATGGTCAATGCAGCCCGCAGCTCTATGCATGGTTTCCCAACCACTCGGAGCATATAGACCCTAAATAGTTCAGGCTGGAATCTCTGGGAAGACCCTGATGTCCTTGGGCTCAAGCTCCCACAATGACATGTGATACCCCTGTGTTTATTCCCCCCAAACTTCTCCTGTTGTAGGAGGTGATTGCACTCACAGAGGGGCCAAGCTGTGAGCTTTGCTGTTATGGGATCTTTCTTCCTTTCAGATTGTCCCTTCTCTGGGCCCCACCAGCACGAGGGTAGCCATAGAGAGGATCCTGGGGTTCAACGTGGTTATGACTGAGCCCATACACGGCCCAGGTCATGGCAAAGTCAACATTACTGCAAGGCCAATGAGCTTCTTGGTCCCCTCATACTCTGAGCATTCTCTGTTCCTCACTCCTACGTGTCCTCGGGATCCATTCTCTGTCTTTCTTTGTTCTGTTCTATACCCCAGGAGGCTGACCCCCTGGACCTCATCTCTCTGGGCTCCCTGGCCTACCAGCTTCTGATTAGGTCCAGCCGGGAGAGGCACTTTCAAAGGATCAGAGAAGAAAGAGGCTGGGTATTTTTCCCTGCTCCTTTCTACTTCAAAGTACTTCTCTGGCAATAGTTCCATGCCTTTATGGCTTTCAGTTCCGATCGGGTGGCCAGCTCTTCATGGTCCCAGCTCCTGTTGGGCTCTGCTCACAATTTCTTCCCTTATCCCTTGGGCCGTAGAAGTCATGGTGGTGATGATTTCCTGCCATTTCCACACTTCATTTTTGTCCTCATCCACCTGCCAATGGACCTTTCTTCAAAGTCTCTTCATTTGACCCTATAGGGGTGAATTATATTTTCTGTTAGGGCCCTGACTAATGCACCTCACCTTCCCAATTTGCTGAATAGATAGCACTTCTCTGGCTCATAGGAGGCGTGAGTCAGGGTTCAGAGCCTTGCCGCCCATACTTCTGTTACCATCTAAGTGAGATGTGATTCCAGGTTCTGGTCCATGTGATTCCTTCTGATTAGGGAAGCTGATTTCACTCCCTCTCACCATCAGCCAGTCCCTTTCATAAGGTCCTGGTGGTGGACATTGGTGGAGTTGGTCAGGGGGACATTGCCACCAAATCTATGGCCACATAGTTACGTCTTCTTCCTGCCACATCATCAGGAAGGACTCCTGGGCATTCTCCCACCTGAAGAGGAATAGCACTAAGGGTGGAAAGCAGGTGGATATTAAACGGAAGGGAAAAGGAAGAGAGAAGCATAGAAAACTGGATGGACATCCCAGACATTAGTCAAATAAGAGGAGGATTTCCATGCTGGGCAGGAGATCACCTAGCTGCTGAGGGGAGAAGGGAGGAAGAACGTGGTGATCATGAATAAAGCCCAAACTCCTTGACGTGTATGAAATTCCATGACTTTTCCGATCTGGCTCAAACTCAGCTTTGTAGACTTCCCATGCCCCTCCCTGTGCACTCTTGCGCTGTGAGTTTCTGAGCTGCTTGCTCTCCCCCAAAGTCTCCGAGCACTCTCATGCCACCCTGCTTCTGCTATATTCCCTCTGAATAGAAGGTTCTTCTCTTTTAGATTTCTACTGCTATGTAAGAAGTATCATGGATGCAACCGCTTATAACAACACCCACTTATGATCTCCCTGTTCCTCAGGTCAGAGGTCCAGGTGGCCCCACTGGACTCTCTATTTAGAGCCTCGCAAGGCCAGAGTCACCCTGTTGGCCGGGTGGGCTCTTGTATGGGGGTTCTAGGCAAGAATCTGCTTCCAGCCTCATTCAGACTTTTAGCAGAATTCATGTCCTTGTGGCTGAAGGACTGAGGTCCCTGTTGCCTTGCTGGCTGCCAGCTGGGGCTCTCATAGCTCCTTAAATCTACCCCCATTCTTCTTCACGTGCCACCCCCCCCCACACACAATCTTCAAAGCAGCAATGGCATGTTAAGTCCTGCTTGTGCTTTAGATCTCTCTGACTTAATCTTCTGCGGCCAGCTGGATAAAAGTCTCCGCTTTGAAAGGGCTTGTGTGATTAGATTAGGTGCCCATGGATATTTCCCCTTTTGCCGCATAATCACGGGGGTGACAACACCAGGGAGTAAAGGTTCCTGGAGACCATCTTAAAATTCTGCTCACCACACCTACTCTCCTGAGTTCGAATGTTATCACAGCCGTAAAGCCTTTCTGGTCTCTTCATTCAGAATTGACTGCTCCCCTAGCACTTCACTGGCACGCCATTGGACTTCTTATCACATCGCCTAAATGAGCAATTTGAGAATAGGAATCTGTCTTATTCATCTTTGTATTTTCTTTTGTACCAACGCCTACCACTTAGTAGGTGCTCAGTGAACATCTGCAGAAAGAAAAGGAAGGGAAGGAGGGAGGTAGGGAGGCTGAACTACGTAGAGGCTATAAGGACCTAATGACAAGTACCTGAAAGGTCACAGGATATCAAGGATTCTGGGACCACTGTCCTTTTTTTTTTTTCTTTTTTAGTTTCTTCTGCATCTTCTCCCACCTTCTCCTTTTCTTCCTCCTTCCCATCCTTCCTCTTCAAACCTGATTTGGAAAGTTTTCACATTCAACACTTAATTACTATCCCAGGGCGACAAGAACTAATGTCGTCCTACCTGTGTTTCCTAGCAGAATGAAAAGAACCAATTCCAGAAGCTGATCCTGAATTGTGTAAGCCCAGTGGTCATTCCCACTCTTATAGGGCAGGGGCCAAGAGGACAGGCCACAAAGGACACAGGCTAGAAGGTGCGGGAATGTTTCCAGTTCAGCAGATATGAATCAGGCAGGGTCTCTGGATTTAGCATCAAGGTTCTGAGGGAAATGAGAAAAATGTTTTTCTATTTGGAGAATCATACTTTTCAAAAATAAGGGTGATGATTTCTTGCTTGTAGTCTACTGATCAAGGAGTGGGGGGGAGATGATCCTGTTAATACAGTGCTTCTATTTTTTGAGTAATAACGTATAGATAGCTTGCCACACACCTGAGATACGGCAAGTGGTATCAAACCTAGTGGCTTTGCTAGGTCTCAACTCCTGTAGGACTTCCAAGATGGTCCTTTCTGGTTCTTCCCATGTGTTCCAGTTTCCTCTTCTTCTTACCCTAGACCTATCGACCAAAATGGAGAGAAGCCACCCAATTAAGAAAATTCATCCTTTTTATGTATTGACCTTAAAAAAATAATAGATGTGGGACGCCCGGGTGGCTCGGCAATTGAGCGTCTGCCTTTGGCTCAGGGTGCGATCCTGGAGTTCCCAGATCGAGTTCCACATCAGGCTCCCTGCATGGAGCCTGCTTCTCCCTCTGCCTGTGTCTCTGCCTCTCTCTCTCTCTCTCTCTCTCTCTCTCTCTCTCTCTCTCTCTCATGAATAAATAAATAAAATATTTTAAAAAATAATAGATGCAATACATGTATATGATAAAAACCCAAGTGAAACAAAAAGTCAGAAAGTAAAGATTTCCCTCCATGAATCTCTCACACACCCCAACTTCCTCTTTCCAAAGGCTGTCACTGTTGTCAGTTTTTTATACCTCCTTCCAGAAAATAAAGCATGTTACCTGCATTTTAAGTTCAATCACAGTACTTCTGCCGCCAGTACATGGTCTAATTGGGGGGCTCATTTCCGTAACAATCATTTTCTCTCCTCTGAACTGTTAAGCCAATTGAGAAATGTTTAGCAAAAACATCTTCCGAGCAAATTAAAATATCGAACCTGTTTACAGTTTATGCAAGATGAAATGGGGTGTTATTTCAACTCTCCCAGGAAGCGGCTTCCTCTCCTCCACCCCATCCCCATGCCCTTCTCCTTCCCCAGTTCATCTGTCAGCCACCGGATGAAAGCAGTCAAGAAGTTCAGAAAGTCATTTTCAAGGACATTTCAATATTCTCTCTCCAGAAAATGGAAAGTGGATAAAACTATCTCCCTGGCATTTTCCCAGTCCTCCCTGATTTCAGGCCTTGGTGTATGCTTCAAGAAGGCAATTGCTGAGACATTCAGATAGGGAACAACCATGATGGAGAGGCAGGAATCCTCTCTAGTTACAAAATAACATCCTTGCTACTTAGCTACTTACATACTAATTCATCCATCAGGAGGTAATTTGGAGCATTTATTGAAGTTGTGTATGTGAGGTGTGTGTGACTCTGTTTTTATTGAGGGTGGCAACCTTCCTGTTTATAAATAAAGCTTCAGCAGAAGCAAGTGAGTCCAACACTTGGTATGACTGGCCTGAGCAAGACCTTAATTCAAAGACGTATCCTAAGATTGATCTAATGATCTAGATGTTGGGGTCAACCTGGGACAAAGGTCTCTATCTACTACTTCTGGGATCTCATCCACCCCCACTGTCATTATCTATACACCCTCACTCTGTTTACAGCCTCACGAATCATCTGGAATCTCCAATCCTCTAAATTAGTAAATAGAATCTAAAATTCATGTAGGTATACAGTCATTTATAAATGAGGCAGTGTCTCCAAAAGCACAAACAATGAAGTGCTCTGCAGATGCTCCAGGGAGCACTCAGGCTTGGAAAGCCCTGCATACTACATCTTCTTTGTGAAGAAAGAGTTCCAACATGGATCCCCACATGAAAGGCCCCGAGAAGTCCCGCATTAAAGGAATCTATTTGATATTGGGTCTATTCATTCATTCATTCATTCAAATATGTGTTGAGTTTCTACAGTGTACCAGATGTTTTTCTAGGCACCAGAGCTCTGGCAATGAATAGAACACATATAGTTTTCTGTTTTAATTGGGGGAGCAGATAACTCACTAGTAAAACTGTTAAAGATTGCAGTGAGGAGTAACTAAGTGGTGGTGGGGGGAGGTATCTACTTAAATGGCATGGTCAGGAGAGACCCTGTCTGGGGATGTGACATTTGAACTGAGATCTGAATGACCAGAAGAAGGCAGCTATGTGAAGGTCTGGGGAAAGCATCCCTGGCAAAGCAGGTTGGCAAATGCAAAGATAGTCAGCCTGGAGGGAGCCTTTGCATGTTAGGGTCTGAAAGATGGGAGGCAGGTGCACCTGGACTAGAGAGAGCCAGGAGTGGTTCAAGGTGAGATCTGAGGTGAGGAGGGGTTGGTCACTCAGGACCTTGTCACCTACAGCAAGATATTTACCCAGCATTTCCCATCATACTTGATCACAGGATACTTTTCCAGTGTAAAAATATCTGTTAACTTCCCATAGAACTAGCATGCTGGGGATCATAGTTTAAACCTGGCCAAAAACATTATCCCTTTCAGAATATTTGCATCATCCTGGAGGAATTTGTGTTCTAACAGGGGTTTATTCTAACAGAACAAAACTCGAAAGTAGAGCTGCAGACTTCCGCTAGCACATGGGAGAGTCCCTCCTTTTCTTTCCTCTTTTGAAGTTTATTTTAATGATCAAACATGTCCTGGTTGCCTTACTTTAAACGTTTATGGGTGGTTGTTTATGTAACGTTGGTAATGTAGTATATTTATGTGTGTTATTCTAATTTTTGTAAGTTTTAAATATTTTAATGCCAAAGCTTCTTGAATGTTGGCTTTTCTATTATATCCTAAAAAGTTTTGAAATCAGTGCCATAGATAGAGAGATAGAGAGAGAGAGAGAAGGGAGGGACAAGCCAATTATGATTCTTCCATGTAGATGAGAGGAGAGTTAGAGAGATAGAGAATTTTCAGCTATCACCAGAGAGGTGAAGATTAAGGCCACCAAGGAGAGAACAAGTGAATGGGCATGAGCCCAGGAAAAGGAATTGAAGTCAAAGGTCAGGAAGAGTCTCGAGACTAGTGCAAGAATGTGGCACTGTGGGGAATTAGTGAAAAATAGTATAGAATGTTCTCGCCACTCATGGGCCTGTTAGGACCTGGACAAGCTCCCCATATCTGGGGAGATTTTAGGTTAACTTCTTGAAATACCATTTTGATGCCAAGGTGGTGGAAGTGACTGTAGGAGGGTAATAAATTTGGGGGAAAGGACTATTTCAGAGTCCAGAAAAGTAAACAAGAAATAGTTTTACCATGAAAAAGAATGTAGCTTTCAAAACAAAACAATATTAAGATTTAAAAAAAAACACAGGAATAATATCTGACATTTATTGAGTGCTTGCTACATTTCAGACAACCTGCCAAGTGCTTTGTGTGCATTTTTAATTTAATGTTCATGACGTATTTTGAAGTAGGGAAAAATTATCCCTATTAATAAACGAAGAAGCTGGGCATTTGGGTGGTTAAATAAATAGCTGAACGTGGCAGTTGTTAAATATCTGGTCTGAGAGTCAGACTTAGATAAGTTTGAGTCCAGGCCCATAATACTTAATCATGACTCCATGCTGTTAAAACACAGAGGCAAAACACTGATTGTGAAATTTTGAGTTTGAAGGTAAGTTGGGGAAAAGGAATCTTAAGTCAGGATACAGTCCTCTAAACTAAAGTTGTGGGATGCCTGGGTGGCTCAGCGGTTGAGCGTCTGCCTTTGGCTCAGGTTCTGATCCCGTATTCCCAGGATCAAGTCCCATATCGGGCTCCTTGCATGGAGCTTGCTTCTCCTCCCTCTGCCTGTGTCTTTGACTCTCTTTCTGTGTCTCTCATAAATAAATAAAATCTTTAAAATAAATAAATAAATAAATAAATAAATAAATAAATAAATAAATAAAGTTGTTGTCATTTTAAAAAAAGATTGATTTATTTATTTGAGAGGGGGAAGAGGTGGAGGGAGAGAATCTTCAAGCACACTCCCCACTGATCATGGAGCCCAATGTGGGGCTTGATCTCAAAACCTTAGATCATGACCTGAGCTAAAAGCAAGAGCTGGACATGTAACCAACTGAGCCATCCAGGTTCCCTTCTAAACTTTTTTCTTGTTTTGAGAGGGAAAGAACACAAACAGCAGAACAAGAAGCCTGGGATGCTGTGAGTGGGCAAGAACCCACAAAAGAAGGCAATCTTTTGGCAGCCCGGGTGGCTCAGCGGGTTAGCGCTGCCGTCAGCCCAGGGTGTGATCCTGGAGACCCAGGATCGAGTCCCACGTTGGGCTCCCTGGATGGAGCCTGCTTCTCCCTCTGCCTGGGTCTCTGCCTCTCTCTCTCTCTCTCTCTCTCTCTCTCTCTCATGAATAAACAAATAAATAAAATATTAAAAGAAAAGGAAAAAAAACAGTATCAGTACATCAGAAGCCCTCTGAAAACTCCTGCCCTGATGGTTCACCATCATTCTAAACTTTATTTTAATCATTTCTTTGTCTTTGTGGTTTTGCCAACTGTGCATTTAACCCTAACAATTAGGTGATCCAATATTGCATGTTTGGGACATGAAATAAATGAAACCATTCTATACATATCCTTCTGTCACTTGTCTATTTGGCTCAATATTTTTTAAATTCACCCATGTGGAATGTGCTGTTGCAGTGTCTTCATTTCTCACTGCCATATGGTATTCCACTTTTTTGGACATACCACAGTTTATCTATTCATTATATTATTGATGGATTTCTGTTTTTCATTTGTTTGTTTTTTTGCTATTACAAATAATTTTTAAGTGAACATTTTTGTACCTATCTCTTAGTGCTCATGAATAAGATTTTCTCTGGAAACTACCTATCTTAAATGAAAACTACCTTATCTTAAACTTACCTATCTTAAATTCCCACAAATGGGAATTTGAGCATATTAAACCTCACTAGGTAGTAATGAGCTCTTCCTTATGGTAGCTCTAATTTGCTCTGCCTTCAGCAGTGAATGAGAGTTCTGATTGCCCCACATTTTTGCTAAAAATTGAGATGACTGACTTTAATTTGGGGGATGTGAAGTGATATTATATTGTGTTTTTTTTTAATTTGTGGTTTTAATTTGCATTTCCCTAATTACTAATGAAGTTGGAGTTTTCCTCCTCATATATTTATGGACCCTTTGTGTTTACTGTGAAATGCCTATTCAAGTCTTCTGATCATCTTTGCAATTGTTTGTATTTTTCTTATTGACTCATGGTTGTTCTTTATATATCTTTGATACTGATCCTTTATTGGTTATCTGTATGGCAAGTATCTTGTTCCACTCTTTGGCTTTTATTTTTATTATTTTGATGGTGTCTTTTTATAGATAGAATTTCTTCATTCTAATGCAATCAAAATTGTTAGTCTTTTTTTTCTTTTAGTATTTTTCTTTTACTCTTTTTTTCTTAAGAAATTCCCCCTTTTAAACATTTAATAAACTTTTTATTTTTGAATAGTTTTAGATTTATAGAAAAGTTGCAAGAATATTAGAGACAGTTCTTAGGTACCCCATGCCCTATAAACATTACTATAATCCATTTGTCACAACTACTAAACCAATATTGGTACATTGTTATTATCTAAAGTCCATATTTTATTCAGGTTTCCTTATTTGTCCTGTTCCAAGATCCCATCCAGGAAAAGACATTACATTTAATTGTTAAATCTCCTTAGTCTCTTCCAGACTATGACAGTTCCTCAAACATTCCTTGTTTTTTTTTTTATGACATTGACAGTTTTAAGGAATACTGGTCATGGACCATGTAACATGGCCTTCAACTGGGTTTGTTTAATGTTTCTTTCATGTTAGACAGGAGTTATGGGTTTTCAATAAGAGGACTACAGAGGTAAAATACTATTTTCATCATACCTTATTAAAAGTATATGCTATAAACATTACTTATCACTGAAGATGTCAACCTTGATCACCTAGCTGAGGTAGCTTTTGCCAGGTTTCTCCACTGTAAAGTTAACATTTCTCACCCCTTTCCATACTGTACTCTTTAGAAAGAAGTCATACTGTGTGTGCCATACTTAATGAGTATGGAGTCATGCTCCATCTCCTTTAGAGAGGAGTATCTATAAATTAATTTGTTATTTTTTGGTATGGAAGAGTTGTCTAGTTTTCCCTACTTATTTACTTATTCAATCACTAATTAATATTTACTTATTTACTGTGGATATTCATTTATAGAACATGGGTTGTGGGAGACAAATTTCTCACTTTTGGAGAGGGAGGTTACAGACAAGCAAGTTAACAAGGCTGGAATAAACCACATGGTTCTGAATGAGAGCTGGAGACCTTAACATGAATTCATGCTTAGCTTAACATAAATCCTGATGGATGGAAATAGAAATACTTATAGATGATCATATATACATATATGATATACACACGTGTACTTCCTAACTCTGTCTGCTGAGAGGGTCTACAATACCCCAACAACAATAGGCAGACCCAGTGCCCAGATCCAAGTATCTTTGGAGGAATGGCTGATTCTAGCACTGGGTAGGAAACACGTGAGATGAGCCTAGAACATCTTATGATACCAAAAAAAAGTAAGGATGTGCTCAAAAGCCCCCATAATGATGGGGGTATGTCAAAGGGACACAGAAGCCTTCAGAGCTCTGCATGGCCAAAGGTAGAACAATTTGAGCAACAAAATAAATGATGGTCTATTGGAGTATAAAAGAAGGTCCCAGAGTATATATCAATATATCAATATTCTCCTATAGTATCTTCTACAAGTTTTCTAGGCTTGTATCTTTCTATTTAAGCCTTTAATCAACTTGCAATGAATTTGTGTGTACTGTTTTTTTTTTAATTTTTATTTATTTATGATAGTCACACAGAGAGAGAGAGAGGCAGAGACATAGGCAGAGGGAGAAGCAGGCTCCATGCACCGGGAGCCCGATGTGGGATTCGATCCCGGGTCTCCAGGATCGCGCCCTGGGCCAAAGGCAGGCGCTAAACCACTGCACCACCCAGGGATCCCCTGTGTCTACTGTTTGAAGTGGAGATATGATTGAATCTTTTTCCATGTGGATAACCAATTTTCCAGCTTCTTGTTTTGAATAGTCCCTTCTTCCCCCCCCACCTCCTCACCCACTAATATGCAATATCCACTCTGTCACAACTAATGTGTGGGTTTGTGTTTCAATTCTGATATCTTGGTCTAATTGTCTTTCTCTGTCTTTCACACATTGCTGAATTTGGTTTGCTAATATTTTGTCTGAGACTTTTCTGTATATTGATGAATGAGATTAGCCTGTAATTTTCCTTTTTTATACTGTTTCTGCCTGGTTTTAGTATCAATGCTATACTAGTTTAATAAAATGAGTTGAGAGATGATCTTTCTTAATCTATTGTCTATAAGTGCATGAGATTGAAATGATGGGGTCCTTGAGTGCTTTCTAGGATTAACTATGTGTATCAACTCCTGTGTCCTACATCACATCCTTTTGGCTCTCCTTTTATTCCAGCTATTGCAGTGACAACCAGCTTCATACAGGTGCAACCTGATGGCATGTGGTCTCAGCTGCCCCACCTATCTGTCACTTTCTGTCCTAAAGCTTTTCAACCACTGCTGTGAGGGGAGCTTGGAGAAACCCGTAGCACTTGAAGGTTTGCAAACCTGGAAGTTCAAGAAAGTTAACATCCTTTGGAGCAAACCTTGACAAACAAAGGGTAGAAGGTGGGGGATAAATTCTTTCCATCCCTTGGGCAAACAATGTTAAGATACATTCCACTTAGCAATGTTGAGCCTTAGTTGTCTGTAGTGGTGACACCATTGTGTTGGCTGTTTCTCTTTCTGTGTTTCACTTTTCCTGGTTCCCCAATCCCCAAATTAAACACCACACTTTACAAAATAACCATCTACACTTAAGCCATGGACTTGGGCTCTACTTTCTGGGGGCACCCAGACTACCTATAATTAAGTTGTTTGGTCTGGTAATTTATTGGTGGGAACATTTTAAACCATCAATTCAATCCTTTTTCTCCAATGCTTAATATAACTATCCCAGTTTCTATTTCTTCTTTAGTTAGTTTTAGCAAATTGTATTTTTTAGGCGTTTATCCACTTCCACAACTTCAAATTTATTGACATAAAATTGTTTATGATATTTTCTCAACTGTTTAATTTCCATAGCATCTCTAATGAGATCCTTTTATTGGTTCCTTTGCATCATCTTTATTTTGTCTGTATTAGTCTTGCCATAAATTGTCTATATTATTAGTTGTTTTAAAGACCCAGCTTTTGATTTTCTTGATTATTCTTTTACATATTTCTCAACTTAGTTTTTACTTTTATTTTTTTTTCTTTTCTTATACTGCTTTATGGGTCATTTTGCTTTCCCACCCCCCAACTTCTCAAATAAGATCCTTCATGAATGAATTCTGAGCTTTGAATTTTTTCTAATGTAAGTATTTGCAATGCTCACACATGGACTCTGCAGCCAGAGTGGCCGAGTTGGATTCCTGGTTCTGCTACTTGCCTGCTGTGTGGCTTCAGGTTGTTCCCCTGTGCTTCAGTTTGCTCATTGACACCTGCCTCAAGTGTTGTTGTGAGAATTAAATGAGTAAAATATGTAGAGCACATAAAACAATGCCTGGCATAGCAAATGCTAAGTGCTAGTATTGTATATTACCTCTAAATACTACTTTACCTGCTTCTGTAAGTTTGGAATACATAGTGTTGTTAATGATTATTAAGCTCTATGTATTTTCTCTTTTATATTATAATTTATTCTTAAAAAGTATGTTTTAAAATTTCTAGTTGTAAAAGTTTTTTCCTGAGCTTTTTGTTATTAACTACCGTGTTCATCAATATTTCCAGTGTTCCCCTCTTCCTGGACCTTTGGGAGGATTACAGTTTGCTGACCTGTGACATTAGTCACAGCTAAGAGACTTACTTTGGTCAATGGATTGTGAGTAGAAGTATTGAAGAAAGCAGCATGCAATTCTCCATGCTCTTTCCCCTTCTCCATGCTTACTTCCCCAGGGATTGGAGAAACACATATTGAGATGCAGATGTCATCAGATAAGAACAGTTTGGAACACTGAGCCCCATAATATAGGCAGTTACCCTGGAGGACAGTCTATTACCTTGAGCAAGAAGTAAATGTCACCATGTCAAACTCCTCAAGTTTTGATGTTGTTACTACAGCATGAGCTATACTATTCTATCTGATATTATTTCTGTTCTAATTGAATTATGGTCAAAGCATACAATCTGTCTGAAAGCAATCTTTTAAAGCTGTTGAGATGAGCTTTATGGACTAATGTGGCAGATTTCCATAAACATTTCATGTAGGGCCTGCAAAGAGTGTTTATTCTCTAATTGTTGTGTGCAATGTTCCTTTAATGAACATTAGATCAAGCTTGTTAGCTGTCTTCTTATCCTCACTGAGTTTTTATGTCCTTAGTCTATCACTTCCTGAGAGAGATGTTAAAATCTCCATTATGACAGTGGATTTACCATTTACTTATCATCCTGTTATTTCATTCCATATTTTTGAGGTTACATTATTAATGCATACACATATAGAATTATTTTAGCTTCTTAATTATTGTCCATATCTTTATCTTACTGGGCTACATTCTAGATAATTTTTCAGTTCTGATTTCCACCTTACTAATTTTTTCCTCAGCCATGTCTAATCTGCTATTTAATCAATCTACTGAGTTTTAAGATTCAATACTTACTACTTTTTATTTATAGAAATTCTTTTTGGTTATTCTCCAAGTCTGATTAGTTTTTTATAGTCTCTTATTCCCTGATCAATTTTTTGAGCTTCTTCTTCATTTCTTTAAGCCTATTAAGCTTACCTATCTTATATTCTGTGACTAAAAATTTAAACAACTGGGGGCACCTGGGTGGCTCAGTGCATTAAGCATCTACCTTCGGCCCAGGTCAGGATCTTAGGTCAGACTCCTTGCTCAGTGGGGAGTCTACTTCTTCTTCTCCCTCTGCCCATCCCCTCCTCTCTCTCTCGCTCAAATATATAAATAATCTTTAAAATATAGGCATATAAAGATTTTGTGGACCTTTTCTGCTGATTTCCACTCGGTGTGCTTTTTTCTAGGTGTATTTTGTGACTTAGACTATGAGCTATACATTTCCTTGAAATTTCACCCATGACAAGTCTTTGAGTGCTGCGATGAGGATGAGTTCCCAAAGAAAGGATTTACTTATGATTCAGCCAGTTACCTAAGTAGTACCAACTTAAGATCAATTTAAAATTTCTGCACGAGGGTTTTTTTTTGTTTGTTTTTGTTTTTGTTTTTCTTGTTTGGATCACACAGCATATGAATTTGCACTACAAACCTGGGGGTGCCAGTCTGGCTTAGATGGTAGAGCATGGGCTACAAACCCAGGTTTGTGGTTGTGAATTCTTTTTTTTTTTTTTAAGATTTTATTTGTTTATTCACGAGAGACACAGAGAGAGAGAGGCAGAAACATAGGCAGAAGGAGAAGCAGGCTCCCTGCAGGGAGCCTAATGCGGGACTTGATTCCAGGACCTCAGGATCACGACCTGAGCCAAAGGCAGACACTCAACCACTGAGCCACCCAGGTGCCCCAATGTGGTTATGAATTGTGAGGGGATATTTATTATTTTTCCTTCCATCTGGAATGACTCAGATCAATTTCCTTACTGTTTCCTTCTGTGTGAAGGTCTATTTCTCATTCTCCTTACACAGAGTTTTGGGGTATACCCTTTGAGGGCCCAACTCTATGCAGGATAATACCTTGGCTGTATCTCTTGTCCACATACACTGTGAAGCTACCAGTATAAAAGCTCAAGGTTCCCAGGATTCTAAAGATACTCTTGGAGTGAAGACTGTCTTTGGTCCTTGCTCACCAATCTCTGCTCCTGCTTTCATTTTATTTTGAGTTCCTCAGATTTCTTTTTCTTTTTTCTTTCTTTCTTTCTTTCTTTCTTTCTTTCTTTCTTTTTCTTCTTCTTCTTTCTTCTTCTTCTTCTTCTTCTTCTTCTTCTTCTTCTTCTTCTTCTTCTTCTTCTTTTTGGTGCCAGCTTGGTGATACATTTAAGGTTAAATGTTGTTTAATTAAAATTGTTGTTGCTAAAACTGTTATTTTAGCTGAGAGGGTCATTCAGGGTATCTAATCCATTGTACTGTTAGAAATGAAACATCTTTTTCAAGGCTGGGGTTGAGATGAAGGTAATGCAACCTTGACACATACAATTCTTTGTCAATTGTTCTGGTTCCAACACCACTTGTCCTCAAATGCCCTCTATTTGTCGGGTGTATGCTGTTTGGGAGAAAGAAACATGGCAATAAAACCTTAATTATTGCAGATCAAATGTCAACGGATAGTCTAATTCAGTAAGATAACAAGTGATTAGAGGGGAAGCTATTATTAATCACAAAGCAAGGATTGTGTCTACTTGCATTCAGGGCTTTGACAAGGAAGTAAACCAGCTGCAGGCATCAAATCAGCCTATCTGGCAGATTGCAATGTCACAACTGACAAGGGTATACCGAATCAGTCCAAAGTTTAAGTCTCAAGGAATGGGGGAGGAAATAGGGGAGGGGAAGGTGATGTAGAGACATTCTCTAGAGTTCCAGTTCCCAACATGGTCAAAGTGGTTGAATTACTTTAGTCATCTCTAGGAAGCAACAGTGGAGATTTTGACATTTGCTTTTGGGATTTGCTTCTGATTCCTGTCAAGATCAAGCATAAGGCTCCTGTGGTGAGGAAAAGAGGACAAGAAACTGGGATATTGAGATTACTTTGATGGTGTAGAACACAGACTCAGTTGCAGTTATTCATTGCTCTGGGTCCAGCATCCTGTTCAGAACCTCTATCCCAACCCAGTGAGGAGCCAGCCAATAGCGGGCACGTTCATGATGGGGCAACTGAACTACTTGTTTTAGTGTTTTCTGTCGACCTATCCTTACCCATGTTTTGGGTTTCACTAGAGGGAAAGGCACAGAGAATGCAGGGAAGTGCCGGTAACTAGAATATTATTCTCCTATCTGGGCATGTCAACGTCATAGACTCACTAACCATCAGCTCTTAAACTCCTCACCACTTGACAGATGAGGAGATTGGTGATGAATAAAGTACAGAGATATATGAGGTAAGCTGGGAGCAGAAGGAGGTCAGGAAAGGAAATTCTTAGGAGTACTTGGCTTGTCTAGAGAGAGAAGGGTGGAGAGGACGGTTATGGGTAAGATGTGCCACTGAGGTGAGGCCTGTGAAGAGGAATTGAAACCCCTGGTGGTTCAGGCCTCTTCATCATGCTCTTTCTGGGCTTGGCCACTACCACTCAGAGGTCAAGCTGGACACCCTGGCTCTAGCAACCCTGAGTGACAACTATCCTTGAGAATGTGGGTTGAAGGAAGGTGGTGGCCAAGTGAAGAATGTAAAGGCTACTCTTCTACTCCTAATTACCCACAAGTGGTCACCACAACCTTTCCTGCTAGTAGCCAGTGCCAAGAGAGCATGTCCTGTTTGCCTCTCTGTTTTAGTCTGTTGGGGGCCTGTGGCATCAGACTATGGGCAGCTCTGGTTCCAGACACAGTCCACAGTAGGTTCTACCTGAATCTTGCCTCAGGTTTTGCTTTTCCTGCTCTTCTCCTGCTCTCCTTTGAGCCAAGTGGATCAAAGAATGTAGTTTCTTAGCCTTCAAGGGATTCTCACTCTCATATACAGTGTGCCTCCATTTCTTCACAAAGTAGAGGAGAGAGGAGGCACAGGGTGATGCAGAGTGAGACCTGGATTTCATGGCTGTCGATTTGGCCTCTGGTCCCTGCCTTGTAACTCAGCAATTGTACACTTGGATGGGTCACCTGAACTTGCTGAATCCTCGCAGTCTAAAACCTACTTCTCTGTTCTCTAGTGCAGATGTCTACAAGGAAGGATGGACCACATGATCTACTAAGTACAGGAGGACAGTGTTAAAGGCTTTCTGTTTTTGTTTTTTATCCTTTAAAAATGAAGCTTTAATACATTTAATATACAGATTGACACCAGCACCCTCACTTGGTCCTTTTATAAGACTGCCACGTGTGAGGTATGTTGAATGAAGTATCCGAATGGAAAGATGGAGTGTCAGGGAAGTGAGTGAAGAGCTTCAAGAGTATCAGGAGCATCATTTGAAACATGAAATATTATTATTTGAAATACTTACATTTGCTAATGTTGATAAGGAATCCCACCATAATGTATAGTGTGACTTGAGCTATGAGCTAATGATAGAACTTTAAGAATCATATTCATGTATAGGGATGGCAACTTTTTTGCCAATAGGTATTTATAATCAAAATATCTAGAGACCACTTTTTTGGCTATAAGACATGTGGATGATACAAAGCAACATGACACCACTATCGAAACTCTATTGGAAGTGGAGGTGGACACCAGAAACAACAGTTTCAACAATGGTAGCATTTTTAATGACAAAGGACAATGAGGCACATACAACAAAGGGGCATCCATGCTATGCAGTGTTTGTCCTAGGCCAGAGGCCAAAGGCAAAGGAGAAGAGCTGTCAACAGCCACATCTTTCTGGAGTTGGGGCCCCAGGGGAGAGTTGTTTAATGCATTCCTGGACTGCTTACGGAATGTCCTTCCTGTTCCTCTGGAGAAAGAAGCAGGCGTGCCCAGGATGAGGCTTGTGGGGCTTCTGTTCACTGGTATGAAGGAAAAGGAGCTCTTTGCTTAATTGCCTTAGGAGACTCCCCTCTGTGGAATCGGGGCTTCTTTTGAGAACAGTCAGCTTTCCCCTACTGACCTTTGTAGCAGTGATGTGACTGCCCGTGCTCTCACCTGCTCCCAAGACACCTACTCCTATATGCCATGGGGCCCTCCGTTCACCTCCCCTACTAGGCTCTCCCACAAGACACTCTTCATTAGAGGAGCAGAATAAGAGGACTAGGGGTTAGGGGTCTCTTTATTTCCTTCTAGAGTGATTGTAGTTGTTGCAAAACTTACAGTCACAGGCAATTGTAGATGGGAAAGGACCTTGAGCTTCTAGTTTATTCTGTTGGTCTCTATGGTTGGGGTTGGGGCTTGAAGAGTCATCATTGTCTGCTGGGGTTTGGATGGGAGCCCAGCAAATACCTGGGAGCCTGGGAGAGCTCGGAGCTGCCTCTGTTTGGAGGTGCAGGTGGGAGTCTATACCCTCCTTCATCCGGCCCCTAGGCTCTGCTTTACCCTGCCAGCAGACACTGTGTGTGGGCCAGTAGGCTGGCAGCCTAGGGCTCAAGGATGTTGGAGCAGGTGGGAAAGACAAGCGCCAAAAGCCCAGGGGATGGAGACATGAGCTGGGCTACTGGGAATGGAGCCCTGGAGCCAGATGAATTTGGATTGAATAACCATCTGTGCTCTACTCTTCCCGGGCAGGCCAACTCTGTGGACACTCACTTATGACATTGCACACAACTCCTCCAGAGCTGTCCTGTTCTGAAGTCAGGATTTCTGAGACGCCATAAAACTTCCTAAGGCAAAAAGAACCCCTTGACGCTGGAAAACACAGGAGCATGGTAAGATAGCTGAGCTAAGGCCACAAAAATTGAGTGGATACATGTGTCTCAGTGACCTACCCTGACCATGTGGCCTTGGAGACAGAATCCTCCAAAGCCTTGGAGCCACCATGGAGTCACTACAGAGTTCTGAGGGTGCTCTGTGTAAGCCACGCTGGTCTCTCAAAGGCCTTTCCAGGAATCTCATGGTGCAGGTTCTAAAGGAGGGGATCCCATGCTGAGAGGGACTTTCCAAACTTTAGGTTAACAATTTGTTGTTGGTTGTGAAGTCAGTTTGATGGCTCCCCAAAAGAAAGACAGAAAGACAGAAGGCAGGCAGGCAGGCAGGAAGGATGGAAAGAAGAAAGAGAAGGGAGGGAAGGAGGAAAGAATGGGGAAAATAATAGAAAATAATGCAGGGCATCTCTTGTTTCATAAAACATATATATGCATGGGTATACTAGGTCATGATAAATACTTATTTGTTACTATGGGTTGCAGTTAAAAATTTGAAAAACACTGTCCTGGGAAGACCCTTTTGTTCGGGTTGCTTTCACTGCTTACAGCTTCTTCCATTTATTCATTCCATTTTCACCATCTGGAACATAAACAGAGCGAACATTCCCAGCATGGGTTAGAAAAGACAAATGAGTTAACCTTTCTGGACTTCATGTTTTTTAATCTCTAAAACAAGGGAACAGAAAGGATGCCTGGTGGCTTCTGTTTCTATGAATCCATGAATCTCTGTGTCTCTCAGAATGTTCTTTGGGGGCCCCCAGGATGGCTCAGTCGGTTAGGTGTCTGCCTTCCGCTCAGGTCATGATCCCAGGGTCCTGGGATGGAGCCCCACATTGGGCTCCCTGCTCAGCAGGAAGTCTGCTTCTCCCCCTCCCTCTGCCACTCCTCCTGCTCTCTCTCTCAAATAAATAAATAAAATCTTTATAAAAAATAATGTTCTTAGGGAGTTTGCTGAGAGTCTTTCCTTCATTTCCATCATGCCCATAACTCTAAAATATTTAAGGAGGAAAAGAGCCCTAAAAAAATGGAAAGCAAATAGTTAGATGGGAGTGCTCCGGGGAGTTCAAAGGGCACATTTTTATCTGGAGTGTAGCCTCTGAACAGCTTATAAACCTCTGTCCGTGGGGACAGGGTCTCTGGGAACCTCACAGGGACAACATGGTCCACTCCAGCTCTGGCACCATGGTAAGAAGTTCAGAGAATGCCAGTCAGCCTCCAAAGGAGAGTGCAAAAGTGCAAAAAAGGGGAGCTCAGGGGATGCCTGGGTGGCTCAGTGGTTGAGCACCTGCCTTCAGCCTAGGGTGTAACCCTGGAGTCCCAGGATCGAGTCCCACATCGGGCTCCCTGCATGGAGCCTGCTTCTCCCTCTGCCTGTGTCTCTGCCTCTCTCTGTGTCTCTCATAAATAAATAAATAAATAAATAAATAAATAAATAAATAAATAAATAGGAGCTCATCAGCTGAGGATTGGCTACAGGCCTGCCTAGGCCACCGTAGACACCAGAAGCCTGGTAGAGAGGTCGAGAGGCCAGGCTTTGCCTTTCCCCAGATTTTGTGAAATGAAGTGCACAGGGGTGACCTCAGCCTGGCACTTCTGGAATCCTTCCTCCCAGCCAGATCATACCTGGAAGGGCTCTTTTGTTTCTCTACAGACCTTTGGGTCTATAGCACTACAACATGGCAACTAGCACAGAGCAAGTGCCTATGAGATATTCTCTGATGTATTGACAAAAACACGATGTGAACAACCTGGAAGGACCACCACCCCTCCTGGGGACAAGTGAGAATATAAGAAATGTTAACTTCAGGGAAAAGGAAGAGAAAATTAGTGTTTTCTGTGGAGGTTCTAGAACATGTGTCAAGTCGCAGTCAAGCTAGAGGAGTTCAAAGCTACTCTGTAGCACAGGAATGCTGACTGTCATCAAAGTCTTCAAGAGAACAGGGTCTGGAGAGAGCAACCACCCTTCCTATCCCTGGCTCAGACGATGTAGGATCAGGAGCTGATTATTGATTACAACAAAACTGGGAGAAGTGAATCTCACGGATTCTTGCCTTTCTATTTCCACAAAACGACATTCCTAAGAATAAAGCTGAGGTGAAAGACCCATCTTTGTTCAATGTAAATACAAGCTGGCTCATTTTCAGGTGGTCAACCTTGCCATAAAGACAACACTTGGGATGCCTGGTGGCTCAGTGGATTGGCGCCTGCCTTGGTCCAGGGTGTGATCCTGGAGTCCTGGGATCGAGTCCCACATCCAGCTCCCTGCGAGGAGCCTGCTTCTCTCTCTATCTCTCTGTCTCTGTCTCTCATGAATAAATAAATAAAATCTTAAAAAAAAAAAGACAAGACTTGCTACAAAGCCCAGAGAACTGACAGTTATTTTGGCCAAGAGATGTCACCAGAGTTCTGACAGGAGAGAAAAAAGCAGACAGAGGATTGGTCTGGAGACACAGATGAGAGAGAGCAGTTCAGGTGTTGGGGGAAGATAAAAAGAACTTGGTTAGGGACAAGTGATAGAGCTGATGGGAGCACAACATGTTGGGGACTCAGATGACTTCTATGATCTACAATTCTGGGTTATCTAGATCGTGGTCTAACAGGTGAAAAACCCGTGGAAATAACTGGGGTTTTTTTTTGAGAGACACCATGAAACAAAGGAAAGTGTATAGAGAAGACCTAGATTCAAGTTCTTGTCACTCCCAAACTGCCAAGAACTTTAACAACTCTGTCCCTGATGGTGCAACAGGGAGAGTTATTTTCTGCTCTCCCTGACTCAAAAAGTGGTGATGAATGGCAGATGAAGAGTTGTGAAAACGGACCAATAGTCAATGGTTATGGAATACTCACTAGTCATTTTCTACCACTTTTTGATGAGGTTTATTTATTTATTGATTGATTGATTGATTGATTGATGAGGTTTATTTTTAAGATGCCAGGTTCACTCATCTGGCCAATAAAGCACCACAAAAGTGACTTCTTACAGAGGCTCATGGAACTTCCTGAGAAGGTCCCATGGTCCCATGGTATCGGTTATTAGAGATCTCCTCTTATATTTTTCCTCCCATGAGAATCACTGCTGAATTTCCCATGATGCTCTGGGCAAGGGGATTCTTTCCTTTATTTTCATTACAAGCAGGGAGTCCATTCATCCTTCTGGCAGGATCTTCAAACGGGCACTTCCTTCCATCTACTTCTCGGAATAGACGGTCCATCCCCAAATTCAACCATCCCCAAATTCTCTTCTATTTTTTTTAAACCTTTCCAGGTTTAAAGTTTCCATGATCGTCTCTCCGTGAACTGTGTCAGTGCTTAACAAATTTTGCTGTTTGATGGTTCTTCGTTCTGTTCAGCCTCAGCCCATTTCTCTTAATCCACTTACTGAGTTTGAGAGGGGCTGGTTGCCATACAGTCCAGCATGACTGTTCCATAAATGGTTCAGAGGCATTATTAGCAGACTGGCTGGGCATTATTAGCAGACCGTCCTTCATTGAGTAGCTGTGTAATGTTGGGCAAATCACGAAATCTCTCCATGCCTCAATTTTCCACCTGTTCAGCGTAGCCCTGCGAGCCATGGTTCCCTCCCCTGCCTAGAAGAGCTCACCAACCGCTGGATGGCTTTGTGGGCATCTCCATTAGAGAATATCATGCTGCAACGACCATTTATTTGTACATTCTCCCCCTGGCCTGGGAGCTCTAAGGAGGGGACCACATTTTTTCATCTGTCCTCTAGCACCTACAGTGGTCCCTAGCGCATAGTCAAGGAAACAGAGTAATTTCTAGGCAAAATTTCCTATGGTTTATTTTCCCCATCTACCTACAGTTCCAGGTCTCATGATAGACTCTTTAACTCCTCTCTTCACAGCAGTGTCATATGGGGCGGGGGGCCTGAGGACCAGGTCCCAGGGAAGCTGAGACTAACAATGCTCATTGGATGAGGTTTGCAACGGGGCCGAGAACTTGATCAGCAGCGCGGTCGCAGCGAGGGGACTTGGGGCGTGGAGTGGGGGGACGACAGGGCTCCGGGCTCCACTGGGGCCGTTTATCCGTTTGCTTTTTTTATTCTTTTTTTTTTAATTTTTTAAAATTTTATTAATTTAGCGTGTGGCTTCGGGCTGGGCTCCCCGGAGCTCCGCAGAGGCACCGCGACGGCTAGCGGCACCCGGGATTTCCCACGAGCGCAGAGGGAACGGAGGGTGCCCGCGGCAGCCCCGCGCGGGCCGGCCCAGGGAGCGGGTGACGCACCTGGAAGAGGCGTCCGCACCTGCGGGGCAGAACCCGGGCGGCGGGGGGCGGGCGGACGCAGCGCAGGCTAACGCGGGCGGAGCGTGAATCCGCCCCCGCACCGAGGCCAGAAGCCCGCCGGGCCCCGGGCGCCGCAGGCGAGGAGGACGGCCCCGGGCACGGCCTCCCACCTGCGCATCCCGAGGCGGGGACGTGGGTCCCTAAGCAGCCCGCGCGCTCGCCGGGCCAGCAGGCACTCTGGGCGGGGCCACGGAGGGGGCGGGGCCTGGGAGGGGCGGGGCCACGGAGGGGGCGGGGCATGGGAGGGGCGGGGCCAGGTGCTGGGCTGTCTCTGCTTGTCAAAAGGCAGCGGCCGAGCGGGAGGCGCCGGGAGCGCGGAGCAGCGTGCCCACCGCGGACCAGGTGCGGACCCCGCGCGGCCGGGAAGGCGGGGGTGGGCGGGGGGTCCCAGGATCCGGCCTGGACCGGGGGCGGGGCGTCGGGGGTCCCGGCCGGGAGGGTCCGGGCGCACGCACGCCAGAGTCTAAATCGCAGCAGCAAACTTGGCTCCCGGGGATCTGGGCTGTCGTGCCATGCGGCAGAGGCGCGGACGGCGGGGACAGGGAGGTCGGAGAAGGAGCTCCAGCGCGTGCCTCCGCGCTCAGGCAGTCCACGCACACTTGCTCCGCTAGCACAGTGCTCAGCACTTGGGCAACAAGAAGCATTTGTTTCCTTCCTCTGTTGGGGAGCCTGCGCATGGAGTGGAGGAATAAGAAAGGGAGAGCGGCCGTCGGGGTGCCGAGGTCTCGGGGGGGGGGGGGGGGCTGGGGGGGGTGTGCGTAGCCTTGTCATCTTCTGGGAGCTGTGTAGGGTCACCTGCGGTGGTGGAATTGGATCTTTCAAGTAGAGTTTTTCCTTTCCTTTCTTTTCTTCTCCAAACCACCAATGATTTTAGACCTGATTGGCCCTAATACCCTGGATTTAGTTTTTTTTTTTTTTTTCTTTTCAGGAGAGCCTAGCCATAGCTGTTGAGAGGAACTCAGGCGCAAGCACCTAATGGAGGAGGGGGCTCAGGGAGTAGTTTCCGTCTGGGGAGTGAGGGGTCCCACATCTGTGGGTGGTGGGGGGAGAATTCAGAAGTATCTAGGAGGGAACAACGCGTGATCTGGAGGGAGCAGTGGACACTGCCCCCCCCCCCTCCATGGACCACTGAGGCTGAGACCCAGACTGCCTGGGCTGGGAGAGCACTGGGTCTCCCAGCAGAGGCCCTTCCCGCATCTCCTCCTCCTCCTCCTCCTCTTCCTCCTCCTCCCTGCGGTGAGTGAGTCAGCCTCCTGTCTGGGCTCAGTTGCAGCCAGAGGGGCCAGAGCCCAGGCAAGCAACTGGGCAGGCATTTTCTGAGCATTGCAGAAGCTCTCCTGGGCAGAGTCAGCTCCACTCCAGCTCCCCGCTGGAAGGCTGTCTTCCTCGTGGCCGGTGGTGGCCACTCCTGCGAAGGGGACACCCAACACAGCAATGATTATGGGATGGCTGTGGTAGGATTCCAGAAAGGGTTGACTGTGAAGAGATTGTGGATTTGTAAATCCACCCCTCTTCTCCTTCTCCCAGGATCGGGAGGTGCACCCCAGTGCTGTAGACTTCCAGCCTTTCGTTCCATTTCTGCCTAGTGATCTTGTTAGCGGCTCATCTCTGTTAACAAGGTGGGTGTGCACAAGAAGTCAGGAAGATTCTGCGATTAGGGAAGGAATGGTGTTGTCAAAGACAGTTTTGAGCCAAGCTAGGAAGTGGGGGTGGTTTGTTGAGGTGGAAATGAGTAGTCTGGGCACTGGCACATCCACCCTGTGAACTGCGAGTGTTGGGTATTGGGGGGCCTTCCTTGTCCCTTCCCTGTCCAAGTGCTGGAGGGAATTGGGGATCATTCTGAAATGGTATGCAGCCAGACCAGGAGGTAGCGAGCCTGTAAATTTCTCTCTGGCTTTTGTTTTGGGTGATTCAGATCCTTGAGGAGAAATAGGAACCCCAGAGTCCGTTACCTGCCACTCAGCAGCCTCTCTGGATCCCTATGAGTTGAGCCCACAACCAGTCTGTGGGGTGGGGCTGACTCAAACTGAAAACGGCTGGAGATTCACAGTCTATACTCTAACTGGGGCCCATGGCTTCAGTTTGGCTGGTCCCTCATTAGCCATGACTTGGACCCTTTCCGGGGTAAAAAGAAAGAAAAGAGGGAAGAGGGAAAAGGTAAGAAAAGAAGGAGAGTGAGATAAGGAAGGAGGAAAAGAGAGTTAGGAAGCTCTCCTGACCTTTCAAAGCTCCTCAGTCAAGACCATCACACTTTATTTGTAGAAACACTGTAGAAGGTCTAGTACAGTTTGGGGTGCCCTGGTTATTTGTATTTATGGGTTTTCAGTCTTCTCCCTTATCCCACATCAGAACTCATTTAGCCCCTTTTGGGGGCTAAGTCCTAGAGGAAGCACGAGGAGGACATCCTGGACCCCACCCTCCACTCTCACAGCAAGGAGCCAGTGTCCAAAGCCAGTGTCTCCCACATTTGGCCTGGGGCTTGGGGGCTAGACCAAGCAGTTATCCAAGCAGGAGAGGGAGCTCCAGCTGTTCAACTGTGCATCACACATGCTCAGGAAGCAGCGGCCATCCCAGCCGAAATCTGCTTCTGGAACCTCTGCTAGAAACCTGCTGCTGTCCTTGTCCAGCAGTTGGGTTCTGGTGGCCAGAGGGCCAGAGTCAGGAGCATCTGGAAGTCTGAGCTTGGATGACATTCCAGTTCGTTGCTGGGCAGGAGGCGCTCTGGCACTCCGGCTTTCCGTTCGTCACCGCCTCGAGTCTGTTCTGGATGCAGGTAGAAGGAAGTAAGGAAATGACAAGGTTTGATGAAGAGTCTCTTGTGCGCCCAGCTTGGTGCTAGGCCCTCTGTGGGATGACAGGAAGCAGAACCCACCAAATTGGGCCTCTTCCCTGAGACAGTGTGAGCCCCAGGAGGGGCAGCTTCCCTCAGCTGTCTCTACTACCATCTGGTTCTGAGAGGATCCAGGACAGGAGCTAGCCTGCCTGTCGCTCTGGACCGCAGGGCCTTGCTTCCAGTCATGCTTTCCTCTAATTCCCTCTCCACCCTGTCCTGTGTCACTGCCCTCTCAGATGGGCTCGAGACAGTGACCATATAATCTACTAACCAAACTGGGAGACTTCATGTGTGACAGGGTGCTGTCAATCGCTGATGTCAGGACAGTGGACATATGCTGCACCTGTCCAGGCCTCACTGGGACATTTCCAAACCTAGCGAGGTGATGCTGGTGAGGGAAAGATGGCTGGGAGTGGGTTTAATGAGAAAGAGAAGGTGGAGGAGGTCCTTCATGATGAGGGGATGCTGGCCGTAGCTTAATTCTGAAGGCAGCCCCAACACCCCACCTTGCTCCCTGGATTCCAGGCTTTTCCCTGAGGGCAGCACTGCTCCCAGCCATCCTCTCCCACAACCCAACCTAGCACTCACTTGTGTGACTTCCCTTCACCCTTGACTTATGACTGGCTCCACCTTTGGTTTTCCTGCCCCACCCCTACCTCAGACAGGGACAGGCAGGCCTGCCAACTCCCCTTCAGCTGCCCCTGGGGGAATTGGGATTTATAATGGAGCCAAGACTTTGCCTCACGCTTCCTCTTCCCTCTTCCCCCATATCCGCAGCCTCTTCATTTTGTCTGTCCAGTTTCCCAGGTCTCTGGGGGCCGCACCATGCCACAGGGAAGTCCAGCTCTCAAGCATGTAAACAACAAAAAGGAGAGGCAGTCAAACCTTGCTCGTGTGGGTAAAGGGCACAGGTCACCTGTAGTCAGGTTCTGGGGAACTGGTGAGCAGAGTGGAGGTCAGAGCCAGAGAAAAACTGCTTAGCAGGAGATGGAGTCAGTTCCCCATGGACACTGGAGTTTGACTGTCTCTTCTGGTCTGACCATTGGGGAAATGGTCCAGGGTGGGGACAAACTATTCTTGCTCAACTCAAGCTCTAGACGTTGGTGGCAGCGACTAGCAGGCATCCTGCTGCAGTAACATGTAAAGAAGTTGCCCTCCCTTCAGTGTCCTTGGTCCTCGTGGTGTAGATGCTCAGGGTGGGCTCTCTGGAGAGCCCCAGAGGTCCAACATGAGAGTGATTGGGGAACTGGTATGGGGACAGAGCACCACTGATATGGAGTAGGGACCGTCTACCCTTGGCAGGAAGGAAGTTGTTCTCAGCACCAACCAACGAAGAAGACAAGTGAAGACTTCTTGGGAAGTCCCACTCTTTGAGGTCACTTGTAGGGAGAGGAAAGGGAAGAGATCTCCTGGGCTGGAGGGGTGAGGGGTGGCTGGTTTGTAAAGGCAAAATCGAGAAGCCGAAGCAGCAGACACTAGGGGAATCTCAGTGTGTGTCATGCTTTTGCGAACCTGCCCTGCAGGTCCCGTGCCAGGGAATAGGCCAAGCAGTGTTTCCAGAACCAGATGCCGCACAAAGTCCCCATTCTGCACAGGGGAGAGTCCTGGTCCTGAGCAGGGTGTGGGCAGCAGTACCAGCGGGCAAGTGGAGTTTGGGCAGGACCCAGAAGCTGGTTCCTGGGAAGCTGCTGCCTCTCACTGGCCTACTGACCACAGGTTGGAGCTTTGAGGCATTGTGCAAGGTGTGACATTCCAGGCACTGTGGGGCACCTATGAGGCCCAAGGCTTTGCTGGTGACATGTCCAGTGTGTGCCACCTGCTGGCATTGGACTTGTAGCTCTAGGAATAGCTACTCACTGACGGCTCAGCTCTGTTGTACCAGGTGCTGTGCTAAGTACATTACACACTTGGCCTTCCAGACCTGCCACAGCCTTGTGAGGTAGGAACCTCTGCTACGCTCCTTTTACAATGGGAAACTGAGGCTCGGTGAAGTTGAGCAATGTGCCATAGCTGATGAGCGGGACAGTCAGGACTCACACCTGGGTCCCTCTTAACCTCTTCTACAATCATGGGAAGCCACAGAGCATTTAGTGCCATGCCTTGTACATAATAGGCCAGCAATAAATGTTTGTGAGTGGCAGGGTTAGATTTACTAACTGGTTTGAACGGGTTGACCTGGGAGCAAGCTCGCTTTGCCCAAAGGTTACTCTGGGGACAGTGACCTCTCAGAAGGAGGCTCCTTCTTGCCAGCACCCTCAGGCCTCAGGGCCTCTCTAACAGTCTTGGGTACCTAACGGGTAAAAATTGCAGACAAGAACTCAGAGAGATAGCTCTGTGCGGAGAGATTGCATGGGATCAAATAAGACTCGAATGGTCTGGAAGGCAAATAACAAGCACTCTCTTAATTTCCAACAAACTGCTTGTTGACAACCTACTATGTGCTAAGGGCACCAAGGGAAAGTCATTGTCCCATTGGCCAACCGGGAGCTAATCTCATCCTATTTACCCTTCCCCCTCCTAGCTCCCCCTCAAGGAACCCTCCTGAACCCAGTCCACCTGGAAGGAGAAACAGACTCTAGCCACATCTGACGACCTCCGCCAGGCATTTGCAATTTCTTATTTCCTTTAACCTTGACAGCTTCTGCTTGGAAGAAGCTGCTGTTACTCTCTCCAGCATGTATATGGAAATCTGAGGTTGAAGGAGATGCAGCAGCCTGCCATGCTGCAAAGTTAACCCATGACCACTGCTCTACACTGCTTGCTGGTGCCAGGCCTGGCCCTGCCAACCACTCGCAGAGCCAGAGCCTGGAGACAGAGGAAAAAGGAAGAGAAAGTGCTCAGGCCGCCCTTCAGCGGGGGCCTCAGGGTTCCTTGGTGTACGACCGAAATGCTCAGCAGTGCTGGTAGAAGCTGTGCTCTCAGAAGAGGAGGAACACAGGGTTTGAGTTAGACCTACTTGGGTTCAGATCCTGGCTTTGTCACTTTCTGGTTTGTGACCTTGGGCAGGTTTCTTAATCTATCTGAATCTCAGTTTCCTTATCTATAAACTGGGGTAAGAATAAATCCCTTATGGAGCTGTATGAGGATTAGAGATGACGTAAGCCTCTGGCACAAAGTAAGCCCTCGAAAAGCATGGGCAGACAGTCCTTTAGCAGATATGCATTGAGGGCCTACTGTGTGACAGGCACTACTCAAGACGCTGGGAATTTAATTTACTTTTAGTGAAAAGTAAAGATTCAAACAAACAAGGGGTAGTGGAAAGGGAGGTGGAGGGGGTTGGGGTGACTGGTGACGGGCACTGAGGGGAGCACTTGATGGGATGAGCAATGGGTGATATGCTCTATGTTGGCAAATTGAACTCCAATTTTAAAAAAAGAATTAAAAAAAAAAAGAAAAGTAAAGACTCTTGCAACTGTTCGCAAATTTACAAGACCAGAAACTCATCGTTGAGAGAGGTCCCTTTAGAATCCAAGAGTGACTGTCTTGGCACCTGGCTGAACTCAGATTTGGTACATTTCTCTTGCGGCCATTTGTTAGCTAACGAGCTTGGGAAAGTTATTTAGCTTCTCTGGGACTCGGAGTCTTCAATTCCTTTTTTTTTTTTTTTAAACTGTGAACTATACCCACAATATGTTTATGTATAGATTAAAAATAATATAATATCTACGTCTTATATGTATCTTGACACATCACCCAAATTCGGAATGGAACATCTGTAGTGCCTTAACAGCTCTTGTTCTTCCCCCCGATTTGCATCCCCTTTGTCCCTCTCCACCCCATTAATATTTTGAATCTTAATGAGTTATTTTCTTCCTTTTCTTTTTCTTTTTTTTCTTCTTCCTTTTCTTTTAAAGTTGTCATCTATGTCAGCTTTACAAAGCAGTGTATTGTTTACCTTCACATGTCTTGGGGCTCACCCACATGCATGTTCTCTGTGATGTATGGCTTTCACTCCGGGTCACGTTTCTGAGATGCTTCTGTGTTGACACACCCAGAGGCAGTTCACTAGTTTTCACTCAGTGTGGTGTCCGTTGCAAGGATGTGCCACAATTTGTACATCCTCCGTCTCGGTGATAGACGTTTGGGTTGTTTCCAGTTTGGAGTTATTATGGCACTACTGCCTGGACTATGCTGTGCTTGTGTCCTGGTGCACGCGTAGGTGTTTCTCCGGGGCACACACCTGCGGGTAGAGCTGCTGGGGCACATGGAATTCTGTTTGGCATTGCTCTGCAGTGCCAAACCCTTCTCCACAGTTGTACCGAAAAGCACTCCCTTCAGCAGTGGATAAATTTCCCCTTCTTCCCCCATCCTCTTCAACATCTGATATAGACTTCATTTCTAAAATGAAAAAGTTGCATAATTGAATCTTCCTTGACCAGCTTCCGTGTCCACCTATCTGATGTGTTGTACACAGGTGGCCCTGTATTGGCCACGGCCTGACTCTGCGAGCTCTGTGCAAGCGTCCCTGGGTGCGGTTGAAGTCTTCCTTGTTGGGCTTCCAGCAACAGTGAGGGAGGGATCCCATGTCTCCAGGCCCATCCCAACACTTGGCATTCTGTTCAGTTCGACCCAGAGCCTGGTGGCAGTGCTGAGCACATACTAGGTGACCGATTAGTAACCACTGAATTGCATTTTGTCAGGGGTGTTGGGATGGTATATCTTCTCTGGGCATTGATTTTGAGAAAAGGACATGGACATATCAGAACTTTGTGCTTATTAGCTAATCAGAGCTCAGGGTGCTGGGGACAGTGAGGGATTTACATCTGTCCAGGGCTTTTTGAACATCTGAAAGCTTCAGGTGAGGTTCAGAGTCTGGCCTCAATCTTTGACCCTCTGACTTCTCCAATCTGAGGAGCAGGGGGTGCTAGAGGGTTGGGGTGCAGAGAACAGAGGAGGTGCCCTGGGGAAAGGAGCAGAATGTCCACGGAGAATCCTTTCCCCTTCCAAGGTTGAAGACTCTGCCTGGAGGTGCTGGGGTGAATAGACGTTCGATGGAGCCAGTGTCCTGGCAGCCACATAAACAGCCAGCTGCCCACTCACCCAGCCACCCACAAAAGAATGTGGCTGGCTGGGCAGTTGCATGGGCCACCCCAGGCCGCAATCCTGTAATTACCCATCTAGTCTGTGCCTGTCAGCTCCAGGGTAGGCGAGTGCCTCTGCCCTGGGCCTCATCTTGGTCACTAGGCCTGCGCCAGGTTTGGTGGTAGGGCCCCACCTCGTCTCCAATCACTTCCCACCCCAACTCTGCCCCCATTGTCTCTCTCTGCACCAACCTTTGACCTTTGTGAGGCTAACATATTATATTAAAAGCTGACAATCATAATAACCCAAGGGTTATTACAACTCACACATTCCAGGCACTGTGTTAAATTTTTTCATGCATTTTCTCACATGTGCCCCTTAATAGTCCTATGGGGTAGGAAATACTGTTATCCCCATTTTATAGAAGAGGAAGCTGACATTCAAAGAAGTGAAGAGGGGGGCGCCTGGGTGGTGCAGTCAGTTAAGTGTCCAACCCTTGGTTTTGGCTCAGGTCGTGATCTCAGGGTCATGAGATGGAGCCCCACGCTCAATGTAGAGTCTGCTTAGGTTTCTCTTTCCCTCTCCCTCTGCCCTTTCCCCTGCTCTCTTTCTCTCTCAAATAAGTCTTTTTAAAAAAGAAGAAGAAACAGGTATGAGGCAGGACCTTGACAAGAAGGAGGAGGAGGAGGAGGAGGAGGAGGAGGAGAAGTAGTTGTTAAATTTCTTGCCCAAAGTCATCGAGCTTCTCAGAACCAGAACTTAAATTCAGATCTTCTGAAGTCCAGAACAGCTGCCCCCGCTTCACCTGCCCACCACCTGTCCTGCACAGTCACCTGGTTGTTAGGCTCCATCTTTTCTCTTCCCTTTCTGTCTGAGGAGGGCCAGAAGAGAGGCAGTAGATGGTGCCAGTGGAGAGTGAATGGGACAGTTCCAGGCTGGCCAGGATGATGCTGGAAAACACCTTCGGGGCAGAGTTCTTTGTTCCAAACAACTCTGAATTTCCGGACTTCTGCCAGGGGTGGGAAGGTACCTCTGCCCAGCCTATTTGGCAAGCACCCCGACATCTTGGGTGCCATGATGTTAAGAAGTGGGGGATGACAGCCTCAGGTAAAATTCCATTATAATGAACTCCATCTGAGATCTGAATGGCTTTGTTGAGATGAAATTATGTTAACCGGTGTGCAGTAGAAGAATTCAAGTGTGGAGCCTGAGAAACTGGAGGGGAAGTGGCGCTGATTTGCCATTAAGTGTTTCTTAGTAAAGCTCTGGAAAGTTTTGGAACTTAGAAGGAGAAAGAAGAGTCAGAGCACCCCTGGTGCCATCTTGAATGCCAAGCTCCTGGATAGCCGGGGCAGGGCCGGGAGGGGAGAGCTTTATGCTCAGCTGTACCTGACAGGGCTGTGGCCATCTGTTCAGCTGTCCATGCCTCCTCTGTGTTGTCTGGGAACAGGGCTGGGTTCCATCTCTGAAGTGTCCCTACTCCACACAATACTTAACTCATCACAGATATGCTCAAGAGTTGTTTGGTAGATGGAACTATGTCTGTGGGTAGCCTGGGACCCCTGAGCTATATAAAAGAGACTTGAAAGGCAAGTGCTTTGCATGACTAAAACACTCGAAAAAGCCGGGCTGCAGCTCAGAGGACTTGGCCCCAGCTATTGAAGCAATCCTGCAGAACAGCTAACGTTTTATGGTGCCACTGCCAGGCACCATGCTGAACACTTGATGGGCATTATCTCATTTGAGCCTCACAGACAAGGAGGTAGGTATTGTTCTTTTTCTCATTTTGCAGGCTTAGAGGGCTCTGATGGCTGGTTCTGAGATGCAGCTGGTGGGAAGTGGCCAGGAGGCAGGGTTTGTGCTCATGTAGGCTGCCTCCATGGCCTCTTCTCTTACCCCTATCTCCCTGAGCACAGAGCTCTGCTGTCACCAGGGGCCAGTTCCAGGAGAGTGGTGGGCAGATGATGAGTGAGGCTGGAGGCCTACAGGCCCTGGTGGGGTGGGGCAGAGGGCACAGCCCGGTCTGGAAGTGTCGCTCCATCTCAGGGCAGTAGGGTTGCCAGTGGAACTACAGCCCAGTGTGGCCAGATTATTCCCATTTTTTTTTAACAGGCAGCTGGACATCCCTGGGTGTCCACTCTTTCCCAAAGTGAAATCTATCTATTTTTCAAAAAAACTGACAACTATTTTAAAAATTCATGATGGCCCGTGGTGATGGTGGGGAGTGGCACACAGAACACATTCATGGCCAGGTTCAGCCTGTGGGCCTCCAGTGTGTCCTCTGAACACGCATGTGACTGTTAGACAGCATGGAACCAGGACAGCCCTCGTTGATATAGAGCTCCTTAGTCGAGGCATGCTCGCTCTCCAGGGTCCCCCTTCCCAGCACATGATAAAACTTCATAGGGTTGAGTGTCTCTTTCTGGAGAGTTAGAATGAAATCTGTCCAGTGATATTCCATGAACAAATCCCCACCACCACTCCCTGACTCTGTATTCCCCGTCAGATATTTTCCCATAGGTATTAGAAGGAAGGTTCTGCATAGAGAAATCAAAAAGAAACGAATAGTCAAGCAAAGGTCTCTAGGAAAAAAGGAAGAAAGGAAGGAAAGAAGGAAGAGAGGAAAGAAGGAAGAAAAGAAAAAGAAAGAAGAAAAGAAAGAAAGGAAGGAAGGAAGGAAGGAAGGAAGGAAGGAAGGAAGGAAGGAAGGAAGGAAGAAAGAAAGAAAGAAAGAAAGAAAGAAAGAAAGAAAGAAAGAAAGAAAGAAGAAAGAAAGAAAGAAAGAAAGAAAGAAAGAAAGAAAGAAAGAAAGAAAGAAAGAAATTTGGGGATTGGGCTCAGCAGGCACTGAATGATGCAGAAGTTGCACTTTGGGCTCTCCCAGGCTGTGAGGACCTCCTCACAGAGAGGGTCGTACCCCCTGTGTTCGAACTCACAGCCTTCTACTTTCATACCTGAATTTCAAGCTCCTTTTTTTATTATTTTTATTTTTTATTTTTTTAATTATTTTTATTTTTTAAAAGATTTTATTTATTTATTCATGAGACACACAGAGAGAGAGAGAGAGAGAGAGGCAGAGACACAGGCAGAGGGAGAAGCAGGCTCCATGCAGGGAGCCCGATGTGGGACTCGATCCCCGGACCCGGGATCATGCCCTGGGCCCAAGGCAGGCGCTAAACCACTGAGCCACCCAGGGATCCCCTCATCCTCCTTTTAGAACCTGGGATGAATAATTGTAAATTAGTAACTGACGTTCTTATGGAGTCTCACATTATAAAACACTTTAAATCATTGATCGCCGCCGATACAGCAGTGCTGTATAGTGAGATAGGCAGATGGATAGCAGCGTTTTCTCTTTCTTCTTCCTTCCATTCCATGAGAGGAGAAGCCATGGGGGATTGAAACCCAGTGTGCGGGGCAGTACCAGGTTCCCACAGGCCTGCCCTTCCCTGCCGCCCCCACTCCTCACCTGGGGTTAACCCACCTAAGGTCTCCCCCCCCCAAAAAAAAATCCCCCTCCAGGGTGGGAGTGTGGAGTGAGTGCGGAGAAGGCCCTAAACCAGTGGGTGGCCCGTGGCCAGCTTCCTCCCCAGGCCCCCCACTGCCTGCCACCTTGAGCTATTGTTCCCAAAGCTGGGCAGAAAATAGCTCACTCCAGGGAATTATTTTTATCTCTGTTAAACTTCAATCCTGAGCTACTGAAGAGCCTGGCTGCAGAGTTGTTTTTCAGGTCAGGGGGAGCTGAAGTGAGGTATCCGGGAGTGTGGGGGAAGCAGTAGGAGGAGCCCCCCCACCCCCCGGGCCACCCAAGCCAGGGGCAGACATGGGCCACAGGCCCCTGGCCTCCTCCCCTAGAACGCTGCCAGCAGCTGCCTAACCAGCAGCAGCTCCAGCTGACGGAGGGGAGCCTGCCCCACCAGCTGGAGGGGGGGCTCCTTCACAGCCCCTTTAACTGAGTACAGGCTCTGAGCTGCTCCCCCAGGAGCCTTTTCCAGGGATGTTTGCTGCTGCAGGGAAAGAGCAAAGAAGGTTGAGTGAAAGGAGTGGCAATTCTGTTACCTGGTGCCGTGGCTCAGGTGGGCAGCAGGCTCTGGCCTCTGGGCAGCTGGGGCCTGCAGACAGGTGACCGCTGAGGAGGGAAGGGGGTGCTTCCTCCAGAGACCCCGGTGTAGCTCCTCCCTTGCCCTGCAGCACCCCTGAAAGGTGCTCTGTGTAGCCAATCTGTTCCATCTTTGCCCCCGGGTGTCAAAGAAAAACAAGGAAAAGGCAGATGGCCAGTGGATAGGGCCGGGAGGGGATTACAGTTTGGAGAGTGTTCATGGGTTAGGACAAAGGCAGTTATTTCCTACCACTCTGTGGCTCTGGGGAAGAATCTTCCAGAGAGATTTAGACGTTTTGGCCTGAAACCCTGAAACAAGGTCATCTTCAGTGACAGCTCTGAGGGGAAGGCCAGGCTTGTGTTGTTGCCAGCAGCGAGTGTGGACATTTCGAGGCAGGGTATGGGCTGGCGTGTGCCCACACATGTCGGGGACTTTCCACAGGTGTCCATGGACAAGTTGTTTGTGAGCATTGTGTGTTTGTGGCTGATGCCCTTTCCTTACAGCGATTCCTGGCAACAAGGAAGTGACCTTGTTGACCGGGAGAGAGCAATGAGCCAAGCGGATCAGTGGAGGCAGGTTTGGGGATCGGGTGGCTGTGTAGAACTCAGCTCTCCCCGTGCCCAGCAACCATATCTGGCCACTCTGGACAGATCGGTGCACTCAGTATGGATTGAACTGGTGACATGCAGCTGGGCGCTTCACCTACTTCCGTCTCCCCTTGCCGAACCTTCTGTTCTTTCTTTGGTTTTCTCTCAGAGAACATATATTTTCCTATTGAGCGGGGCTGAGTGTTCCAGAGCGCTCTCCTTTATCTCTGCCTTTCAGCTCAGTTTTGATGGTGCTATTCCTGGGCTAGAGCATTTGCCCCAAAGGAGGATGGGGGGTGGGTGGCTCTGCGTGTGCACCAGCTGGGACTCACGTGTCTAAAGAAGAGGCCCACTGTTTGCTGACCGTGGGGCCTTTTCCCAATAAACTCGTGGGAGTGGGAGAGAGCCCTATTTTTATTTTCTGCACAGCACTCGAGCTCGATTCAGGGTGGAATAGGACTCTGTTTGGAGTCTGAAAGTCTTCAGCTTAAATATCATTACAATAATTTACAATTCCTGGTATTCAAGACTCTGGGTTTACCAGAAGAAGTATTCCGTAGAAGGAAGAATGGAATACACTTCCTATGACAATGAGCGTGGCCAGTGGGTTCATCTCTTCCTGGTGGCCTCTCTGGCTCTCCGGCCGTGCAGAACTCCTGCCTCCAGTACGCTCTTTCCCTTTTGCCTCTCGGCTTCTGCATGAGTACTGCCTGCCTGGGACCCTCGCTACCCTTCACACCACTGCCATGTTGATCTATGATCCTTCTCGTCTCCGCTGGCAGGCCTCCCCCTGAAGAGCCTTTTCTGCCTCTCCAGCACAAGGCCGGGGGCTCTCCTGCACGCTCTCGTCATGTGCGCTTGCCTGTGTCACAGCATGGACTTGTCCTTCCTGTTTGTCCTCCTTGGTGGACTATAAGCTCCAGGAGCACAGGGTCTCTCCGTTGTGTCTCTGACGTCCAGGACAGGGCTTGCCATGGTGTCGGTACTCAAAGCCAGCCAGGGGTCATCATCAAAGATAAGGCATCCGAAGCCAGAACCAATGCCCAGCACAGTGTGAGGCCAAGAGGAAATGTTAGAGTTCCTTGGCCATCCGGGGCGGGGGGGGTCCCCCAAGAAGACATCTACACAGAAGGATGCCTGGAATCCCAACAAAGCTGAAGCTCTGGAAAACATCTTTAGGGGCAAATCATTCTAATGGGAAACTGAGGAGCCCCTGGTGTCACCTTGGGGTGCTCCCAAGGCGCTCTGTGCTCTAGAGGGAATGGGAACCTTTCTGTTTGGCCCAGGCCCTGAGAAGCTTCCTGAATATATGGGGAGTGTCCACCCTCTCACTAATAAGACAGAGGGGCTCCTCTGGGTAGATCAGCACCTTTGGGACTGGAGCCACCCTACCTGTCTCAGAGAAGAACCCAGGATCCTTCACTGTTTCTGGCGCAGGCTATCAGTCTATCCCAGCATAAGGGAAGGCTTTGCAAGGCCCCCGAGAGCTGGGAGCAAACAGGAGTCCGGGCCCACTGAGCCAGAGCTAGCCCAGTGTCTGGGTTAGGGGCCACGGTGGGCCCCCCTTTTGTCAAGGCAGCTGCAGCCCTCACTGCCACCTCTGAGCCCCAGCCCCTTTAGTCACCATTTTAGTCTTTCCCTGCACCCTGTGCATTCACATGGCAAAGCAGGTGAGGAAGTGCCAACTGCCCTGATGACACACAGGTGGCATCACAGGGCCACTGAGCTTCAGGTCCCACTAGGAGAGAACAGCCAGGTGACAGATGCTTGACCAGCCCTAAGTGACAGAAGAGGTAGGAGAAGGATGGCACTGTGGGACAGAGAGAGAGGAAGGGAAGGGTGATGGGCCAAAGGGCTTGGTAATTGGTGGCATCTGAGGAGCCACGGGTCCTTGCAGAGGAAAAACGCAGATGTGTAGCTCGGCTTCTCTGCTTGCAGGGGAGAGGTGGGAATGATCCATTTTTCCCCACCCTGAACGGCCAGATTTTCGGAAGCCACAGCCAAAGGGTGGGATGGTCCACTTTTGCCCAGTTCAGGGGAAATGTGGCATTCTGGACAAAGTTCGTTAGGAGTGGCGGGTTTGGGACTGAGAGCAGACTTTCTGCCCTCCGTGCATCTCTCTGGAGCCTGTAAGTCTCCTCATTTTCCAGGCTCTAGACTCTCCAGTGACTGTCCCCACAGCAGTTCTAGCTCCAATAATGAGCACAAGCTTACATCAAACTGCAGTATGCCAGGCGCCAGGCACCGTGCTGAGTGCTGCGCAGAGAAGCTGGTCCCTGCAACAGCCCTGTCACCCAGGTGCTCTGGTGGCCTCATTTGTCAAGGAGGATGCAGGAATGGGCTTTGGGGGAAGCTGGATGGTAGTCAGATTGCCAAGGGTGTCAGGCTGGCCAGGTTGGTTGGGGATATAAGCAAGGGATCTGATGCTAAGAATCCCGAGTATCTCTGAGTTGGGGGGACCTGGGGCCTGGGTACTGACCTGACAGTGCAGGAAGACTCTGCATGATGCAAAGACTGCATTGGTCCCAGAGGGAAATGAGGAAAAGAAGCCTGGCCAGGGGCCCACCCCAGGGTGGACTGGCATAGGGTGGGCCCCAAAGGCATCTGTCTGGTCAGGGGTGGACTCAGGCCTACTTGGACTTGGGCCGGGGGCCCAGCAGTAAGAGATACTTAGTCAGGGTAGAGGTCTGCAGAGACTGGACTTGGGAATGTCTCGGGAGGGAGAAGCTTTCTCCTATTGTCCTGAGGCCATTGTTGTTGTTGCTTTAAATCCCATGTAGCCATCAGCTACGTTAGCCATAGTAGGAGTTTAGGTCTCCCCAGAGGAGGGCTAGAGCCACTTGCCCTATATTCTTGGTATTCTCCATGGGGGCGGCTCCAATTTCTATCCCTTGGTCTTCAAGTCAGTGGACCAAGAGTCTCCTTGTCCCATCAACTTTGGCCTGGCGCGGACGATACCCCAAGGAAGTACTCCCACCCTAGCATCCCAGGAGAGCCTCCCAGAGTAGGGAGACAGCAGCCCAGGCACATCCCACTTCCCTCTAACATATTCCCTTACTGCCTTGAGTCCTGGTCCTTTCTTTCGGGCTGTGGAGGCCAGAGCCAAGAGCTGGAGCTGGTTGGGCAAGAGCAGGTGGGTAAGCTTCACTCACTTTGTCCCTCTGTGTTGCTTGTCAGGATGGCATCAGTGTTGGGTAGCTCCACTGCAAGCAATGTCAGGGCCTCCTCTGTGGCTTCCCACAGCTCCCTTCCTTCAAAGGATGACATCCAACCTTCCTCCCATGGCCCATTTCTGTCCCACACCACCCTGACCCTCTGGAAGCTGCCCAGGCTGGTGATGAAAGGTCTCAGAACTTGCCCAGGGTGGAGGTGGAGAAGCACTCGGCCTCACTTGTGGCCTTGGGATGAGTCACTCCCTCTCTAATGGCCTCAGTTTCTATGCTCTGAAACCAGAGAGATTGTGCTGCAGCATATGAGGGGCCGGTTCCTTATGCTTCACCAGACACTGTCACTGCCCACACTTTCCAGCAGTGACAGGGCCTGGCCTGCTTGCTACCTGGAGAGCCGTAATCAACCAAGAAATCTTGTTGACAAAGCTAAGGGCAGAGTTTCCACTGGAAAAAAGCAGCTTGCAGGAATAATTGTTGTTGATAAGAAGTGGAAATATATCTCAGTAAGCTATGTTTCTCCAGCCCCACTGTCTGGGGCCCTGTGGGTTCCTTCCTCTGGGTTCTGCTCAACTCCTGGAAGCTGCCAGTGCTCCCAAGGGTAACAGGACAATCAGCTAAGAAAGAGTCTTGGTGAATGGCCTTGGGAGTGGAGCCGATAGCATGGTTTCTAGGGAGTGGCCCACTAACCCTTGATCCTATATGGGATGTCAGTCCATGACCTTTATCGGGTTCTCGAAGGTGATGTATATTCCTCAAAGGTTTAATTAAGAAGCACCTTCAGGGGCACCTGGGTGGCTCAGTCGGTTGAGTGTCTGACTCTTGGTTTCAGCTCAGGTCATGATCCCAGGGTCATGGGATCGAGCCCTGCATCAGGCTCCGTCAGCAGGGAATCTGCTTGACTCTCTCTCCCTCTACCTCTGCCACTACCCCCTCCTCAAATAAATAAGTAAATCTTTAAAAATATAAATATGAAGTACCTTCGGGGTAAATTCTTTCCTACAACTCCTGAGTCATCAGTCACTTAATTTCCCATCGTTCAGTCAGTCGTTAAATGGTTTAGGATGCTTTGCCTGTGTTCTTAGTGCTGCGGTGCTGGGGGCCAGCCTCCCCTGGACACAGCTGAGCCAAAGCCGGAGGAGGCAGGCGGGCTTGGGGGAGCTTATGCAGCTACTCACACTCTCCTACAGAGCCCTTGCCTTGCCCTGGAGGCTGTTCTCCCCAGGTGAAGGCCACGGAGGCAGACACTGCATTCGCCCCCTTAATTACTGCCCTTGTGGGAGTCATGGTCATACCTGGGAAGTTCAGGAGGTCTGAGGCAACGTTAAGTGTACCGGGGGTATCTTCTCTGCTTCTCTCCTGCAACCTCACTTACATCATAAACGTCATAAAGTTTTCTACTTTTTTTATAACAGTTTCCCAGCGGATGAGGAATGGGCCCTGGTCTAAACTGCACGATGGCACCATGTGGTGGTCCCGCCAACCCTTCCTGCAGAAACTCTGTGGGAATGGCCTAGTAACTTCAACTTACGGCCACCTTAGATGGCTGTAGAGGGCTGGTCTCAGCGATGGAAAGCTACAGGGGCTATTTCATCTGTGCATGGTGAAGAACTTTCTAAGCATACAGCCATCCAAAGAACGTGGATTGCCATGGGAGATAGTTCTCCATCAGGAAAAATACTCAAGTACAAGTTGGAGTATTATAGAGGGGGAATTTAAGATGGTTGGACTGGGTAGAGTTTCCTTCCAGTCTTGAGACGTCTGAGGTGACGGATGTCTAATGGGTTTTACTTTGGACATTAGAGTCTGCAGAACATGATTTCCAACCATTCTCACTGTAATCGTGTGTGTGTGTGTGTGTGTGTGTGTGTGTGTGTGTGTGTAGGGCCTGGGGACACAATGAAGCAAGAAATAGTTTGGACACAAGTTCTGTTTATACAATATACTTTTCCTCTCCCCTTTCCCTCTGTTTCACTCTGTTCCCCCTCAGCTCCTTCTGGGAGGTGATGCTGAGACTGTTCTGGAAACAAACAAAAAAAACGTGGATACATGTTGAGGATGGTGGGAAGGAAGAAAAGGCATCACCTTAGCTGGCCATGGCATTGCTCTACCTGAGTTATGCTAGAATAAAGAGATGACCAAAAGTGAGGCAGGTCCTATCGCGTTCAGCACCCTGTGGACAGAGCTGAAAAGATGATGAAGTAAAAAACACCAAGGAAAGGGTGTGCATGCACAAGCTCGTGTATAGCATGGCTGGCACACGCACAGGCCCATTTACTCCAGAGAGTACTACTCCCACATGTGGTTCGCTCTGTGTATGCTGATTTCAGGAAGAAGAATTTTCTTTCCCTATTCTGGGAAATCACTTAGCTTTCCATTTCTTTCTAGAAGGAGGGGGAGCTCTGAGCCAATGTCAACAATTAGAAAGCTCGGTTTTGATCACTCCAGGCCTAGCTTGGTGAGCAAGAGCCCCTCTCCTGGGCTCCCCTTCTCCGTGGGGCCCAAGAGGGGCCCCACCACTCAGGCCCTTCCTGGTCCTTAGCATCTGAGGGTGAGTGAACCTCACTTGCACTAGCACGGTGCTGGGGCCCAGCAGGTTCCAGAGGGGGTCCAAGAGGAAGCTCAGTGAGTGGTCGTATGGCCTCATTATAATGGGAAATCCCGCCTTGGAGCTGCACACTTTCAGGGCTGGAATACACTTTAGAGGTCAGACCTCTTGTCCACGGCTTATCGGATATTTCAGGGTCATGGCTTTATCGCCCTCAGGACTCCGAGGAGGGTTCAGTGAGTGTGGTGGGGTTAAAGAGCCCAGCGGCACTTTGATCCTTGTCTTCCCCGGCTCTGCCCAGCACACCCTGCAGCCACCACCCCGAGAGACTGTTCTGGGCGAGCCTGCCTGGGGATGCCCATTTAGCAAAAGCCCTGAAAGAGGGGGTATGTGTTGTGTGAGCTAACAGACAGACAAGTAGGAGGGGCAGTGGTTGTGGCTTCAATGACTGGAAGGAAACACGTTATCTCCTCACTTCTTGCTAAGGCAAGGTCAGGACTGGGTCACGCTCAGGCAGGGGTTTTGATGTGGGATGCAGTCCCCAGGGGAATGGAAGCCAGGGGCTTTCTGCAGAGTTGAGCTCCTCACCCCGCGTCTCCAAGGCTCAGTGCCAGGGGTTTGGGTATTTCTAAAGCAGGGCAGGAGGGGGTTGCTCTGGGGACAGTCCCAGCAGAAGTAATAGGACGTTCTGTGTACTCAGAACATGAATTGTGGGGAGGGGTGGGGGTTGTATGATGTGGCAAAGGGGGGTGGCAGTAAGCACTTTTTTTCCACTTGTCCTTTTCCTACCCTGTGCCTTTGCCCCACTTTCCATGCACATGAACTTCAGGCTAAATCTAGGTTAATCTCTCCTGAAAGGACCATCCAGTAGTGCACAGTCGCGTGGGGAGGAGGGGCTGGTCTGCTGAGTGGGGTTTGCCCAGTAAGAGGGGCTGACTGGCAGGAAGGGGATCCTGGCTCATGCGTGCCATCCTCTGGCTCTGGGAGCCGTGGAAGGAGAAGTGCCATGACGTGCTTCCATCATGACCAGGGGATTCCCTTCCTTGCTCCCTGACTTAGTGGAAGCAGAGGACATGCTGCACTCAGGGTTGGGGAGATGACGAAGCCCTCTCCCTTAGGAAAGGCAGCAGAGCGGGGACTCAGGGGCCAGCTGCCTAAGTTCAAAGCCAGGCTCCAGAGACAGTCCACGTCCCTGTGCCTTAGTTTCCTCATGGCTGAAACAGGGATGATAGCAGGGCCCGCCTGCTGAGGTTGTCCTGAGGCTCCTGGAGAGCTCGGAGCAGGGCTCAGCACAGAGTACAGCGTGGCGGCTGGTGACTGTCGCTGGAACAGGAGGGGTCAGCAGGAGTCGGGGGAAGCATCTGGGCAGGAAGCTCAGTTTGTCCTTGTTTGGCCCCTGGCCCCACCATTTGGCGGGCCATGGCACCGTGGACAAGTCACTCAAAGTAGTCTGGACCTCGGCTTTGCCGTCTGGAAAGTGGGACTGCTCCCCAACTCTCAGGATTGTCATGAGGCTTCTGTCGGCGGTACGTATAGTGCCTGGCGGCCTGGCACATGGTAGATACTCCGGACACGCTTTTCTTTTTTCTTTTTTTAGATTTTATTTATTTATTCATGAGACACATACACAGAGAGAGGCAGAGACACAGGCAGAGGGAGAAGCAGGCTCCATGCGGGGAGCCTGATGTGGGACTCAATCCCGGGACCCCAGGACCACAACCTGACCCGAAGGCAGATGCTCAGCCCCGGCAGTGGTCCCTTCTGTACCGGCTCAGCCCTCACCTCAGCCCCCGAGGAGCGCAGGGAGTCTGGGGATCCACAAGGCCGCAGGCGGAGCCCAGCAGAGTGGTCCGCTGCGGGCTGTGGGCAGGACCAGCAGGGGGAGCACAGGAGGGCCTGGCTTGGGGGTAAGTGACAACGCGTCTGTCTCCACCAGGTGGGCCTCCGGCCACCCACGGCCCTTGGGAGCAGGCCAGCCCGGCTCAGGTTGTTTCTGCTCATTGACCCCCCCACCCCGGGCATATTCCCCAGATGTTCCTTGGGGGCTGGCAGTGCCCAAGGGGAGGCCAAATGGGCTCGGTGGGCTGACAGTCCCAGGGCCCACGTCTCAGAATTGCCTTGGGCCCTTCCCTTCCCTGCCGGTGGGGGCCTCCGGGAGGCAGAGAAACAGAGGCTGGGGGTCTGGACCTTCCCCGTCTAGGGATTGGCTTAAAGGCCTCCGCCAGGGTTGGGGTCAGGCACCTCCTGCTGGCATTGGGGGAGGGAGGAAGCGCGCCTGTGTGTGTGTGTGTGTGTGTGTGTGTGTGTGTGTGTGTGGCCTGTCTGTCTCCTCGGTAGACAAGCAGGCTGGGTGTGGGTAGGAGTGGGAGCCCCACCTCAATGACCCAGCATCTACTACCACATGGCCTCTGGGCCCAGAGTCAGCCCACCTCCAGCCTCTGCTGAGGCCGGGGACAAGGAGCCGGCTCAGGAAGAGCTAAAAGTGGCAGAAAACATCCTGTCTGAAAGCAGTGAGTTGCTGTATTTAACCCCTGCAGCCCTTGCTCCACCCACACCCAGTCTGCAGGGACAGGGATCCCAAGCACCTGTCTTCTTTTTTTTTTTTTTTTTTTTTTTGGTTAAGGTTTCATTTATTTATTCGAGAGAGGCAGAGACACAGGCAGAGGGAGAAGCAGGCTCCACGCAGGGAGCCCGATGTGGGACTCGATCCCGGGACTCCAGGACCGCGCCCCAGGCCAAAGGTGGCGCTAAACCACAGAGCCACCCAGGGATCCCCCCAAACACCTGTCTTTGAGGTGGGGGGGTGATGATGCCATGGGAGCAGCAGGGCTCCCTCAGGAAGAAAGCCCTCCCTCCCTTCAACCCCCTCTGCCGTGAAAGAAACAGGGGCACCCACAGCAGGGTGTTGGAGGCTCCTTCCATTTGCCACATGCTAGGTGCTGCCCCCCACCCGTCCCCGCTGCTCCTCGCTACTCCCTGCCCCAAGGGAGGGCCAGTCCCGGCTGCTGCCTGGCTCCCACGCCCTCACCCCTGCCGGTGACGACTTGGCACCCTGACCTGGAGACGAAAGTCTCTGGAAGGAACCCCGCCTGCTGCTTCCCGGGCTCGTAGAGGACTGGCTGTGAGGACAGTGTGAGCTGCGGGTAAAGTGTTTCCCTTGTTCCTTCCAGAGGCCTTTTGGTTGGACGCGTCTGTGACCTCCCAGAAGGGCATCCCTGGGCTCAACTGACCTGCCCCCCTGCTCCTTCAGGTGGGTCTTTCCTCATCAGCCACAGCTTCCCTGGCCTTCTGTTGGCCGGCGCAGGTGCCGCAGGAGGGAGGGGTCAAGAGGAGGGAGAGAACGCTACCCCGGGCTACCCCGGGCTTTGCAAATGCGGGTCAGGCCCTGTGTCAGCAGAACCCGCGGTGCCCAGAGCCAGCTGAGACCCAGAGCCAGCTGCAGGCGGGCGGGGTGGGGGCGCAGAAGGGAGGGGCTCGCCGACACCCAGGCCGGGGCCCCAGGGGACTGTCTAGCCTGGTGATGTTTCCTGCCCAGCTCCAGTCTTTTCTTTCTCTCTCCGGCCCCCCACAGTCTCTGCCTACCATTCCTGGGACGGTCAGCTGTCAGGCCTTATGTGCCTGGGCTTCTTTTCTGCCTCTAGACTCTAGGCCTGGGCCCTGGTTCCGTGGTAGCAGCAAATAACCCCAAGCAGGGCTGAGTTTTCTCTCAACTCCCCTGAAACGGTCCTGTTTTCTGTGGGCCTCTGGCTGCTGGGTCCAGCCTTCTGTCCGGCCTGACCAGGGCCCGGGCCTCTACCCCTGGCCAGCAGCCCTCCTGATGTCAAGCTCGCCCAGTAGCAGGACAGCACTGTTGCCGTGCTGGGGTGTCCTGTTGCTCCAACTCTCCTGCATCATGACATCTCCAGTGTGCCATGTGATGATGCACACTTGTTGGACTGATTCAACTGGTATTCCCCCCACGCCCACATTTGATTTCTCTTTTTTCCACCAAATCCACCAGATGTTTGGTCTCCTGGATGACACAGACTCTGTAGCAACCTCATGATGATTGAGAGTTGCAACATCTCAGCTGACCTGGGGTTAAGCCACAAGCATCCTAGACAGTTTCTCCTATTGCCCCACGATGGTATTGGGCCTCTGGGATCCCTGCCCACAGCTTGGACTTGGGATGGGCTACAGGGACAATGTTGACAAACCCACAGGCGCTTTTTCTTCTATTTTTAATTGTCTAACAATTGTGCAATGTTGTATATACACAGACGGGCATATAAAACATAACATCGTGTTTTAATAATAATAATAAATAAAAATAAGACGATACCATATACCCACCACTTGAAGAAATAGAATATAGTTACTACATAAGACTTCTGCGTGCCTGTCCCCAATCTCAGTCCCTCAAAAGTTTCTGTTAATCATTCCTTTCTTTTTTTTTTTTAAAGTCTTTCTCTCTGAATGTGTATATATATAAACATTGCAGTTGAACAAGTATCAGTCTAGCTGTGATGGGGACGGCAATAGTGTCACTATTAGTGCATTACAGTTCCCAGGAAAAGAAAAGCCAAGAGAGGCAGTTCAGGGAGCTACAGCCATCTGTGATCAGGGTTCCCTCCACCTCTATCCTTATCTGTCCTACTTTCTTCCTTTGGCTTGAAGCTTTTTGTGGAATTAAAAAAAAAAATAGGTATTTGCTTTGTGTATTTTGTAATCATAGTTGCTAGAGATACCTCAAGCGGTGGGCTTCTCGGGGCCTCGTTTATAAAGAGAGAGACAGTAACAGCACTTATCTCTTTGGGTGATACGAAGAGTAAATGGGATAAGACACTAAGGGGCTTTGGTTTGCCAAACCTCAGCTCAGAGGTTACGTTGGAAAGAAGCTCAGAGCCTCTTCCAAGGGCCCCCCTGGAATCTCCCTCTCTCACCTCGGGGCAGGAGAACACGGCACTGGCTCATAACTGGCTTTCTCTCTTGTGTTTCTTCTGCCCCTGGGGCCAAGGGGCCACTTAACCCTGCAATGGCCCTAGTGAGGACCCAGAGAAAAGTGGGAGGCAGCAGGCTCTGAAGCATTTTAGGGAGGCCCGAGGAGCTCTGGGCCTGACATCGTGAAGCCGAGGGCTCAATTTGTCTACTGGAAGAGTTAAGTCAGCTGCTTCCTGAGAAGGGCTCCCCAAAGCTATTAGATTTTGTTCCCTCTCTCTTTCCTGTCTCCTCAAGTGTGAAATCCATCTCTGGATGATAATGCCTATTTATACAAGCCATCTCTGAAAACCAAATGAGTTAATAGTATATGACTCACCTTATTCAGAAGGATGTTCAAATCAATGTGTTAAGTTTATACTGGGGGGAGAAAAAAGAAGAGGCAACAAGATTTTGATTGCCTTGGTGCCAGGACAGCAGGGACACAGGCCTGTCACTGCTGACCTGTGTGGCTGCGAGGCACTGGGAAGGAAAGAGGCCTCTGCCCTGCTGCAGTTCTGCTACGGAGATGAGCCAATGCTGGTGGTAGGCGTATGTTCACTCATGTAATCCTTCCTCACACCCTGTAAAGAAAACGCCATTCTTCGGGTGAGGGTGGTAGGGCACAGACAGGCTAAACACGTCACCCAAAGTAGCGCGGTAGGCGGCAGGTGCAGCCTGTGAACCCAAACCCTACCATGAGCCGCTCCACCTCCGGGCCACCGCAGGTCTCTCCAGACTTGGGTTAGGGAGCCCTGCTTCTGCTCCCCAGGGAGTCACGAGGTGAGGGCGCCCAAGAAATCCTGCTCAGGCCTGGGACCTGGGGAGCTGCCCAGGCACATGGGGGTGGGGGCGTGAAGGATGCTAGCCAGCCCTGGCACTGACTCCAGCGCCGGCCTCGGCCTGCCTGCCGTTCTTACAGGGATGGAGGCGACGGCAGCCAGCACTTCCTTGCCTGACCCTGGCGATTTTGACCGGAACGTGCCCCGAATCTGTGGGGTGTGCGGAGACCGAGCCACAGGCTTTCACTTCAACGCTATGACCTGTGAAGGCTGCAAAGGCTTCTTCAGGTGAGTCCTCCCCAAGGGCAAGGGGAAGCAGAGGAAGCAAGGTTTCCCATGAAGAGAACCCCTGCATCTCCCGTGTCTCCTTCCTTCCCATGCCCGTGGAACATGCCAGCTCTTCCCCACCCTGGGAGTGACAGGGTCTTGGGGAGATTATCTTCCTCCTCCCTTCCCCTCAGCTCCAGCTCTGGCCTCTGCCCCTCTCAGAGATGATGCTTCCGAGGTTGTTGCCTACGTGCCCATCTTTCCATTACGCCTTGGACCCACGGCCCCCTACCGGAACCTGTGTGTCTGTCCTTCTGGAGTGAACCTCTGAACAGATTGATGATCAGAGGCATGTCCTTGGGAAAACCCCAGAACTTGGCTTCAGAGCTTGTCCTCTGATCCAAATCAAACCATTCCTTGGAACAAGGGAAACTGCACCCTGGCTGGATCTCCATTCTTGATCTGCGCCCGTATCTTCACCCGTGGCTTGCTGTCCCGGGTTAGAAAGCTCAGGCGATGTCAGCAATGTGCCAGCGTTCCTGTTCAGTCAGGGCCAGTTTCTCTGCCGGCTGCCTCCTCTTTTCTCCAATGAGCCCAGTGTCACAAGTATGAACAGTATGGGGAAAGTACTGGAAAGGCTGGACGCAGGGTGTGCCCATCCAAAGCCAGGAAGGGAGGATGGGAGAGTGATGAATTGCAATACAGGACTGGGAACCATGAGAAACGTGGGCTTGGCATATATTGGAGAGAGAGCAAGAGGGAGGATTGTGGAAAAACTTATCAAAAAGAGTGCTTCTGTAGAGTAGTCTTAATTGGAGGTGGATAAAAAAAAGAACAGGGCTTTGGCCACCAAGAGAGGAAAGAGTGAACCAAGTCCAGGACAGGGATGCTGAGGTCGGCCTCATTCTCTGAACCGAAGGGCTCACCCAGTGGCTTTGAGGGCAGAGCGAATCAGAGCCTGGGACTTGTACGATGTCCACCCCCTGCCCCCAACTCCAGGACTCATGGGCCATCTGTGAACACAGCGTGCGACCCATCTGCCCTCTGTCCCGGGAATCAGCAGGCCTGGAGTTTCATTGCCTTGAGCAATCGCTGGGCAGCGGGGTTTCTGTGGGTGCTAATTGACTGGCCTGGCGCGGGTTGCCCGCTTGGCTTCCTGGCAGGCTGCTCCCCAGCTTGGGGAACCAGACTGGCAGCATCGCTGGCTCAAGATCCTGTTGCCACGTCTCTCATTCCTGGGCACTTCCTGCAGAGTGGGCCTTCCAGAGCCCAGGAGCCACCTGGACCCTTTTCTGCAGGTAGAGAAGGGGGGTGGGTACACCCATGAGGGCTGCTTCTTATCATAAAAGGAGTCAGAAATGTGTGGGCTACGAGCTGACCGTGCCATTGTATGTCCTTGCTCAAATCTTTCAACTTCTCTGTTTCAGTCACCTCAACTAAGCACATGAGTTTGATATCTGACCCTTTCATATATAGCATTAATCTGAGGATTGATGAGATGACATGTATAAAGGTGTCTTAAAAGACATAAAGTAGGGATCCCCGGGTGGCTCAGCGGTTTGGAGCCTGCCTTCGGCCCAGGGTGTGATCCTAGAGTCCTGGGATCAAATCCCACATCGGGCTTCCTGCTAGAGCCTTCTTCTCCCTCTACCTGTGTCTCTGCCTCTCTCATGTGTGTCTCTCATGAATAAATAAATAAAATCTTAAAAAAAAAAGACATAACGTATAGGGGTGCCTAGGTGGCATAGTTGGTTAAGTGACCAACACTTGGTTTTGGCTCAGGTTCTGATCTCAGGGTCATGAGATTCAAGCCCTGCATCAGGCTCTGCGCTCAGCACAGTCTGCTTAAGACTCTCTCTCCCTCTTCCTGTGCCCCTCTTCTCTCTCTCTCTTAGATAAATAAATCTTTTTTAAAAAAGACATAAAGTACAATATGTTATTTTCAAGCTTGAAGGGTCAATACTTATGTCCTTAATGGGACACTGCCCTAAGAAAATAAACACAAGTGTCTCCAGCCATCGCTCTTCTTTTGTTTTTTCTTTCACACACTCACTCACCAGATCTTAATGAACATCTGTGATCAAGGCACTGGGCTAAGAGCTGGCAATATGAGGACTCTCACCAAAGGCCCTATGTCACCAGTCTGCAACCCAAAGGTCTCCAACAGTTCTTGGGGCTGTTTGGTTAATCCAGAGACTCATGCCCCTAATTCCCTTTTTCCAGGCCGTCTATCCATGGGGTTCAGCTCTGGGAGATGGAACTCTTAGGTGGCTGCTTATGAGGTAATGACATATTGGAAGTCAGTTCCTCAAGAGTGGCTCCAGTCCCCATGCACCTGTGCTTCCTGCCCTTGGACACACTACTAGGCCCCGAATCCTTGAGACAGGACCATGTTAGGCATCTGGGTGGAGAGAGGACAGGTTCCCTTATGCCCAGGGTCAGGTGTGGGAAATGGCCAAATGGACAGGGACCGTATGTTTGTACATCCATGTCACCACAGTGTGGCTCTGATGCCTGTGGTCACATTATGTTGTCACTCACCCTCGGCCCCTCCCTCCAACAACCCCTACATGAAAGTGCTGGCATTATGGGCAGTGTGCTATTTGTCTTGTTACCCTGTCCTTATCCACCTTATATCTTTCCTGTCCCTGCCTTGATGACTGGGCCAGGCTGCACTTTCTGAAAAGTCAACATCTCTGATTATTTGTCTTGATCTTGTTTGATAAACACACACACACACACACACACACACACACACGATTGATCTTCATTATTTCAGGGATTCTGTATTTGCAAACTTGCCCACCTATTAGAATTCCCTTATAATCCCCACATCAATGCTTGCAGCATTTCTGTGGTCATTTCTGGACAAGCTCAGAGTGATGAAAAATTCAAGTCCCCTGGTGCACACATTCCCAGGCAAGACGGAACAAGGTGATATTCCGCCTCCTTGTTTCAGCTGTCGTGCTACAAAAGAGTGTCCTTTTCATGGGCTGTCTAGAGCCACAGTTTTTGTGTTTTTTTGCTTTTTGATGGTTATCTCACTAAGAGGGCCCTAAGCGTGGTGCCAAAGTGCTGTTGAGTGCTCTTAGGCACAAGGAAGCTTCAACGTGCTTTGTAGAGAAAACCTGTGCTTAAGAAGCTTCTTTCAGACATGAGCTATAGTGCTATTGGCCAAGTTCAGTGTTCATGAATCAACAACGTATAAGGCATCTTTAAATGGAAAGCACACATGAAACAAGGTTATGTATTGCTTGATTGATGAAAATGTTGTGACCAGAGGCTCGCAGGAGGCTAACTCTGGGAACAGTGGTTCCGGATGTGTTAGTTCTGTGTTCATGTTGACTTCACAGAACCAATGTGCCAATGAGAGGAATCCACTAAATATACACACTTGTTCCTCCTTTCTCCCCAATTGCCCTGCTTCTCCTTTGCTTCAACCAAATTCTATTCAGCATTTTTCTGTTTTAGTCTAGTTCAAATAGAACCCTCTTGTCACTTCTGTCTGCTTGCGAAACCCTGATCCCAGGAAGAAAGGTCTATACCGGGGAGGTACCTTCTCTGTCAGACTCCGCAACCTTAAAAACACAAAGATAAGTTCAACCATGCCCTTGCTCTCAGGGAGTTCACTCAGCCCTTTCATGGTCATTCTCAAGGAAAAAGCATCCCTTCATGCTGAGTCACAGATGATTTTCCCAGCCCTGGGGACCAGTAATCCCATTTGACCATTCATTGTTTGGTTTGACTCCGAAGAGAGTCAAACTAACCTGCCTGAGGATCTACTTGTGGTCATCCCAGCAGGTCCAAAACTCATAATCAAACCAAAATGGGATTAGGAAGGTTGGACAGAGACCACGGTTCTATTGATCTATGATCAGAAATTAGAGACCATCATGGGCCAATTCCTCCTATAAGTTATTTCATGCTCTTTCTGCCTCCTGCTTCTCTGGAATAGATGGACATCCTCAGGTTAAAAATGATATTTCCAGTGTGAATAAAACATTGGCGTAGGCAGGCTTGTAAAAGGCTATGTGTCCTGGTTATGTTAACACCAGCACATAAGGGCCAGAGGGGCCCTTATGTAGTATGTAGGTCTACTACAAAGTGGATAGTGGGGTGATCTATGGATGTGAATGAATCTCGGGTCATGGGTGGCTTAGTCCAGGCTCTAATATAAAGGGAAAGGTATAAAGGACAGAGAAGAAAATCAGAGGGACCCCTCTGACGAAGAGAGTGAAGATTTAAGAGGTGGTCCTGGAAGGCAGGATTGAGAAACAGATCTAGCGTTTGCCTCTTCCGCGTGTCTTCTCCCTGCCTGTTGATACCTCCTTCATCCAGACACTGAAGCCGTGCACTGCAAACATCAAGCCAACAAATACAGTGGGGAGAAATGCTTTCTCGTTTGCTGGCCCCGAGGTTCTCAGGGACCTCATTAACTATGAGTTCTGTGGAGTGCAGGGGGCAAAAGGGAGGCTGGTAAGGATCTGGGAACAGGAGGAATGTCCTGGCTTTCAGGAAGGCCTTGTGACTGATACTTCAGGAGCCGTGATGTGAAGGGGAGCAGAGAAATGGGGGAGATGCCCAACGACTTCAGACTCCAAGTGCTCAGCAGCACTGGAGGAAACAGAGAGGAGAGAGGAGGAGCTGCCCAGGGCATTCTATGGGCACAAGTAAATGAGTCACCACGAAGTCAGTGTTGCTGGAGAAAACTTTGTCCATTCAGCTTGGCAGCCGGCCCCCTTCCGTGGCGGCTCAAGGCTGTGAATGAAAGAGAACAAGGAAGGTTTTCTATGGATGGGCCCAGAGGAGTTTTGGAGGCTTGAGCAGAGGAGGCCAGAATATTTGAAGAGGAAATGTCACTGGGGTTGTCAGGAAAGGTAGCTGCAAGCGTGTGAAGGTCTTATGTATCTTTGGGAACTCAGCACTTTCAGCAGGGCTCACTGGTGTGAAGTCACTCTCAGCACACCTAGGGGGTCCTCTCTGTGCTATGGCAGTATAGGGCCAGCAGAGAGGACCACCAGGGCTTATCCCACACCCCCAAACCGCCCATCTCAGGGACTGCTTCTATCCCAATGGCTTTGTCCTAGAGGAGACCTTCAAGCAGCCTCTGCTGCATGCTCTTGGATTTTTTTTTTCTTTAATTTACATGGGAGAGAGCAAGCGCACAAGAGAGCACAAGCAGGGGACAGGGGGAGGAAGGGGCAGAGGAAGAGGGAGAAGCAGGTTCCTCGCTGAGCAGGAAACCTGACGCAGGGCTCGATCCCAGGACCCTGGGATCATGACCTGAGCTGAAGGCGGGCACTTAACTGGCTGAGTCACCCAGGTGCCCTGGACTTTAGGGGGCATGTTTGGACTGCTGCTCTGACTTGGATTGGGATATGGTAAATTCATGCTGAGGACCATTATTGGGGAAGAATACCGGAAGCTTTGGAATCAAACAGATCTCAATTCTGATCCCATCTTCACACTTACTAGCTGTGTGACAAGAAGCAAGTGATCTAACTTCCCAGCGCCTTTCCCTATCACCTGTAGGGTAGGGACAGAGCCTACCTGCGAGGCTACCGGGCGCGTCGGAGGGAATGTCCGAAGTCCTGGCACAGAGGGCTCTCAGGAGGTGCTCGCTGTTATCCTCGTCCTTCCGTAGTGCTTGTGTCTGAGAGCAGAAGTCCTTTTCTCTCCTCTAACACAGAACCTGAGTGTGTGTGTAAATAACCCCTGCGTATGGTTTAAAAAGCAGCAGCAAATAAATAGTTCAAAAGGACATCTAAGCGAAGCGTAAGCCGTCTCTACCCCATTCTCACGTCCCTACCTCCTCCCGAAGCTGTCGCTGTGACCAGCTCATTGTGTTCACTTCCAAACTCTTTATATAAAAAAGCGTGTGTCTGGGTTCACGTGGTGTGTGCGCACACTCACACCTGCACAGGACGATGGGAGTACACAGTCCTCGCCCTCTTGCATCTTGCTCTGACCTACTACAGAATGTTTGCTCAGTCTAGTTCCCGGGTCCACGTTCTTCCTCTGTCCTTTCCACAGCCCCATCACTTTGTGCGGATGCACTATGGTGTGACGGACCCTTCTCTTTAGATGAGCATTCAGGCTCCGTCCTCTGCTGCTCCGTACAGGGCTGCAGTGACCACCTTTACGCACGTACCTTTGGGCCCGTGGACTGATTTATTCGCATGATGAATTCCTGGAAGTAGATTTGCTGCCTTAAAGTCCACATGTCGGTGGATGTTGCCAAACTGGCCTCCAAAAAAAAGGCCTCGTGCTCTTTACCATAGTGTGAAAGTAGCTTCCTTTACGGTTGGTTTTTAAGCGCCCCCCCCCACCCCGGGGAAGCCCTTGATGCTGCCACATACAAATGTGCCGTGTAGGTCCCACCTATCAGACCATGTAGGCCTTTCACAGAAGGCACTCCATCAGGCTCTGGTATCCAGATACTCAGAGTGGCAGTGGAGACAAAGCCAGAGCTGGCACTGGGCCCCAGGCTTGGGTTTTATAACGTGTGTCTCTGAGGATAGGGCCACCTACCCAGGCCTGAGACCCTGGCCCCAGGCACTTCATGCTTCTGTGAATAGCCTGTCTGTCATGTTTTGATGAATTGGTCAATGTCCTCTCTCACCCCTGACTTTCTAGAAACTGTGTTTATATTTAGTCCGGTTGCACCACCCCAACCCCTCCTTCCTGAGCTGGGATATAATTGCCAACCACCAGAGGATGACAGGGTCCAGGCTCAGAGAGCAGCTAAGGCAATGCGCTCCCATGGAAACTCGCAGCTCTTGTTTCTCAAAACCAAACCAGCTCACAAGCAATTAGCATTGGGAGGAAGGCAGGGCATGGGGTGTGGATCTTCGGGACAAAGCACAGAGCCAGAGCTGGCCCATCTGCCTGCCCTGACTCCTCAGGGGCAGAGGCTAGATGACAGCCACATGTGTGGAAGTGCCCCTAGAAGGCAGGAGAATGGGGAAGAACTGGGCCCCAGAGCCCACGGGACCCACAGCCCTGGCAACTGTACTGGGCTGGGCGCACCTGAAAGCCGGTTTGGGGGAGGACCTGGGTCTGCCTGCTGGAGCTGGTGAGGGAGCTTTCCATCCCCTGAACACTGATCCACACTCCAGAGTGTGACAGCTCTTCGTGCTCGCTAACCTCCATCTCCCTGGGTACAACTCCGGGGTCTTTTCTCTGATTCTGTATCTAGAGGAGCCAAGGAAGAGCTGCTTAGTATAATTTTTCATAATAATAATTTAAGAGCTCCATAAATTTACAGGCTGCTTTCTGCATCACTCAAATAGCGTGGAGACGTGTTGCACAGTTGGTGGGCTTTGGGACGAAGTATGGCAAAGGGTGAAGAGCACACACCTGTGTGGCATTCTTACCCTAGATCTGAGCCTTGCTGTGGGGATAGTGTACCCGGCCAGAAGGACTTTTAGCATTTTTTTTTCTTCCTTCCTTTCCTCCCCTTCTCTCCCCTCCCTCTCCCTCCCTTCCTCCCTCCCTCCCTCGCTTTCTTCTCTTTCTCCTCCTCCTCCTTTGCCTCTTAGTATTCATGAGCTCCCTTCCCTTCTGTAACTACAAAGCTGGAAGCAAGGACACTGGTGTTTTTCCTCCCAGTATTTTCTTTTAAGCCAGCTCTGCATTTTGCAGGGATTCCTACCCAACCGACCTCACTGGAGTCCATTCCTGTTGTCAGGCAAAGCTGGGCTGAGTGGCCACCTCCAACTCTTCTATGTGTGGAAACCTGGGCTGGGCTTCAGACTTACAGTGAGGAAGACAAAAGAAAGGTGGTTAAGTGCCACAACCTCTTTCTGAGCAACCTTGCAGCTGGGGAGATACCCACCCATGAGAGTCAGAGACAGGTGCGCTAGAGCCCATGGACGGAGCAACAGACATGGGGGATGCGGGGCTGCCTCCCAGCTGGGGCGTCAGGAAGCTCTTGGCCCCCAGCGCAGGATTGGTGGGATGCTCTGGCTCATGTGTCTGGAGGTGCTCCTTTTGGTCCCCAAAGCCCTGGAGAATCCACAGGAAGAGCTCTGAGCCAGACAAGACAGCGGGTGGGAGGATAGGACCGACCCTGAGCTCCTGGGCAGAATGCCTGGTTGTAAAAAAAACAAAACAAAACAAAAAACCAACAAAAAAAAAAAAAAAAAAAGGAAATGAGAGTTTACTCTGAATTAGAAACTTCTGGCCTTTGAGTAAGTTTAGAGAATTACGGGCATTCTGGGGCCTGAACATTTGTGGTAACAGCCAGAGCCTCAGAAACCATGAGTGGGAAGGAGTAAAGGGGTGAATCAATCTCATGTCCTGTGGTGATGGTAGCCTCTCATTTCGGGGTAGCCAAGGTACCTCCATATTTGCCTGTCCCTCTGGAGAGCGGCAATAGATGGATGGAGGCCCAAGGAGAAAGGCTGTCTGTTTCCATAAAGGTGGACAAAAGCCTGATACACAGTCTCTGGGCAGTCACCACAGGGTGGGTGTGGCGTTGGTGGGCTGGACTCTACCCCAATAGCCTTATGTTATCCCACCTTCCCACATAGACGCATCTACTGGGGTGGGGCGGGGGGTGGGGGTGCCCTTTGGGTCAGGAAACAGGTAACAGGAAAGTACTGAGGACCCAGGTCCCAAACCAAGAGCAGCCACCTCATGGGCCTTGAGCTGTTGGCCTGTGGGCTCCATATCATTGAGCAGCTTGAGTTTCTAGGGATGAGAGCGGTAGGCTCCAACCAAGAAGCCAAAAGCTGAGCCTCACATCTCCAACAGCCAACACGGGAGCCTTCACTTCTTGCCAAATCACCTCACTGATGAGTTTCCTCCCCTCAGTAGTCTCACCTATAAAACGAGGACATACGCCAATAGTCTCTTGGGAGTCTGATTGCCTGTGACTGCTGCAGGTCATTTCTATGTTCTCTTCTCCTCCAGCCCATGGGTCAAGTTGGTTTGTCCCCTTCTGTCCAGGTCAACTGATGAGTATGTTTGCCCTAAACCCCAAATGTCTTCTAGCGAATGTGAAGTGAAGAAACATAACCAAGAAACATAACTAGTGTGTGACCAGCCCATCTCTGAGAGAGGGAAATGGTTGGGCCTGGGCTTTTACTTAAAGACTTGAGCATCTCCTCGGAAGATGCTGCTGCTCACAGAGAAAGGGATTTTGCTACCATCTTTCCCCAACCAAATCCTGTCACTTGTTCCAGGGCACAAAAAAAAAAAAAAAGTGGGGCCTGCACCTGCTAGGGCTGGGAAGAGTATGAGGAACCTCTAGGACATGGGAAGCTTCCCAAAAGTCGCATGGGGTGCAGTGTTCAAGCTTGCTCATGCACGCATGGGCACACATGTGTATGTACGTACGTGCACGCGTGTGATTTTACATAGGATACCAGGGGCCCCGGGGGTACCGGCTTCATAGCTAAGAGCCTGCGGTAGGTTCCTGGCAAAGCCCTTGCTTCCTCTGCCTCTCAAAAGGCCAAGGCCAGACCTGAGGTCTCCCACCCACTCATCTGGCCTTTTCTCTCTGGGTGTGTTATCTGGATGCCTCAAGCTATAGTTGGGGCCCTTTCTCCCTTCTGCGTGCACCTGCGCACGTGTCTGTCCCTGGACCAGGGATGCTCTAGTCATAGGTCTCCAGACTCTGGATGACTTAAAGCCTCCACCAGCGTCCTCACCTCCCCAAGCGGCTCCCTAGAAGCAGTGAGGGCTGCTCTGCAGATTTTCGTATTTTAAAAAAGTTTCACTAGGTTAATTCACTCACGTTTCCTGTGTAATTTAAAAAAAAAAAAGCGTGGGAAGTAGAGTATCATAAAAGTAAATCAGGGGCGCCAGGCTGGCTCAGTTGGTACAGCAGGTGACTCTTGATCTCAGGGTCATGATTTCAAGCCCCACGTTGGGTATAGAGCTCACTTAAAAAAAAAATAGAGAGTCCCATGTCAGGCTCCCTGCGTGGAGCCTGCTTCTCCTTCTGCCTGTGTCTCTGCCTCTCTTTCTGTCTCTCTGTCTCTGTCTCTCTCTCAAAAATAAATAAAATATTTTTAAAAATAAATAAAAAATAAAAATAATAAATAAATCCTTTCAAATCTTAAAAAAACAAAAAACAAAAACAAAAAAAGGAAATCAAAGCAATGATGGGAGCAGAGTAGCAGGGAAAGAAGGAGGAGGCACCCAGAGTGTAGAGGTGGGGAGTGGTGGCTGCTGAGGGGGCCTAGGGCTGGGCCCCAAGTCCTCTGTGGGAGACATGGAGACCCAGGCGGTGGGGGGGTTGTGGGCAGGGCTCAGGGGTGGTCCCAGCCCCTGCAGGCAGCCAGGGCTGAGACTGGCAGGTGGGTGACCCGGAGGTGGCATGTGCTCTCTCCCCGGGCAGGCGAAGCATGAAGCGGAAGGCGCTGTTCACTTGTCCCTTTAACGGGGACTGTCGTATCACCAAGGACAACCGCCGCCACTGCCAGGCCTGCCGGCTCAAGCGCTGTGTGGACATCGGCATGATGAAGGAGTGTGAGTGTTCTGGGCCCAGGGCAGGGGTGGCCTAGGAGGGGGACCGTTTGAGCTGCTCTTCGGGCAGCTTTGGCCCCACCGGGCTGCGTGCGGTTCCCCTGGGGCTGCAGGCACCCGGGGCCTGGAGCTGGGGCGCTGCAGCCAGGACAGCAGGGTCAGAGGCCCCAAGGGGGTCCTGCGAGCCTCTTGGGGATCTGTGCCGCAGAGTCCTGGGAGGGGCCTCACCCTCTCCCGTGTGACCCATCTCCCAGATGGGTCCTCCTCCAGGACGGCGTCACTATTCTCACCTCCCTGTTCCTCGACCTCCCGGGAAAAGGCAAGGCCCAAGGACCCAGGGTTCTTTGGACTTTGGGAGAGTGAGCTGCTGAGGCTGGGGAAGGGCAGGAGTGATGGGGAGAATAAATATGCAGAGCCTGGCTGGTATCGGGTGCCACCCTGCCCCAGCCTTCCAGCCACTCTGGCCCCACGGGCAGATCTGGGGGCCGGAGACCAGGGAAGACCAGGGGGAAAGAGCCTGTGAGGGGGAGCACTGGGATGACCCTCTGGATTCAGATGGAGAGAGAAGGGCAGTCCTATAGGACATCCTGTCCAGCTCCGGGGTCGGAGGAGAGGACGAATGGCAGATTCATTTGTTCCAACCCTCAGTTAAAAACAACCCCTGGACTTTGCATCTGAGCTCTGGTACAGTTACTTGGTAACCAGAACAGCCATCGAATTCAGTAGCGCCTAGGAGGGGCTGGTCAGGCCCTGCCTGGGCTGGAGACCAGAGCTGTGGGCCGACCTGGGCACAGGTGCCCTCTGCACATCCGGCCCCCTGCTGCCTCTTGCTCACTCCTGTCTGCAGTCTGCACACTGATCCCGTCCTTGGCCCTAGGACAGGGCTTATGCCCCGCTAAGCTGCGGACCTGAGGAGGCTTAGGAGGGGCGCTCAGATGCAGGCCCTCCTGGCTATGGGGCTATTGCTTTGGGGGGTGAGGGAAGCAGGTACAGGGAAGATACGTCCAGAACAAGGGAAGAGTAACAGGACAGGGCTCAGGGGATGGAAAATTTCCTCCTTGTTGGAAAGAAAAATTCTCTGTTGTTGGGGAACAGAGGCAGGTTACCCTCTGGTGGGTCACAGCCCTTCACTCCTGATCCCAGCTCCCCAGTCAACACTGGCAGGCCTTGGAAAAGTTTCCAGGCTGTTGTTCCTCCTCGCCCCCACAGTAGTGCGCAGGCCTGGACATGCTGATCTCTCCTAGCCCGGTCCCCTGCCCCGCCCGACTCCTGTGTTTATCCTGGAGCAGAGGAGGCCGAGGCCTGGTGCCTCATGGGGCTCCTCACACATTGGCTTAGTGCGGCCTGCTGTGTGCGAGGCCCTAGGGTGGCCACAAACAAGACGCACTGTGCACAGCCCCTGCTCCTGCCCCCAAGGGGCACACATTCTCCTGGCTCTGCGGCTCCTGCCAACCAAGAACGGTGCAGTTCCACCACTGGGAGTCAGTAAGACTCGGCCCCAGAAGTTCTGGTTGGGGCCAGCCTCACTGCTGTCCCAGAGGCTCCTTTCCTATGTCTCAGGAGGAAGGAGATGTTCTAACAACTCAGAATGGGAAGAACACTTAGAAATCATCTGGGAGTCACAAAGGTAAAAATATCAGGATCGGGGTCAGAAAGCAAGTCTCCATGGCTGCTTCCAGATCTCTCCTGGTCCCCAAAGTGAACACTGCACCCCTGGCGATGAACAGGTCTTGGGTGCATCCGGTGCCCCCGCCCATGAACACCGTGTGCTGAGGCGGGCCAGCAATCCCGAAGTAGACGCCCACCTCCAGCCCCCCACATCTCTGTGCTCCAGCCACCCCAGACACAGCCCCAGTCTTCCCCAACAGAGCCCTGGGCCCCACCCCGCCATCTGCCCGGGGCCGCCCTGTGTCCCCCACTCTCAGGGTGCCAGTGCGGGGGCCTGTAGTCTGGGCCCCAGAGCTCCAGTTAAATGAAAACCTTGAGCCAGCACTAGGCTCGTTCTTTCCACTACTCGAAGGGAAGGTCCTTCGGGAAAGGCTATGGTTCTCTGCCTCGCGCTAGCCCAGCTTAAAGGCGTCTGTCAGAATGGTCTGGGCCTCCAGCTCCCTAGGAGAGCTGCTCATGTATCATGTGGGCCGGTGGTTGCCTTGAGGCTCAACCTCCCAGAGACAATTTTGTGTCAACATTTGTAAAACCACAGGACACCCCAGGGCTCCCTAGGAAGGGAGCTGCAAACGCAGGCTTCCTTCTGGCAGGGGTTAGAGAAGGGCCCTTCCCTAAAGGAAGCCCAGGAAGGGAAGGGAATGGGTCCGAGGACAAATGTTTATCGAGCGCCTACCCAGTGCCAGATACTGCATGGAGCACGTGAGCTTTCTTATCAAATTCTCACAGGAATCCCTAAATAGGTAAATACTTCTGTTGTTTCTTTCATAGATTAGGGGAAGCTCCGAGGAATTCAGATTTCATGCTTCTAAGCTACTAAGATGGTCTGTTTGCTTCCAAAGGCCCACCCCCAGGGGCCAGGGCTCCTCCACTGCCTGCTGCCCTCAGGGATGGGCTCCAGGGACCGTTTCCATCCAAGACTCCCTTTCTCTCTCTTCAAGTCTTAGATGACTTGATCTTGTCCATGGAGCCTGAGACATTTCATGGTCAACTTCTTGCTTCTTGGTGGCCTGTCCTGCACAGAAACACCTATATGTTCCTTTGCTTAATGTTTTTACAGATGTAGGTCTTTCCTACTCCACATTAGCACAGCACCTGGCCCAGCGCAGCTGCTCAATAAATACGTGTTGAATGACTGAATACTAGCTCCCCGTGATGCTTCTTTGCATCTCTACATCTCCCACTGGTCTGCAGGTCAGGAATATCTCCCAAATCTGATATTGTCTATGTCATTCATTTGGAAACACGTTATATTCTCTTGTCTGATGTTGCCCTTAGGCCACCTGGGGCAACTTGAAGTGTTTTTAAGTTGTTCATGCTTCCAGATCTTGACTTCCAACCTCAATTCTAGACTTCATGAAACAGAGAGCATCTTGCATGGGAATAAATGTGTGCAAAGTCATATTTGCACTCAGCAAGGAGCTGAGAAGGAAGGCAAAGAAGCTACTGAACAGCCCTATGGGTCTCACGAAGTCCTTGGACACAGCTCCTGTGCTTTATTCATTGGAGAGCCCTTCAAATGCTCTTTCAGAACCTGTGTGCTCTTCTCTACTGCAAAACAGATGTCCTCCTACAAGATAGTAATGGCATTTTCAGTAGCAATTCATTGAGAAAACGATTTTTAAATTTTTTCTTATTAAATTAGTAGCTCCCTTAAAAAAAAAAAAGACTTATTTCATAAATCACAGCAGCATCTGCACATGGGAGAGACTTACGATTTATTCTTCAGACACCGTTGGGCTGGTGGATTGGCAGCCCTGTTAGAAAATGCCAGATCTCAGCATTTCTTTCTCTAGTACTGCACGCCGGATGGCAGTCGCTGTTTGATACAGTGATTGAGAGGAACAATGTCATAAGGTTAACCTTGAATCTTCTTAACTTTGTCCTTTTGGAGCAAATCATTTACAAACTTTGCTACTTTATTTTTTTTTTCATACTCTTCAGATGGATTGGAACACTTTGTGTGTTCCATGGCTGAGGACAAGAGTCCTACTGAGCAACCATAGCCAATTATAATCAGACAGGGTATGGGGCAATAGTTACAACCATGAACTCTAGAACCGTAATGCCCAGGCCTGGGTACCAGCTTCAACACGTGTTAGCCGTGTGACTTTGAGCAAAGTGCGTAGCCTCTGGGGCTCAGGTCCCTCATCTGCAAAATGGGGATAATTGCACCTGCCCTAAGAGGTTTTTACGAGGACTAAATATATGTAAGCTAAAATATATATATATATATATATATATATATATATATATATATATATGTAAGCTAATATTTAAGTAGCATTTAGCAGAGTGCCCGGTACATTAAAAATTCTATTTTTAATCCATTTTTATTAATATGATTTCTTTTTTCTTACATACTTGACCACCATGATTTCCAGCTCCCCAGCAGACTAGAAGTTAACTGCTAAGGGGAAGAAAGGTCCCCTTCTACAGGCAGGCACCCATAAGAAGAGACAACACGTAGCTTACCAGAGAGGGGGAGACCAAAAGCGATGTAAAGGAGCACAAGAGCTCCAGATCATAGCAGACTGAGTAATACGGTGCATGGACACAGACCTATACAATTCTGAGGTCATAACCTTGTTCCTGCAAAGTCCAGTAATTGTTCTGAATGATACCTCTGAATCACCAAGAAAAGGTTATACAATGTTACAGGTGTTCTGTTATAAGAACCTTATTCTATCTTGAAAATATTTCAGTCGCAATTATGTAAATTGAAAGGGTAAGCTGGGTTCAGTTCCCCAGTGGACAGGCATTTGATGTGTGCCATCCTCACATCGTAAGGCACATGTAGTATTAGTGCACTTCTCCCTGTCGTTTTCTGAGCAAAGGACGATGGCTAGAGCTTCGTAGGTATGATCAGTGTGGATGTGTTGGGTGTCCAATCTCTCAGACTATTGAGCAAACACCACGGCCAGGAAGCCTCACTGGGCTGGCCATTAAGGGGAAACACAGGGAGCCTATAGTTCTAGTGAAAGATCTTAAAAAAAAAAAAAAGAAAAGAAAAGAAAGATCTTGAACGTCCTAGGTTCTCTCTATATGGGCATTTATTGTAGCCTGTACTAACCAGAAATATTACGGAGTGGAAGACACTTGGGTGCCAATGTGCGTGGGAAAGACTGGACATACCACAGAAATAAGAAATGAAAGCTCAGTACAGATCAGGGCAATCCAGAAAGGCTTCATGGTGAAAGAGGGCTATGGGTTGGGTGCTGAAGAAAGGATAGAACTCGGGACACCTGGGCGGCTCAGCGGTTGAGCGCCTGCCTTTGGCCCAGGGCGTGATCCTGGAGCCCCAGGATCGAGTCCCATATCGGGCTCCCTGCGTGGAGCCTGCTTCTCCCTCTGCCTCTCTCTTTGTGTCTGTCATGAATAAATAAATTAAAAAAAAAATTATATATATATATATATATATATATGAGTAGATAGAACTTGCACAGCTGCTGGGGAGGGAAGGCCCAGCAGGACAGGCATCCCGCGTAAGTGGAAATGCATTGGCGAGACAGAATGGGTCATGTTCGCCGGTCAGTAATCTCAGCATAGTCACAGAAGCTGTGTCCACAAGGAAATGAGGTTGGAAGTTTAGGAGAAAGTAAAATCATGGGGAATCTTGACTTTAATTTGGAGCACAGTAAACAGCAAGGATCCAGAAAAAGGTTCTGAGCAGGAGAGTGACATAATAGAATCACAAGAGATGATCAAAGTCCTGTCAGGCCGAGAAGCGTGTCCACGGATGCCGGTGGCATGAATCTCAGAGCTCCCTCCCTCACGCCCCACTCCAGCCCCATCACCTCCTGCACCCACCCTCAGGTGAGCAGGGACGATCAGACACCTATTCTTGGATTCCCCAGGTAAGGGCCTCGTACCTTGCCTTGAATGGAACACTCCTTGCTCCTTCCTCTTCCACCCCACTTGACCTCTTGGGGTCTGAGCAGACACCCACTGTGGGAGAGGGTTGGCAGCTCTTTGGGCAGGTGAGTCACTCACCTGGGCGTGGCCTCCCCCAGTCCTCCTCTTAGTATGGCTTACCTCAGCTATGGAGGGAACTTGCCATCCTTTGCCCCTGGTTACCCACTCCTACCTCCCCCCCACCCCCCATAGGCTCTCCCTCACCTCCCAGAAGCTTCTTTCATTCTCCCCCCACACCCACACCTGAGGGGTCTGGGCCAGTGGGCCTCTCCTGAAGCCCAGAACCCACCCACTCTGGGGTTCTGGTTCCTTTCCCTGCTCTTGTGAAACTCCCCAGTTCTGTGGGCAGAAGTGCTGGCAACACCAGCTCAGAGCAAGTAGCTACAGGCCAAGGGCCCCAGTGCCCACTCCTGCCGTCAGCACTCTGCAAGCCCTGGCCAGGAGGTCTGTTTGCCTGGCTGCCGTGCCAGGCATCCCTGCTCGCAGCCCTGCCCTCCCGGGCAACAGCCCAGCACGGTGAGGTGGGCACCACCCCAGAAGCCCCCGCACAGCATGATGGTGGTGGAGGGTCTCCCCGTCATCAGACACCCTGGCTAGCAGCTGGAGACAGCTGCAGATCGGAGCTTCAAGGCGTTCTCTTTGGGACTTCCAGACGGCTCAAAGACTTCCTTGGGCAGAACTGTCAAGACTGGACAGGCTGGAGGAGAGGTTGTTTTGCAGGGAACCAAAGAAGCAAAGTCTTTCTAAGTTGGTCAGAGTAGATCAAACGCCCATGCCTGGAAACTTGGACTTGGAAATGCCCGTGTAGAAGGGTCTTTCAGCATGTCCTGGCTTCCGACCCTGGGACTGGCCACAGAGGGACTCCCACCCTTCCTCCCCCAGTGCCTCCCTCAAGATCTTGGGCAATGAATGTGAGGGGGAAGAGACAGGAACCACCATTTAATGAGCAGCTGCTCTGTGTTAGGCATGCATTCAGTTCTCAAAACTGTCCACCCTTCAAGGTAGGGGGTATCACCCTGCCGCCCCACATGCACACACTTTTTGGAGGAAGGAACCACAAAGGGACCTTAATAGAGGTTTGATGGAGCAAACTTCTTGTTGGATTAGTGGGGTAACCAAAGCCCTGAGAGTTCAGTTTGCCCAGAGTCGTATCACTTGCTCCTGAGAACCCAGACTCGCTAATAATGCCTGACCATCCCACCTCTCAGATCCTTTTTCCTCCTCTCTCATGCACCTGCCTTTTCAATAGGAAACCCAATTTTCCATCCTTATAGTGGGCTTGGAGCCCCCCATGGCAGTAAGTGCCGGGCCCTAGGAGCTCCTTTGCCTTTAGCACCTGGAGTAAGGGGAGCTGCAGGCCCAGCCCCCCCAACATCCCCCTTCCTGCCCACAGTCATCTTGACGGATGAGGAGGTGCAGCGGAAGCGGGAGATGATCCTGAAGCGGAAGGAGGAGGAAGCCTTGAGGGACAGTCTGCGGCCCAAGCTGTCGGAGGAGCAGCAGCGCATCATCGCCATCCTGCTGGATGCCCACCACAAGACCTACGACCCCACCTATGCCGACTTCACCCAGTTCCGGGTACGTGGCCTGGACGGTGAGCTGCGGGGTGGGAACCGGGCGGGGGAGAGGGACGGAGGGCCGCGGGGGACAGCCAGCACCGGGCAGGGGTGGAGGCTGCTCTGGCCCTGGGGAGGCCTCCGCCCCCGCAGGCCTTCCTCCAAGCCTCCTGTTGGACATCCGGGCAGGGTGGGAGGGTGGCCCCAAATGTGCGCTTCTGATGCTCCGGCTTTCCCTTGCAGCCTCCAGTTCGTGGAGATGGGGGTGGAGGGAGCCATTCGTCCAGGCCCTCCTCGGCTCACACGCCCAGCGTCTCCGGGGACTCCTCTTCCTCCTGCTCGGATCACTACCCAGCCCCTCTAGGTAAGCCCCCCGCGGCCCCCATCCCGCCAGTGGTCCCTACCTGGCCCCTCTGGGTGAGCCCCCCGCGGCCCCCGCCCAGCCAGGGTCCCTACCCGGCCCCTCTGGGTGAGCCCCCCGCGGCCCCCGCCCTGCCAGCGGAGCCCAGCAAGAGCCCAGAGCTTCCACAGCCCACCTGTCCTTGGCTGTGGATGAGAGGACAGCACTGCCATACTGTGTGCCACACAGTGTCCTCAGGTCAACCCCCGTTTTCTACAGCTCAGGGCTAAGTAGCCCGAGGGCCCATGCTGGGGAAGAAGCCAAGCTGGGGTCTGGCCGGGCAGGATCTGTCTGGGGGGTCCCTGCTCTTTCCTTCCTGCCAGGCTTCTGCTCCTTCCCCCCTCCATGTGCGTAATCTGATTCCTTTAAATGATATTTTGAGCCTAGGCCTTTTAGGGGATTCTGGTTTGGGTTTTTTTTTTTCCCCAGTATCCAATATATTTATTGAGATATAGTTGACATAGAACTAATTGTATTAGTTTCAGCTGTGTGCTACACAATAGTTTGATACCTGTATATATTACAAAATGATTACCTTAAGTATAGTTACTACCCATCATCTCAGAGTTACAAAGTTTTTTTTTTTTCCTTGTGATGAGCATTTTTAAGATCCACCCTCTTACCAACTTTCAGATATACAAAACAGTATCATTGACCATAGTCATCAAAGGTTTGGGGTGGAAGGAGAACAGGTGGGGCCCATTGCAGCTTCCCTTCCCCCCCATCCCAAGCTCTGGGGGACCGCTACAGCACCTGTCATCTCCAGCTCCTCCTTATGGTCCATTCCCACCGTCTTCTCCGACTTCCTCCTCCATCCTCCCTCTCCCCCTGTCCCTCATCCCTCTGCCTCTCACCCAACCCTACCACCTTGTGCGTGGATCCCACAGGAGGGCAGGCATGGGAAAACCCCTTTCCTCTGGGGAATGAGGACCCTCAGATATGGTCCTTCCAGACTTATTGATGGATCTGTGCCCAGATCCAAAAGAGGTGGAGAGGGTCTCAGTGTCAGATGGACAGGAAAGGATAGCAGTGGAGCCAGACATGGTGTCTACCCACCCGGGAGTGACAGGAGGGACGTGGTCAGGGACTAGAGGGAAGCTGTGACCCTTGCAGAGATTGACGGACCCTTGGAGCCCTTTGTCTTATAGGGATTCTTCTCAAGTGTTCATCTTCTCTCCCCACTTGGCTGCTCTTTTCCCTTGGTGGGATATGTATTTGCATCAATGAGGATCAGTCTACATGTTATACATTCAGCTTTTAATAATCCCGTATTATTTGGGAGTTTTGATACCCTCATAGGTTAATTGATATGAGGTGCTCAGCCCCACCAGGGATATGTTCAGGATAGCATCTATTTATTTTAAAGAGGTGCCCAGCTCAGTGGTTGTAGCATGTAGTTCTTGATCTTGGAGCCATGAATTCAAGCCCCATGTTGGGCATAGAGATTACTTAATATAAAAATAAATAAATAGGGGCACCTGGGTGGCCCAGTGGTTGGGTGTCTGCGTTTGGCTCAGGTTGTGATTCCAGGGCCCTGGGATCAAGTCCCACATTGGGCTCCTCATGGGGAGCCTATTTCTCCCTCTGCCTAGGTCTCTGTCTCTCTGTCTCTCCTGAATAAATAGATACCATCTTTCAAAAATAAATCAAAATAAATAAGATTCAAATTATTGGCACTTTTAATTAAAAATATTAAGCAGAAGTAATACATGTTTATTGTAGGCATTCAGAAAAGATAAAGAAAAGATAAGCTAAGTTATATACATATAAAATAAAGATATATTTTTATAAGTGTAAAATCTTTAAAAGATTTTATTTATTTGAGTGAGAGAAAGAGAATATGAGTGGGGCAGAGAGGGAGTGAGGGGCAGCAGGAGAGGGAGAAGCAGACTTCCCATTGAGTAGGGAGCCCAATGTGGGGCTCGATCCCAGGGTCCTGGGATCATGACCTGAGCCGAAGGCAGATGGTTAACGAACTGAGCCACCCAGGCATCTCCTCCGCCCCCCCCCTTTTTTTTTTAAGATTTCGTTTATTTATTCATGAGAGACAGAGAGAAAGAGAGAGAGAGGCAGAGACACCGGCAGAGGAAGAAGCAGGCTCCATGCAGGGAGTCCGACGTGGGACACAATCCCTGGTCTCCAGGATCAGGCCCTGGGCTGAAGGCGGCGCTAAACCGCTGAGCCACCTGGGCTGCCCCATCTCTCCCCTTTTTAAGGATTTTATTTGTTTTATATGTAAAATCTTTAAACCTACTACCCAAAGGTAATCACTATTAACACTGTGATATATCTATTTCCCACCTTTTTTTTTTCTTTAAATGCATTTGTATATTTACAAGTGAGTTTATGCTATACAAAATCTGGTAATTTTCTTTTTTCTTTTAACAGTACATTATATATCATTTTCATGTCATTCAATATACTTCTAGAATATCATGCTTAAAGACTGATTAGTATTCTGGGGCATGAATGTTCAATAGCATATCTAACCTAGATTGTGTCCCAGATTTTCATTAAGATAACACTATGCTTGTGGCTAAATATTTGCACTTATTCCAGATTTTTTTCCTTATGATGAATTTATGGAAGTAGGATTACTGGTCAAAGAATATACATAATTGTAGGCTTCTGGTGCCTGTAGTCAAATCGCTCTCTGGATTACTTTGCACAAATTTATGCTTCGTTTAGCGCCGCATGGCACAAGGGTTGCCTAATTCCCTGCATCTTACAAACACTGGCATCCACATTTAAACATATTTGTTTCTAGTTTATAGGTGACAGTGTAGATATTCTATTCCGCAGTCATTTGAACATTAGTGAGGTTGAACGTTGTTTTCCATAAGTTCATTGGTTCCAAATTCATTTTTGAATTGAGGTCGTTAGAAACAACATGTGATCTACAAAATCATGGCTTGAGGAAATCTCATTTCTTGGAGTATCTCTGGTCTTTGATTTTAGTGTCGCGCTCTGCTTGCAAGAAAAGCCAGGCGGAGTCTTAGAAGAAAGGCTGGGCTGAAGAGTGACCTTGGAGACAGGCAGTCACTATGGCATTCCTGGCTAGCCCTGACGCTAGGGTATGGGAGGTCCTCACAGGGCCAAGCAGGAGGGCACCTGACTCAAGTATCAGCAGCTCTTTCTCTTTCCTCATCCTTCCCCAGACATGATGGAGCCAACCAGCTTCTCCAATCTGGATCTGAGGGAAGAAGACTCAGATGATTCTTCTCTGACCCTGGACCTGTCCCAGCTCTCCATGCTGCCCCACCTAGCTGACCTGGTCAGTTACAGCATCCAAAAGGTCATCGGCTTTGCCAAGATGATTCCAGGGTTCAGGTAAGAGTCAGAATCCTAGACTGTGCAAGAAGAAGGCCTGGAGATCACCAATCCACCGCTTCCCCAAATAGAGACCCAGACCCTACCCCAGACCGCCTACATCACAATGTCTGAGAACTACAGCCCATCCAGCGTTATTCAGCAGGCCAGCATTGGAGAGCTATCCAAACCCCACAGTTTCTGGATGACAGAACAGAAGCCCAGAGAGGTTCAGTGGCCAGTCAGGATCATTTTCTAGTCTCAGAGCCAGTATGTGTCAGAGCCAAGGTCTAGATTTCCAAGTTCACTGCTGTGGACACTTTAGCTGGCTTGGGTCTAATCCTCATGTTAACCCTTTAAATTAAACCTTCATTAACCCTCCACACCAAAATCTGAAACCAAAATGAAATGATAGGAGAAGGGGTTGCACAGGGGACTTGCAAAATAATTTAGGGATCCCAGAGAAAGACAGATTTCCTGGCACGCATAACCTGGACCTCCTTCACTCAAATTTCTGTGAAAAGGCCTTTCCCTCACCATACTGAGACCTTTTGCCAAAACAGATAGGTGTAAGGAATTCTACTGGAGTAAAGATCCTGAGTTTTAGATTCGTTGATGCATCTCATTCATTCAGCTGTTTCATTGTTTTGGTAATAATGACACGTATCCTTCTATTTAAATAGCTGTGCATGCATCGTTAAATATTCTTAAAGTAAGAGAGTGTAGACGCTTTTAGAGGAATGTTGGGAGGTAGTTATATCTATATTGCCATATTATTTACGCCATTTGGAGCATTGCCATGCAATATATATATATATATATATATATATATACACACACACAATGTGGTTGAGAAATAGAAAGGAAGAAATCACTAGTAAGCGCTGTTAGCATGAGTTCAAGGCGAAGTATTTGCAGTTGCCAGCAGAAGGGGCTTGTGAGTGCTTTCTAGGTGCTGATGCTCAGATTCAGTGCTGGAATTCTGGGAGCCCTCAAATTATTTGACATTGGCCCGCTCTGAATGCAAACTCAATGCAGCGTGTTATTTATTGTTTGGTGACTCTCTCTGCCACGCGAGGAAGCCACAAGTTAGTGTCTCAATGACTGCATTGACAGCTAGTTGGTGATCACTCAGAGAGCCAAGCCCAGTTCTTCCCAGTTTGTGTCCGCCCTGAGACAGCCGGGCTCTGTTATTTTTGCCTCAGCAACCCAGATGCCAGAGGTTCTCCTATGCTCTTCCCCCAGGAATTCATTTGAAAATTGTAAAGAAGAGAAAAACATCAAACTCGCTTCCTGCATCCCGCCGCCCTTGAGATGCCCTTACTGCTTTGCCCATTTTGGTCGCAGTAGGAACAAGGGCCACTGTGGCATCCAGCAGGAGTGAGCTACTGAGTGTCACCTGTGAGCTCAGGATTGCACTGGGCCTGGGATTTACCCTCCAGAGCCTTTCCTTGGAACTGACAACACATTCCGCTTAGCACGAGTTCCAGCTCCCTCCCACACTCTTCTACTTAGTGTTTGCAAACTAGGTCTGTTCCAAAGTCTTGTTTTGTGTAAACAGCTAAAGACAAAAACACTTCAAAGTGCCGATGGAAACATGGTAGCACCTGGCTCCTATCCTAGTTCCAGAGAGCAGTCCTCATTTCTCCTAGCCTGGTAGGGGAGCTGGAGTACAGGGCCCCCCAAGCTCTGTCCAGAGGCTCAGATTTGCTGCTTCGAAGTGGTGGCTAGGATTGCACACATGGCAAAGCTGTCCTTCAAAAAAACCATCCATTTAACCGGATGACCCCAATGCAACCCCCGCCCTGTAGTAACCCAAACTTCCGTTTTTTTTCCCATGCCCTTGGCCCCTGGCCCTTCCCCTTGCCTCACACACCCTGACACAAGTAGCACAACCCACCCCTAAAGTCTCTCTCCAGGAATGAGTTGTAGTCTGCCCCCTGGCTTCCGTATCCCGCCTCATTTTCCAGGGCTCCCTAGCCTAGCTGGGCAGTCATGGACAAAGTAAGGTATATAGGAGCCGCCACTGACCCAATCCAGCTGCTGATCCAAAATCGGTTACATTGATCCTACCTGTGCTTGGGTTGGCTTTTGTCTCTCCGGACTGACTTAGGAAGTCTCAGAATGGAAGATGTTCCAGTAAAAATGGAGCAGGCCTTACCAAGAGCTCTGGGGGTAGGGGAGACACTGATGTGGATACTCTCTGTGACTGGATGGAGGTGATGTCGGGCCTGGATGGAGGCCAAAGGCCCGGCTCTGGTGGGCCCCAGGGGGGGCCAGCCCCACAGCTCCCCAGCTCTGCTGGTTTCTGTGCTTCAGGGTTCTGTTGTTCCAAGAAGTGAAAGAACAGTGGCTATGGCCCTGGTGTCTTTGATCCTGCTGCCTGTAGGCAGGGGTGGAGGGTGTGGGGAGGGCAGGATGAGACTTCTGTGTGGGTGAGTGCAGGGGGGGTGGCGGGGGCAGGCTGAGACTCCAGCGCAGGCGCAGGCGTGGGACCAGAGTGGGGCGGGACCGAATGGGCCGGGCTGTGTGTGAACTGCACTGTGGTCAAGGCCTGGGCCCTGCTCCTGCTTCCCACCTCCCCTCCCTCAGCCTCTCAGCCTGCACCCCACAAATCTCCATGCCTCAGCACCTCAGAAGGAAGGCCTGGAGGAAGTGGTCTCCGGAGCAGCATCCAAATGGCCAGGAGTGATCTGGGATCTAAGAACCAAGGACCTCCAGGTTTCTTTCCAAAGAGAGATGGAAGAGGGACCAGGCCGAACCACCAGCTAGAGCCCAGCCCTATGGGCAAAAGGCCTTTGACCTCACTACCATTTCTATTCCCAGGGACTCCTTCCTGGTCAGAGGCCTGAGGTCACAGTGTGTCCCTCCTCCCGTGTCCTTTCCTCTGTATCCCCTTGGTCACCTAGTATAACAAACAGCTTTCCTCCATAAGCTGTGAAGGATACAAGCTAACTAGGACACAGTTCCTGGCCTCCAGGGCTCAGTGTCTGATGGGAGAGATAGACATTGAGACAATTGCGGTGAAGAGATAAGAACCGAAAGAGGCCTGCTGGAGGTACCGTGGGAATGCCGGCGAGGAGGGGCCGGGAAGACTAGACAGTGGCACGTCTCTAGAGTGCCTCACAGGTGCCCAGAAGCAGCCGGCCACCGGTGTGAAAACCGATCAGGGTATATAAATATTACCCAAGTCCGGGGAGGAGGCAGGGAGCCTGAGCTGGCACCTGTCAGCAGGAAGGAGATCTCTGACCGATTTCCCCTTCATTTCCACCTGTACCCTCACCCACCACTGTCCCCTCTGCTGGCTGTGAGTCGCACATAGAAAGTCCCTGGATTGCTGGGCCATAATGTGAGGCCGTTCTAGGTTTGCTTTCATAGAAGCAGCATGCCTGGATCACAGCAGGCAAGGTACTACTAAAGTCTCCCTGGCAAGGCACAAGTGGATGCTGGTTCCCTTCTGGCCATCCATTTCGAATGGGCCATTGAACAAAAGGTTACATACAAAGAAATGCCCTACAGAATTGCTTAAAATGGCAAAAATTAGAAGCACCCAAAATGTCCCAAAATAGGTGGCTGGAAGACTGGTTAAATAACTTGTAGTATGTTGGTAAGCTGTAATTGTATGCAACTCGTTATGGACTGGGCTAAAGAAATGTTCATGGTGTAGGAAATGGGACACAGAATTGCTATGAACTCAAGTATGTTTTAAAAAGAGAGATTGGCAAGGCATCTGGGTGGCTCAGTTGATTGGGCATCAGGCTCGGTTTCTGCTCAGGTCGTGAGCTCATGCGTCCTGAGATGGAGCCCCAAGACAGGCTCCACACTTCAGCAGAGGGTCTGCTTGAGGGTTCTCATCTTCTGCTCCCTCCCCCCAACTGACATGCTTGTGTGTGCAGGTGCACGCTCTTTTTCTCTCCCTCCCTCTCACAAATAAATAAGTAACTTCTTTTAAAAAAAAAGAGGGAGATTTGCATTTTAAAAAAAAAAAGATAGGAAGGAAATACACCCAAATGGTCATTGTGGTTATGAGCAATTTTATTTGCTTTTATATTTTTCCTGTATTTTGCAAAGATTTAATAATGAGCATCTTTTATTGTATAATGAGGTAAAACCCCAGTGAGGCATCAGTGTTTATTTTTGTGTATTGAGCATCAGGAGAAAAGTGACAAAGGTGGTGAGATGTGTGACCCCGTGTCACTGGGACTGTCTGTCCAGGAGAAGATGCAGAGGAGCATGGTAACTTTCTTTAAATGATTAAAAGATGCCCCATGGCTAATGGAAAAGTCTGGTTCTGTGTTCCTTGAGAGGACAGAACCATAAGCAGTGGATGCAGCTCAATAGCAGAAGAAGCTGGTAACCCAGAGGTTAACAACCTCATGGCTACATCCAGAGACCACCAGTATCCTGGCCCCAGAAGGACCCTGCATCTGTACGGAATGCTGAAGAAGGAAATGGATCACATGCCTTTAAGATCACAAAGCCTTCCAACTCTAGTGCTTTGAGATTTTTTTCAGGGCAGACCCTTCGTGGCCATCCCAGCCATCACCTGTCCCAGTGATGATACGGAACTCTCATCAGTGAACACCCAGTTCCCACCTTTCTATGTAGCAAAGTGCAGCCACGGAGAGGATGGCAGCCCTTCCACAGGATATCCAAGTGGAACTAGACACTCAGGGAGAGAAAAGGAGGGAAAACTGGAAGCAAGCAGATCTGTGGGTACTGCTTGTTCCTTGTCATTGTTCAGGCAAGCCCAGCTAGTGACTCAGAAGAGTGGAACTAGTCATCGGCCTCTTGACTCATCAGCACGCAGTTACTGACCTTCTCGTTGTGCTCAGGGCTCAATAATCTAGTGTGGGCAACACTGAGGTGATTGAAGTGGTGTTGGCCCTCAAGTAGCTTGCAGTTCAAGCTGCAGACAAGCCCATGAAGAGCAGAGCTGAAGGAGAAAGGGCAAAGCAGGGGTGCAAGCCGCAGGCCGTGAAGAAATGGCTCTATTCTCCTAAAGGTCACTGGGTGGTGGGGAATCTGACAGACATCTCACCGGCTTCAGAGTCAGGAAGATGTGGTGGTGCAGGAGAGGAGAAAGGGCTTGGCTGGAGCTGTCACATGCCCAGAGGCAAGCTGGAGTAAGAACGCGCACAATGTTGAACAGGGAGTGGTCTGAAGTTGCTAAGTAGGATAGAGGGTTGGTGGAGTTTGTGAAGGGAAGAGGGCTGGACAGACAGGTTGAAGCCAGGCGATGGAGTGCAGGCTTGATCCTGAGGGGGTTGAAAGTCAGTGAAGGTTTCCGAGCCCAGGCGATATCTCCCTACAGTCACCATAAGCAACATGGAAAAGAGACCCAATGGCGATGTGATCCCAGAGTGCGAGTAACAGGCAACTGACAAAGATGATGGAGCTGTGAACCAGAACGGTCCCAGTGGTGGTGGGAAGGAGGCCAAGGGCTCCAGAGATGTCCTGGAGACAGAGTTGGCTGAGCTTTACTTCTGAGAAGGACGAGAGGACAGGAGGGGGAGAAGAAGAAGGCATGAGAGGGGTTGAAGACGACTGTGACCCTACCTCCATATTCATGCTGTAACCCTGAGGGGGTCCTCAGGCTCTTCTTGTCCCTAACAGCTCTGGCCGCTTAGGCCGGGGACACTTGGTGGGTCCCTGTGCTTTCCCTGCCTTAGTAAGTGAGCTCATTTACTTCCAGCCTTGCTGTCCAATCACAGCCTTGAGTTGTTCTCCCTCAGGAACAAGTTTTTCCCTCTCTGATCAGACCACCAACTCCTCAATGAAGGACCCAGGGCACTCCACTAATTTGCGTGATTTGAAGTTCTTGACCAGTAACCTGACTCCTCCCTGCCCTCCCTGGCAGAGACCTCACTTCTGAGGACCAGATTGTGCTGCTGAAATCAAGTGCCATCGAGGTCATCATGTTGCGCTCCAACCAGTCCTTCATCATGGACGACATGTCCTGGACCTGTGGCAGCCAGGACTACAAGTACCGAGTCAGTGATGTGGCCAAAGGTACCTTTGGGCCCCACCTCCACCCTCTTAAGCTCCCAGAATCTGGCCCTGCCCTTTCTGGGGGTCATAGACCCTGATGAGGCACATAGGAGGGATTAGGCAGCAACAGGGAGAGAAGGGTGAAAGGCAGACCTAGGCAGGGTTGGAGGTGGGTGGGGTTGGAGGGATGGTTTGGGTAGGTGGCTCCTCAGTTCTGCCCACAGCTTCTGGCCATCTCTCTCACAGCCGGACACAGCCTGGAGCTGATTGAGCCCCTCATCAAGTTCCAGGTGGGACTGAAGAAGCTGAACTTGCATGAGGAGGAGCATGTCCTGCTCATGGCCATCTGCATTCTCTCCCCAGGTATGAGGAACTCGGGAACCTGGGAAGGGGGAATATGAAACACTAAGCCCTGCTGAGGGCCAGCAGGGTGATCTGGAGGGCGGAGTGAGCAATAGAAGAGAAAGATTAGGAAACACCCACTTTTCTGGGTTTGCACAGCCCATATGATATGTGTATGTTGAGGGGTCCCTCAATGCCTTTGGCCCTGAGACCACAGGTAATTCACAGGTGGGACTCTGAGGAACCAGATAAATGGGGTTTCTCAGGACACAGACAGGTCTAGATGTTCCCAGTACTCAGGTTCTGCCTTTGTGTGAACTGGACTAAACTTTGCTGACACTTGAGATCACCTGTGGGGTAAGGTATAAAAACTTGGGGTTTATAAGATGGTTCTGCCTAGAAAGCTTACCTGACAGATTTTGGAGGCAGTGTGCTCAATCTGGTCCTTGAGCTCTTCTTCTGTTTGTTGGGGTAGGAGGAGAGAGAGAGAGAGACAAGCTGAGGAGGAGGTTATTGTGGTCCTGGGGATGTTATATGGGTGATAAGGCCTAAAGGGGGCAGCCCTGCCTCTGCCTATGTTGAGGGAACAACCAAATGGCCTCTGATCAGGGATGGGCTGGGGACCCATGAAGGGAATATGGGCTCCCCTCTCCCTGCCCAGCCAGCATTCACTCATTCATTCCTTCATATATCCAGCAAAAATTTCTCAAGCACCTGCTAGGTATCAGGAACTGTGCTGGGCTTTGGGATTCAGCAGCAAACAGGACACAGACTTTTATTCCATGATGTATAGGAGGAAACATTAAACAATCACTATTATTGATAATTTTAATGTGATGCGTTTTTAAAAATAAAGACATGTATGATATTATAGCAGGGTATAATAGAGGGAGAGAATTTGATGCAGTCTAAGGACTAGAGAGAGGGGCTCATCAGGAATGGCCCTCTTGAGGAAGATCTTTTAAGCTGTTATCCAAAAGATTTGTAAGAGGCAAAGATACAAGAGCTAAGTTCAGGCAGAGGGAACACAGATGTGAAGCCTGGAGGCCAGAGAGCATGGCACATCAAGATACTGATGGGAAGAGGGAGCATAGGGATGCCTGGGTGGCTCAGTGATCAAGCATCTATCTGCCTTCGGCTCAGGGCGTGATCCTGGGGTCTGGGGATCGAGTCACACATTGGGCTCCCTGTGAGGAGCTTGCTTCTCCCTCTGCCTATGTCTCTGCCTCTCTCTCTCTCTCTGTCTCTCATGAATAAATAAATAAAATCTGAAAGTAAAAAAGAAAGAAAAGAAAAGAAGGAAAGAAAGAAAGAAAGAAAGAAAGAAAGAAAGAAAGAAAGAAAGAAAGAAAGAAAGAGAGCACAGAGACAGAGGGAGAGAGTTGAGCTGGAGATGGGGTCAGGTGAGACATGGGGCTTGATCCTAAATGCAAGCTGAAGTGGTTGAGAGGCTTGAGGGAGGACTGTGGGGTCACAGGTCAGCGGTCATACAGGGGTGACCTAGGAGGCTGCTGAGGCTGTGTGTCTGTCTGGGCATAGGGGTACTGGAGAGATTGAAATATTAAGGGACCTGGCTCCAAGCTCCTGTGCCTTCTCCTGCCTCCCTGTGCTCGCAGACCGTCCCGGGGTGCAGGATGCTGCGCTGGTTGAGGCCATCCAAGACCGCCTGTCCAACACACTGCAGACCTACATCCGCTGCCGCCACCCGCCCCCAGGCAGCCACCTGCTGTACGCCAAGATGATCCAGAAGCTGGCCGACCTGCGTAGCCTCAATGAGGAGCACTCCAAGCAGTACCGCTGCCTCTCCTTCCAGCCTGAGTGCAGCATGAAGCTCACACCCCTTGTGCTGGAGGTGTTTGGCAATGAGATTTCCTGACTAGGGCAGCCTGCAGTGGCTCTTGGGTGGGGCTGTTCCTCTGGGGCCTTGTGCCCTGGCCTGGAGCTGGCTGCTGCCACACCAACCCTCCCTCACCCCCTGGAATTCAGCCCTTCCTCTCCCACCTCCCCTCCCCACCCAACCCCTGTCTCCTGCCCAACCTAACACCAGGCTTCCTTTCCTGCAGGCCACACAGGCTCCCCACCCGCCCCACATCCCTTGAGACCTCAGTCATGAGGAATTGTTGTTTATTTGACACAGAAACTCAAGTGGGGGCAGAGGGCAGACGTTGAAGGTGGGGCCTTACCCAGGGATGACCCTACCATTCCAAAAGTGGCTGCTGGCTGATGCTGAGGGAACAGTCAGACAGGAGAAATGCATCCATTCCTCAGGGACAGAGATACCTGTACCTCTCCCCACTCCAGGCCCATCCGTCCATAGCCTTGTGGGGATCTCCTTCCCCTGCCCCACCCACCATACATCACTAGGCAAAAACCCCACCCCTCACCTCCATCCTACTCTGCAGCCAGGCTGTGCTGTTCTCTCCCAGGGCAGCGTGCCATGATGGGGTCTTCTCCCTTTGCCTTCCTGCACCTGGCCTGCCTAGGACACTCACTGCCAAGGATGACCAAAACCAAGGTGACAAAGGTCACAACTCCCTCCTCACCCACCTCTGCTGGCCAAGGGGCACTCGCCTAACACTTCAGTGCCCATCTTCATCCCACTGCTATGGTAACATTCTTCCCAGAAGTAGCTATGGTAAGGTGGGCTTTCTCCCCAGGCAGGGGCCAGCCACTAAGGCCACAGCTCACCCACTGAGAGGCCCACAGAGGATGAGAGCAGGGCCCAGGAAGTGGGAGACAGGCAAACCCAGCCCCACAGCAGAATGGTAGATGATGGCCACAGCTGTCCCTGTCTCCAAGCCCATGGCTCCTTGACCTGCATCTAAGAGGTTGGTGGAGGCGAGAGCTCTCCTCCCAACCATCTACATGGCAAGACAGAATTGCCCCCGCGTTGCAGAGAAATGCCAAGCAGCATCCTCATCCTCACCCTGCCAGTACCTTAGTTCCCACCCAGGAGAGAGAGAACCATGGCCACGGGTGCCAGAGAGACCTCATCCTAGGATGGTCAAGGGTGATCTTGAGATGGGCATACTCTTGGCTTATCAGCGGGGCCACCTCTTTTCCACCTGGCAAGGTGGAATGGAAGAGAAGAACCCAGACCCCAGCAGCCCAGGCCATGCTCTCCCCTCCCGTGTAGGTGTATTGCAAGTGTGCTGGTCCCCAGAGACCCAGGAGCTAGTGCTCCAACACCTCACTGTGGGTAGAGGGAGTGCGCGCTGGCCTCTGATGGCTGGGCAGAGGGAGCCTCTTAGGGGTGGAGTCATGTGGGTCTGGTTCCCTTCTTCTCACTCCACCACCCCAAATTCAAAAGTGGTAAGAGGGTCAAATTCCATTTTCCCTTCCAGGGCTGGCCCAGCCCAGGAGGTGGGAAGTCTTACTCTGTTTACTCTGGGGCGGGGTCCCTGGGTGAGTGAGTTGTAAGCGTGTGGGGTCACCACAGAGGGGCTTCCTCCAGGAGCCAGAGGGGGGTCCCTCGGATGGTTGCTTGAGTTTGGAGAACACAACTGCATTCCCTGTCTCAGTGGGGAGGAGTTCCTGGATGCTGCCTCCACCCTCTGTTGTTCTCTGAAAGCCCTAGAAGCAATCACACTTCCACTGTGAGCACAGTCCATGTCCACCAGGCCCGGTGTTTCTTCTGGTGGAGAAGCATCCTGCAGCCATGTTTCTTACTGCACAATACCTTCTATATGGCTGAGGCTGACATTTATTAGATATGAGTTGTTTTCAGAATCAGACCCCATTTTGTACTACATTCTAATGTAGCAGGTAGTAGGCACCACTGATTAGGAAATATTTATGGGGGAAAAACTTACATTGTAAAAAAAAAATCTGTACATCAATTATTATTGTCCTGCTGTTGTTTCCCAAATTAGGGAGAGACCCTTGTTGGATTTTAGCTGCAGCAGACATTGGTCTAGCCCACTGGTCAGTGGGGGAAAAAGGCTTAAAAATCGCTACACTAGTTCAACTCCCTATAGAAACCAACACTTGGAGAAGGGTGTGGTCCCCTAAGCTCAGACAGCTGGTTAGAAGGAGCTCCAGGGCTGGGCCTGGTCTGTGGACTCCCTGCCCAGTGCTCTATTCACTACACCAGGCTTGAGCTCAGACCCCACATCCCCCTCCCCTGAAGTCTGACCTAGTCCCCTAGGGGACGGTCTGGATTTTAGACAGCAAGTCTAGACCCTGAACCCCTGCCCTCCTTCCCTGCTGACCCATCAGGAGGATGAGGAGGGACACCTCAGCCTGTGTCTCAATGTGAATCAGGACCAACCCTCTCTCCCCCCAACCCTCCGAATGTGGCCCTGGCTGGACAGGGTCTCTGCCTCAGCTCTGTATAATGCTGTTGCCTTATCAATAAAGTGCATTTGTCTTTGTAATGTTTCCACCTTTCCAGTTCTCCCTCTGGCCCTGGAAACACCAGCTCCTTGGCCCTGGGGCCTGCGACACCAGCTCGCTACCAAAGGGAAGTCTAGGAGTTGGGGGAGGAAAAGACAGGAGAAGAAGTGAGGTTTCACAGGACTGAATTGGGAGAAAATATTATCATCTATTCTATTTCAGAATGAGAGAACGAAGGTGGACACTTATAAATCGAAAATGTTTAGATTATTGGAAATGCTGGAAAGTGTGCACCTAAATGCCGAAGGCGCGAGATTCTGGGAGATGGGAAAATCCTGCAGCTGGCTAACTGGAAGCAAGTCGGGGAATCCAAGGGAGGCCAACCGAGAAGGTTGGAATGTAAGACAGATGCGGGGAAAGGAGAAAAGGAGCAAAAGAAGGCTTTAAAGAGTGGCTCCTGAGTGATTTCCAAAGAGAATAACAAGTTGCCAGAGATTTGTCAAACAAACGAAGGAAGCTTAGCTTATGGCAATAAAATGAGCTTATACTTACATTGCACTTACTTTGTGGCAAGTCCTGCTGTCAATAAAAGCCTCTTGCAAACCAACCTTCTTTATCCTTACACGGACCCCCGGGGCAGATGGACTACTACGAACCCCATCTGACAGCTGGGTGACTTGCCCAGAGCCACACTGGTGGTAAGTGACAGAGATGGGCTTTGAACCCTTGGCAGCTGGCTCCAGAAGCCATTATTTAACTGCTGCCCTATGCTGCTTCCAACTGGGTTGAGTAGCCTGAAAAATGACAGTCTTGTCAGCTCTCTGCCCAAAAGGATGTAAGGAAATTGGCGGTGATCAATCAAACGGTGCTCTACTCGCAGAGAGCATGTGGTCACATGCGTCGGGTCCAACCGAGTGTGACACTTACCTGACAACCTCAAGAATGAAAACCAGGCAGGCACCTGGGTGGCTCAGTGGTTGAGCATCCACCTTTGGCTCAGGGCGTGATCCCGGGGTCCACATCGGGCTCCTCACAGGGAGCCTGCTTCTCCGTCTCCCTGTGTCTCTGCTTCTCTCTGTGTGTCTCTCGTGAATAAATACATAAAATCTTTTTTAAAAAAAATTTAAAAAGGGCAGCCCCAGTGGCCCAGCGGTTTAGCGCCGCCTTCAGCCCAGGGTGTGATCCTGGAGACCCAGGATCGAGTCCCACGTCAGGCTCCCTGCACAGAGCCTGCTTCTCCCTCTGCCTCTCTCTCAATCCCTCTCATTAACAAATAAATAAATAAACCTTTTAAAAAATAAAAATAATTTAAAAAAAGAATGATAACCAGGCCACTGTGCCAGTCGGTGACTTGGAGAATTGTAGGTGACTCCTATGCACAGACAGACTCCTGAGGGACCCAGAGGAGCTGAGGCACCGCACTCCGTTCCCCAAGGAGGTGAGGTTTATGATAAAGGCAGCATTCCCTAAACGCAGCGAGCAAAAATAACCAACCAAACACACAGCACTGTGATCTGCGAATGGGGAAATAATGCTCAGCAGGTGTATTTATTTTAGGATATGTCGGTTTGTCTGGAAACCTGTAGATGTGATTGACTTGAATTTTTCAGAAGTATCTGTAAAGATCTCAGACGAAAGGCTGCAGTGTGTCAGCACAAGATGGGATGGTAGTAGAAGAATTGGGGGTACGGCCTGAGGGCTGTTTTGTCATGAAAGATGAATGGGCGTCGAGAAGAAAGTCAAGAGCTGCCTAAATGGGCATGTCTCTGGCTGGAGAAGTATGAAGAGGAAGTTCTTGAAAATCGCCAGGAGCATCTGATTTAGCATTTTATGGGTGATGGAGAGGAATACAGAATCTCCAAGGCTGTGAGTTACAGTACACGGAGGGGAATGCACCCCTGAAAGGCCTTATGGTTGGTTAGGCGAAAGCGACGTTGGGTTTTCGTATGGCAAGCTTTGGTTCTACACCTGTGCTGTTTGGTAGAGCAGCCACCGGGTGACTATTGAACTTAAAATTCATTAAAAATAAATAAAAGTGAGCATTTAGCTCTTCGGTTATACTACCCACATTTCCAGTGCTCAGCAGGCCCAAGGCTCTGGGAGTGGACAGTACAGATTCAGAACATTTCCTTCGCCGCCCGAAAATCTACTGGGCAGCGCTGGCCTGCACACAGCATTCCTGTCTGGCCCTAACCGCGGAGGATATGCTTCTGTTGATCTGTTGGACAGACAGCCCCCGTAGTGAACTGTAGCTTTCCCTAGAAGCTCTAAAGGAAACAGCCTCCCTTTACAGCAGGCAGGGCTGTTATGGGAGTGCTGTGAACAGGTCTGCTCCGTAAAAGAGACGAAGAGGGAAATCACAGGCTGTGGGGTTGATAGTTGGGGGTTTTATGTGGCATAGATAGGTCAGCAGTGTACTGGGCCATACTGATTCCTTCAGGCCCAGGGGGCAAGAGGACAGGGTCGGTCTGGAGGGGCCAGAGCCCTCTGGTGGGTGTCTCTGGCCTCAGCCAGGGCTCCTTGGAGGCTCTCTGCAGTGTGGGGTCTGTCTCTCCGCGTGGCCAAGGGGAGGTCTCAACCCACCCAGGTCCTTTCGGTGATTAGTACTCAGCATAGGTGAGAAGCGGTCTGTGCTCCAAGTGACCCAGAAGTACAGGGGGATGTGGACCGGCGGCTGGCGGGGGTCCCTGAATCTCCATAGGCAGGGTCATACGGGACATAGGGGATAGTGTGGCTCCTAGGGCTCCTGGGAAGCTGACTCTGAAATGCAGAATGAAGTACCAGGAGTTTATTGAAGAGAGGTCTCAGGACCACCAGCTTTGGTGGCAGGGAAGCAACTAACCCTTATGGGGAGTTCTGAGACTGGGATGACCCTCAACCCCGGGTTGAGGTGAGGAAGCTGGCTAGCTGATGCCAGAATGAAAAAGCTAGGGACAATCTGGTGCTTTTTCCTACATCATCTTGAACGTCGCCACGAGGTGGTGCTACTGCCCTAGAGGGCCAAGTTCGAGCGCCTTGCTTGGCCTCTCCCCCTTCCCTCGCCCCATCTCCCGCTCCTGCCTTCCTCCTCTATCTCTGTGAGGACAGCTGAGATCAGCTAGGCCCTGACTCCCGCTGCTGGAGGCCCCTGGTGCTGTTTGTGTCTCTTCACACCAGGGACCAAGCAGGATGGACAAGGGACCTGCTCTCTGGCTTCCCAGGCTGCCTCTGGAATCACAGCCAGCGGAGAATGTGACACACCTCAGCCAAGGGCCTCCCCCTCAGACGGAGCTCTTGTGGCTCTGGACATTTCCATGCTGGCTCCAGGGTCCTCTGACATCCACCCTGCTCATGCAGGCCTTTAGTGCTCTCAGGCCCAAGCGCTGAGCTCATCGCGGAGGTGACTAAGACAGTCACTGCCCCCAAGAAAGGTACAGTCCGAAGGGAGAAGACAGACCTGCAGAAGAGCACCCCCGCAGCCCAAGTAGATGGCAAGGAGAACACTCGGTGCCATAAACGGTTGGGTCACCATCCTGGCACTGCGGGAACTTGGGCAATTTGCTTAATGATTTTGAGCCTCCAAATCTTCATCGACACAACGGCAACCAAGTAGTGCCTACTTCAGGGTTTGTTGTTGTGATATAATCAGTGTAAAAAACTTATCACACTACCCGGACGTAGCCACGACTCAGAAATGCTGGGCAGCATCGTTATTGGGCTTCATGGGCTTCAAATAAGTTTTCATTAGGAGGTGACATTGGTCCCATCCTCTGACCACTCTTCCTTGCTGAGCCCTCTGGACTCAGGCCAGAGGGTGTCTTTGGCCCCTGGGACAGACCCTCCGGCTCCTGCTCCCCAAATAGCTGAAGGAGCTGAGGGGGGAGGCATCATTGTGCCATCTGGCCAGCAGGGGGCAGGTGTGCAACTCAAGGAGCCCAGACCAGCCCCTACCTAACCAGCCCTGCTGCCCAGAGAGGTGTGGGAGAGATGGGAAGCAAGGCACAGACATCTGAAACACACGGAGCTCTAGTTAACACCGTCCCCAACTTCCTTCAAGTATGGTCTTTCTCTTCCAGGGCCTACTAGACACTTGCTCCTTCAGCGAGGTACGTGGCCCGCCGTCATCTAGCCCGACCACCTCTCAGTGACACTGTCCAGACATTGAAACTCAAGCTGTTGCTGAGCCCGGTCACTGGCAGCTCTCCCTGACTGTGCGTGTGTGCCTTGGTGGCCGGCCTCCACACCGGTGGTTCTCAATGTTTCGGTCTTAGGATCCCCCTTATGCTATTAAAAATGAGGGCCCCTAAAAAAAATGAGGGCCCCAAAGAGCTTTTATTTATGTGGGTTATATGTGTCAGTATTCACTATGCTGGAAATGTAAGTTGAGAAACTTTGAAATTATTTATTAAAATTTTTAAAAAGATTTTTGTTTATTTATTCATGAGAGACCCAGAGAGAGAGAGGCAGAGACACAGGCAGAGGGAGAAGTAGGCGCCTCGCAGGGAGCCCGATGTGGGCTTCGATCCCAGAACCCTAGTATCATACCCTGAGCCAAAGACAGACGCTCAACCACTGAGCCACCCAGGCTTCCCTAAATTTTTAAAAATAAAAAAACAACAATAATGAATGTAAGTTAAAAATACATAGCATTTTTTTTAATTAAAAATAAACTTTTTCTGGGGGTGCCTGGGTGGCTCAGTCGGGTAAGTATCTACCTCTTTGTTTCAGCTCAGGTCATGTGATCTGACTCGTGGCGGGGACCCTGTGCTCAGAGGGATGGGGTGGGGTGGGGTCTGCTAGAGAGTCTCTCCTTCTACCCCTGCCCCCCCCACATGTGCACTCTCTCTCTCTCTCTCTTTAAAATAAATAAATAACTCTTTCAAAATAAATGAATAAATAAACGTTCTCCGAAGCAAAACAAATCTAGTGACAGGACGGTGCTGTTGTACAGTTTCGCAGATCTTTTTAATGCCTGGCTCAGTAAAAGGCAGCTAGAGTCTCGTATCTGGCTCTGCATTACATCTGTCTAGGATACCACGCATCACGGAACTTCTGGATAATTCCTCTACACAGTGAAAGAATGAGAGTAAAGAGGCAAAGCATGCCTTAGTCTTTTTTTTTTTTTAAGATTTTAATTTATTTATTCATGAGAGACCCAGAGAGAGAGGGAGAGATACAGGCAGATGGAGAAGCAGGCTCCATGCAGGGAGCCCGATGTGGGACTTGATCCCAGGACCCTGGGATCACAAACTGAGCCCAAGGCAGATGCTCTACCACTGAGCCACCCAGGTGCCCCGTGCCTTAGTCTTATAATGAAAGTGGTCTTGACCTCGCAAAGCCCCTGCATGGGTAGAAGCGTGCACCCACCCTCTAGTAGAATGAAGCATCCACTGTGGGTGTGTTTTAAGTTTCTGTTTTGCCTTTGGGGCTCCCTACCAGGCTGGACTAAAGGAGAGATTCCACAAATGCAGCTGGATAAATGGACGAATGAATGAATGAATGATATGAGGCAATGTGCTATCCACCTCTGTGACCCCCAAAAGACCTGGCCTTCGCCAGAGATGTCAAGTGAAAAACATTCTGCTTGGGTCCCTGCTAGAGAATGAAATGCAAACGGACTTATGCAAATTTAAACACCTTCCCTTGAACTTTGGAAACTGAGAAGTTAAGTCCCTGTGGCTTCAGAGCCCACATGTTCACTGACTACATCTCCCTGAAGCCTCTGCCACGTTTCCCTCATTCCTCACTTGGGCAGTTTGTTTGGGGACCAAAATGCAGGACTTAGCATTTATCTCGATTCATATTTAGCTGAAGTGATTGACTCTGCATCTTAGCCCGCTCAAATCCTTGGAGTCCTCATCTTATCATTCAATATTGTGACCATCTCCCCCGATCGTATATCTTCCGAAACTTAGGCCTGCGGACCACGTACAGAGTTGGCCGAGATCGAGTCAAAGACGAGGCCTTCCTGTGGGTGGACGTGAGTGCCCCGACCAGAAACGCTGGGGTTCAGTTGTTCAATGGGAGTGAGGGGAGTGAGGGGGCAATGAGACGTTATATCTGGGGAGAGGGGAGTAGTTGGCAAGACCCAGGAATCCACAGGAATTGGGGAACGTGTCAATGCTTCCACAGCCCATCCCTCCTCGGGACCCAACCGTCTCACCCAAGTCTGAACAGACTCCTACAGAATTAAGCCAGATCTGGGCGCTGGGTCGGGGATCCGGGGATAGCTGATATAGAGAATGCAGGAAGAGATGGATCCACTTCCCAGCTGGATTGTTCTGCAAATTCTGAGTTGAACCCAAGGAAGAAAGGCCTGGTCTCCCAGGTGCTGCCTCCGAGGACAGGAAGGCCGTAGGTGGTGGGCAGAAGGCTCCTGAGGCATCCCTACCCCGATGGAGAGTGGAGAAGTCCACGTAGCCCTGCCCAGCACCCCTCATAGCTTCGTGACACCTTCCCGCTGCCCTTGCCACTTGTGCGCAGAATCCGACAGGGCGTCTGGAGAGGCCCGGGCCACTCTGCCCCAGCCCCATCTGATGAAAAACCCTGCTGATGCCTGTGGCAGCAGGTGAGGGGTTAGGCCCAGGACAGGGCTGGGGTCCTAACTGTGCCTGTGCCTGGCTCCTCTTCTGCTCGCCTACCCGGATGGGCGGCGGAGAGCAAGCGGCCCATCAGAGAAGGATGGGCAACCCAGGCTAGCCAGGCCAGGTCCAGAGTGCCAGGAAAACCCCTTACCTGCATCCCTTCCATTTCCTCCAGCCACCCCCCCAGCCCCACACCCAGCTCCTCTGAGTTCAATTTCTTTCCCTCGCCCACCCTGGAGCCACAGGGGAGCGGCCAGGAGGGGACTGCGAACAGCCGGTGGTGTCAGAGTGGGGATGGGCAGACATGATAACACGGATGGGAGAGAAGCCAGCCCCACTTCCTCTCTGATAGGACCCCCACCCCCCACCCCAGGGGCTCCCTGCCCCCTGCTGTGTTTATGGGGAGGCCTTGAGGTGGTTGAGGAGGGGACCGGAGGAAAGGGAACACCGTCACTAGGTCAGATATCAGGGGCCTTTGGAGAGGACCTGTGCTTGGTCGTTAGTTGGTTCTTTGAGCAAATGCTTGCCCAGTTCCTCCCACTGGGGACCAGCACAGGCTAGGCTGAGTGGGTGGCACAGACAGAGGGAGCTCAGGTGCCCTCCTACCCCCTCTCCTCCATTCCTGGCCCGAGGGAAGCAGCCAAGCTAGGGAGGACGAGCATGGGCTTACGAAGTAGGTTCTCCCTCCTTGGGGTGGGGGGGGTATGACTTGAGGTATCTGAGCCTCGGTTTCCTCACTTATGATGGTGACATAGGGTCTCTGCGAGGATAACATGAAGGCCACGTCAGGTGCTGGCAGCTTTCCGCTGTCAGAAAGATAATAATGCCGCTGGCTGCGGGGGTGTTCAAGGATGGAGCGGGTGTGCCCGGCACAGAGCAAGTGCTTGATGACCGTTACCCTTGATTGTTCTACTTCTCATCAATGGGACGCGCGGGGGGGGGGGGGGGGCTCAGTGGTGGAGCATCTGCCTTCGGCTCAGGGCGTGATCCCGGGGTCCTGGGATCGAGTCCCACATGGGTCTCCCCACAGGGAGCCTGCTTCTCCTTTGCCTGTGTCTCTGCCCCTGTCTCTGTGTCTCTTATGGATAAAAAGATTTTATTTATTTATCCATGAGAGACACACACACAGAGAGAGGCTCTGCTCCACCCCATTATCTCCTCCTGCAAAGCCTCCTCCACCCTCCAACCCCCAACCGAGATTATAGACTCTCAACTGTCCTCCAACTGCTCTGATCAGGGGGATAAGGCTGGACCCTTGTCCCTGGCCACCCCCTCCTCTGTCACTCCGTGTCGAGGGGAGGCTGCCTGTCGTCTCAGGGGCAGCCGGGAGGCAGGTGTCCCGGGGGGCCTGGGGTCCCCAGTGGGGAGAGATCTAAAGTCTCCCTTGGTCTTGCTCTTGATTCAGTGCTTCTCTCTCTTGCCTCTGCCTCTCTGTGTCTCCAGGCCGCTTTGGCAGTTTCTGCATCTCTCGGGCTGCTCTTCCCCCACCCCCAGAGCACACCTGGCTCCTCACATCAGATAACTCAACCACAGCGGCTCCCCTCGCCCCCACCCGGCTTCCAGCAGCCCCCTCCTCGCCCCCTTGCTCTCTTCCTCCCCCTCTTCCTCCCATGCCTCCCCCACCTCATAGCTCCCTGACTCACCTAGAATCTGGGGTAGGGGTGGGGGGGGCAACAAAGCTTTAAGGCCCCACTGGATAATGAGGGTGTGAGAAGACAACTCTTCTCTCTCTCTCTCTCTCTCTCTCTCTCTCTCTCTCTCTCACACACACACACACACACACACACACACACACACACACGGTGGAAACTCTATACCCCTGTGCCCTGTAGGAAACAGAGTGGGGGGGAGGGACCCAAGGACCAGCCTTGAGATATGAGGAAAATCCAGCCTGAGGAAGTGAGGGGGTGGTGGTTGGGGGGAGGGGAGGGTTGCCAAAAGGGGCTGCCTCTGGGGCTGCGGGCTCCACAGCTTCTAGGCCAAGGAAACTTCTTCCCTTTTCCAGGGCTCCCTGTTTGTGAGAGGTCACCTCCAGTCCTAACACCTTGGGCCTTCCCTGCCGGCCAGGTTCTAGGCTGGGGAAGCTGATGGATTCCATCTGGGCCATGTGCAGCCCCAGCCCCTGCCTCCTGCTCCCCAAAAAAGGCCAAGTTGGGAGGAGCTGGGGTGGGGGTAGGCAGGGAGGAGGTGCTGAGAGTGGGGGTCTGGAGGGTGGTAAGACACCCTGGGAAGGGGCGAGGTGGCACCTGGGGGCAGCGGGGCAGGGACCGGTAAGGTGCCTGGGAGCTGGGGATGGAGGTTTTAATGCCTCTTGACAACGAGTGAATCATAGGCAAATTATGTGGAAATGATGGCATAAATAAAGATGTGTTATTTCAAGGCCCCAGTGTGTCAACGTAGGAAGAGAGCAAGGGGTGGGGGGGAGGGGCAGGCTGCCCAGGCCGGATGGTGCCCGTAGGTGGGGCCCAGGTAGAGAGTTCCTGTGGGGGGCTGTGGAGGTGATGGCCCACTCCCATCTCCCTGTCACCTTGGGGCAGACATGAAACAGTAGGTGGCAACCACAGCCCACCAGCTCCTCCCCCAGAGCAGAGCAGTCTTCATATCCCCTCAGCTCCTTGGTGATCCCCCAACCCTCCCCGGGCTTCCTTGGGGCCACTGCTACCCCACACACACTGCTCCCTTTCCCGGGGTACCTGCTGTGGACTTGCCTGGGTCCTGCCCTCCGGGATCTGTCCCTCCATGCCCAGGACAAGGGCTGCCCCCCGCACCCCGACCCCCCATCAGGGGCACAGGAGCCAGTGAGGCTCCAGGAGCTTGGAACCCAGACAGGGGAACCTGAGCTCTTCCCATCAGGAAAGTGCGGTGCTAACGCGCCCACCGTGACAGCACCTGGCACATGCACGGAGCCCCATAAATAAACCAGGTGGATGAATGAATTCATGACCCCCACAAGGTTGTCAGAAGCCCAGCCTCGGCTTCCCATAGACCTTCGTCCCGCTCTCCACAGCCCTTCACAACGTTGACAATCATTAAATGACTAGAAAAACACGTAGACTCATCCACCTACCTAAGCAGTGCCTACTGCCTATTTCCTCGCCAGCTTTTTCTCTATGCCCATGCTGGGGTTTTGGTGGTTGTGTGTGTGTGTGTGTGTGTGTGTGTGTGTGTGTGTTTTAAATACGGTTGCCATCACAGTGCGTACACAAATCGATACTCTCCTGTGATGCTGTGTTGCATTCATAAACATCTTTATAACAGCTTCGTAATTTTCTATTAAGTGGAAATATCGTTTGCTTCACAATTTTCCAGTTGTAGGTGTTCAAATTGTTTTTCACTTTCCACATTCTAAGCAGTGCTGGGCTGAGCGTCATTATGCACATATTCCACTTCCCCTCCCGAATTTTGGCCCTAGACACCCAGCTTAGGGTACACTGGGCGAGCGTCACTGAGCGAAGGGTGAGGACGTTTCAGAGCTCTTGCTGTCTCTTGCCAAATTGATGTCAAACACAAATTTCGCCAGATTCTCACTAATGTTCAAAAACTTCGGCTACCACCGTCTTATTTTCACTGGCATTGCTTTGCTGTCGAGCAAGGTAAACTTTCCCCTGCTTGCCTCTCGCTGTAGCCCCCCTTTCCTTGGAGGGTCTTCCGAGCTTCCAACCTCAGTCTACCACCGTTTTTTCACTTTCGTTGCATAACTTGTGTGAGTTCTTTCCACCAGAATGGTTTCAGAGGGGCTCCCTGGGTGGCTCAGCGGTTTAGCGCCTGCCTTCGGCTCATGGCCTGGGCCTGGAGACCCGGGATCGAGTCCCACATTGGGCTCCCTACACGGAGCCTGCTTCTCTCTCTGTATCTCTCATGAATAAATAAATAAAATCTTAAAAAAAAAAAAAAAAGAATGGGGACACCTGGGTGGCTCAGCGGTTGAGCATTTGCCTTCGGCTCAGGTCATGATCCCAGATCCCGGGATCGAGTCCCGCGTCGGGCTCCCTGCATGGAGCCTGCTTCTCCCTCTGCCTGTGTCTCTGCCCCTCTGTGTCTCTCATGAATAAATAGATAAAATCTTTTAAAAAAATTAAAATTAAAATAAAGAAATTTAAAAAAAAGAATGGTTTTAGAGCATCATTGATCGCAATCCAGGGCAAATCCCCTTTTCCACCCTTCTCACCCACTTTGGACGTGGCACGTCCTCTTGCTTCATTTAAATCTCCAACTGCTCCCTCTCAGACTCCCCTCTGCCCTCCCCAAATCTTTGTTCTCTCACATTTCTATAGGCAACCATCTTTCCGGCTCCCTTCCCCTCCTTTCCCTGCTCCTGTGATCTCATCCACTCCTCCCTACAGCTCCAGATCTCACTGATGATGCCACCTCTTTATTTTGCCTTCCCTCCTCACAGAGCAACTGTCCACTCAGCACCCCTCACCCTGCCCCAAATGTCCCACCGGCCTCTGAACTCGACAGGGCCGCCACTTGCTCCCAATTCACTTCTGCTCCCACACTGCTTAATTTTGCCGCCTGAATCCCTCTGGGTTGGGCTTTGTTTGGAGGGGGAAAGAGGAGGGGAGAGGCTGACACACCTGAAGAGGAAATAGGTTTCCTCCAACCTTCAGCCTAGGGCAAGAGGTCTAGGAGGAGGAGGAGAAGGCCATTGTCTACAAAGATGCTGCTCTGTGACTCAGTTTCCCTGCTTGTCTATATGCTAGGGCTGGTTCCAGGTCTAGAGGTAGATGCCTGAAAGTCAAAGCAGGTGGCCTCCCTCCTAGAGGTGGTCAGCCCTTCCCATGGACCTCGCTGGCCCCCTCCTCCACTTCTGGAGCCTGTTCCCCAGCGAGGGACTAGAAGGGCCGAAGAAGCAGCTCAGCTATGAGCCAGCCATCTAGACCTGTGCTGTTCACTACAGTGGCCGCTAGTGGAGCCTGGAAATGTGGCCACTGGAAATGTGGCCAGTCAGGTGCAAAATACACACAGGGGGTGCCTGGGTAGCTCAGTGGTTGAGTGTCTGCCTTCGGCCCAGGCCGTGATCCTGGAGTCTCGGGATCGAGTCCCACGTCGGGCTCCCTGCATGGAGCCCGCTTCTCCCTCTGCCTGTGTCTCTGCCTCTCTCTCTCTCTCTCTGTCTCTCATGAATGAATAAATAAAATATTTTTTTAAAAAGCCACACTGGATTTCAAAAACTCAGCATGAAAAAAGGAGGTACAATATCTTATTAACAATTTCTCTGTTTTGGGGGCACCTGGGTGGCTCAGTCAGTGGAGCCTCTGCCTTCAGCTCAAGTCATGATCCCAGGGTCATGGGGATAGAGCCCATGTTGAGCTCTTTGCTCCATGGAGACCCTGCTTCTCCCTCTCCCTCTGCCTATGGTCTCTCTCTCTCTCTCTCTCTCTCTCTCTGTCAAATGGATAAGTAAAATCTTTAAAAAAAAAATCACCCATTTCTCTGTTTCAATGACATGCTTAAATGATAATATTTTGCACATATTAGATTTAATAAATACACTATTAGAACTAACTTCATCTATTTACTTTTGCTTTGTTGTTTTGTTGTTGTTGTTGTTGGAAAATTTAAAATTACACACATGGCTCACATTCTGTTTCTATTGGATGATGCTGGTCTCGGTTTAGGCAAAGCACAGGGCTCTGGGTTGAGAGGCAATGATGGGTCGTGACAGATACTGACACAGACCCCACTGAAGATGTGGGCCAGCCAGAGCCCCAAACGTGTCATCAACCAGCCAGACAGTGAAGGACAGACTCTCAGTGGCCAGTCTCTCTCAGGCAAAGCAAAGCAAAACGGAGCAAAGCGGAGCAGAGCAAAGCAAAGCAACATTTCTGGGATAACTTCTCTAATCCTGGACTTCATGAGACCCTCTGACCTAGGGCTTGGCTCTCCAGAGCATGTCCCCATGGATGCCCTGTTATTCCAGGAAAACAGTCACCCAGAGCCACCCTAGTGCTCTGGATCTCCTCACCCCAACAGTTCACGGGGAAGATCTCCATCATTCCACTGGGGCCAGGCCCTGGCCCCTGCCAGCAACTCAGAGGCATCCTTCCTCCAAGTCTAGAGCCCTCTTTCCTTCCCGCTCTGGCTTAGGCTCAGCCCACCTGTGGTCTGGGAAGGGAGGAGAGAGGAAGGTGGGCTTGACATACCACTGGGTCTCTAGATACACTGCCTGCCTCGCATACATATTTTAAGCTCCATTTCTAATGCCTGTCCTTCCTGTCGTCCCACTGATAGGGGAACAGAAAGGGAACAGGAGGGGGGGCTGGGTGGGAGACCCAGCCCACTGGGTGGCCCCAGTCTGTCTCGAGGTCCCTGGCCTGTGCCCCAGAGGAGCCATAGGAGGGCACTGGGAGCTGGGGCAGCAGCCTGTGTGGGTCCGCCCTTCCCTCCCCCCGCCCAGATGGCTCCACCTCTCCCAGGTCCTGGCTGGGATCCGAAGGCCCCAGGCAAGTGGGGGAAGGGGAGCCACTCCTACTTTCCCAGCAGCTGCTGCTGCCTCTTCCTGTTTTGCTAGAACTCTGGCTCTGGACCCAAAGGGGTGGGGGAAGTTGCCGACTGCTCCCGCCCCCCCAAAGGTCAACCTCATCCCCCTGGTCTTCTTAGCTGGTTATTTATAGCCCCCTAGGCCCTGGCTGAGGAACTAGATCTCTCCTCCCTCAAATGTCAGCAGCTGTGAACATTGCCCCAGGGATGCAGCCAGATGTGCAGATCACTCCAGATGCATGGTGCCAGGATTTGAGAGAGGCGGCAAGGCCCTTTCTGCAGTCTGTTTGGCCACTCTCTGCAGCCGGGCCGTCCAGACTTCCCTCAACTGAGCCAACACCTGTACCTCGGGAGGGTCACGGAAGGTCCCACGTATTTCTCCATTCCCATAGGCCTGCCAAGCTGCTCTGCACACCCCAGAAGGGTCAGCTTGTGCTAGACTATCTGGATTTCTTTGCATAAATTAGGACAGTATTTATTTTGAGACTGAGTTTGTAGGGGAAAACCGTGGCCTAGAGGGACAGAGGGGACAGGACCCTGTCTTCTATTACTAATGTCCCCATGGAGCTCTGTCTCCAACAGAGGCCAGGGTGGGCCGGTGCTGCACAAAGCGCTTCACTTCCCGTGTAGTTGGTCCTCACAGCAACCCTAATGAGGCAGGCACTTCGTATCCCTGTTTGAGGATGAGGAAATGAGTTTCCCAGAGGTCAAAGAATGTGCTTAAGGTCATGCAATGGGTAAGCAACAAACTCCAGCCCAACTGACTGACTCTAAATTCTTGCTTTGCACCACAATACAGCACGCCCTCTCTTTAGCCGTTCCTTTACAGATTTTTTTTTTTTTGGAATTTTTAAAAGATTTCATTTATTTATTCATGAGAGACACACAGAGAGAGGCAGAGACACAGGCAGAGGGAGAAGCAGGCCCCATGTGGGGAGCCTGATGTGGAACCTATCCTGGGACCCCAGGACCACACCCCTGGCCAAAGGCAGGTGCTAAACCGCTGAGCCACCCAAGGATCCCTCTTTTACAGATTTTTAAATGTTTCCTTGAAAGTTCAGCGCAGGGAAGAGTGGAGCCTAGCCTCTGGGTCTGCCCAAGGAGAGAGGGGCATCTTCTCTGCCTCCTGTGCCCTCCCACCCCCAGCCACTCTGGCAGAGCTGGACTAAGGGATGTGATGGGGTCAGAGACTTCTAGAATCACTGATTCAGGTACAGAGGTAGCACGTCAAAGCAAGACCACTGCCCTAGCCCAGCAGGACCCCATGGTCCATCAGATCCCTACAAACATGGAACTCCTGTGACTCTGCACGCAGCGCGTCCTTGACGGGATGGGTGTTGGAACCCCTTGCTTGTCAGTTTTCTCCATCCAGGCTCTTTTCTCTGGCCACACCGTACTCTCCAGGAGATGATGAACTCCTCAGTGACAAGGATTGTGGCTTCTTTGCCTCCTGTGTCCAAGAATCTGGCACAGAGTAGATGCTCAATAAATATGCAATTATGTCAGAAGAAAAAGATGGTAGTTGTGGTCACATGGGAGTGGGGTACTTCAGAGCCCTAACAAGGACACCCCATTCACATCCTGAGTAGCCAGCCTCACCCTAGTGCTTTCCCCTCTGCTCCTCACTCCTTTCCTGCCTCCACTCCCCTGACCTACAGAGATGTCGTCTAAACCCACCCTGAAAGACACCTCTGGGGAAGATCAGTACATGTCCCTAAGCCAGGGCCTCCTCAAGGTCTTCCTAGAGATTCTGGGGCCAGAAATGAGTGTTCCCAAAAAGGAATCATTAAGACTGATAACCAAGTCGGACCCTACCCTCCAGCCGGGACACCTACTGGGGCTCCAGAAGGTCCACCTGAGGGCATCCAGCAGTTCCGAAGCCCCAAGCCCGCCAGTCGGTGGACCACAGCATCCCTGCAGGGGCCCACTGGAGCGAGTAATTGTGAGCTGGCTGCAGAAAGGCATTTTGCAACTCAGACGAATTTCTTCTTGCTCATGATTAGAGTATGGCCCAGTGGCTGCCTCCCTGACCATAATCTCTGCTGGCACAGGCATCTCCAGGGCTGGGCAGTGTGGGCTGATAGAAGGAGTGCTGATCTAGAAGCTGGGACACCTGAGTTCTCCGTCTATTCCCTGCCACCGACTAACCGTGTCATCTCTGGCAAGTTATCCGCCCCCCGCCCCCCCGTCCCCATTTCCTTATCTGTAAAAGGAGTGGTTTGGATTGGATCAGAGAGGCCAAAACCTGAGATTACTGGGTAGCCTCCGCCCCAGAGTCTGACCGAGTCTGTGAGGGGGCCCAGAAATCTGTTTTTCACAGATCCTTCTAAGTGATTTTGATATGCTGTCAGGTTTGGGGGATCCTGCAGACTAGATAATCCTATAAATCTACTTACAGCTCTCAAACAGCAAAGATTCGAGTAAACAGAACAGTTGTGTCAAGAGTTTTAGTGCTGTGGGGCTTATCAGAGGGCAGGTGGTGGGCAGTTTACGTCATCGTCACCATGACCATTATGATTATTTTGCTGCCAGTATTATTGTTGTGGGGGCCCGTGGCAGGGCCCCGTCTGTGGGTTCCCGTCACTAACGGAGGCTCTGGCTTCAGGGGGCCCTCGCTTACCTCAAGGTTGGGAGTAGGGCCTGGAGAGAAGGGAAGGGTGGGTGGGGCCTCTTGGCAGGAGAAGCTTGCTTTCCTTCTCTCCTGGGTGGAGTTTGGCTGGATGGGCTTTGGCACCGACCTCTGGGGCTGAGAGAGCGTCTCCCCACCCATATTCCTCCCCCACTTTCTATCTCAGCGGCCTCAGCCCGGTGACTGCCTCTCCTCCTCCTCCTGTCCCGACTCCCTCTCCAGATGCCCTCAGTCCTCACCAACCTCATTCCTGAGCCTCGGTAATCTGTTTGCCACCCCTCTGCTTCCTTGCCTCGCCTGGCACATGCCATTCTCCCCACCTGGAATGTCACCCCCCTCGCCCCACACTGATTCACATTTCTGGGCTCCTCCAAAAGCCAGCTCAAAACTCTCTGCTTCATTCGGGCCCTGATCCCCTTGGGTCATTCGTCTTTGCTGTGGACTCACTGACCCTTGGAATAGTAGTCTCAGGGAAACTGCTTTAGACTCAGAAAAAAAAAAAAAAATCAGTTGCCAGGACCTAAACCAGCTCCCTCATTGGATAGATGAGAAAAACTGAAGCCCAGAGAGGTTGTGACTTGGCCGGAGGTCACACAGTAGTGAGATTTTAAGACTTGGCTTCTAAAAAAAATAAAAAATAAAAAAAGTAAGACTTGGCTTCTTCACAAGAGGCTTTCAAGTATTTTATGTTTGTTTTGTTTCTTCCACACATTGTGATCGATAGGAGGGCAGAGGCCGTGTTTTTGTTTTTGCCTTTAATGTTCTTTATCTCCACTGTGGTGTGTGTGCGCACGTGTGTGCCGTGCATCCAGGGGCTATCAGGCCAATGATTCTAAAACTCACAGGGGCACAAATGTTTGAGTATGTACTTCACGTGACCTCAGATCAGCCCTGTGAAGAGGTAGCCAAGAGATGGCCGTTTTACAGAGCAGAAAACTGAGACGTAGAGAGTTGGGACCTGGCAAGTTAATGGTAGAACTGGGTCTGAAACTCGAGTCCCCAGACTCCCAGCGCAGAGTCCTGATTCCCACAATGCCTTTCTTCTAGCTGTCTCCGGATGGTCCCGGTTGGGGTCCCAGAGTAGTCAAGGAGGTGACCTCTGCCATGTTTTGCGTTTATTCTTCTTTCTTCATCTCGGGGTTAAGGAGACCCTGTCTTTGGCTTCCTGCCCCTCCCCATCCTGTCCCATCACTCTCTCCTGTGTCCCCCCCCCAGGTCATTGTTGGCGCACAGACACACACGTATACTAAGAACTGCAGGTGTCTAGGGCAACAGACCACAGGGGAAACCACATCACCTTTGTTGACACTGGAGGGAGGCAAGGGGACCGGGTTAGGGACCTGCTTAGTTCCCTCCACCTGCCTTGGTCCTCACAATCAACTGGCCTACCAGCCTAAGCCATCTGGACTTGTAGCCACCCCCCAGCCTCTTCTTGACTTAGCCAACCAATTCTGGCCCAGGAGGACGGATCACCTCTTCTCTCACATCTTGAAATCTGATGTTGGGGGTCTGGCTGGTTGCGTCCCCCAGTCCTTACTAGAATACTTCCATAGTTCCTCTGATCCTGCCCGTGCGATGCCAACAGAGAAAGGTGGGAACCAGGGATGAGACAACACGGCTGGGGTCAACGAGGAGGTACCTGTGGCATCTAGAATGTCACCCGTAGATCAGCTGAGGCCTTGAGTAGGCAGGTTTACACTGGGGGCAGGAGACCTGGCAATGGCTTCCCCATTGTTCTGACCTGCCACAAGATACTGCACAGGCTCTGAATCAGACATATGGGATTAAGTCACTTACGGGCTTCGTGGACTTAGGCAAATCATTTTGTCTTTCTGAACTTAAGTTTGCTCACTAAAACAATGGGAGATAATAATGAAATATAAGGGAAAGAGCCTTGAACAGCACATGATACAAAGGAGACGCTCAATAAATCCTAATTATCTTCCCTCCTTCCTTCCTGCCTTCCATTTGTTATATCTGGTCCCATGAAACCCTTTATTTGGAGCTGGAGGCCTACCTCCCCGATCACTCTGCAAATCCCTAACCTTGTGAATTGGCATTTGTTCCCAGGTTCAGAAACTGCAATGCAAGGCCAACCCAACCCAATGAAAACGGCTGTCCTCTGAGATCTCACTGAGGCCTTGGGGAATGGGCGCTTTCTGCATGGCTTCCTGGGGACTGTGTGGGAAGTCTGGGCTAGGGAGGGAGTGGCTTTAGCTACCGCATCTAGAAGGCAGGGGTAGGAGTAGTCTCAGAGCCCCGAGTTTTGACCGGACGACTTCCTGGGGCTTGGAATCCTGGTACAGGGTGGGCACCTAATAATATTTGTTGAATGAACGAATGGCCTCATCACTTACTAGTTAGATTTCTTTTTTTTTTTTTAAGATTTTATTTATTTATTCATGAGAGACACAGAGAGAGGCAGAGACACAGGCAGAGGGAGAAGCAGGCTCCATGCAAGGAGCCCGGTGTGGGGGACTCGATCCCAGGACCCTGAGCCGAAGGCAGATGCTCAACCGCTAAGCCACACAGGAGTCCCGTCTAGTTAGATTTCTTAACCTTTCTGGGCCGTACTTTAATCATGAGCATAATGAGGATTATTAAGAATAAATGATCTAATGTTTGCAAAGGGGCTAGCATAGGGCTGCTGCATGGTATAGTCAGTAAAAGGTAGCCAAGTAAGGGCAGGAGAGGACAAAGAGAAGGTCAAGTAGGCCCAGAAGCCCAAAGGAGAAGAAGAAAGGGTATGCCCCCGGGCTTCGTACTGGCCTGAGACTCCGGGAAGGCCCTACGGGGCTAATGTCTTGGTGCTTGGCTGAGCAGCCTGGGAGAGAGGCCTGACTCCAGAGCCCTGCAGAGAAACTTCCCATGGTAACCAGGATAGAGGAGAGACAGGCAGCCTGCGCTTTTCTCCCTCATATCTCTCAGGGTTCCCGGAGGCTCTCTGACATATCCCAGCAAGGCTCATGGGACTTAGAAACTGGCTTAAGACACTGCCTTGGGTGGGAGGGTGGTAGCCACTGACTGAGGGAGTGAGGAGTTAAGATGTTAAGGGAAGGAGGGACACTGGCCAGCTTCCCGGATGCAGGTCTCACATGTTGTCTTTCTGTCTATGCTTTGGGGACAGTGAGTCCTGGTGTGTGTAGAAAGTGCTGGATACTTGAGGGACAGACAGAGGCAGGGGGAGATACCCTTTTTGCTCCAATCTCTTGGAGCTCAGTGATTAGGTCAAAAAGAAAAAGAAGGCTCACAAACAAACACACGAATGATGCACATGGGACAAATGAGCAAACAAGGGCCTGATTTCAGCCCAGAAATAACTACAGGAGTCCTGGGGTGTATTGGTGGGGACCATGGCAGGACTAAAGGAGAGATAGGGTGTGGGGGAGGGTAGAGGCTGGAGATCTGAAGGAGCCAAGCGATTTTTAATTTTTTTCCGGAAGCCACGGGCACGGAGGAGGGATCTGGAAGGAGAGGCAGCTGGTTTGTAGGTGAGAGCTGGGAAGAGTGCACCTGAGTAGAAGACCCTGTGTCTTGCAGAGTCAGCATGGGGAGTCAGGGGAGAAAAGGGTGTCCAGCTTGGGGGGAATGGTCCTTGAAGGCCATGAATATCTGTCTCACTTCAACAAATAACTCACAGAGAACTTGAATTCTCCTGAATTCTGTGCAAGGCACTTAGCAAGACACTACCAGAAATGTACCCATGACCAAAGGCTGGGCTCAGGGGATGCCCATCTTGAACATTCTTGGGAAGAAGGAGAGTAGGCTCGGTGGATGAAGGTCAGTGTACAGGAAAAGACTCGACAGCGTGTTGGGGTGGGGTCTTGGAGGGGAGGGAAGGAATCCCTCTGGCTGTGTGAATCCCAGAAAGGCTCCTGGAGAAGGTGGTTATAGACCTTGAGGGTTGGAAAGATTTCCACAGGAGCAGCAAGGGACTAGGAGCGCATCATTTGTGGAGGAAACGTGATGAGCCCAGGGGAGGGAACAGTAAAGCAGGAGGGCACGATGGGAGCAGACAGCAGCCCAGGTTAGCTGAAATAATCCGAAAAATAGCAGCAACTAATATTATTGAACACTAAGCCCCAGGAGTCAGCGAGAAAAAAAAAAATAGAGACGGAGATTGAGGGAGAGAGAGAGAGAGAGATGTTTGCATAGTGTGCACCATGCTGTGGGAGGGCTCGGGTGGCAGGCGAGGAGTTCGAGAGGGTAAGTTAGCAAGAGCGGAGGGGCTGGGTGGGCCTGCTGCGTGAGCCCTGGGACAAGGGAAGGAACGAGGTGGAAGGGCTGCTGCTCAAAATCCCAGGCCCCAACAAGTGGTGCGGGAACGAGGGTCTGTGGTCAGAAGCTGGGCCCTGCCATGGCCAAGCCAAGCCCTCCTAGGCCGCTGCAGACTCTTGCCTCCCAGGTGGCATGGCTCTGCCTCTGGCTCTACCTCAGTTTCTCCTTCTAGAATGGCGAGACTCTTGGGGTCCCTAGGACAGAGGGAGGCAGGCTGGGTAGGAAGTCGGAGGGAAGCTGCATCCAGCCTTCCAGAGGCGACACCTCCCACGGCAGAAGAGCCTAGGGCTTGGGGCTGTGGCCCTCCCCCCTTCCCGGAGCCAGCCCCTCCATCTCCCACCCAGCAGCTTGCCAGGGGCCACGGGGCTGACAGGCCAGGCCGGGAAGCACAGTGGTGAGGTCCTCGCCCCTGACCCCTGCGTCTGACCTTCTGGCCCTGTAAAGGGAGGGGGGCCGAGAGCACCGCTGCGCAAGGCCGGCCCGGAGCCGAGTTTATTAGCTGAGGGAGGGCTGGAGGCGGCTGCATTCCGACTCACAGACTGGAACATTTCTGTGATCCGCTGTAATGCACTGGGAGACACTGGGCACATTGCTGAAGTTTGACTCATAGGGACCGGGAGGGGGAAAGAAGGGGGGAGGGTTGTGGGGGGGAGAGAGGAATGGGGAGGAAGAGAGGAAGAGGAGAGAGGAGGGAAGGAAATCCCTTGAGAAATTTCTTTAAAAAAAGAAAACTTTCAAAATCGGCACCACCCCCACCCCCTTTTTCTTTTAATAGGAACAGGCTGGACCCTTCTGTTCCCCCTCAGCAGGCGGGGGGCGGGGGGGGCGGGGGGGGGCGGGGGGCAGTGATTCAAATCAGATCCTGGAACTTTCCTCAGGCAAGTGGCGTCGGGGAGGGGGGTGCGGGGGGCCGGGGGTGTCGGTCCGGGAGTCCTCGCCCGGGACGCGGCGGGTCGGGGTGCGGGGGGGACCCCACGAGCGTGCCCGGTGCCCGTGTGCAGCTGCGCCGCCGCCCGTGCGTGCTCGCAGTCGGAAGCGTGTCGGTGCGGCCGACTGCGCCCCGGTGCAAGCAAGCGGGGCTGTGCGCTCGCGTACGCCGCGTGTGCAGGGCTGCGTGCGCCCAGGTAGCGGGGTTTCCGGGAATTGCGCGCGGCTCTGCGCGCCGCGCCCCGGGCTGGGCGGCCCCGGGCTGGGCGGCCCCGGGCTGGGCGGCCGCGCGCGGGTCGGGCCCGCGTCCCGCGATCCGGGCTCGGCGCTTGCGTCCCGGCCGCGCGGGGGGTGTCCGCGGCCGCCCGCGCGCCCCGCCGGCCGGGGTGTGCTGTGCGGCGGCGGTGCGTCCCCGGGCCGCGAGCGCCGGCCCCCTCCCTCCCCTCCCCCTTGGCCCGCTCGCAGGCTCAGATAAAGCATTTCCTTCCATTGTCATCCTACCCTGCCGGCCGGGCTGCCAGGGCCCTCCCCCTCCCGGCCCCCTCCCTTCCTCTCGCCGTCTCTCAGTCGCTCTGCAGCCGCCGGCGGCCGGGGGGGATGTGAGGCCGGCGCCCCAGCCCCCCGCCCCGCCATGAGCCCCCCGCTCTGAGGGCCCCGGCCCCTGGATGCACAGCCCCGGCGCGGGTGAGTACCGGGCGGCCGCCCCCCGCCGCGCCCGCCCCGCCCCGCCCTGCGCGCGGCACCCGGCGGGCTCCGCTCGGCTCCGCTCGGCTCCGCTGCGGCTCCGCTGCGGCTCCGCTGCGGCTCCGCTCCGGCTCCGCGGGCCCGCAGCGCCCCCCCCCCCGCGCCCCCGGCCGCGCCCGCCCCGCCCCGGCTCCGCGGGGCTCGGTGCAGGCCCCCGGCCGGGGCTGGTTCCGGGGCCGCAGGGCTCGGGCCTCCCGCGGGGCGCCCACATCCGCCCGCCCCGGGGCAGCGCCAGGCCCGAGGGCGGGAGCCGGAGGCCCCGGGCCGCCGGCGCGCAGGCCGGGCGCCCCGTCACCCCCGCGGCCGCGGAGCAGCGCGCGGCGGCCCCGGGCAGGGAGGGACGGCGCCGCGGCCCCGGGAGGGGGCGGTGCTCGGGGCGGAAGGTTTGGGAGCGCGAGGGCAAAGGGCAGGACCCAGGGAGTCGGGGCGCGCTCGGGGCGCTGGACATCAGCGCCCCCATCCCGCGGGGCCCGGGAGGGCCGAGCGCCCACCCCTCCGCGGGGGGGCCGGGACCGCTCTCCTGGAGGACCCGGAGGTTTGCCCGAGTTCCGCCCCCCCCCCCCCGGCTCTCCCCTGGGGCGAAGAGACACCTGTGCCCGAGCGACCGCCGAGGTGCGGGCAGCGGCGCGGGAGGGGGGACGGGATGCGCGCCCCCCAGGCTGGGGTCGGTCGGCACCGGGAGGGGGTGTGTGAGCAGGGGGCGAGTGTGGCCGCGCGGCTGGGCTCTGCCGCGCCGAGTTCTAGGCCCGTGGTAGGAGGGAGCCCTCTGAGCTTGCGGGGGGCCCCCGGACCCCCAGCCCCACGTCCTCCTCTCTGACTGCCCGGTGGGATGTGACCTCGCCAGCCACGGCCGCTCCTCCCCCCGAGTCCTGGCCGCTCCCGCTCCCTCGTCCCTGCTGGCTGTCCTGCGCACACACAGGCCTCCTGCTGCAGCTGGACACTGGCTGCCTTGCCGCTGCCCATCCCTCCCCACACCCAGATTCAACATCTGCTTGAGGCCCAGCCCTGCCTGCCAGCTTTTAGGTGGAGAATGAGGCATTGGCCCTCAGTGGCCCTGCTGGGGCCTCAGCGTCTGGACTCATCAGCCCCATCCCGAGACTTGCAGCAGGACCCATGGGGACCTTCCTCAAGACCACTGCCCAGCCCCTGGGCTGAAAGAAAGGAGACTGTGGCTCAGTTCCCTACCCCCTAATGGGGTGCTTTGGCAGCCCTCATCTCCCCAACAAGGACCCCATAGGCCAGGTCCCTAAAGTGGCTTGGCTGCCCGCACACTTCTCACTCCTCATGCCAGCCCTCTTGTACTTCGCCGGCTCCGTCTCTGGCTCCTGCAAGCCACCCTTAGCTCCTCGTTGCTTATCAGCTCACCCCCCTCACTCTCTGTGTGCCCTCTGCGCACCTCAGGTTATAAGTAATTTTCTTCTTCTCTGTAGTCCCTTTAGAGGGAAACTAAGGCACAAAGCAATCCCGCTGTGTTGTGCCCAGCGAACCTAGACTGGAACCAGGTCTGGACCGGCTGGGACTTCTTCCCTGCCGTTTGTCCCCTGATGTTCCTCATGCTGGGTAGGAACAGGCTCAGAGCTGCCTCTTGGTGTTACTTCTAGAACAGCCCCGGGGCAGTGTTCTCCTGAGGCCTCTGTGTTCTCAGCCTCAGCCCCTGGGCAGGTGTCTCTCTGGCCACTTGGTCTTAAGCTGGGATCCTGAAGCTGGCAAGTTTGCATTCGGGTCTTGCATCGACCGTCCCCAGAATCTAGACTGGTCGCTCTGCTTTGACACTGAAGCTCAGTTTCCCCATCCATAAAATGGGGACAACATTTCAGGTGCGCTTCCCAGAGGAAGAGAGGTTGGCTCGAAAGAAATGGACCGGCGTCCAGTGTGGGGGCCCTTGGGCTGCCTCCAGCTTCCTTCAGGGATGATGGACGGACCCCAGCTTTCATCCTTGGAATGGGAGTTGGAACTCTTTCTTTCTCCGTCCTCATTTACAACCCTTGGGAGTGATGAACTCCTGTGTGATGGGGTGGGGAGTGGGGCCCCTCCTGTAGCTGTAGGCCTGCTTGCCCAGCCCAAGGCCCTGGAAGGCAGAAGCTGGTGCAGCCCCAACCTCCTCTTTCTCTTTCTCCTTGGCCTTTCATAAGAGCTGGGAATTTTGAAGTTGGCGGGGGCCTGAGAGAAGATGAGCTAATGCAAGGCCCAGGGTCACCCAGCCAGGGAATGTAGGCCGAGTGGGCCTGGAACCAGACCCTCTAACTCTGTTGGTGCCCATTCCCCTGGCCTTCCCCTTCCCTGGCCTGGCTCAGGTCCTGCCCATGCCCACCTGTCACACCTTGGCCCTGGCCAGACGTTGGCCTGGGGCGTGCAGTGACGTGAGGTATTGCTAGAAGCAGGGCCAGAGTAAGGCCTGGGAGCTTGGGTTGGGGGTGGGGGTCATCTGTCCAGGACTGTGCATTTGTGTATGTTGGATTTGTTCACTAGATGGGGCACTTCCTCTGGGGCAGGAAGCTTTGATTTCCTGTGGTGGGGGCGTTGGTAGGATTAGAAGTGGGGGGCTCAGCTCTGGGCCATCCCTGATGTTGTTGAGAACCGTAGAGGGGCACTTTCTGTCCAAGGCTGCTTCCCCCAGCCCAGGGGAGGCAGGAAGGAGAGCAATGGTGAGGAGGCCCAAGCTGAGGCCAGAGGAGGAGGCCATAAGGGCCGTGAGATGGTGTGTGTGTGTGTGTGTGTGTGTGTGTGTGTGTGTGTGTGTTGAGGGGGGGTAGCGGTGGGCAACACAGCAGGAAGCCTGGTCAGCAGGTGACCCTGCCGGCTATTGTGTTTCCCTGTGATATTTCCCCCCTGTTTCTGTGGTAACCTTCCCCGGGGACCCGGGCCTTTGGGCTGCAGGAAGGTGCCCCCAGACAGCCCTTTCCTTAGAAGCCTGAGTATTAGGAGGAGTCCCTAGATCCAGCCACCTCCCTAGCCCTTCTGGCTCCCGAGGACCAGGGCCTGGGAATCTGGGCGAGTGGTTTGAGTGAGCACCGATGGGGGTGCCTGGGTGTAGGCCCCTTTGCATCTCCTGGGTTGGGGGGAGTGGAAGAAGAGGAGGGGCTGCTGGATTTTGGGGAGGACTCTGTACCTCCCCTCATTCCATCTCTCCGCTGTGCTCCTCCAGCAGCCCTCCTTCTACCAGGGGGAGGCGGACAGCCTGCTGCCTGGGGCAAGGGGTAGGAGTGGGGGTGGCAGAGGCGGGAGGGATGTTTTCATCAGCAGAGCATAGCTCCTTTGGTCCTGGACCAGTTCCCAGAGGCAAAATAAATTCAGAAGAGCGTCTGTTTAGTGTGGGTCAGCATGTGCTGGGTGTGTGCGCGCACCGGGTTTGTGGTGGGGGGTCTGTCTGTGTGCCCCCGGGCGGTTCCAGGTGATCCGTGTGGTGGCTCTGTACTGGGTGTTTGGGGAGTGGGCACACGTGTAGTGCAGATGTATGCCAGCCGTGTGGTTGTGCACCTTTGCAGTTTATTGCTCTGTGTGGGATACATGGACATGTTTTGGGGGAATGTCTACCTGGGTAAGCGTGGCTTTTTAATAGAAAAGCACGATCTCATCCGCGGTCCTCAAGCGCCAGTTCTTGAACCATTTGCTTCAGTCGCCTGGGAGTGTGTGAAAAATAAAGAGCCTTAGGCCCCATTCCAGACCAACCTAGAATCGGCAGGGTTGGGGCCTAGGAATCTGGATTATAGCACGTGCTTCGGGTGATTCTGGTGCAGAGCTGCGTTTGAGGACCGCCAACGGGGGACCGTCCTTGTCGTTTTTTTTCTTTCTGAGAAGACTGAGACCCATAAGGCTTTGTGGTTTGTCCAAGGACACGGGGCCATGAAGAGGAAGATCTGGGACAAAACTCAAGTCTTCCAAGACCGGTCCAGGACTTACGCACGCATCCGCTCTGGGTGCACACGTGCACAGGTCCACACTCGGCATGATGCAGTGGGCCAGATGGGGATGGTGTGGTTACTGACTGGGCCTTGACCTTTCCTCGGGGGTGCCAGCCTTCCTGACCTTGCTCTTCCTGTTACATCCTGCTTTCTCCTCCCTGAGGAAATCCTGGAACTGTCGAGCATCTACTGCAAAGATGCTGTTGGCAGCCAGGAGGCCCCATCTACCGAGCCCATCATTCAGCTATTTTTTCATCCAGTGGAGGCTTCCTGGCCCTGCTGGGTGCCAGGTACTGGGCACAGATATGCACTGAACGCAAAGGCAGAGTGTCTGACCTCAGGGAACTTCCACTTGAGGCCAGGAAAGAAATGAGTGTATGTATCTAGTTATACATTGTGATAAGCCCAAGGAGGAAGTGAACTGGGTGCAGTGATAGAGGATAGCAAGGTGGGACACCCTGAGGTAGAGTGGCCAGGAGAGGCCTGCTTGAGAGGGTGACACTGATGCCTTCTGTCACCTGTCCAGACCAGAAGCGGGGCCCTCAGAGCCTCTGAGCATGCCTGGGAGCTGCCTGGATCCAGGTAGGGGACCTGGGTGGAGCACTGGCCGCCGAGGACAAGGCCTGTTTCCTGCCCTGGCAGGCAGCAGGGTCTCTGCTCCCCAAGTAGCCCCCAGAGTTTGGCCGAGGGGGAGAAGAGGAGGGGCAGCTGGACAGGGCTGAAATCCAGGCTGCTCCATTGCTCGAGTAGCAGGAGCCTTTTCCTTCCAGCCTGGGTGAGTCCATGGCCTTCCGCGGGCAGGCACCAGGCACATGTTGGGAGTGGGGGAAGGCCGGGCCTCACCCCAGGAGCTCTCAAGCACCACCCCATTCCTGACGCTCCAGCCTCACCTTCCTCCCACCTCATCCCCTTCCTCCCCATCTCCCCACCTGGGAACTCCCGTGCCAAGTCCCTCCTCTCTGGGTCTAGCCTGGCTGCCTCGGTAGCCACTGAGATTTATTTGCCTGGCTCTGGAATCACTGTGGAGAGGGTCGAGACTTAGAGAGGACCTGGCCCTGGAAGAGACAACAGACCAGAGAGATCCAGGGCAGGGGCCAGAGAAGACACAGCAGAGGAGAGGGCCGTGGCTGGCCGGATCAGGGGTCCGGACAGGAGAAAAGGCGTGAAGGAGTCCCTTGACCGGGTGCCCCCAGAGCCTCTCCTGGGCCCTTGGAATCTGCTCCCCAAAGTGGGTGAGACTCTCTCAGCCCAGGGCACAGACATCAGCTAGCTCCCCTGCAGTCCTACCCCTTCCCCCTCTCAGGAGGCTAACTTGGGGGCAAGAAGCCCTCAGACCCTCTCATCTGCAACCTCTTCCTGCCACAAAGGGAGAGGGCTTTACCTGGGGGGCTGAGAGCTGAGGCTGCAGGGAGCTGGAAGCCGTTCCTTAGAGACCTGAGCGGCAGAGGAGCCCCCAGGTAAGAGGAGAGCCCTCTGCCCAACCCCTTCCCACCCCACTGCCTCAGCTGGCACTCTACCCTGGGCCTCCTTTAGACTGCTCAGTGCCCAAGCCCCCTGGCCTCGCTGCCTCCCAGGCCTTCACTCCCAAGCTTAGCCTCCAGAACCTCCACAGCAGGATGGGGAGGGAACTTTTAGTAAGGAGGGCACAGGGCTAAACTCACCATCCCCACCATGCTCCTCCCCACTTCCTTTTTTCCCCCATGTTGCCTGCAGGGATTGGAAACCCTGGTAGCCCCGAGCCCTCGGGCCTTCAGGGAGAGCCTCTGCCCTGGGAAGCACGAGGGGTCCCCCATTCCTGCTCGGGAGTGCAGCTCAGCTCCTGCACAGCCCATTCCCAGGAGCCCACCTGGGGCTCCTGCCCTCACTCCCAGGAAGTCTCATCCCTGCCTCCCCCAGCTCCCAGGAAGGCTGGGAAAGGCGGGGCGGCTGGGAGAGCCACAGGTTCGGAAAGAGTCCGGGGTGGGGGAATTCGGCAACTGGGCTGTAACCGTCTTGTTTTGCTTGCCCCACAAACCTGCCCGGGCATCCGCTGCACCCGCCGGGGCGTTCAGGTTAGAGAACTGCTCTCAGAATGACGGGCTGGTGGCACCCGGTTGGGGCAGGGGGTGGGGGTGGGGTGAAGGGGGGAGCCCCAGGCCAGGGGGAGCTGGAGGGTTAAAAATAGCAGCAGCCCGGTTTCGGTTAGCAAATGTGGAGGCGGGGAGCTGGAGGCGGGGCGGGAGGCAGGCAGTGTTTGCCCGCAGCAGCAGGGCTGTGTTTCCCCTGGGTCCCAGGAGTGAGTCACGGTGGAGACGCCCGAGGAGGTGCTGGCACAGCACCCCCACCCCCACCGGGGCGAGGGGCTGAGCGCAGGCCTCATCTCCCTGGTTCTAGAGGACCGGCGTCTCCCTTCCCGGCCTGCAGAACCATCTTCAGAGATGGGCCAGGCGGATTGTAGGATCTAGGGGAAGACATGAACCCCTCCTGAGGCCAAAGACGCGGCTTGGTTCCCAGTGGGCTTGGTTCCCAGTGGGCTTGGTTCCCAATGGCCGGGGACCCTTGTGCCAAGCTGCACAGGGCCCTGAGTCTTCAAGTGGGAGTTTCCTCTGATGCGATGCGTATGCAAACGCATGGTAGGCTCCGAGGCCCCCTACAGATGTGGATTACTGCCCTTGGGTCCTTCTGTGCCCCTTGCGAGGCCTGGCACCGGAGCCTTCCAGTAAGGACACAGAGGGAGGAATGGGATGCCCCTTCTAGCTTCTGCTAGTCCCTCGTTCTCCTGCAGACAGCTGAGTGTAACCTTGGGCACGTGGCTGGCTGTGTTTGCCTCAGTTTCTCCATCTCTGTACGGTGAAGATAATAATAGTTTCAACCTCATGGAGTTGCTGTCAAGATTAAAGTACATAATGTCAGAGTCATGCCCGGTATGAAGCCAGTGCACACAGAGTATTCATCATTATTGATGTTATTGTTCATATTTTTTGAAGGTCAAGGATAGGGAATGTTAAAGACACGAAGAACAGAAACTGGGCCCAGCCCCAGTTCACAGAAGAAAACCAGGCCAAAATCACTGTTCCAGATTCCTCCACCCATGAGGGCCTAGAATAGCGGGAGTCCGTAGCCAGAAGTCACAGGGTGGACCCCTTCTCTCTTTCACTGCACCCCCCCCCCCCCGGCTCCTCCAGCGAGGCAGGATGCAGGAGGACCCAAGGGCCTCTGCGCCAGCTGGCACTGGGGAGGGTCTGGGATGGGACCGCCCTGATGGACCTATGTCGAATACCTTGCCAGCATCTGCTGGAGTGACCTTTATTTTCGCCCCTCCCTGGCAGCTCTTAAGAGGAGCATGAAGCAGAGGAGGGATGGGAAGTTCAGTGATGTCAGCAGTGAGTATTCCCAGCACTGTGGCCCTGGAAGAGGCAGGAGGCATTTCTTTCAGGAAATGATCATTATTCAGCCTACAGGCATTCATTAAGTAAGACCTGACGTGGTGCCCGGCCCTGAGCTAGCCCCTCTGTGTGGTTCAGGAGAGGCAGGGGACACTAGATTGTAAATAATACAGAACCTCAAACGCGGGGAGGGCCCGAGCATATGATGCATGGAGTCTGGGAAAGCCTGTTGTCCTAGCTCCCATGGGAACCAGAAGTTGAGCCTTGACTTCACTACCCGTTGTGACATCTTTGTCTGTGTGTGTGTATACATATACAGTTTTCCTTTTAAGATTTTATTTATTTATTCATGAGAGACACACACAGAGAGACAGAGACATAGGCAGAGGGAGAAGCGGGCTCCTCACAGGAAGCCTGTTGTGGAACTTGATCCTGGACCCCGGGATAACGCCCTGAGCCAAAGGCAGACACTCAACCGCTGAGCCACCCCGGCGTCCCTATATTCTGTTTATTATTATTATTATTATTATTATTATTATTATTATAGATGTAGGTCTTGTGCATTGTAGATGACTGGACAACACAGACAAGCGAAAATTTAAAAGCTGAGAAACATTCCAGCCCCAGTGGTCAGAGACCACTGCCACAATACCTCTTCACACCTCCCTGTTCCCTGGCCTGCCCTTATATGTCATATTTCCTACAAAAATGCGATGACACTGCACATGCTGCCTTTTCAGTGATCTCCACCTCCCACGATTGTACATTTTCATCTCATCCAATTCCCAATTGGCCAGAAATTGTCCTTCACAGCTGGTTTGTCCAGATCAGTACCCAGGACCACGCATCTGTTTACTGAGTTCCCTGAAGGCTATATAAGCGCCCTGGCTGGATTTTGTGGTCTGGAAAAACTCTGGCCCACCGAGTCCCAAGGGCAGCCGCAGAACCCTGGCTGCAGAAAGGAATCGTGTCGCCGGGGAAATCGCCCTGATAGACCTCTGCCATCTTCCAAAAAGGAATAGGCCAAACAAGGGGGATACGATACCCAGGCGCAACTGGGATGGGGATCTCTGGGCACTTACTGTCATTAATATTAATGTGGCATCCTGTGAGTGCCAGCATTCATAGCTTATTGCTATTCAGGGACTCCTCTATCTGCGACACCCCCAGGCCCAGGAGCAGGCCCCGGCCTCCGCGGTGGCCTCTGCCTTCCCCTGCCCCAGGTCCAAGGGCACTGATGGCCTTTGGCTGTGTTCCCAGTCCCCAGGAGTCCGTCCTAAAGGAGGGTGCTCTGTTCTGCACTGGCGGGGGCCTCCATCTCTCCACCTGCTCCAGGCCTGCCTGTGTGTTTGAGGCCTGGAAGGAGGTGGGAGGTGGAGAGAGAGAGAGAGGGAGGGAGAGCAAGCTTCTTCTCCCGAGGGAATTCACTCCCAAGTAGCCGCTCCACGGGTGACTTGCTCTGGTTATGCAACCTGCGTTTTCTACAGTGCTTGACAGCTTCCAGAGTGCTTTCACGCAGCGTTTGATCCTCCATGGCAGCCCTGGGAGGTTGGCTTGTTCGGTTCCGTCCTGCTGGAGGCCGCTTGCTTACAGGAAACAATAAAACGGTAACATGTGCATTTAACAAAACAGGGAAAACATAAGATGCAAAAGGAAGTGAAGACGGGTCTGGGAGTGCCTCCTGGAGACAAAAGGCATCTGAAGGGCCCAGGCAGAGATGACTATCTCGGTTTTTATTTTTGTTGCCGGCGCTGTTTTCTGGGTGCAAGAGTAGCACACTGTGGGAGCGCGCCGCCCCGGGAGTCCCGCCCGGGCCTTCGGACGCCCGGATCCTCTGTGGCCCGTGGCCCCCCGCTGGCCTCACTCCCCACCTGGGGAGGTGGGTGCACTTGTGCACCCGCTGCCCCAGGATTAGGAGCTTAGGTTCTGGAGCCCCAGAAGCCCACCCACAGAGCTGTGCCGCCTCCGCAAGTTCCTTAAGAATGCCGCACCTCAGTTTCCCCTTTGTGAGAGGAGGCTACTTACGGTACCTTCCACTTCCAGACGGGGGTTTTGGTGAGGACCAACCGGGACACAGTGCAGGTCAGGTGTCACCCAGCCTGGTAACCGGCGCGCAGTGGGTATTCAGGACGTGGCTGTGGATCGCCGCTAATCTCATTCATTAGCAATTAGAATAAGATAATAATAAGGATCATTATTAATCTCATGATTTGCCCCCCCCGCCCCCCCCCCCCCCGCAGCCTCTGGCCCGGACTGAGGGGCCTCCTGGGTGGCACCGGAGGGAGCAGCCAGGGAAGGCCCGACTCCTGGCTCCCGGGCAGGTGGCAGAGGCAGAGCTGGTGGGCGAGCAGGAGAGGGGGACGCGATGTGGCCCGGCCGAGGAGGGCCCCCCCCAAGCTGAGGGAAGGAACAGGAGAGCTTGGAGGGGAGAAGGAGCGGCCCTGAGACAGGCCCCGGGGCGGGGACCGTGCTTCCTGTTGGGGCAAGCGCTGGCCCTTGAGAAAGACTGTCTGGGGCTGGCGGCTCAGAGGGAGCAGCTGGTCTAAGCGGGCAGCGGGGCCTGGGGGAGGGCAGGGGCCGAGGCCGAGGCCCAGGAGCCTCCCCCCTCCCCACCTTGCAGATGGGGCCCCCACCTTGGCTGCTCAGGTCGTCTTGCTTATGATCGGAGAGATGGTGGTTAGGTATCAGGGCGAACTTCCTATGTCCGGGATTGGAGCCCGGGGCGCAGGGCAGTGAGGGTAAGTGGGAACCGGGCTCCGGGGCTCCGAGGGCTCCGGGCCGGGAGTCGGGCCGCGCCGCGGGGGGCGGGGGCGCGAGCTCAGGGCTTCCCGGTGCTCGCCGCGGGGCCCGGGGTGGGCGCGGGCGGGGGGGGGGACGGGGGGGGACCGGCGGCGGGGGACTGGCCGGGGCCCGGAGCCAGGAAGGGCTCCTTTCCCACCCCCGGGAGCCCGGGCGCCGCTGCCATGGTTACGGCTGCTTCCTGTTTGATTCATCTCGCCCCGCAGGAGGGAGCCGCCTCCCGCCGGCCGCCGCTGCGTGGGGCTGTTTACAACAGCCGCGTGTGGGATTCCCAGAAAGAGACTCCAAACCGGACATCCTGCGGCTGCAAAATACCCAGGTGTCAGGAGCTAAAAATAGGCGGCCCAGGGCCCAGGGCCCCAGGCCAGGGGAAAGGGGCACGCGCGGCCGGGCGGGCTGGGGGGGGGCCGGCGGTGGCCTCCTCTCCAGCCCCCCCAGGGCTCCAGGGCCCGGGCTCCCCCCAGGACCGGCTGGTGGCCTCCCTCTCCAGGCCCCCCCCCAGGGCTCCAGGGCCCGGGCTCCCCCCCAGGACCGGCTAGTGGCCTCCCCTCCAGGCCCCCCCCAGGGCTCCAGGGCCCGGGCTCCCCCCCAGGACCGGCTAGTGGCCTCCCCTCCAGGCCCCCCCCAGGGCTCCAGGGCCCGGGCTCCCCCCCAGGACCGGCTAGTGGCCTCCCCTCCAGGCCCCCCCCAGGGCTCCAGGGCCCGGGCTCCCCCCCAGGACCGGCTAGTGGCCTCCCCTCCAGGCCCCCCCCAGGGCTCCAGGGCCCGGGCTCCCCCCCAGGACCGGCTGGTGGCCTCCCCTCCAAGCCCCCCCCAGGGCTCCAGGGCCCGGGCTCCCCCCCAGGACCGGCTAGTGGCCTCCCCTCCAGGCCCCCCCTGGGCTCCAGGGCCCGGGCTGCCCCCTCCCCCATGGCTGGCTGGTGGCCTCCCATCCAGCCCCCCACCCCAAGGCTCCAGGGCTCCAGGGCCCGGGCTCCCCTTGGAGGGACTGACTAGGGTCTCCCCTCCAGGCGCCCCCCCCCCCACAGGGCTCCAGGGCCCCAGGCTCCCCCGCCCCAGGGGACTGACCAGAGCCTCCTATCCAGCCCCCCCCCCCAGGGCTCCAGGGCCCCAGGGCCCAGGCTCTCCCCCAGGACTGACCTGTGGCCTCCCCGCCCAGTTACCCCTCCAGGGCTCCAGGGCCCAGGCTCCCCCACCCCCACCCCAGTGCTGGCTGGTGGCCTCCCATCCAGCCCCCCACCCCACCCCCCCTCAGGCTCCAGGGCTCCAAGGCCCGGGCTACACCCAAAGGGACTGACCCAGGCCTCCATCTGGGCTGGTGGCCCACCCACCTGTGAGCCAAGCCTGTGCCCCAGGGGTAGCTGGGCCCTCGGCCTACAGCAGCTAGGCCAGCTCCGGGATGCCAGTGAGAATCTCAGAGAAGCTTCTAGAGAGTGGGTGCAGCAGGCAGTGAAGAGCCCGGGAAAGTGAAGTGGGTGCTCTTCCAGGACCCCGACCTGTCACCGGCCCCTTGTTCCCACATGCAGTCCGAAATCATTGCTTGGAATCTTCCAAGTCAGCAGTTGCTCCACATAAGTGACTCTTCAGGGTTGGCCGCACGAGGACCCCAAGATGAAACAGGCAGCTTTTGCTCTCGAACCTCCAGCAGGCCAGGCCTGGGGTCAGCTGCCCGTACTGGTCTCTCTCTGTGGGGCCGGGTGGCTTTTCCATCTTTCCCTGTGCCCCGGGCCTTGTGCTTGCTCCCCACCTGTTGGCCTGTGAAGTGCCTGGGAAGGACAGTGGGGGGCAGTGGTCGAGAATATGGATTCTGGAGCCCGGGGCCTGGCCCAAGCCCCAGCTGAGCCACCTTTTGTGACTTCAGACAGGTTACTTAGTACTACTGGGCCTCAGTCTACTGATCTCTATATTAGGGATTTAAAGAAAAAAACTCCTAACTACCTCCTGTCCCAAGGGTTAGATGAATTAGCAAATGTCAGGCACTCAGAACACCTGACCCACAGGAGTGTTTACAAAAGTTCAGATGGAAGAGAAAGGGAGGGGAGAGGCCAGGCCTAAGAGATGGGGCAGGGAATGCCTCGGGCAGAAGATGGACTGTGGCAGAAGAGGAGAGGGTGGGGTGGGGGGGACCAGATGCTGAAATGCTTTTGCCAGAAGGGAGGTCACCGCCAAGTTCTGGGACAAGTGGTATTAATCATGACTCCTGAGGGGCCCCCTACCACCTACCTACCGTGTGCTGGGCGCTTCACACACAGTGTTGCTAATCTCAGATGACCTCTTCCAAGTGCACAGTCTTCTTGCCAGCCGGGCAGCCGAGGCTTGACCGGGTTACACTTGAGTCCCTGGCTCTCCCTGCCGGTCACTGGGGGATTCAGAGTTTGAACCCACATCCATCTGACCTCAAAGCCTCTGTGCCGTGGAGCCTTGATTCCATTACTTTGTGTGGCAGGATTTTCTAGCCAGCTTGCAGCCAGCCCCCTGGGTTCTAGGTAAATCTGAGCAATAAGCAGCTTAATGCCAAGATAATGAGCAATCGAATTAATAATGAGCAAGAGAATTTCTGGAAGGTGAGGGGGAGATAAGAAACCATTATGAAAAAAGGGCTGATTCTAGGGAGGTTCCTGGGAGTTGGATGATTGAGAAAGTTTTTGTTTTAACACTTTTTGAGACTCTGAACCTTTTGCAGTATCTACAAGTAGTCTATTTTTAAATTTTTTTTTAAAAAGATTTTATTTATTCATGATCGACACAGAGAGAGAGAGAGAGAGAGAGAGAGAGAGAGAGGCAGAGGGAGAAGCAGGCTCCATGCAGGAGCCTGATGCAGGACTCGATCCCGGGTCTCCAGCATCATGCCCTGGGCCAAAGGCAGGCACTAAACTGCTGAGCCACCCAGGGATCCCCCAATTTTTTAATTTTTTTTAATATATTTTTTTAATTTTTATTTATTTATGATAGGCACACAGTGAGAGAGAGAGAGGCAGAGACACAGGCAGAGGGAGAAGCAGGCTCCATGCACCGGGAGCCCGACGTGGGATTCGATCCCGGGTCTCCAGGATCGCGCCCTGGGCCAAAGGCAGGCGCCAAACCACTGCGCCACCCAGGGATCCCAATTTTTTAATTTTTAAAAAATTGTGGACTGTATGTGAAACTCCTTGAAAGTGAGAACCGATTTCATTCCTATGTCCATCTCCTCGGGCCCTGGAGCAGGGACCTCACATGCAAGTACTGGGTGCCTGCCCTTGGGGTGGCCTTCTTGGGTTTCCCAGCCCTGCTCTGGCCTGGCTGTACCGCTCACCTGCTGGGCCACTGTGGCCTAGCTCTTGCCTCCTCCTTGAAGTGAGAGTGTTGGCCTGAATAAGCTCTAAAGCCCCCTCATCAGCTCCTTATGTTCTCAGATTCTGTGACCCGAATGCCTTCCTTCGAGAAGAGCCTCTCCTTCATGCTCGGCGCTCACTCTGTGTCAGAAGGGCCTGGCAACCGTGATGTTCTTTCCCATGTTTATTTATTCTTGGATCTTCCTGAAGCCGTTTCACCCCCAGCTTTCATCTTCTCTGCCAGCCCCCATGCAGAGTCAAGCTTTGTCCTGCTTGTGTCAGGGAAACAGAACCAGAGCCATGATGTGGGGGTGTGGAGGGAGCCAGCCCTGAACCCGGGCCCTGGCCTCCTGCCGCTGCCTGCTTTCCCCTTGCCCGCCGGGGCCCAGGCCTTCCTGCTACTCTGCTTCAGTGAATCAGGAGATCAGAAAGGTGGGGACAGCCTCAAAAAAGGCATCAGAGGCCTCGGCAAGGGGCTTCTGGGTGGCAGTGCTCCTAGGGAAGCCCTCCTCGTGACAGAGGGCCTGAAACACCTGGGAGAGCAGGTGAGTGGGCTGGGCTCACCTTTCCAGCCCCCTTGCGTGTGCCTTGGGGTGAAGTGACATCTGTGGGATAGGGGAGGCCCAGGCCCACAAAGTAGGAGTGGGAGACCAGCTTGCATAGGTGTTCAGGGGGCCCTTCTGGCTGCCCTGGGGGTTTCTGAGAGCGGGGGTGGACCCACTGGGGCAGTATTCCTGGGGCTCTTTGGTTCTGTGCGAGGTCAGGTGTGCCAGTTTGGGAATATAACTCGGTAGGCCCAGGTGCCTCGGTGCCAAGTAAACAGCCTCTTCAGTCCATCTACAGTGGCTTCCAAAGGTAGAAATAGGGGGCAGCCAAGGAATCCAGAAAGGAGAGCTCTCCACCTTGGCTGGGAGCCATGCAGAGAAGGGTCTAGGCCTAGGTAGTGTTTAGTCCCATGAGTCCATTCACTCCTGATTTTGTCTCTCTAGCCCCAGAGTAGTGGTTAACAGCACCCTGAGAGGGGACAATGAGAAAAAGTGTCTCCCAGATAAATCATTGCTAAACCTGCACCTGCAGGGTGTTCACCCTGTGGGCTTAGTTCACTCATTAGCTGGGGTCCCTGAGATATGTTTCCTTTCTCTGGGACACGGGAGGTTTTATTTTTGTTGCTTTGGGCTCTTTGGAACTCAAAGGCCGTCAGCACAGAGCCAGGGAGTTGGGGGAGAAGCAGAACTTTTTCCAGGAATTGCTTTTGGAAGCAGCCCCTGTTGGCAACACGCGCACACACATGCGTGCGTGCTCCCAGCTTTTCTGAACACGGTTTCTATCATAGATCATCATCATAAAACAGCCCTTCGGGCTCAGTAATAAACACTCCAGAGTTCAGGGCCATTAGTTTTTCTCCTATCCAGAGAGTGCATGGTGTCCTGAATCCACGGTTACCAGGGGAGCAGGGCTTGGCTCTGCTCCCCAGCGTGGTTGCTGCTGACCAGCCTCAGGCAGGGACCGAGGGCATATAGGACAGAACTCCCAATGGGGGGGCTGGAGGCGCCAACTCTGGGCCCGACACAGCCCATGGGAGCATAGTTCAGACACCTCTCCTGGGGGACCAGGTCCTGCCGAAGGAAGAGGTGGTCCCACAAGAGTGGGGGTTCCCACGTCCCCAGGGAGACGATGCTGCCTCCCCCAACCAGTGTTCCTTGGGGCTCACAAACCTTGAGAAATCTTCCAATGTCCTAGTCAGGGGACCGAGCCTGGGTGTGGGGGGGTCCGTGACACCTGAGTCGCTCATTCCTAGTAGAGCCTGGCATGTGTGCAGCAAGGTGTTAGGTGCAGACGGGCACGGCTTGCGAGTGACACCATGGAGAGCATCGTTAGTGGGGCGTTGAGGTGGTGGATACAGTGGGTGCTGTGGGAGGGCGCAGTAGGGAGGTCGGGGTGAGCTTCCGGAGGAAGCCAGGGGGCTGGTGCGCGCAGAGTTTGGATAGGTGGAGCCGTCCTTCCCCACCAAACGTCAGCATCTGGAGCTTGGGCACTGGTGTTTGAGGGCAGCCAGGGGGAGGCTCTCTGTGCCTAGAGCTGCCCCTTCCCCCAGCGGTGCCTGCCTGCAGGGAGTTCTCCTTTCTTCAGCTTCTGGAAGAGGAACTGTGGCTGCCCCTAAACACAGACCCAGAAGAGCAGCACCTGCCACTTGCTATTCAGACAGTCAGTATCCCTTCTGCCCCAGCGCTGGCTGGAGGAGGTCTTCTGTGTGTCCACCAAGTGCCACTTCCAGGTGGCCTTCCAGCCTCCTGGACTCCTGTCCCCTCGGCCCTGAGCTGGGACAGCAGAAGGGAAAGGTGTCCGTCTTGGACAGGGGACCTCAGACCTCGTCTCTGTCCTTCCCTGCCTCAGTGGGCCGCTGGGCAACCTCGTGCCTCCCCCACTGGCCGGCTTGCGACCTGCCATGGGGTTTCATGGGTTCTGAATGGGAAGAGGGGGGCAGGTTCTGGTCTCGGTCTATGAGCCTGGGAGAGGTGACCATTTCCAAAAGGAAAGACTTCTATTTCAGATGATCCCCCCACCCCTCAAAAAAAAAGCCTGAGAGGTTCTTTCTTTCTTTCTTTCTTTTTTTTTTTTTAAAGATTTTATTTATTTATTCATGAGAGAGACTGAGACACAGGCAGAGGGAGAAGGAGGTTTCCTGTGGGGAACCTGATGTGGGACTTGATCCCAGGACCCTGGGATCATGACCTGAGCCAAAGGCGGACGCTCAACCATTGAGCCACCCAGGTGCCCCGAGAGGTTCTTATCTATGGGAGAAAGAGGCTGCAGGACACGGGACAGGGCAGCAGGAGGAAAGGGATTCCTTGGCTGTCTTCCAGACCTGCTACTTCACAGCTCCCACCGCTTCTGGCTTGACCTTCAGGCCATGATCCAGTCCCTCCCCAACTGTGGAAGGCTCCCCATTCCCACCTGCTCCTATCTGCTCCCACCTGGGAAGCCTCTGAGCAGCCCCCGGCTACCCTTCCCTGGGCCTGCCTGCTTCTCCCCATCTCCCTCCTGGTAGCCTCACCAGCAGCGCTCTCCCACCTCCGGCCACCTCCCCTGCCGGTTCTCTTGTCCTTTGGGGTATGGAACCCCGGGCCCTGGAAGGATGGTATCTGAGCACACCTATGAGGGCTGAAGGCACTGTTGGGTGGACTGGGCTGCAGCAAGGCGAGATGCCTGAGTCACTGCGTGACCTGGATGAGGAAGAGAGGGCTGGCAGGTGCTCTCATAGGGCATGGGAATTTGAGGAAAAGAATGGGGCGCAGTCCTCGCTTTTTGGTTAGTTTCTGATGTGGGTTTGGGGTGCTGAGGCTGGAGTGGGGCCTCTTGCTGGGGCGGGAAGCCCATCTGGCCCGGCCCTCTCACCCCTTCCCCACCCCTTCCCTGCAGCCCCTTCATGCCCTCTCTCTTCTCTCTACAGATGGGACCCAGGTGAGCCCGGGTGCCCACTGCCCCAGGTCCCCTGGCACAGGTAAGAGGCGGGCCTGAGGGAGCCCATGGTGGGGAGTGCCACATGAGGCTGCAGAGGACATGAGAAGGGCAAGGAGCTGAGGGGCGAGAGAAGCAGGGTAGCCAGCTGATGGGTGCGAGGGTTGGGAGGTCGGGGTTCCGTGCAGGGGGTGTGGTGAGCAGTGGGGTAAGAGGGGGCACCTCTGGGTCTTGGCTGGTCCCACTGCTGGGGAGCACAACAGGAAAAGGAAAGGCAGGATGCTCTTCTTGTCCTTGCTGGCTGCAGTGAAACAGGAAGGCAAGTAGGAAGCTGAAGTTTACACTCAGACCCCCGCCTCGCATCAGGCTCTGGGCGAGGCGCCTGCTTCTTGTCTGTTGGCTGCAGTCCTCATCCGGGCCCTGCAAAGTGGGCACAGCAGCCCTCGCAGGTGGAAATGCCCCCTGCTGCCCAGGTGGGAGGGGAAGGACCCCTCCCCTTCGTTCTCTCAGTGCCCCTCGCCTCCTCTGCTGATGGGCTGTGCTGGGACTTCGGCTGCGGCCTGGTTCAGGATGTGCCGGTGGGGCTGGGGCTGGAGTGGCTCACGGCTGCCCCTCTTTAACCCCTGCCGGTGTCCACGGAGGGCCTGCTGGCTGCCTGGTGCCTAACGGTTAGGTATGGCAGGGAGAAGCGAAGGCCTGCACCCTCTTTGCATCACTCCTGGTTGTCCAAAAGCTTATAGGAAGGTTGGGGAGATAGGACACACCAGTAAAAAGGGAAACCGGAGTAGAACCCAGAACGTAACCAGTGCCAAGTGAGGGCACAACAGAAATATTAAAGTCACACCTGTTGTCGTCATGTAGTCCTCCTACACGTGTAATAACCAAAAAAGAAAAAAGAAAAGAAAAGAAATTGGAGAAAGAAACACTGATGAACCTCCTCTCTGTGCCAGGACACCTTCCTGGGCATTTTAGAGGGGGACGGCTACAGCGATTGATTCATTGATTCAACCAGTATTTACTCGGTTCTTGTCACGTGCCAGGTACTGTTCTAGGTGCTGGGATAGTGAGAAATGTACAAACCAAGTTCCTGCCCTTGGAGCTGAACTGCGACGGTACCTGCCCATGCTGGGCTTACAGGGCACCGACCTGCCAGCAGGATTAGAATCCAGAGGCAGGAGGGACGCGGGGCCGTGGGCCGAGTGCAGGGAAGAGGGAAGATTGGTAGGAAGGGTAGGATATGGAAAAGTAGAATCCGAGTGCCCAGGACGGTCCTGCCGGTGGGGGGTGGGGGTGGGGAGTGGGTCATGGAGTAAAAGCTCACAGGTAAAAGGTACATGGGCTTGTGACGGGATAGGAGGTGGTGGCGGAGACGAAGGGCTGTATTCAGATGTAGGAGACAAAGAGAAGCTGGCTTAGCACCAGGGAGGGGAGACCCCCAAATGCTAAATGATCCCGAGCTCTGGGGTGCCGGCGGGGCTCCTCCCAAATTCTTGGCAGCCTTGTGCTCTGGAGGCCGTGGCGCCCCGTGCTCAGAGGGAGGGATGGGGCCTCTCACTCTGTGTCAGGCTAAAGCAGCTAGCACCGTGTCCTGTGGCCTGCTTTGGGGTCTCTGAAGTCCCTCTTACATCGTCAGGAGAGTTACCCCAGGAAGCCAGGACACTTAAGACCCTTAGGTGGGAGATCTAAGATCCTTCCTGGCAGGAGTGTGTTAAGAGAGTGTGTTATCAGAGGTCTGGATTCAAGTGGAATGAGAATCTGGGTTCCCCGGGTGGATGCATGAACGAGAGGTGGGGACGTGGAAGCCGTGTGTCGCCTGCTGCAGGGCTCATCTGGGGGCACAGCTGTCCCCTCTGGCCTCTTGATATCTGGAGAGTCGTGTGGGCACCTCCCTGCGTGGCTCCTCTCTTGTCTCTATCTCACGATCAGAGAATGTTAGAACGGATGCCCCTTAGCAGCAGCCCACTGCAGACCCCTCTTCCTTTGTCCAGTGAGAAACCCCCATGAGGGGTGGTGACTTCCTGAAAGTCCATGGGAAAATGGACGCAGAGCACTGGCCTTGGCAGGACCAGAACCCATGCTCACTGTGCCTCTCGCCTGGCGGCTTTGGAGAGGTCCCTTCCGCTGAGCCTCAGTTTCCACATTTGGGGTAATGGAGTAGCAATAACCACCTCCCAGGGCCTATGGGGGCTTCAGGGTGAAAGGGCTTTGCAGACGTGCCTTCACCCGTGCTTGGATTTAAGGTAACGGGGAGTAACGGTTGAATTGGGCCTGGAGACTGTTCTCTGGCTCCCCGGCTGGTGCTCCATCACGGTGCCTTCTGGCCGTCCTGAGCCTTGGGTGCAGAGGCTCCCTGTGGCTGCCCTGACGGGGGGTGCCTAGCGTTGTTGGATGAGCTGAAGGAGGCCTCTCTGGAAAGGTTTCCCCAGTTGGGTGCTCTGTCCTAGGGGCACCTGCTCTCACCCCCACTGCTTCCCCTTCTCCACGATAATGGCCCTGCAGACACTCTACCTCCGAGCATCTCCAGCTGCTCCATCCAGCCTGCCCAGCTGGCTGTGTGGGCATAGAACCCGGTCTGGTGGCTAGTTATAAATAGCTCCTGCCCCCACGGCCTTGGGAAGGTACTCCTGGGTGTGGGTGCAGGACACTCGAGAAGAGGCGGCTGAGCTTGAGGGAACCCGGAGCAGGCCCCCAGGGCACAGGGGCAGTGAGCTGCCAACAGGGCTGTGCAGGCTCAGGGTGGTGGGCCAGGGCTGGCTGTAGGTTTAAGGAACTGTCTCTCTTTTTTAAAAGTTTTTATTTATTTATTCATGAGAGACACAGACACACAGGCAGAGACAGAAGCAGAGGGAGGAGCAGGCTCCGTGTGGGGAGCCCGATGCGGGGCTGGATCCAGGATCCCGGGATCACACCCTGAGCCCAAGGCAGACTCCCAACTGCTCAGCCACCCAGGTGTCCCAAGGAACTGTCTCTTCTTCCTGTGGCCTAGGATTGAGTATGGGAGGGTGGCCACTGGGAGAGCCCCTGAGGCCCTCTGGGGTTGGAGGCAGAACAAAGGGGACTGCTTGCTGGGGGGATAGCTGTCTTTGAGCGTGGTTCATTAGGGGACAGCCTGGCCATATTCACTCCAGCGGAGAAGGGAAGGAGATGGCGGGGCCTAGAATGTTCCCCCATAGGGCTTGCAGCCCATCACCGTATCCTCCCAGCTCCCGCCCTGGAGAGGCAACACGTTTAGTGGAAAAGCATTGCTCGGAGTCAGAAGGCGCCGTTCGGGCACTACCTCCGAACGTGGTACATGACCACGTGGTTACATGACCTCCTTCCACCCGGTAAAAGGGAACCAGACTCCCCTACCTCGTGCGTACGGGCGGCCCAGCGGGCCTCACCGTGCCCTCTCTGTGCGCCCGCAGGCCTCCCCAGGCCCCGTGCAGACACGCCAGGCCCTCAGCCCCAGCCCATGGACCTGCGGGTGGGCCAGCGGCCCCCGGTGGAGCCCCCGCCCGAGCCCGCGCTGTTGGCCCTGCAGCATCCCCAGCGCCTGCACCACCACCTGTTCTTCGCAGGCCTGCAGCAGCGCCCAGCGGAGCCCATGAGGGTAAAGTCGGAGCTCCCCGCACACGAGGCGGCCTCGAGCTCAGCCCCCAGCCCCCCGCCCTCCCTCCAGCCTCCCGTGACCCTCAGCTCAGTCTCCAACTCCTTGCCCCTTCCCCGGGCGGCCGGCCCTGCCCACAGCTCCCCATGGACACGCCGGGGCCCCAGTTGCAGGTGGGGCGGCAGGAACAAGAGCTGCGGCAGCTTCTCAATAAAGACAAGAGCAAGCGAAGTAAGGATGGAGGCCTCCCGGGCCTGGTGTCCCTGGCCTGGCCGTGGGCGCGCGGGGGCGGGGGTGGGAGCCACGCCGGCCTGGGCCTCCCTGTGCTCGCTGGGCTCTGCTTGTGAAGGTGGGGGCGGGGGGGCGCTCAGGCTTGGCTCTTGCCTGGAACTTCAGGGGTGGATGGGCAATGGGCAGACAGTGTGCCAGGGAGGCCACCGTCCGCCCACCCCCAGCCCACTCAGGATTTTCTCCTCCCCCCTCCCGCCCGCCTCCCCCCATAGGTGCCGTAGCCAGCAGCGTGGTCAAGCAGAAGCTGGCGGAGGTGATTCTTAAGAAACAGCAGGCAGCCCTAGAGAGAACAGTCCATCCCAGTAGCCCCAGCATTCCCTACAGGTAACACTCTGCTGTCTTGTGTCCCTGCCATGCCCCCTCCTCCCAAAGTGTCAACCAGTGAGCCCTCATACTTGCTCCCTCTGCCTCCCAGCTGCCCGTCACCAGACCCTTACCCCTCATCTCTAACTGTAATGCTGCCCCAGGCCCTCTCCTCCCACCTGACACCTGCCTCCTTTTCTCCTGTGACTCTCTCTGCACCCCACCTGAAGTCCATCCTAGCTGCCCACCCCCGCCACAGCCATACTACGCTTGCTTGCTTCTTCCTATATGAGTCCCTTCTCTCTCTTTCTTTTATTTTTTTATTTTTTTTAAGATTTTATTTATTTATTCATGAGAGAGAGAGAGAGAGAGAGAGAGAGAGAGAGAGAGAAGCAGAGACACAGGCAGAGGGAGAAGCAGGCTCCATGCAGGGAGCCTGATGTGGGACTCGATCCCGGGTCTCCAGGATCGGGCCCTGGGCTCTGGGCTGAAGGCGGCGCTAAACCACTGAGCCACCTGGGCTGCCCTCTCTCTTTCTTTTAAAAGATTTTATTTATTCATGAGAAACACACAGAGAAAGAGAGGCAGAGACACAGGCAGAGGGGGAAGCCGGCTCCTTGCAGGGAGCCTGATGCGGGACCCGATCCCGGGACCCTGGGATCACAGCCTGAGCCAAAGGCAGACTCGACCCCTGGGCCACCCAGGTGTCCTATCCCTTCTCTCTTTATGACTTCCCCTGAGCACAAAAATATCCTGATCCCTAGAGTAGTTTCCTCCCACAGGAGACAGAGGCCCCAGGGTGACTGGCCCTCACCCCAACCCTGGGACCCTGGGTCCCATGCCTGGATCAGAGGCCTGCACTGCAGGCTGCCGGGATGGGGGGTGGCCCGGTGCTGCCACCTGGAGATGGCCCCTATTCTTGCGGCCGCACGCACAACGCCTGGCCCTGTCAGCTGCTGCCTCCCCTAGCAGGTCCTGGGGGCCCATGCTCAGAAAGGGCCCTTGCAGAGCCCTTGGCTGCCAGGCCTCTGGGCGTCCCTGCCCCTCTGAAGCCGGCTTGGCCTTAACTCCACAGAACTCTCGAGCCCTTGGAGACGGAAGGAGCTGCTCGCTCTATGCTCAGCAGCTTTCTGCCTCCTGTGCCCAGCCTCCCCAGTGACCCCCCGGAACACTTCCCTCTCCGAAAGACAGGTGAGTGGGACCGGCAGGTGGAGGCGTTCCGGGGGTGGGGGTTAGGGGGGCAGGACATGGGTGGGGAGTGTGGACGGGTCGGAGAGGGCAGCAGAAGGTCGGCCCACAGTGCTTGTCTCCCTGACCCTGCCTTCTCTTGCCTTAACTCGGAGGTGAGCAGGAGGGAGGAGGGTGGTGTGGGGCCAAGTAACGCTGGTCCTCCCGCAGTCTCTGAGCCCAACCTGAAGCTGCGCTACAAGCCCAAGAAGTCCCTGGAACGGAGGAAGAATCCGCTGCTCAGAAAGGAGAGCGCCCCGCCCAGTCTCCGGCGGCGGCCCGCAGAGACCCTGGGTGGTAAGGGGCCGCAGGGTGGGCGGAGGTGGCCCTGGTGTCCCCTTGGGTCAGGTCCCGCCCGCACAGGGCTGCAGTGCGTGGTTCCAGAGGATGTGTCCTACACGCTTGCGGGGGCGCTGAGTTGGGGCTGCAAGCCAGGGCCCGCTCCGCTGGCTACCCTGACGTCTGCCCAGAAGAAGGGGCACCTTAACAATGTGCCCAAAGGCGCTGGAGGCTAGCGGCGGCCTGCCTGCTTCCTGCCTGCTTCCTGCCGTCCTGGGAAGAAAGCAGGGAGCAGAGGCCCCCGCCGGGGAAGGGGGACTGGCCCTGTTCTCCGGGCCCTGGGCCCTGACTGCGCATCCCCTCCCCCAGACTCCTCCCCGAGCAGCAGCAGCACGCCAGCGTCAGGCTGCAGTTCCCCTAATGACAGCGAGCATGGCCCCAACCCCGTCCTGGGCTCCGAGGTAAGGCCATGCCAGGCTGGGCTCTGCGGGGGCAGTTCTGAGGCTCAGCCTTCTCCACAGCGAGCAGCCCTCACCGAGCTGGGGCCGCAGGGTGTGGGCAGCCCGGACCTGAGCCTCCTGGGGCTTCTGGGGAAGGCAGGCCCAGGGGTAGAGGTCTGGGACCAGTGACCCCTGCCCTGCTCCCCATGGCAGGCGCTCTTGGGCCAGCGGCTGCGGCTGCAGGAGACCTCTCTGGCCCCGTTCGCCTTGCCGACAGTGTCCTTGCTGCCCGCAATCACGCTGGGGCTGCCCGCCCCTGCCAGGGTGAGTGGCTGAGGCGCCCTCCCCCACTGCGAGCCCCCAGCTTCTGTCGCTCCCTCCTCCTCCCCTCTCCCCCCAGCACCTCCACTGCTCTCTGCGCGGGGGATCATCCCCCCCCCCATGCCCATCGTGACTCCTCCCTGCCTCTCTGCAGGCTGATGCTGACCGCAGGACCCATCCGACTCTGGGCCCTCGGGGGCCGGTCCTGGGGGGCCCCCATGCTCCCCTCTTCCTGCCCCATGGCTTGGAGCCCGAGGCTGGGGGCGCCTTGCCCTCTCGACTGCAGCCCATTCTCCTCTTGGATCCCTCCGTTTCTCACACCCCTCTGCTGACGGGTGAGTTCCAGGGCTTCTCAAGGGGAGGGGCTGGTCCCTGCATCCTGCTCAGGGCCCAGCTCGGGAAGGGGCCTCCGGCCCCTTGTGCAGCCCCCCATCCTGTGCGTCTCCCTGCTGAGCCCCTGCCCCTCTTCTCCCCCACCCCGACCGACCGCCACTGCCCCCTGCCTCTGCTGCCTTCCATTCCTCCCTTTGGTTCCCTCCTTATGCCCCACCCCCACCCCGTTCTTTCCAGTGCCCGGGCTTGGGCCCCTGCCCTTCCACTTTGCCCAGTCCCTACTGACCACCGAGCGGCTCTCTGGGTCGGGCCTCCACCGGCCACTAAGCCGGACCCGCTCAGAGCCCCTGCCCCCAAGCGCCACCGCCCCCCCACCGCTGGGCCCCCTGCAGCCCCGCCTGGACCGGCTCAAACCGCACGTCCAGCTGATCAAGGTGAGGGGAACTGGCTAGGGGAGGTGATGAGGGGTTGCTTCAGTGGGGCCCTAGGGAATGAAAGAAGGGGAGGCTTAGGAAGGGCTGGGACCTGGAGGGCCAGAGAGAGTATATGGCTCCTGAGGGCCAAGAGCTGCGTGGCCGCTCAAGTCCCAGCAAGATGAGTGGCCACCCAGCCCAGGCCACCAGGGCCCGCCACACCCTGCCTTCCAGCCTGGCTTCTCAGTGGGCATTTCCCCTCCCCAGAGGCCAGCCAAGCCAAGTGAGAAGCCCCGACTGCGGCAGATACCCTCCGCTGAGGACCTGGAGACAGATGGTGGGGGAGTGGTGCCAGTGGGGGATGACGGCCTGGAACACAGGGAGTCAAGCCATGGGCAGCACGACACCAGAGGCCCGGCTGCTCTCCAGCAGCACCAGCAGGTAGGGCGGTGCCCGCGTCCCTGGGAAGGTGTAGTCGGGAGACTCTGGGACCTGGCATAGATAAGGGGCGGAGCTAGGTTATCGGTGCAGGAGACAACTCTGGGACCCATGGTTGTCCTTCCAGAGCCACACCAAGGTGCAGACACACACGTACCCATGCACACGGGTGCATACATACGCTTACACCCTCTGGCAGCCTGCCAGTCTCAGCGTGGGGAGCCACGTCCCTTGTCCAGTGGTGAGGCTGGCCTTTCACAGAGCAGTGCACATCCCTGCCCTAGTACCTCTCCCCTGTGACTGGTTGTACCGTGTCCAAGAAGGGGGCCGGGACAGGAAATGGGGCAGAGCCAGGCACCAACGCTTCAGCCAGGGTGCTCTCACAGTGTGAGTCAGGCCGTGGGGTATGAGTTTGCTAGGGCTGCTGTAACAAGTACTACACACCAGGTGCCGAAAATGCAGGAAATTTTCTCCAGCTTCTGGAGGCTGGAAGGCGGACACTGGGGTTAGTTCTTTCTGAGAGCTCTTCCGGGCCTCTCTCCTCGGCTATAGATGGCTGTTTTCTTCCTGTGTCCTCACATCATCTTCCCCCTATGCCTGCCTGTGTCCAACTTTTCCCTTTTTATAAGGACAAAAGTCGTATCGGATGGAGGCGCACCCTAATGACCTCATTTTAACTCGATTACCTCTGTAATCGCCTGTTTCCAAATAAGGTCACATTCTGAGGTACTGGGGCAGGGCTCAGGACTTTGTTGAATAGGAAGTGGCAGGGACACAACTCAGCCCATGGCACGTGGCAACAGTCCACACGTGTGCAGTGGCTCACGCAGGTCCCTGTGTCCCTGGGCAGTTGGCCCGAGGCCCTTTACCTGGGTTCTGGCTTTGGAGTCCCAAGGGTCCAAAGAACTGGTGGCGCAGGGTGGTCATTCTGGGCCACAGACCTTCGAGGGTGGCAGTGGGGCGGTGCCGAGGGTTCCGAGATCAAAAGCCAGAGCCCAGCCAGGAGGCAGGGCTAGAAGCATCCTGGAATCTCTCCCGGAAGGGACCTGCCTGGAGGTTTCCAAGGTCTTGGGCAGAAGCACATGGAGCAGAATCCGGAACTCTGGAGACTGAGGCCCCTTGCGTTCCTCAGGTGTTCCTGTGGGAGCAGCAGCGACTGGCTGGACGGCTCCCCCGGGGAGGAACTGGGGACTCTGTGCTGCTTCCCCTGGCCCAGGGCAGTCACCGGCCCTTGTCCAGGGCTCAGTCGTCCCCAGCTGCGCCTGCCTCCATGCCGACTCCAGAGCCCGCCAGTCAGGCCCGTGTCCTGCCCAGCTCAGAAACACCTGCCAGGACCCTGCCGTTCACCACAGGTAAGGCCTAGATCAGAGTGAGGCAGGACAAGGGGCTGGGAGCACACGGGGGCCCGGGCACAAGTCCGTGTCGTGTCATGACGCCCCTCAGGACGTTCTCAGAGGCTATGGAGCGCTCTCTTGGCCCTGTTAGATCTGCGTGGCATCCACGGCGCAGGCCGAGTGGGTGGTCGTCCTCGTTTTGCAGACGAGGAGACCTGGGTTCGGGAAACCAAGGTGACAGGCTCACGGTCAAAGAGCAAGCTGCCGGTGGAGCCAGGTTAAGAACCCGCGTCCCCTGACAACTAGTTCAGACCTTTAAAAATACTTATTACGGCTGCTCTGTTTGCAAAAAAAGAGCTCCAGAGCATTTTCGAAACATTGAAAAATACAGAAGTACCTAAGAATAAAATAAAAATCACCAGCCAGCATCCCACCACCCCGGGCAGCCTCTCCTGAAGCTGCTGTAGTTCAGCGCCACCTTCGTCCCCGCTATACACAGATACCGTACGCACGCTTGTGTGTTGTGCCCCACTTTGTTCTGTGAGATGTTACAGGTGCATCATGATGCAATTAACCTTTATTTATTTTTTTATTTTTTTAAAGATTTAATTTATTCATGAGAGACACAGAGAGAGAGGCAGAGACATAGGCAGAGGGAGAAGCAGGCTCCATGCAGGAAGCCCGATGTGGGACTCGATCCTGGGAATCCGGGATCACAACCGGAGCCAAAGGCAGACACTCAACTGCTGAGCCACAATTAACCTTTAAAAGCAAGATTTTCATAGTGTTTCATCACAGTATTTTATTTATTTATTTTTTTGAAGATTTATTACAGGGGTTGAACAGCTAGGTGGTTTCTGATTTTTTTTCTTCCTGGTGTGAATTCACTTGTTCCTAAATCTTCACTCGGCCCTGGCATTGTTTCCCGAGGGCTGCTCTTAAGGAGTGGCATCCCTGGGTCAAGTGATGTGAGCATTTTGAAGATCCTGATGTCCCCAGGCTGCTGACAGAGACCCACCCGCCTGCGCAGGGCCCTCTAGGCGTCCCGCTGGTCGGGCTGAAACAGTCACTTCCCCAAAACTGCATCTGTCTTGTCACATGGCCCCAGGTCACTGTGGGCTTCCCAGCTCTTGGTTTGGGGGTTTCTGAGGAATTCTTTCTCTTCTCACTCCCCGTTGGCAGCCTGTCTGGGTCATGACATCCAGGGTGAGACCCCGTTAGGCTGTGAGCTCTTGAGGTCTTGGTAGCCATCCCGAGTCATGGGAGGAGGGCCAGTGTGGCAGGAAGGCAGTGGCTGTATGGCAGCAGTGTTGGCTGGGGCGTGTGGGGTGGGGGGGAGCTGAGGCTGCCCGGGCAAGAGGCTGGGGTGTGTGGTATGAAGGGCCGAGGGGCAGGATGGGGTATGCGGCACTGTGTGTGTGGGGGTGGGGTGGGGGTGGGGTGGGGGGTTCAGGTCAGCCTGTACGTGGGTGTGAGTGTGTGCAGCCATGCAATGGAGGGGAGGTGCGGGGGCTTCCCCGGGCCTGGGCCCTGAGCCAGGCTCTCGGCAGGGTTGGTCTACGACTCGGTGATGCTGAAGCACCAGTGTTCCTGCGGGGACAACAGCAGGCACCCGGAGCACGCGGGCCGCATCCAGAGCATCTGGTCCCGGCTGCAGGAGCGGGGCCTCCGGAGCCAGTGCGAGGTGAGGATGCAGGGTGGGGGCTGCACAACTGGACGAGGCAGGCGTGTAATGGAAGGAAGGGGGTGGGAGGCCCCGGAGCCAGTGTGAGCAGGGGCCTGGCGGGTGGTGGTCACGGCAGGGAGGCGGCGAGCAGGGGCTCAGGAGCTCTGCGCACCCTCCCTCAGTGTCTCCGGGGCCGGAAGGCCTCCCTGGAGGAGCTGCAGTCAGTGCACTCGGAGCGGCACGTGCTCCTCTACGGCACCAACCCGCTCAGTCGCCTCAAACTGGACAACGGGAAGCTGGCAGGTAGGGGCCCAGGAGCGCCTGGAACCTGCACTTGTCCCCTGACCCACCCAGTCCACCCGTGCCCTGTGTTCTCTTGTCCCGGCTCCGCGCAGCCTGTCCCTCCAGCATCCTGGGTGTCCCCACACCGCCCTGGTCCCCCTGCTGGCCCCCACCCTGTGCACCCGCCTCCAGCCCTCTTCAGGGCTCTCTGCTCCCAGGCAGGCCGGGGCCGAGGGGCTTCAGCTCACACACACTGGGCCTCTCCCCACAGGGCTCCTGGCACAGCGGATGTTTGTGATGCTGCCGTGTGGTGGGGTAGGGGTAAGTGTGCCCGGGGGGTCTTGAGCGGCCATTGCCATGGGTTCTCGGAGCTTCCCCCCTTCTGTTCTCCCAGGCCCGGCCCCTGCCTGCTTGTTCTTGTGGTCCTGCCAGACCCACTGGGCCAGGGGCTCTCCCCTAATGCTCCTCTGCCGGCTAGAAGCTCCCTATGGGCAGGTGTGTCCTCCACCCATCAGTGTCTCCTGAGTGGGGGGCCCTTTGGCTTGCACCTAGAAGGTGTTTGGTAAATGCTGAGTGAGGCTCAAGGAGCAGGGGATCGTCTCCCTTCGTAAGACCCTGGTGGTGGTCGGGATCCGCCCTTCCTCACACGCCGGCCTGGCCTCCGGGGCTGTGGGGGTGCCTCCAGTGTCCTCGGTGACCCAGGCCGTTCTCTCCCCCAGCCCGGCGTCCCCTCGTCCCCGTTCAGTCTGCTTAGGGGGCTCCCTGCCTCCTCTGGTGGTGCCCCTGCCAGGAGTGTGGGGGCAGGGGACGGAGGCCTAGTTTTGGAGGGAAGTGGGAGCCGTAGCTGGGGGGCTGTTTGGGAGCCAGTCAGTGCCCTGTTCACAACTTCCCATTTCTTGCCACTTTCTGATTTTTCCAACTGTTGTTGCTTCTGTTTTCTCCTCCCTCCTCTCCCTCTGTCTCTCTCTCTCTCTCTCTTTCTCCAGCCTCTTGCGACTCTCTCTGCCTTCCTCGCCTCTCTTGGTCCGCCTCGCCCTCCCCATCTCCCCATCATGCCCCCCGGCCCCTCCCTAGCCTTGAGGCCCAGGGACTGGGTTTGGGGGGCCTCCCAGCCTGGGCTAGGGGCCCTGAGTGGAAGACAGTGGTGCAGACGGCCCCTCGAGCTCCGACCGTCCCGCAGGGCCTGAGCAGAGTCAGCTGGGGCTTAAAACCCCCTCCCGGTCCAAACCCCAAGTCCCGCCCAGGTAACGCCATGCCCCCTCCTCTGACCGGGGAGGCAGGCGCGATGCTGCCGGCAGAGTGCTGGCCACATACGGGCTGGTGATATGGACTGAAGCTGGGAAGGAGAAGTCATGCTGGGATTGGGGGACACAGGAGGCCTTGCCTTTGGGTGGTGGGGCACTGGGGAGGCAGCACTGTCTGCCCAGCTCCCTGCCCCTGGGGTCCTGGCCATGGGGTGGGCACCGCCCAAGTGGGCCCTGGCTCCTGTGGGGCGGGCCTCGGATGATGCAGGCCTTGACTCTGGCCCCCACAGGTGGATACCGATACCATTTGGAATGAGCTGCATTCCTCCAACGCAGCCCGCTGGGCCGCCGGCAGCGTCACCGACCTCGCCTTCAAAGTAGCTTCCCGTGAGCTAAAGGTAGGAGGTTGGAGTGGAAAGTGGGTAAGCCACAGAGGACGTAGCAGGACGCGGGGCAGAGGGGAAGGCCAGACCCAGAGCCCTAGGCCTCTCGCTCCTCCTGCCCGGATATCCCCACAGGGTTTTGGAAGGGAAATTGAGAGCTCTGGGGACCAAGCTGAGACTCGAACCTTTATGCTCGTCCTGGTGCTGTTGGGTAGGGAGTCAAGCTACTGGTCTCTAAGAGAGCCAGGGTCCTAATTATTCAGGATCACTTAAACACAGACCTGCTGTGTGATCACTGGGAGGCTGCACAGCATCTCTGGACCTTTGTCCATTGGCAGATTGGTCCTTGGCAATCCTGAGGTCTTTCTGGTTTTGTTTTTAAAAGATTTTATTTATTTATTCATGAGAGACACAGAGAGAGAGGCAGAGACACAGGTAGAGGGAGAAGCAGGCTCCCTGCAGGGGGCCCGTTGCGGGACTCGATCCCGGGACCCTAGGATCACGACCTGAGCCAAGGGCAGATGCTCAACCACCCAGGTGTCCTTTTATTTATTTATTTTTTTAAGATTTTATTTATGGCAATCCCAAAGTTTTTATTTTTATTTTATTTTTATTTTATTTTATTTATGATAGTCACACACACAGAGAGAGAGAGAGGGGCAGAGACACAGGCCGAGGGAGAAGCAGGCTCCATGCACCAGGAGCCCGATGTGGGATTTGATCCTGGGTCTCCAGGATCGCGCCCTGGGCCAAAGGCAGGCGCTAAACCGCTGCGCCACCCAGGGATCCCAATCCCAAAGTTTTATAGCTAGGGTTGGTGCCTGTGCGTGTTTGCTCTGGGCTGAGCGCCTTACAGGGGCTTGTGCTGAGGCCCGCACCCCGCACTGTTGAAGTTGAAGAGCTCACAGCCCAGGGTGCCCACCTGTTCAGCGTCCTAGCTCCTCCTCGGGGATGGGGAGCGGGGCATGCAATCCAGAGCTCAGCGCTGAGCTTCAAGGTCGGGCTTCACCCTTTTACAAGTGAGCAGCTTCCCATAGTTATTTCACTTGCCCAAGCTTCAGATTTCTCCTCAGCTGTGAACTGGAGACAGTCACGTCTGTCTTCTGGAGGTGTTGTGAGGACTAGATGACATTTAGCTCAGAGAGATGTCAGGATGAAGTCCTGCGTTTATAGAGTGCCGGGGCCCGGTGCCGGCCGTGTAGCTTTTACCCAACAAATAGTAGCTGTTGGTATGAAGTGATAAGAGCCAGGACACTCCCGGGTGGGGGGTTTGTGTTCACGGCCAGCCTAAAAGCAGAGGATGTGCGGCCTGGGGGGCCAAGCCCCGGGGCGCCTCAGATCCAGCCTGGCCACGTTCAGAGCTGCAGACAGCTAGTGTCCTATGGCCTCTACTCAAGGGATGAGCCTGGGGGATCCCTGGGTGGCGCAGCGATTTGGCGCCTGCCTTTGGCCCAGGGCGCGATCCTGGAGACCCGGGATCGAATCCCACGTCGGGCTCCCGGTGCATGGAGCCTGCTTCTCCCTCTGCCTGTGTCTCTGCCTCTCTCTCTCTCTCTCTCTCTCTCTCTCTCTCTCTCTCTCTCTGACTATCATAAATAAATAAAAAAATTAAAAAATTAAAAAAAAAAAAAAAGGGATGAGCCTGGGATTGTGGGCAGCTTCATGGAGATGTGGGTCCAGGTGCCGGCCGTTTGGCTGACAAGCATTCTTTCTGTTTCCAGAATGGTTTTGCTGTGGTTCGGCCCCCAGGACACCATGCAGACCATTCCACGGCCATGTAAGGCTGGGGGGAGGCTTGGACAGGGGTGAGATGGGGGGCATTCTCTGGGGCTAGGAGGCTGGAGAGGTGGAGACATGAGGTGGGGTAGCGGGGATGGGCTCTCAGAGCCTCTCTCTCCTCCTCCCAGGGGCTTCTGCTTCTTCAACTCCGTGGCCATCGCCTGCCGGCAGCTTCAACAACAGGGCAAGGCCAGCAAGATCCTTATCATGGACTGGGTAGGTCCTGGTTCCTAGCCCCTTCGGATCCGAGAGCCCAGTGGAAAGAGCCCTGAGCCTGGCATCACAGGGTCTGGCTTCCTGTTTCTAGTTCCACGTTAGCCTCCTGAGCCTCCACTTCCCTCTGTAAAATGAGGGCGAAGATAAGCCCCACATGGGGGGCTGCCGGGAGGCCCTCCACCATCACAAACTCCCACAGCGGGAGAGCCTTTCGAATGCTCTTCGGCCTCCACTGGCTTCTTCCTGTGGATATTGTAATTGCCACATGTCCCCTCCAATCCCAGTAGTAGCCGGTAACCTCAGCGTGTCCCCAATCACGTCCAGACACAGCCGTTTGACCTGCGATGTGTTTGATTCTAACTGTAGCCTGGTTTCCGATGAGGAATGTGAGCTCAGAGAGGTTAAGTAACTCGCACATAGCCACACATCTCGTAACTCCCGAGACTGGGATTTGAACCCACTTAGCTCTGGAGTCCGTGGATCTAACCAAGCCGTACCACTCTGCAGCAACATCTGTGAATGGGGCGTTCCACTCTCCACACTTGTGCCCACGCACCATCCTGTGACTTATTACCAAGTGTCGGGCCACAGCTCCCCTAGGGGCAGGCCCTGGGCCTCATGGACCCGCCCCTCTGTAAGCAAGCTGGCTTTCTGGTCACCTGCACCACTCTATGACCTTGGACAAGACACAGTGGCGGAGGTCCCTGGCACGCGTCGTCCTGGACTCTTCTCTCTTGTGCCATACATTTCTTGCTCCCGCTGGCTGGCCGGCCCTTGGCAGGCCTCCTTCCCCCTTCAAGGGTCTCAGGGGATCTCTGCCCATGTCCAGGGTTGTGCACACACATGTGCACACTTGGAGAGGCTGAGGCCCAGACTTGGGAGCCCTTAACAGTGGTCCTTACTCCTGGTCTAGGGACCTGACCCTCAGAAGAGGGCCCCTCAGAACCCTTCCAGCCTGCACCTGTCTCCGTCCGTGTGCTTTCAGGACTTCCCTGACCCTTTGTCCCTCTCCCCGCACAGGACGTTCACCACGGCAACGGCACCCAGCAGACCTTCTACCAAGACCCCAGTGTGCTCTACATCTCCCTGCATCGCCATGATGATGGCAACTTCTTCCCCGGCAGCGGGGCCGTGGATGAGGTAACGACACGCTCCCTTCCAGCCCCGTTGACTCTCCCTCATGGCCCTGCCTCTGCCACAACTAGCTGTGGGGTCCTGGGCAGGTTGGTTAGCCTCTCTGACCCTTCGTTTCTCCATCTGGAAGTGAAGAGGCCAGATGGGCTGGTCTCGCCACACTGGCATCCCGGGATTCCTCTCCTGGGACTCTGCCCTCATCTCCCTTGCTTCCTCTTTTCCAGGTGGGAGCGGGTAGTGGTGAGGGCTTCAATGTCAACGTGGCCTGGGCAGGAGGTTTGGACCCCCCGATGGGGGATCCTGAGTACCTGGCCGCCTTCAGGTAAGGCTCTGGGTGCCCAGAGGAGGTCTCCCAGCGAGGCCACCCTTCCCTGCCCCTTTACCCAATGGCACCAGGCCGGGGGTGATTGGTTGCCTTGGCAAACTGTCCTCATCCAGTTACTGGACATCGTAAGCCAGTCCTGGGGCGGGCCTTCCAGGCTGAGACAAAAGGAAGAGCCCGGTTATATTGGCCACTAAGAGCCTCCAGTCCCCATGAGAAGACAGGAAACGCAGAATGAAAAAGTCAAGGGTGCTTTATAAAGTCACATGTTACCAAGAGCCAGTGTTGAACTGAGTGCTGGAGGGTAGTCAGGGTGGGGGGAGCCTAGCTGCCACATTCAGGCAAGAAAGCTGCCTGGAGGAGGTGGGCTTTGTACAGCAGATAGGGAGTTGAAATTGTGGAGAAAGAAAGCAGGTGCTGTGGATGTTGGAAGAGTTACTTAAGAAATGGCATTCTAGGGCGGCCCAGCTGGCTCAGCGGTTTAGCGCCTGCCTTCGGGAGGGCCTGATCCTGGAGCCCCAGGATCGAGTCCCACGTCAGGCTCCCTGCATGGAGCCTGCTTCTCCCTCTGCCTGTGTCTCTGCACTTTCTCTCCGTCTCTCATTAATAAATGAAAAAAAAAAAGAAATGGCGTTCTAGAAGAGGGGCTTTCGGCTCAGTTTAGGAGCTCTTATATGTTTCACTCCGGGGCACCCCATTTGGGAGAAGAGAACCCTGGAAGTGGGTCTCAAATACTCCGTGAGAGCTAATTCTGTAGGAGCCCTGGACTGGGCTTCCTAGCATCTGTGTACCCCAAGCCCAGGGCTTCGAAACACATCAAAAGGAACCCCAGAGTTGGGTGAGGGATGGTGGGAGGCAGCTGAGGGGGCTGGCAGGGGCAGAGGATGAAAGAATGGATCTGGATGGCCCAGGACCTCAGGAGAGTCAGCTCGCAGTGGCGAGGGGTGAGGTGCGGTCAACTCAGTCCAAAGTGGGTAGCAGCTGAGTACCAGTGGTTTCCGGTCCCCAAGGCTTAGTGATCTGCTCCCACTGTGGCCCTGCCCAGTGCCCCCCAGGCACCCCTACCAGTGCCCCCCCTCGCACACACACTTTCCTTCCCTTTGGTGCCCCATCCTTGATTCCTTCCTGCCTTTTGCCATTGAAGAGCTCTGGGTGGCCGAGTCCTTAGGCTGTGCTAGGGATATGGGTAGCCAGCCAGGTCAAGGAGGTTGAAGGGATCCATTTCTCCTGCTGGGCAATCGGGTGTCTTGGGGTCCTAAGAGCAGGGTACCCACAGTGAATCTGGTGGGGAGGGGCCTCTGCCCCTGGCAGCCCTGCACAGAGTGATGAGCCCCCGCATCTGGCACCCTCACAGGATGGTCGTGATGCCCATCGCCCGAGAGTTCTCTCCGGACCTGGTCCTGGTGTCAGCTGGGTTCGATGCTGCCGAGGGTCACCCAGCCCCACTGGGTGGCTACCATGTTTCCGCTAAGTGTAAGGAGAGCCCAGCCCGGGGGGAGATGGAGGGAAGGAGGGGTAGGCCGGGAGGGGAGGCACTGCCAAGTCCAGCGGAAGGTGGCAATGGCCGGCCCAGGGTCACAAGTGAGGACTGGCGTGTGGCAGCTGGCCCTGGCATTCCCTGGGCCCTCCTAGCTGAGCCTTACCCAGAACCCCTTGCATGACCAGGGCAGTCACCATGGGAGGCCTCAGCTACCATCTGGGGACTAAGTCTGGTGGCCAAAAAGCTCAGCCGTAGGGCCCCCCTCTCCCCCACACACACCCCAGTTGTGCCATTCCCGGCTGGGTTGGCAGCTTCTCCTGGGGGAGGATGGGGAGGAGCAGTGTTCTTAGAACAGAGGGACTCGCTCAGCCTGCTGGGCCCCAGGGCCCAGGGTCCAAACAGAAGATGGTGAGGCTTAGTGGAAGACTGGCGGGAGTCCAAGCCCTGGCTTCTCGTCCCGGCCCTGCCACTTAGTAGCTGTGGGCCTGCTGCAAGTCCCTTAAGCTCTGCAGGCCTTGACTGGGGCATAGAATAGGTTTTACCCAGGAGTCCATGTGAAAGCCCTTGAAGCAGTAGAGGTGTATGCATCTGATCATTATTTATAAAGGAGGACGCCCTCCACCCTGCCTCTCCTGTTCCTCCCCACCGAACCGTCTAGGTTTTGGGTACATGACGCAGCAGCTGATGAGCTTGGCGGGCGGTGCGGTGGTGCTGGCCTTGGAAGGTGGCCATGACCTCACAGCCATCTGTGACGCTTCTGAGGCCTGTGTGGCTGCTCTTCTGGGCAACAAGGTAAGCTGCCCCCCCGCCCCCGCATCTGTGCATCCGTAGGGCAGGGGTGGCAGTCCTAGAACGAGGGGGACCGAGGGGGTGCCCCTTCCCCAGGTCAGATCTAGGACCCGGGTTTCCAGCCTTAGGCAGAGCCAGGAGCACATGAGTATTTGTGCCTGGAAAGCCAGGGCCCTTGGCGATGGGAGAGAGCTGGGCCTGTGCGTCCCTACGGGCTGATATGCTGTTTTCTATTGTAGGTGGATCCCCTCTCAGAAGAGGGCTGGAAACAGAAACCCAACCTCAACGCCATCCGCTCTTTGGAAGCCGTGATCCGGGTGCACAGTGAGTACAGAGAGAGGGCACCCACTGACCTCAGACTTGGAGAACCTCCAGGGTCTACTGCCCTCAGGAACCCGGGCCCCATGGCCTCCAGTGCCCACCAGGCGAGGGGCTCCACTGCTGTGCAGCAGTGGGCTTCCTCTGAATCACCCCCACAGTAATGGCGGGACTTCCTCCCTCTCCATGTTGGGTACTCGTGGAGCCCCCTGGGTGGATCCAATGAGGACCATCAGTCCATCAGGGGGGACCCCCTGCCTCCTCAAGGCAGGACCGGCCTCCCATCCCCAACCTCAGCCCTAGGCCAGGGCCAGGCTGGAGCAATAGACCTTTTGCCAAAAGCGCTGGATCCTAGTTTGACCCTCAGTCCTGTCCATGGGGATCTTGAGAGCTTTGCCTGCTTTGGGGGCTTAGAATAACCCTACATTTGGGGGTGCTTGGGTGGCTTCATCGGTTCAGCATTCAACTCTTGATTTTGGCCCAGGTCTTGACCTCAGGGTCATGAGTTGAAGCCTTGCATTGGGCTCTGTGCCCAGTGTGGACCCCACTTAAAAATAAATAAATAACCCTACATATGGAAAGCATTTTGAATTTTCACCTTTAATCTCCACGGAGCACTTAATGTAAAGACCCACGTTCACTGCTAGGGATGCAAAAACGAATGAAGTCGATTTCCCCACATCCAGGGCCAGTAGGGGAAGTGTGCATAACAGTAAAGATGCTGCTAGTGCTTTGCGTGGAGTCTTCACCCCGGGGCCAGGCTCTGGGCTGGGCATGTCCTGTGGACGTTATGTGCCTACAACAGTAGGCAGGATGGTCATGTCCATGGCTAGCGGGGGTGGTGGAAGCCCAGGGCGGGTAGGTGACTTGCTGGTGGCCCCACAGAGCAGCCGTGGTGGCAGTCAGCTCTGTGCCATGTCCCTCCCACGTCCCACACTGTCCTGTCCTGTGTGTTGGGCTGAGCATCACGGGGGGGCTGTGCATGAGTGACACCCTGTGTTCCAGGAGGCTGGGGCTCGGGATCTGTGAGGTGGTCTGAGATAGACTCCATCTAGGGAAGAGTGAGCTCTACTGGTGCTCTTAGGGACCCCATGCTGTGGGAATGGGTCAGAGGTGGGCTCTCGCCCGCAGGCGTAGGAGAATGGCTCGGGCACCTGCTGGGGCCTCTTCGTAGCCCCACCGGGTCTGGTCTGCTCACCCTGTCAGGGCTGCGGGGGGTCAAGCGAGGGAAAGTGTTATGTTGAGGGTAGAGGCAAGGGAGAGCGCTGACCCCAAACTGAGGATACGCCCATACGCCCACTGACGGGGGGCCCTTGGTCTTGAGAGGTCCAGCCTTGTATCATCGGTCTAGGATGTGCGGTGTGGCAGGGTGGAGGGGCTTGTTTCTCTAACCCTTTCTGACTCTCGGCTTCTTGGCCCAGGTAAATACTGGGGCTGCATGCAGCGCCTGGCTTCCTGTCCAGACTCCTGGGCGCCCAGGGTGCCAGGGGCTGACACAGAAGAAGTGGAGGCAGTGACTGCACTGGCATCCCTGTCCGTGGGCATCCTGGCTGAAGAGCGGTAATGCCCGGCCCCCGGCCGGCCCACAGCCTCTCCACCCCTCGGACCCTCCCCACCCGACGACCCCAGATCCCAGCACGGCCACCCCAGCCTTCCCCGGCTTCCCGGCATGCAGCCCCCGGCCCTCCAGCACGCCCACCCTTGCGTCTCCCTCCCCCAGGCCCCCGGAACAGCTGGTGGAGGAGGAAGAGCCTATGAATCTCTAAGGCTTCACAACGGATTCGCCTGCCCACCCCTGCCCTTCGGACCTGGTTCTCCTCTAGCCTCTGGCAACAGTACCCAGTCCCCGGGTCTACAGAGGGCCTTCGGGCAGGTAGTTGGGGCCAGAGCACAGCCCCTTGCCAGTCACCCCAAGGAGCCTGAGCAGGGCCCTGCGTCTAGGATAGGGACCAAAGAGGACCCGGGGAGGAGGCCAGCTGGGCAGCCAGCTCCACCTCAGTAGGGCTCTCTCAAGAACAGAGTCGACCCCTTTGGGGTCCAGGCCCCTGGCTGGGCCCCATCCCTCAGGACTGCACAGAGGAGGACTAGCTCGGTCGGGCCCACCGATAACCACTATTCTTCATGGCTCCGTAGACCCTGGGCTTTGCACACGGCCCCAGGCTCCACGCAGAAATGTGAACTTGGCCTCAGCCAGGGTGGCCCTCCCTAGGCTCTGAGGGCTGAGCTGGAGTATGGGGGGGGGAGGGAGGGGGAGTCAGGGGGTCCCTTACCCCTGAGTGCAGGGGCATCCCTCTTGCCTGCTTCCTCAGATGACTCTGGAAGCTCCCCCCCCCCCGCCCACCCCCCGCCACTGGGCAGGGAGACAAAGCTCCTTCCGAGAGACCAGTGGTCAGCAGGCCTCCCATCGGGTCCCAGCCCCTGCCACAGGCCCCCCTCCATCAGCCATCTCAGTGCCCTGGCGGAGCCGACAGGTGCTCTGGGAGTTCCGTGCTTCCTGAGCCGATGGTGCCAAACTCTTCATCTCCCCTCAGCGGCACAGCGTGACCGCCAGGGGCCCCTCGGTCACCGCCCCCCTCCGTGAGCCCTCTCTCTTTCTGGGGTCTCCCTCACCCAGCTCTCACTCCTGCCCCACATAGGACTAGCCTGGCTGAGGGGAAAGGGGTGGGAGAGTGGATGCAAGACACAGGGGAGGGGAGGCTGCCCTGGCAAAGTCTTCAAGGCTTCTGGGGTCCTGGCCTGGGGCCAAGAAGGAAAGTGTTTGTGTGCGTGTGAGAGAGAGCGTGAGTGTGTGTGTGTGTGTGTGTGTGTGTGTGTGTGTGTCTTCCCCAGGACCACCATACCCTGTGTATGTATGCATGTTTTTGTAAAAAAGAAAAAAAAATAAGAAAAAAAAAAGGAAAAAAAATCTGAACAATAAATGTTTTATTTGCTTTAAAGATGCCTGTGAAAGGGCCTCTGGGGAGGAGGGGTGTTCGGTGGGTGAACAGCTGTACCTCGTGCGCACGCGTCTCGTTTACTGCGGGAAAGGGCCCGGCCCCCCTCCAGCCCCGCTCCAGCTACCCCCCTCCGTGGCAGCTCCCTTGCAGAAAGAATCCCTTCTGAACACACCCTGGCCGTCCCCACTTGCCCCACCTGGGGGTAATCGAGCGGCAGCGGCTTTGGGCTGAGTCCAGAGAGAGCAGGCCTGCCGAGAGGGTGGGATGGAGATGCCCAACCCGGAAGGCCTCCCCCGAGGGTGGTGAATCCGACCTACCTGGGTTCAGGTCCCAGCTGGGAGCTCAGGTAAGTCACGTCACCTCCTGGGACCTCTGTTTATCAGCTAAAGGCTCCAGAAATAGACGCTGTTATGGCCCCTTCCTGCTCAAATGCATCATGACTTCCTAACATATAATGAGCCTAGAAGAGACGATGCATGAGGCAACAGGCCGGGACAAGCTCCTCCAATCACCGGAGAGGAAGGTGCCAGGCTGCCGGGGCCTGTCTTTACAGTTCTGAGCCAGCCAGGCTTCTCCAAACCGGCAGGAAGAGCAGCCTCATCACCTCAGACCTCGCCCCAAGCCCACGGCCTAGGAGACTATGAAGGGGAACAGGTTCAGCAACCTTCCCATCTGTCCTGGCCTCTTGGGTGATGGACACGAAATGCCACCGGTGGTGCTGAGGCTGTGCCCCTGGGCATCCCCCCGACCCCTGGTTGGGGTGAGCTGAGAGCCAGGCTACTGGGCTCCCTGATGCCAAGAGGGGCCAGAGGGGGAGGGCCTCCAGCCCCTGGGGCAGTGGTCCCTCCTCTGCCCTCCAGGGCACCAGTGAGCTACGGAGATGGCAGCTAGAGACCCACCACCACCACCCTTCCTGCTTCCCGCTCCCCCAGCACCCCCCAACCTCCCCCCCACAAGGTTCCCACCCCCAAGGAACCACCAGAGGCTGCCTGGTACAAATGGCCGCTGTATTTCTGCTAAAGTGACAGTGACACAGATAAGGCAAAGAGCTGAAGGGCAGGACACATCAGGTGGGAAGAGGGTAGACCGTGCAAAATGGCAACCTAACGTAAAAAGGTAACAATAGCTCCCTCCCTCCCGAGTTAGGTGAGCCCTTGTGCCATCTAGGCAGAAAAGCAGAGTTTTGTCCTGCGGAAGGGAGATTTAAAAAGATGAAACCTCTAGGCGGAGGGCAGTGAGCAGGGGAGCGGGGGGACGTCTCAGGGCCAGGGGTGATGCATGTGAGAAGTGACAGAAATGTAGGGCTGGAGGTACACGGGCACGGATCTGCGGGTTCCTGCCAGCCTGCACCATGGTGGGGGGCAGGGCACCTTCCAGACGTTCAGTCTGGCTTCATTCAGGGAGTCCCGCTTTGTTTGGGGTGTGTGGTGTGTGTGTGTGTGTAAAAGAGAGGGCTTGGGGATGCTGAAGGAGATGACCGGCTCTAGCACACTCACGGGAGACCCGCTCTGGGGAGGGGAGAGGGACACTACACTCTCCACTCCGGTCCCCAGGCCTCGGGGAAAAGAGAGCCAAGTGTTGCCATCCCTGGGACTGAGGAGTTAAGCTACCCGGCCCTCAAAGGACAACGGGATGGGGGGTCGGGGTCGGGGCTGAGAGGTCTCTACTCGAGATCCCTTACTCGAACTGACCTCCCAGGTTCTCAGCCTGGCCTGAGAGACAGCGCCCCCAGGCAGAGGTCAGGGCTCCCTGCCCTACCCCTTGACTCACTGCCCTGGCCCCGCTTTCGAAGATTCCTCACTGAGTGCTAAGAAAATAGATCCATCTGAAAAGGTCTAAAGCTGCCCTCCAGCCAGGCCGATGGGGAGCCGCGTGGCAGGAAGGACCCGTTTCCACCGCACCCGCGTGTCCTGCACCGCGTGTCCCGCAAAGGGGGCAGGACAGCTTCCTAGGAGACGGCAGTCCTCCTGCTGTTTCTTCTGCCGCAGATCTAGGGCCTCCGGGGGGGTGGCAGGCCTGCCCAGTGCCTCAGAGGCCGAGTCCAGGTCCTGAGGACCCCCAGGGGACAGAAGCCTCACCCCTTGGGTCAGAAATCGCTGAGGATGCTGATGTCGGCGAAGTCAGCCCGGTAGCGGTGGGCGTAAAGGCTCAGCAGGAAGGCCCACTTGAAGGAAATGAAGCTCCAGACGCAGGAGAGGTAGTAGCTTTTGGGGTCTGTGAGGCCTGCAGGGGAGAGGAACCCCACGGTGACTTGAGCCGGCTTTGCCCTGGACCCCGGCCACCAGGCCGCAAGCCCGGGGCCACCCCTCCCCACAACCTCCAGGAGAGGTGGCCCGCGCTAGCCAGTTTTAGGGCCTTTAGGGGTTTGCAGGCAGGAGGCCGTGGGGACGAGGGAAGGTCAGGGCTGGCCAGTGACAGGCCTGGATGGGCGCTCAGCCCTGGGTTACCCAGCGCCCCTGCACCCTGCTTCCAGCCCTAGACTCCTGGGGCCCGGAGGGCCTTTGCCCACTTGCTGGCTGCAGCCACCAGGGGGCGCTCCCACCCCAGAGCCGGGCTCGAGGACTCCCCCCGGGGCTCTAACGAGGACACCCCTGCCTGCTGACCTGCAGAGGACACCGGGTTCCCCGAGCCCTTTCCAACCCGAGGGGCTGGGTACTCATTACCCCCTCGGTGAGAACCCCCAGGCACGGGCCTCCCAAGTTCCTTGGACACAAGCTTTGGAACCAGGATGGGAATCCCAGGTGAACCCCCAAGTGCCCCAACAGCGCTCACTCTGGTGTCGGGTGACAGCCAGCACGAGGAAGGTGCAGAAGGTGGCCACGGACACGGCCGAGAAGAGGACGCCCACGAAGAAGAAGCCACGCAGTCCCTTGAGCCAGGTCCTCCAGTAATCCTGCATGTACATCACGTGCGTCACCAGCACCCACAGCGCCAGCACACCTGCCGGGGGACAGGCTGGTCAGCTGGGGGGGCCGCCCTTCCCCTCTCCCCCTCCCGCTGCCTTCAGCCCAGGGGACTTAGGGGCCCCGGGGCCTCTCGGGTCCCTGAGGCCAGGGCTGCTAGCTGACTAATGCTGAGATAGGTGGCCTTCCAGTCTCGCTGCTTCCTGACTGCGGAGTGGAGTGTTCTGGAGGCTACGCGGCCTCTGGCATCACAGCACTTGGAGGCAAACGCAGATAAGAGAATCTAGCTGTCTTCTGGTAAGCCAGATACTAAAGTGACTTGCAAAAATTGGGAAGCATGCCATTCTTCTCCCTCATTTTTTTTTTTTTTTTTTTTTGGTCTTAAACATGACTATTTCTTACACGGGGATGTTATTTTCTGCTAACACAATGTTTTTGTTTTTTTTTTATTTATTCATGAGCGACACACACAGAGAGAGGCAGAGACCCAGGCAGAGGGAGAAGCAGGCTCCATGCAGGAAGCCCCATGTGGGACTCGATCCTGGGAATCCGGGATCACACCCTGACCCGAAGGCAGGCGCTCAACCCCTGAGCCACTCAGGTGTCCTGCAATGTTATTTTTAATATCTACTTTGGAATGCTTGGCAATGTTCTCGGTCTTAATTTCTAGTGTGGTACAGATCAATAGATATAACCCACATCAACAGAATTTCCTTGGGGCTTCACTACTTTCCAGGGGTGTAAAGAGGTCCTGACATGGAAGGTCTGGGCATCAGGGCAGCCAGCCTGCTTCCCAGGACCTGCGCCCACCTACCGAGGGCCCAGAGGTGGGAAGCAGCTGCCTTCCCGGATGCTTCGGTTCTAACATGGCCCTCAGGGGCCTGGGGCTGAACTCTTGGCCAGCGGGGCCCTTTCAGAACCCCACGGACTGGTCTTGCAGAGTGAAGAGGCCCAGCACTGAGACCCCCAAGGCCACCCAGCACCCAAGTGGCCTTCTTGCTCGTCACCAGACCCCATGTCACTCCTTCCAGTTTGCAGAGAGGGCAAGCCAGACGCCCCCCACCTCTCCAGGGTCTGCCCTCTGGGCCTGGCCGGGCACTTCCCCTACAAAGCCAGCTGCCACTCAGCCAGTACAATGATGCCCTCTGTGCCAGGCTGTGCCTGCCAGCACAGCCCCAAGAGTGGAACAAATACCCGTCCCATTGGCAAGGGTCCGGAGCAGGGCCACAGGGTCCCAGCAAGGGAGGAATGAGGAAAGAGGCAGGGCCAGCTGCAAGTTGTCTACGTGTGGGGGGGGGGGGGCTACATGGGCTGCTGGATCCCAGGAATCAGGAGAGTCTCAAAAAGGCAGCTGCAGAGTGGCTGGGTGGCTCGGTCAGTTAAACGTCTGCCTTCGGCTCAGGTCATGACCCCGGGGCCTGGGATCAAGCTGAGCCAGGCTCCCTGCTCAGCGGGGAGCCTGCTTCTCCCTCTGCCTGCCACTCCACCTGCTTTCTCTGTCAAATAAATAAATAATTTTTTTTTTTAAAGGCAGCCACACACACTAAACGCAGCGTAGCATATGTGCATAGGAAGGGTGGATATCTGGATGGGGAAAGTGGTTTTCTTGGGCAAGGGAAAGACGGAAGGAAAGTAGATGGGAGATTGGCGGTGGGAGAGTGCTTTGACTGAATCTGTGAGTTTATTTCTTAGGCCAGGTGCTAAGTATAAGGGAGTTCATTAAATCACCTATCCTTTTTTATATGCCCCAAATACTTCTTTCCTTTTCTTCTTTTTTCTTTTTCTTTCTTTTTTTTTTTTTTTTTTTTTTTTCAGTTAGGAGGGAAAAAGAGGTTGGGTGGGCGGCATTATCACAGAACCCTGCTCTGGATATCAGCTCAGAAGCTGTCACAATTCGGGCGGCCTGGCACAGGACCGTGAGCCACGGGACGATGAGCCAGGAAGTCTGGGGTCTGGCACAGCTGTGCTGCTCGTGACCTCTTACAGCCTTAGTGTTTCCACTTCTAGAAATGGGTGAGCCCAAGGGTCCTGCCAGCCTGGAAACGTGACCACCTCAGGAGTTCCCTGCTAGCAAGGGTTCAGGCCCTGCCAGGCCCAGGCCCCATCCCACCCTGTTGGACCCATACTCTCCAGGCTTTGCCCGTCCCCACCCCAACCTTCTGCGGGTCAGGGGCCTGGAACCTGGGTCCCTCCACCCCTGAGGTCAGGGTGGGCTGGAACAAGCGTTCTCCATCCCCGCCTAGAAAGGAAGCTGGAGGTGGACAGAGTTATAATCTCACGGCTTCCGCTTACATCTTCTACGACCCGGAGCATGTGGCAGCGGCCCTTCTCAGAAGCATTTCCCAAACCCCCCACATGCATCCTAAGTGCTCAATCTGGGCATTCTGTTTGGGTGCTTAAAGGGCCCTAGGAAGAAGGCGTATTGTTCTGAGCGCGTCCGAGGAACAGTCGGATGGGCATCTGCCTGGGATGGCTCCACGTGCCCGTCTCCCCAGTTGGCCATGGAGGGCTGGGGGACATGAGCTCTGGGATCCTTTACCGCTCCAAGATTCTGGAGCCAGCTTAGGAGAACACTAAGGAGGTCAGAGTAATTCCTCTGTGACTCAGCAATTTCTGGGTTAGGAAATGCTGAAATAGGGGCCTGTGGAAATGCCACATGTTAGTCCACTGGCCGTGCTGCAGCTGTGCCCCCAGGCCCTCCCGCCCCGGGCGTACACCCACGTACCAGGAAAAGGGAGATGGCCATTTTGGGGGTTCCACATACCAGTTCTTCGTTAATAAGCAGGCACAACCTTAACCACCTCTCACTTCCCCTGTGCACAGGCCTTGCCTCCAGATAAACACAAGCCACTTCTGGAAGCAGGCCAGTTCCCACCGGCCCGGGCTCCCGCCGCCTTCCTTCGAACAGGGACCTCCCCACAGGTGGTCGGTGAAGGAGCAGGAGCCCCGGCTGGTCCCCTCCCACACCTCACGCCAGCAGCAACGGTGTCTCAGGGTGTCTCAGCTTCGCTCTCTTCCGACGACACTCTGGGCTATTCAGGGCAGAACGGACAGCTCCGCAGGCCCACCCGGCTGCATGGCCACGCCAGCCCTCACCCCACCCACCCCACCGCTTCGGTGGGCTCACAGCTGGCAGACCAAGGGCAAGGACGGAGCAGAGTTGGTCGGTGAGCGTCTCACCAGTGGCTGGGCTGGAGGTGAGGAGCCGGCGAGGGGCCAGAGGAGCCCACAGAGGCACTCAGACAAGTGGAACCCTGGTCCAGGGCCCCACTCTGTTCTTGAACCCCTGCCCTCTACACCAGCCCTGGGGAAAAGCAAGGCCCGGAGCCCCAGGACCCCTCTCCCTCCCAGAGGGAGAACACAAAGCCATTTAGGCCTCTGGGGCAAATTCTCTATTCTTTCCGGGATGCCTCGGTGACTCAGTGGTTGAGCATCTGCTTTTGGTTCAGGTGGTGATTCTGGGGTCCCGGGATCGAGTCCCACATCGGGCTCCCCACTGGGAGGTTGCTTCTCCTTATGTCTCTGCCTCTCTCTGTGTCTCATGAATAAATAAATAAAACTAAAAATTTTTTTCTATTCTTTCCACCTTTCTTTGCTCTACTAGATCTGGAGCGAGAGTCCGTGTTTCCCCAGGATTCCCACAGCAAAACTATTTTCTCTGCAAGTGGCTTTCCTCCAAGCCACCTCTTTCAGACGCCCATGAGGATGGGAGACAGTAGGTCTCCACCCAGGAACACTCTTCCCGTTGGCCCCAGGGACCCCAGGGACTCCAGGGCTGACCCTGCCTCAGAAACCAGCACCCCCGTCCACCCCTGCCTCATTTGCAGGGGAGAAGGAGCACGCTGGGGCTGGCTTCTGGTGACTCAGCAGCTTCTGGGCTGGAAAGTGCCAAGTCAGAAGTGGGGTGCTCACAAGTCAATAAATCTGCTGATGCTTCACCCCTAAAAGAGGAAGGAGGCTGGCTGGCTACAGACTTTCCCAGAACCCACTCAGGGTGGAGAGGGCCCGTGGCTCTGACCTGGCCACCCCTCCGCCCGCCCGCTGCACCACCACCACCAAGTGGCTTTGCTCTTCCATTGCCACCTCCTGGTTGTCTGGAAGGCCAGACTGTCAGGGAGGCCTCAGGACCCTGCTTCAGCTGCTTGCTGCCCTCACACCTCTCCCTGCAGGTGGCTCGGTGGGCCTCAGGGGCTAAGGGAAGCCTTCGGGGAGGGAGAGAGAGCAGAGTCTGGGTCAGAAGGAAAGCTCATACTCCCTGGAGCCCAAGGTACAGGGCCTTTTCCACAGCCTCCTAGGAGGCAGCTGTGGGATGAACGCCGCAGAGCGTTCTAGACTTACTACTCACTGCCAACCTGGAGGGGCTCTCCGAGATCATCTCTTTCAGTGGTATCTCCTCCCACTCCTCACAGACGAGGAGGAAACTGAGGCCCGGGAGGCATGGATGTGCTCAAGGTCGCGTGGCTAGGAAGGGCTCAGCTCTACCCGGCCGGACTCAAACACACCGGCTCTGATCCCAGATCCCAGGGACGGCCCTCCCTCCTCGGCCCCAGCCAGCCCCTTCCTCTCAGGCGGCAGTACAGCCACAGGACCTCGCCTGAAGACGCGGCCTTCCCAACAGAAAGCAGCAGGGCCTACGGGACTACAACACAAAGCTGCAAGGAGAGACCCCTGAGGAGCACAGTAGCAGCAGGGGGTGCGGGGACAGGGGACCAGGGGTCTGTAGATAACGGAGCAACCCTGGGCTGGCTGTCTCCAGGGAGGACAGGAACCCACAGGTGGGGGGGGCAGGAGAGCATCCCAGCCAGGGTGCCCCCCAAGGTCTCTGGTGTTGCTCAGACTGTGGCTATGCACGCCCCTCTTTTAAGAGAAATGCCACCTCCCATTCCTTCTTTACCCAGGGATGGCACTCAGGAGGCTTGGGGGCTATGAGGAAATCTAGTTATTTTCAGCGAGTCCATTTAGGGCTTCTTTAGGGCAGAGGATTTTTTGTAATGGAATGGGATCTCCATGTGTACAAGTAATATCCTCGCACGTATTTTTTCCCAAAGTTCCTTTCCCACGCATGTTATTTCAGGTAGCTGTGTAACCCTGGGCAGGCCATTTATTTACTCTAACCCTCGGTTTAATGCCTTATCCGTGAAATGGGCACGACAATAATGCCTACTGCACAGGACTCGTGCAGATGAAATAAGATGATGGAAATAAGATGATGATGATACACAGAAAGTATTAGGGGGGGGAAATGCTAGCGAGTAGGAATAATGTTTTGTCTTCACCCGATTCTACAACACAGAGAGGCCCACGGGTGCCCGAAGGTGCACAGTGAAGACGCAGCATCGGGGAGGACCCCGCCTCCAGCAGCACCCTGGTGCTCTCTCACTCTAGCACTTGCCTCCCTTTGGCCCCCTTGTTTTTTTTTTTTTTTTTAAATAAGATTTTATTTATTTATTCATGAGGGACACAGAGAGAGAGAGAAAGAGAGAGAGAGGCAGAGACACAGGCAGAGGGGGAAGCAGGCTCCCTGATGTGGGACTCGATCCCGGGGGACTCCATCCCGGGGGGAGTCGATCCCGGGGGACTCGATCCGGGGGACTGGATCCCGGGTCTCCGGGGTCACGCCCTGAGCCAAAGGCAGCCGCTGCACGGCTGAGCCACCCGGGGGGGCCCCCCCTCTGCCCCTTAAAGCCCAGACGGGGCAGCGCGCGCTGGTCCCGCACACCTGGGCCGGGAGCCACCTGGGCGGGGCGCAAGGGGCACCGACGCGGGGGTGGGGGTGGGGGTGGGGGTGTCCGGGTGCCCGGGTGGGCGTGCTCCGCGGGGACTCGGCTGGGGGAGGGGGAGGGGCCCTCCGTCCTCCCTCCTCTCTCCTCCCCACTCCCCCCTCCCCCCTCCCCGGGGACCCCCGGCCCTCCGGCCCCCGGGGGAGGGGCGCTCGCGGCGCCGAGGGGCCCGGGCACAGGCGCGGTGCGGCGGGCGCGGGGAGGACGCTGTCGCGGGGCGGCCGGGCACTCGGCGCGGGCGGGGGGGGGCTCGCGCGGGGCCTGCGCTGCCCACGGGCGGCCTGGGGCCAACAGCACCCCCACCCCCACCCCCACCCCCACCCCCACCCGCGCCCCGGGCCCCGGGCCCGCGCCCCCCGCCCCCGCCCGCGCGCGCCCCGCGGTACCTGCGAGCCCCCCCATGGCCGCGGTGCCCGGCTGCCTGTACAGCAGGGTCCAGACGAGGAAGATGGAGAAGCCGGCCGCGGAGCTGAGGCCGGAGTAGGCGGCGCGGAGGCCGAGCTGCAGGCGGGACGGGGCCATGGGGCCGCGGGCGCCGGGCGGTCGCAGGTGCAGGGCGGGCGGGAGCGGGAGCGGGAGCCGGAGCGGGAGCGGGAGCCGGGAGCCGGGAGCCGGGAGCCGGGAGCCGGGAGCCGGGAGCCGGGAGCCGGGAGCCGCCGCCGGCCCGCGCTCCGCCCCGCGCCCGCCCCCGCCCGCCCCCCGCGCCGCCGGCACAGCGCCCTCCCCGGCCGGAGGCCGCCCGCCCGCCCGCCGCCCGCCGCCCGCCGCCCCCCCGAGCGCCGGGTGACGTCCCGGGGCCGCCGCGCCGTCCGTGGGGGTGGGGGGGGGCGGGGGGGGTCCCTCGTAAAAAAAAAAAAAAAAAAAAAAGCAGGTTCGGGGGCGCATCCTCAGACTTACCGGGTCACCATCTTCGGGGCTGGGCGGGGCCCGTAAGCCGATATATATACACGAGCCACTTGCGGCCCCGGTGACTTGAAAATGTTTCTCTTTGAATACGATTCTCGTTTAAAATGTGAATTTCTCGGGGGCACCGGGGTGGCTCGGCGGTTGAGCGCCTGCCTCCGGCTCAGGGCGTGACCCTGGAGACCCGGGATCGAGTCCCCGCCTCGAGCTCGCTGCAGGGAGCCTGCTCCTCCCTCCGCCTGTGTCTCTGCCTCTCTCTCTGGGTCTCCCATGAATACATAAATAAAGTCTTAAAAAATAATAATAATAGAACTTAAATTTCTCGATATAAGAATTAGGAAGCACGCAAGTACACAGCGAATAGGGCTCCTGCCCCCCTGCGCCCACCCACCAGATTCCCTCCCCCAGACTTGACACGCGCAGCTCCGAGGATCCTTCCCACCGACCGATGTTTGAGGACCCCTGCGCTGAGACCGTCCCCGCGGAACCTCAAACACCTCTTCCACGCGGACAGCTTCCCCTTCCTTCCAGGCCCATAACCTTCATCCCCCACCCCAAATCCCTACCAACCACCTGCGCCACTCTCAGAATCTATAGCAGGAGTATATTGAGCTTCCTCTGTGAGCCCAGCTTCATACCCAGAGCTGGGAGGGAAAATCAAACAGAACACAGAGCCCTCAAGCACCTGTAATCTAGTTGGGGGGGGGGGGTCCATCACATACCTGCACAAAATAGGTAGCCAGTCTCTGTATCAGTTTCCTTTTGCTGCTGTAACAATCACCACGAATCTTTTTTTTTTTTAATTTTTATTTATTTATGATAGGCACACAGTGAGAGAGAGAGAGGCAGAGACACAGGCAGAGGGAGAAGCAGGCTCCATGCACCGGGAGCCCGACATGGGATTCGATCCCGGGACTCCAGGATCGCGCCCTGGGCCAAAGGCAGGCGCCAAACCACTGCGCCACCCAGGGATCCCAATCACCACAAATCTAATGGCTCAAAGCAACACCTATTTATTATCCCGCAGTTCTGCGGATCAAGGTCCGCAGCAACAGTGGGTCTCACTGGGCTCATATCAAGGAGATGGCAAGGCTGCCTTGCTTCTGGGGGGCTGGAGGGGAGAGTCTATTTCCTTGCCTTTTTCCAGCTTCTATAACCACCCACATTCCTTGACTCATGGCCCTCTTCCTTCATCTTCAAAGCTAACAATCACATTACTCTGACCTCTGCTACTGTTGTCACATCTTTTCTACTGATGATTCCATTGCATCCCTCTTCCCTCGTAAGGACCCTCGCGACTGAGGATTTGGATCATTTGGGACACCTGGGTGGCTCAGTTGGTTAGGTGTCCCACTCTTGGTTTTGGCTCAGGTTATGATCTCAGGGTCTTGAGATTAAGTCCCTGAATGGGGCGCCATGCTTGAGATACTCTCTCCCTGCCTCTCCCTTTCAAGCATTCTCTGTCTCTCAAATAAATAAAATCTTTTTTTAAAGATTTTATTTATTTATTTATGAGAGACAGAGAGAGAGAGAGAGAGAGGCAGAGACACAGGCAGGGGGAGAAGCAGGCTCCATGCAGGGAGCCTGATGTGGGACTTGATCCCAGGACTCCAGGATCACGCCCTGGGCCAAAGGCAGGTGCTAAACTGCTGAGCCACCCAGGGATCCCCAAGAAATAAATAAAATCTTAAAAAAAAAAACCCTGGAAAATCCAAGCTAATTTTTCCACCTCAAGATCTTTAACTTAATCACATCAGCAAAACCTCTTTTGCCATGTAAAGTAACATATTCACAAATTTTGGAGACTAGGACATGGACATTTTAGGGAAGCACTATTACAGAATGTAAACTCTGAAAGGACTGTACCACTTTGGTTCACATGAACCCCTTAGAAGTGTGCCTCGTACCTTGTAGCCCCTTAATGAACATTGTTGAATAGATGAAGGCGGTGAATGAGAGGTAAGCATTAAATAATGACAAAGGTGATCGTCATTAGAAGTCCGAGCAGGGCATGATGGGTTGCCCAAGGAGTGTTGTAAACCGGTGTAATCCACACTTGCCTCACTTTAGAATAGTCAGGGAGCTTCTTAAAAAAAAAAGAGAAAAGAAAAAAAAATAAGAAAGACCCCAGACTCCACCCATGGCTTATTAAATTTGAATTTTGGAAGTGTATTTTTTAATGAGAAGTAATTTTCATGTGATGAGCTCAGCACTCAGGCCTTCTTTAGAAGCCAGTGATGCAATCAGAAAAGGGAGTGAGTCCCATGGTCCAGAGCCCAGTGCCACGGGGATGGCTTCAGTGCTGCTGGCTGGGCTAACACTCCAGGTGGTGGGAACAGCATGTGTGCGGCCCAGAGGGAAGAAATAACATGGCAGATTAGGGGAAACTGTAAATAGTTTGTGGTCTGTGGGTGGAGTGGTAGGTTCCAAAGTTAAAAATGTTCTGAACATAAAGGGCCTTTGTGCTCTGCTAAAGGGAGGGGAGTAAGGGCTCTGCATTCTAGAAATGTGGCCAGGGTAATAGCCTGAGGATGCGCTGCCTGAGAAAAGACTAGAAGCAGAGAGCTCATTCGGACGAGTCCATGCACTCGCTGGTCCTTAGTGATCTCATCTGCAAAATGGGTACAGCAAGGATAGCTACTTCACGTGTTGCGACAAGGACTCGGTGCTTAAAAGAGTGCCTGGCACATAGTAGGTACTCAGCTGGTATGATTAGCTGCAGCAGTACAGAGACGCAGGGGGGCTGAAAGGTGGTTGAGGCTGAGAGAGTGAGAATGGAAAAAAAGGGGGATCCCTGGGTGGCCCAGTGGTTTGGCACCTGTCTTGGGCCCAGGGTGTGATCCTGGGGTCCCGGGATCGAGTCCCACGTCAGGCTCCCTGCATGGAGCCTGCTTCTCCCTCTACCTGTGACTCTGCCTTTCTCTGTCTCTGTCTCTCTCTCTTTGTGCATCTCTCATGAATAAATGAATAAAATCTTAAAAAAGAGAGAGAGAGGATAGAAAAAAAGGAACTGAACCGACAAATATTGCAGTTATTTGAACCTTAAAGGTTATATCGGAATTACTTAACTGGGCAGACAGAAACGAGGAGAGGGAAAATATTGTGAGTGCACATAGGGGGAGTACTGAGCAAATGCGTCCCTGTGCGGTAGGAGATGGTGCAAGAAATTAATGAGACTAACTGTAGCTGGCCTGGGTCGTAGGAAAACGTTAAGGGCAGGCTGAACTTTCTTCTTGGTTGTAGAGGCAATATGGAGCTGTTGAAAGCCTTTATACTCCGATGGGGTCACCACTTATCGTGTGACCCCCAGCGGGTTCTCGTAACTCATCAGAAATTTTCTGACTTTCTGCCAAGAAAATACTCCAGGTCTGTGCTCTCCAAAATGGTAGCTACTACACACATGTGGCTCCTGAGTGCTTGGTATGAGGCTAGTGTGACGGAGGAGCTGAATGTTTAATTGTTTTTCATTTTAATTGAAATGGCCCCCCTGTGGCTAGTGGCTCCTGCAATGGCCCAGGAAGCTTCCCGGCCCCTGTTGCTCTGTCTGGATAATGGGAAGGATGGTAATAGCTTGTAGGCTTGTTGTAACCATCTGGATAGATTGACATACTGTAGTTAGAGCACTCAACACAGTAACCCCACAAGGTATTTTTCACTGTTCTTAAGACTGTTGTCCTTGTCCTCATTGAACAGGAGTAGCATGACATAAGCCAGGTCTTAGGAAGACTGTTGAGACTGTGATATCCAGGTTAGATTTGACGGGACAAGAAAATTGTAGAAGACGGACGCCTGGAGGGCTCAGCGGTTGAGCACCTCCCTTGGGCTCAGGGCATGATCCCGGGGTCCCGGGAATGGAGGCCTGCATGGGGCTCCCTGCAGGGAGCCAGCTTCTCTCTCTGCCTCTCTCTCTGTGTCTCTCATGAATAAATAAATAATTTTTTTTTTTAGGAAAATTATAGAAGAGAGAGCACCCACGAGACTGTTTCAGTGGTAAGGTGTGGGATAACTAAGATCCTGTCTGGAGAAAGATCATGACAATGGGAAAGAATGGGAGGATTCTTTGTGTTCTGCACAACATGTGAGTGTGCCCGCATATACACGTCCTCCCACATCAGCTGTCTTTCCAAGGTTCTTTCAGAGAGCATGCTCCCATCCCAAGCCAACACAGACACCACTGCCCACTCCCCCCACGAGACAGAGAGGCACTGCCCCTGCTCACTAATGCTCACCATTAGGGACTCTTCTTCTGGCACATTACCCACTAAATTTGCACTTGGAACACGACCCAGTGTCCTTGCAGTCAAACTGATGCCATGGGATTGAGCTCTGGACAATGGAATGGAATCAACGCAGAAGCAATGTGTTTCCAGGCTGGACCCATAAAAATCTTCCACGCGCCCTCAGTTCCCTATTTCCATCCTGTCATGATTTAGGAGGCCACATGTTTTTGTTTTTTGGGGTTTTTTTGTTGTTGTCGTTAAAGATTTTATTTATTTATTCATGAGAGACAGAGAGAGAGGAAGAGACACAGGCAGAGGGAGAAACAGGCTTCCTGCGGGGAGCCCGAGGTGGGACCCCGGGATCACACCCTGAGCCGAAGGTAGACGCTCAACCGCTGAGCCATCCAGCCGTCCCATGAGGTCACATGTTGAAGATGGCAGCACTACATGATGGAAGGAGCCTGGGACCCCTGAATGAATGAATGAATGAATGAATGAGTGAAACAAAACCACTCTGTCCTCCTGGAGTGAAAAATGCACTTTGTTGTGCTAAAAACCCCTGAGATTTGCAGGTTGTATGTTACAGCTAATCTGATTACCCTAAGACACCATCCCTCATCCCAATTCAGGTCACGTGAACATATCCCATGTGGCTGACCCGCCTGAACTATCAATCCCTCAGGAGTCACTTTATTTATATTTTTTAAAAAGATTTTCTTTATTTATTCATGAGAGACACACAGAGAGAGGCAGAGACACAGGCAGAGGGAGAAGCAGTCCCCATATGGGACTCGATCCTGGGACCTGGGGGTCTCGACCCAAGCTGAAGGCAGATGTTCAACCGCTGAGCCCCCCAGGTGCCCCAGGAATCACTTTTAAATCGGGCCCCACCAGCATGAAGACAGACTCTCCCTCTCACCTGCAGCGTCTTGCCTCCTAAGACATTCCTTCCTCGCTCCCCCAGAGCAGGCGCATTCCAGACACGTATCTCCTCCGACAAAGCTGTATTCCAGTGGATTGAGTTTACTGGACTTGTCAGGGCTTCCTCCTCTCTGCTCCCTACTCCCACCCAGAGTGACCTCGCCTGCCCTCTGGGGCATGACCTTGCTTAGGGCTGTGTGGCATATGGCTCCAGGCCCAAACCCCAGCGTCATTTCTGAGTCCTCCCTTTCCTTCCTCCCCACTTCCAACTCCTTAGCAAGTCCATTGGGGCTGCCCTGTCCTTCTCCTTCTCCCTGTCACCACCCTAGTCCAGCCACCGTCATCACCACCTGCCCACTTGAGGGTCTCCTAACTGGTCTTCCTCGGCTCCCCCCCCCCCACCCCGGGCGGCTGGCACAATCTTTGAAAAATAACAAGCAGAACAAGGGGCTCCCCTGCTTACTCCCTCTGTGAGCTTCCCATCTCTCGTGGGGTGAACTGATTGGGGCCTCGCCAGCTCCAACTAGTCTGACCGTTCATTCTGATTCTGGCACATGGGCCTTCTCTCTGTTTCTCGAATGTGTCAGGCTTGTTCCTGCCCCAGGGTTTGGGGGCTTTTTTTTTTCTTTTAAAGATTTATTTATTTATTCATGAGAGACACACACACACAGAGGCAGAGACACAGGCAGAGGGAGAAGCAGGCTCCTTGCAGGGAGCCCGACACGGGACTCGATCCTGGGACTCCAGGATCACAACGCCCTGGGCCGAAGGCAGGCGCTGTAAACCGCTGAGCCACCCAGGCGTCCCTTTGGGGGCCTTTTTGCCTGGAAATCTATCTCTTCTCTGAGTGCCCATAAGATTAACTCCTCGTCATCATTCAGCAGCTCAGACTGTACTTCCTCAGAGACGCAGTGCTGTCCTTCTTGTCTCAAGCACAACCTGCCACACAGTTTGGTGTCTCTCAACACCCATCACTGGGTGAAATTGTGTTCATTTATCCTTTAACCCCCACTCTGCCTAACCCTTGGGAATATAACCTTCATGAGGGCAGGGGCTTTATTTGTTAGGGATCACTCCTCTGGCTTTGCCCAGGACAGTCCTGGTTTTACCACTAGAAGTTCCACATTCCAGGAAATCCCTGAGTCTAGGGCGAGCAGTGACAGTCACGTTATTGCCTGCCTTGACTGCTTCCATGTTCCCAGTACCCAGTCAACGGCCAGGTGCAGGGGGAGGAACTTCCTACAGATTTGTACAATAAATATAACCGTGGCCTGCTGTCCATAAAGAATTCTTTGGTCCTACCTCTAGGGGGTAGCCTTTTCCAGCCTTCTCCAGCTTTCTCCACCCTCCAACCTCTGCCTTGAGACCCAGCTTTACAAGGTTGGGCCAAAAAATCTCCCGGGCTTGAATTTCGGTGGCTAGTTCCACAAGATTCTCCCCAGACATCACACGGGCCCTTTGCTCACCCCCAGCTCCCGTGGAGTTCATGGCTGAGGATCCAGAACCGGATCATCCCCTCACTCCAGCCCTGCGTCCTGCAGCTTTGTCTTCCTTCCGAGGCCAGACAGACCAGAGCAGAAAGGCCTGTTCTAAGAGGAGGAGCCACCAAAGGGACGATCTGGCCCCATCATGAGCATCTCAGTTGTCCAGGGTGTAGGAAAACATGCTGAGTCGAGGACCCCCCAGAGGAGGTCACTTTGCACCCCTTCACCACCCTGCCTCACCTGTCCCCCACCCCCCCTTACTCCTCCCCAGGGCTGTGGCTGCCTTTTGCCCCTAGAAGGGGTTGTCTCTGCCTCTTAGGGTGAGAGTGAAACTGCTCTGAGTCTGCCTTTTCGGTGAGACCCCACTTCCTCTGCCTGCCCACTGACAGCCTAGGAGTCCACATAGTGGGCAGGGTGCCGTGTGAGAAGATGCTGAGCACAGGCAGCAGGTCTTTGAACTCAAGTGCTAAGTGAGTATCAGAGGCGGGGGGGGGGGAGTGTGTGTGTGATCACAGCCTCAGCCCTGTGCAGTAGGGCAGCGTGGGGCCCGGCGGGTGTCCTGGTGACCTCCATCTTCTGACCTGAACCTTCAAGCACAGGTATCTACTCCAACTCTCTTTCCCTTTCCCCATGGGGTTGCTGTTGGCTGGGGGGGTGGGGGTGGAGCTGGGGAGAAAGAGCCTGTACCTCACCTCCAAGGTGGACTTAGTCTCTGAGCTGTGGGGAGTGAGAGAGCCCTGGGGCTGAGGGCAAGGAGGGGAGGGTGCTGACGTTTCCTGCAGGACAAAGCCTGGCTCGGGGCGGTGGACAGCCTGTCTTTTTGATTCGAGTTTGGTGACCGGATTGATTAACTGAGGAAGTCATCACAGAGGCTTAATCGATACATGGGGGTCCTGCCCTGGTCCAGCTGCAAGGACACTGGATGAAGTAAAGGGATAAGAAACAAGGCTGTCACCTGTGCCCGACCCAGAGTATGGGACCCAAGAATCTGAGGGTGCTTCCTGGAGTAAGGGAGGGGCGGGCTAGCGATGGCCCACTGCAGGGTGAGGAGTGGAGTCAAGTCAAGACCTGGGTGGACAGGTACCAGGAAGAAAGACAGATCTGGGGGAGGCATGAGGGAGGTGGAAAAGGGCTCGTACAGGAGAGGGGGCAGTTCTTTGACCTCAAGAAACCTCTCTTGAGGACCTTTTGCGCACAAGGCCCGGACTGTGCAGGGCGTGCAGCCGTGAACAAAGCAGGGCCAGGGCCTGCCCTTCAGGAGCTCACATTCTCTCCGAGGAGGCATCACTGGTAATGACTAGGAAGTGGCTTGATGTCAGCTGTGGTGAGTGCTGGGTGTGCGGCCCTGCAGGTTGTGGGGCACCCCGGCAAGCACCTGCTTCCAGCTGAGGCCCGAGGAGGAGCCTGGGGCCTAGGGAAAACCAAAGGCATCAGGGGAGATTAAATCAGAATTCAGGCCTCTAGAGGCCTCTGTGAAATGAGAACAAAAACGCCAAGGGGGTTCCCTATACCTGCCCCCCACATCGTGTTTAGGTGCAGTACACCGACCCTCCATTTCTCTGGACGTGAGGTCTCTAGGGGAGGAGGCGCCAAGGCCAAGGGCAGGAAGGACTTCCTGAGGCCCGGGGCCTGGCGCGGGAGGTCTGAGCGGCTGGTGCTGCCTCTCTATCCTGGTGGTGTAGACTGACACCAGGGGTGGAGGGAGCCACCCATGGCTCTCTCTCTCCGTCAGAAGTATAGACCCCTCTCTTTTCTGTTTCCCTCGCTGGACCCCATCTCTGTACCCCCCTCTGGCTGTTACCGTGTGGTCTCAGGAGAGAGGACAAGGGGCAGCGGTTCTGGTGCTGGCAAGTCTTCAGACTCTTCAGCTTCTCCTCTGGCCCTAGCACTTCCTGACTGGGATTTGTGGGCAGGATTGAGGTCGGCTCTGAGGCTAGGAAGGGGTTTCCCACCCTGGCCTGCTTGCCTGATCACCCACATCTTTGGCCCTCCTCAGCCAGTGTTCCAGATGCAGAGAGCAGTGGGCATCTCACGAGCAGGGGCTGGAGCCCTCCTAGGAGCCCTCCCTCGGGCTCCTGCAGCTGCTCCAGCCAGGTGTCTAAATCGGGAGGGTCAAGTGCGTGCAGAGTCTGAGTCCTGAACAAAGGCCACAGGCCCAGGACAGGTTGGAAGATTGGAGCATTTGAGAGACTAGGCTTCTGGAAAGGCCGGGAATGTTGGGAAGAGGCAAGGGGGAGGAGGTGGTGTGGGTGGTCAGCCTCAAGGAAGGGCTAGGAGTGGGGTGGGCTGGGGCAGAGGCAAGTGTAGGCTGGAGGTTCTGACAGAGTGAGGGAGAAGGAGAGGCACTTGAGCCCGAGCCACAGTGGCTACAACTAGGCTGGAGCTGCCACTTCTGAACACTGATCACTCAAGGTCAGATGCAGAGTCTCCTGGGTATTTGGAACACACACACACACACACACACACACACACACACACACACACACACGGAGCCCTCCAGAAGCTGAACCTTGGGAGGAGAAAGCAGCTCCTACTTTATGCACATTCATAGAACAGCACATTTGCCTGCTAGGCAGGCCTGTTCCCTCCCACACAGCTCCAGACCTGCCCCTGCCTTCCCTCCTGCTCTCCCAGCCTCTCCTTACCCTCGGGCCGCCACCGTCACCACCGTCACCACCACTGCGGGCCTGCTCAGTGATTGTTTCCTTGCCCCTGTCACACATGACTAGCTTGAGCACCAGCCAGGAGAATGCACCTCCAGGAACGCGTGGGGTCCCTGCCCTTGCCTCAGTCATCAGATCCCCACTGGTCCCCAGCCCCTGCCAGCCTTCCCTCCCAGCTTACCGACCTCCCCCACCTGGAGGAAGCAGGATCCCATTGCTCTTCTCCTTTGGTGGCCTCGCCACTGTCAAAGTGGCCCATGAGCAGCTGGCTCTGACCTGCTGGTCCTGGGAAGGTTTGGCTCTGTGCCCCGTTAGCGTTCCAGCTCCCTGCCTCTGCCCCCCACCCCAGGAATGGGCAAGGGAGGAGGGGGTGGAGGAACTGAACTGGAACCACCCTCAGAGGAAGGTATCTGGGCAAGCACTGGAAGACTTTAAACCTTCCAGAGCCAGGAGGTAGAGCCCCAATGAGGGCACTGGGCTCTCGTCCCCCTCCCTTGTGGGCCAGCCCTGGCCAACGTGGAATCCCAGAGATGCTGAGGGAGGCTACAGCAGGCCGGGGTTCCCAGGCAGAGCCCTTCCATCCTCTGGTTTCCAAGTTGGTCCTCTTCTGCAGTCCCACTGGAGACCCATTAGTTAAAGCTTCCTCTAACCTCCCACTGTCCCACCAACCAGCCACAGGACAGGGAACAGAGGAGGTGGTAGGGAAGCAGCGAGGGGGGAGGGAGATGGAACCAAATGCCTTGGAAGCTGGGCTACCGGGAGCTGGAAAAGCAGCCCCTCTCCCTCCCCTGGTCCCCAGGGTATAGGCCCTCTGTTGGTCACCAGCTGGTCTCCCACAGTTCGTTCATTTTGTTTGCACCGTTAATCTTTACATCAGACGCTGTGCTGGGCAGGGAGGCCTGACCAGATGGGTGTGTTAAGCAGATAAAGAAAAATCCGCTTGGCCCTGTAGCCCTGCAGCCGGGGGTCTGCTCAGTTCTGGGTTCCTAGTTTTTTATTTTATTTCATTTTTAAAAAAATTTTTTTTGGGGGGTGTTCCTAGTTTTGAGCAACATCCCTGGTTCCTGGCAGCATTCCTATAGCAGGATAGGCTGAGGAGGGCGAGGCCTAGAGCAGCAGCAGGGAGGCAGTAGCAAGAGGGGTGATGTGAGCCCCGCAGCCTGGCTGCCCAAGGCTGGCTCTACCAAACGCCCTTGCGCGGCTGTGGACAGCTAACTTCACCTCTCTGTGCCTCAATGTCCTCACTTGCAAGAATAGAGCATTCTGGGATGAAGACTTGCAGTCTACAGAGTGACATAGCACCCCCCCCCCACAACAGCAAGTGCTGGAAGAGGCCACCACTGCGCCCGCCCACCGCCCACCGAGGGCTGAGTGTAACAGATTATTTAACAGATTATTCCTCCGTTGGCTCAACCGGAGCTGGTGGCTGATTGGATGTGGGGGAGAGATGGAGGGATCTAGCCGGTGGCCTAGGCTGCCGTGGGGCTCCTGGGGCAGGAGGAGGGAGTGCAGACACGCCTACCTGAGAGGCGCCCCGTGCAGATCCAGGAAGCTGTGGGCCAGGCAAGTAGACAGCTCAGCAAAGAGGCCCCCGTGGGCAGAAGAGAGCCAAGTCCAGGCTAGGGGCCCAGAGGCTCTCTACCCAGAGAGCTCGTAGCATGGGTAGACCGTGTCAAGGGGCCCTGCACTTCAGGTTCCATCATCTGCCTCTCCCTCCGCTTCCCCCTGGAGCCTGTGCACCCAGCTATGGGGGAAAGGACTCTGGATATGGGCTTTTTCTCCTTCGTGGGAACTGTCCATGTATTTGACAGGCAGGGTTGCAAAATGGCAAAGCACATGGGACTCCTGACGGCTTGGGTAGAAGCATTCTCTGCCCTACATCTTTCTAGTTAGGGGACCTGGGGTTGGCCATCTGACCTTTCTGGTGTCTCAACTTCTGTCATCCGTGAAATGGGATGACAATAATATCTATCTCATAGGATTACCGTAATGATTAAAAAAGTGAATGTATGTAAAGGATCAAGAGCAGGGCCTGATGCTGGGTAACTGTTATTATTTGTCTGTCTTAACACGTCCCCAGGCATCTAATGACAGTCAGGAGAGGGTGAAGGGTGCACCAGGGCAGGGCAAGATTGTTCCCCAGATGCCTCACCATCTGTCTTGGGGTATCTTTCTCAGACACACTCCCCTTGTCCCCCACCACCTGCAGGCCTCCGCTCTGATTAAATATCTGTTGAGTGGCCTTTCTGCTAGGCAGCCTTCACCCAGGAATCCTGAGCAAAACTCACGGCCCATCATCTGCCTCGGTGGGAGGCAGGGGGCTTGCCTGCCGTAGTAAGAACAGGACAAGGGGGAGGTCCAATGCCTATGGTCCGCCCTGGCTGCCAGCCAACAGGCAATCACCCCGGCCATCCTCTCAGCCTCCCGGGAGAAGGGGAATGAGAAAGAGCCGTGAGAAAAGAAAGGCAAGGAAAAAATAGCGTGGAGAGAGAACATAGGTGGGGGGAAGGTGGGTTCGAGACACTTTGGTTTGCACTGATGTGAATGACTTTCTTTGGACGCTTGTACCTCCCACCCCAACCCCTGCACACACACTCAATTGCCCTTTCCATAGCTTTCTCTTTCGGGCATATGGTCCAGATTAGGAGAATGGATATGATGTAAAACAAGACAGGATAGCATGGTGGTTGAGTGGAGCCTGGCAACCTGGGTTGAAGCCCCAGCTCATCATTTGCTAGCTGGGTGACCTTGGCATGTCACTTAATACTTCTGAGCTTCAGCCTCCCCATCTGTATAAAGTGGGAATAATGGCAGTGCTGCTTCACAGGGGAGCGAGGGGCAGCGATCACGAAATGCCTGGAACAGTGCCAGGCACTTGTGGGCTACGGTGGCTTGCTGGGAGGTCTGCGGGCCCACAGATGTCCTACTCCATTTCCCAGCTCCTTTTCCACCTGCCCAAGTAAGGGCAAGTATAAAGACGGAATGGGGGGGCCCTTTCTGACCCCACTGCCAGTCCCCTGAAACTCCTCTGTTCAACCTTCCAGATCAGGTCACTAATCCCAGCAACCTAAAGCCTCAACTCTCTTCTGCATGCACCCCTGTGGCCCCAGCCTCTTATTCTTTCCTGCCAACAATTAAGCTGTTCTCCCTTCTTCCAAATTCCCAGAACTTGGGTGTGGGTTTGGGCCTGGGGCCAAACTTATTCTCAGGCTCCCCTCCTTTCCTGAAGGGGCATTTAAAACTCCACCATCACGGGAACCCTGGGTGGCTCAGCGGCTTGGAGCCCACCTTTGGCCCAGGGCCTGATCCTGGAGACCCGGGATCCAGTCCCACCATCATTTCTCAAAACGTGAACCCAGCAGATAACCAACCTTGGGGTATTTGCTCAAAATGCAGATTTTCCATTTTCATGCCCAGTAGGACTGAATCTAAATTTGGGGGTGGGGGTGGGGAGAGGAGTGGAGAGGCTTAAAAACTTTCATTTTGATGAACTCCTCGGTGGATTTTTAAAATACACCTTACAACTGAGATTTTTAATCACCGTTAAAATCTGTCTCCGAGAACACGAGAACATAATCATGGGTGGGAGATGGGGGCTCCCAGTCCCAAGGCAGGCGGGCGGGGATGCCTCGTTAGTGTCCCCCACCCGCCCCCCTCGGGTCAGGCAGGCTCAGCAGCAAAGGGATAGGAACAGGGACTGGGCCAGAAGAGTGAGTCCTAGAAAGCTGCGGGCGGGGCGTGCGACTCCCTTCCATCCCCCAGGAGCCACGGCCCCCCCCCGCCCCCTCGGGAGCTGCAGTGGGGCGCGGAGGGCGGTTGGGGCGTCTGCGCGGTGCTGGGGACCCAAGCCCGGGGAGGCGACCCCAGCCCCAGCCTGCAGGGGGCGCTCTGTACCCCAGGCTCTGCTCCCGCCGCCCCGCAGCCAGGGGGCGTGCCGGGGCGCGGGTCTCCCAACCCCCCTCCCGCGTCTCCGCACGACCCCGACCCCGTGCGTCCCGGAGGGCAGCCCCTGTTCTCCTCCCCAGCCTCACCTTCCCCACGGCGCCCGTGCGTGTGTGTCGGGGCTGGGGGGGAGCTCGGCAGCGGGATTCCCCGCGGGGAAGCAGCCCAGTCCCCTCCCTCCCCCCTCCCCCTCCCCCCCCTCCCCCCGGGCTGTTCGGGACCCTGGACCGAAACAGGAGGCAGGACGCCCCCGGCCGGGAAGCGGCCCCAGCCCGGATTTCCCTCCCGGGTGGGGCCGCAATGACTCACCCCCCTCCCCCTTCCCCGGTTTCCTTGTTTGCATTTCTCCTCCCGGCCACGTGGCGGCCGGTGCGGCCGCTCAGCGCGGGGACCCCGGACCCCGGCACCCGGCACCCGGCACCCGGCACCCCGACCCTGGCACGCGCCCCGCGCAGCTCCTGGCCCCGGGCTGCTCCGGCCCCCGCCGGCGCCGAGCCGCGACTCCTCCCCGCGCCCTCCCCCCCCCCCCCCCCCCCCGTCGGGCCGGGCGCCGCCTCCCCGCGCTCGCAGCGCGTCGCGGGAGGGAAGGGGCGGGCAGCGCGGGGGGTGTGACAGCTCCCGCCCGGCCCGGTGCCAGCTGCGGCCTCGCTTCGGCGCCCCGTGCCAGCTGGCTCATTCGTCTGGGACAGAGGCGGAGGCTCGGGGCTCCTCGCCGCTGGCTGGGGGGGCTCCCCCCACGCCCCCTGCGCTCCCCCCCAAGGGAGCCTCTCCCCCCCCCCCCGCTGGCCCGTGGCCCCGCAGGCAGCAGGTCCACCTAGGAATTAGCCCCGTTCACTTCGCCTGGGGCTCACAGCCCGCACCCCTTCAGGAGCAGTCGGGGTCCCGCTGAGGGTCCCCTCCCCGCCCCGCCCCAGCCTTTTGCAAGAGCCTACAGGGCTGTGCAAGCTGGAGAAGGAATATGAAGGTGGGTAAGGTGGGGTCAGGGTGCGGAGGAGCAGGAGGGGAGGCTGACATGGTGGGCAGGGGGCTGGGTGGGGAGACAGTGCTGGGCAGGGGCGAGGGAGAGGGGGGAAGATGGGCTGGAGGCGAAGCCGCACTTCTGGGGGCTCCAGGGAGTCCCCAGCCTCATGCTGGGAGGTGGCGGGGATCCCTCGGAGGCCAAGGGCAGTGGGTGGGGCAGAAGTCCAAAGAGGCCCGGGAAGAGAGGCCCGATCTCGGGCGGCCCGCTGGAAGACCCCGAAGCGCGCCAGACCGGCAGGCCCCAGTGAAGGTCTTCCTGTCCCTCCCCCGGCTCCTGGCAGCCTTGCAGCACCTCCGCCTGACCAGTCCAGAGGACTGCGAGGAAGTGGTTCTGCCTGGGCCGGTTGTGCCCCGGTCCGGCAGCCCCAGCCCCAGCCCCATGGCTCTCTGCCTCCCTGCCCTGCGTCACAGGTGGGCTGGCCAGGTGAGAGCCGCTGGCAGGTGGGCCTGGCCGTGGAGGACAGCCCGGCTCTAGGAGCGTCCCGGGTGGGAGGCCTCCCGGACGTGGTGCCGGAGGGGACCCTGCTCAACATGGTGCTGAAGAGGATGCACCGGCCCCGAAGCTGTTCGTACCAGCTGCTGCTCGAGCACCAGCGTCCCAGCCGCATCCAGGGGCTCCGCTGGGTAAGTGCCCGTCGTCAGCCCGGGCCGGGCCGGGCGCCAGCGCTGCGGGACGGCCTGGCTGCTGCTGGGGGTGTCAGGGCTGCGGCTGGGCTGGACGGTGGGTGCAGCAGCCTGGTCGCCGTGTGCGTGGGTGGCTCACACAGCTGCAGGGCGTGTGGCTGTGCGCATGTGGTCCTCACATCTTACATCTAACTGTGCTGGCGAGGGGGGAGGGGGAGGGGATTTGTCATTTACCTGTCACCTCCCTGCGCCGTGAGTTAGGTGCCAGCCTGTCCTCCTCCGCGTGGAGGTGGGAGGCATGTGTGAAACACTGGGGCCCGGTCAAGGTGGAGGGGGAGGTAAGCTTGGCTGCTGTTCTGGATGTATCGCCGTGGCAACATTCTCCTTTAGGAGAGAGACTGAACTGCGCCAGTTCTTCTTGATCTTGGGGTGAGAGGTGGGCATGTGCACGCTGCTTGGCATCTGGCTCTAGGGGGGCTCAGGCGAGGATTTTGAGGAGTTTGGAGACCGGAGCTGGGGTCTCCCTTTGCTGGGGAAGAACATCCTGGAGTTGAAAGAAAGAAGGAGAGGGGAGGAGGGGGGCACAGGGGGAACTGGGGAGGGGTGCGGGGTGGGGGACGGGATCCTGGTTGCAGGATCCAGATCCGCAGAGAAGCTCTCTCCGACCACCCAGACTTCCCAGAGTCACCTGAGATTCGGGGTGCGTCTATTCTATGTGCCATAGAGACAGCATTGGGGGCGAGTGTAGGCTGCTGGGAGGGTACTCAGGCAAAGGGGTAGAGGGAAAGCAGGAGCAGGTGACAAAATTGGGAGAGCTTGTCACTTAGGTCTCTTATCCGCAAGTTCCTTTGAGGACAATGACCACCACCTTCTGCCTCTTTCCTCCTACCTCTTGCCCTACTGCCATTTATATTTATCACAATATGAGGCTGAGTGAGAAGAATGAGGTCTGCCAACGTGATGGTGCGGGGGGCGGGGGGCTCCTCAATCAGAATTGAGAGGATAACCGAAGCGTCAGTCCCTAGCTCTCCCCCAAACCCTCCCTCCATTCCTGCGTCTTGCCAATCAGGGACTTCTTGGGCCTGGGTCCTGCTCAAGATGGGGCTCCCGGGGGAGCGGGGCAGCCGGCCCCTTCTGGGCTAAGCCATCTCCCCACCCCTCCAGGTCACTGGCAGTAGCTACTGCTTGGAGCCTGTGGGCTGGAACCCTCCCTGCCTCCTTCCCTCTCAGGCTATAATTACTTGTGCATTTCCTGTCCCCTTCCCAGCTTGTAGAGGCAAGGTGGGGAGTAGGGGAGAGGGCAGGTGCCAGGACAATGAGGTCACTGGAGGCTCCCCTGGGACCCAAAGTCTGGGACAGGCAGTGGAAGAGGCCGCCAGGCTGTCTCCTGACCCTCCTAACCCCCAGAATTGAAGAGCTGGGGTATGTGGAGAGGCTGGAAGGGTGGTGTGAGAGTGGCTGGGATGTAAAGGGGGTGAAAGTCACAGAAACACAGCCCCTTTCCTGCCAGGTGTGTGGGGTGTAGGTGGGAATGGGAGGTTAAAGGGAACTTAGATTTTTAGGGCTAGGAGCAAGGGCCACACCCTCTCCTGGTGACCACCTCTGGGGAACGGGGCGGGACGCGGGGGATGCTGGTGAGGTGGTTTCAGGCCACTGCAGCTGTGTTTAAGAGGCTCTGGGGACCCGTGAAGTTGCACCTCTCACCTGTAGATGATGCGTTTGGCCTAGGAGGGGCTCACATGAGGGAACCGGCGGCTGGCAGGGAGTGTGGACTTGCAGGGTAAAGAAAGGGTGGATGTCTGTAAAGGGGTGGAGGCTAGGAGGACAGTGCCGGGAGTTGTTCAGGCCACGACAGCCTCTTAGAAAACGAGGGGGAAGCCCATCCACCTCCTGAGGCCTGAAGAGAGCACTTGCTGTTGCTACTAGATCAGGACAAGAGAAAATGAAAGCAGGCTGCAGCAGGGCGGCCTGAGGTTATGCAGGGAAAGGATTTACCAACTATGGTGCTGGAATGGGACGGAAGACCGCCTCCTCTGGAAAACATGAGAGGGAGAGGAGATCGTGTCCCATGTCTGGGAGCCGGAGAAGGATCAATTTATCTAGAGGCAGGGGCAGGATCAGGATACCTCTGGTGGGTCTCACAAGCTCAGAGAAGCCTGGGGTGCTTCCCTTTGAGTGATTGCTTTGGGGGAGGTGGCCCTGTTCTCTAACTCAGAAGCCATGCTTTCCCCCCGCCTGTCCAAACCATGGTCGCAGCTAATAGTTGTCTAATACTTGGGTCCCAGGCACTATTATAAGGGCTTTACCTCTGTCATATCAAGTAATTTGACAATAACCCTGTGAGATAGATGCTCGTCATCATCTCATTTTACAGATGAGAAGACAGAGGCACAGAGTGGCTAAGTGACAGTCCAGGGTTACACATCTGCTAAGAGACAAAGTTCGGTTTCTGTCCCTGGTGCTCTGGCTATGGAGCCCAAGCTCATGGTGTACTTTCTTTGGCTGCAGATTGTAACCCTGACACCCCGAAGCATCACCCCTCCCCATGCGTCCTCCCCCTTCCCCAACACACACAGCCCTGGCCTGAGACCCTAAGCCATGGCCCAAGGGAACTGGTCTGACAGGTCCCCACGAGGCTCTCTGGCTCTGTGCCCGCCCCTCCAGTGTGGCTCTGACACCGAGTGACAGGGAGGGAGGGTGGGGCAGGCTATAGTGCTGGTGCCAGGGAAGCTAACTACCACCTCCTCTTCTACCCTGAGTCCTTCCTGTCCGGGCAGGAGGGGACGCAGTGGGCGAGGGCCTTCACCCCTACCCATCCATACCAGCCACTTCTCTCCAATTGAGAAGCCCTGAGGTGACACTCGGGGTTATCAGATCAGAGACAGGGCCAGCCAGGGTACAGCATTGCTTGCAGTGTGTCCAGGTAAGAGGCCCCCATCATAAAATAATGAAGTTCAGTAAAGTTACTTAGTATTTACTAAGCGGTTACCAACAAGCCAAGCATCACTTTGAACGCTCCATGCTATTAACTCATTTGACCCTCATAATTGCCTTATAAGATGGTTCCTATTATCAGGAACTCCACTTTACAGATGAGGAGACTGAAGCACACAGGGGTTAATAAGCAGCCAAGGTCACACACCCGGGTGGTAATGGGGAACGGAGATTTGGATGGCGAGCCCACCCCTGCCGGCCTTGACCTCATCCCCTGAATAGTACCACCACCCCCATCCTAGGATGTTCCCAGTGCAGAGAGGGACCCAGAGGGACCCAGAGGGACCATGATAACAAACCCGTGGAGTTTTGTTTAACGCGGTGTTTTTCAAACTTATTTGCCCATGGAACGTTCCTGAAGGCAGGATTTATCCGTCCGTAGCACCAAGTGGGGGAAACGTGAGGCCACGGAGGCGCCTGGGAGACGGTAGTGCGCAGCGGCTAAGGACCCGTGCTTTGGAATCAGACAGGCGTAGTGGGAATCCTGGGACCCCCCTTCACCAACTGGGGACAGGTTAGAGAACCTCTGAGCCTCCCTCTCCTAGTGTGAAGGAGGAGCCAGGGTCAGTGCTCCTTACTCAGCAGGATCTTGAATCTCTGAGTAGTTGTGTGACCCCCCGGTGAGTTACTCCATCTCTCTGGGCTCCCGCTCTCCTCGGCAAATTGAGAGGGATGCCTTCAGGAACCTTCCTCGGCTCTGATGGGCCTGCGCCCCCTTTCCTCTGACCCACGTGCTTATTCCCTGGGCCAGGGCAGGAAATGGCTTCAACAAGCCTGGGGATCTGGGATCTGGGATCTGGGGTGTGCCCAGTCTGGCCTCATGAGCTGGCACCTCTCCTCCTGATGTGCCCTCCAGGGTCAGAATAATACCAGGAAGGGAGCGTATGCTGGAGCCTGGGTCGTGGGCACCAAAGAGAGCCGAGGCAGGGACCAGGGCCACCTGGGCATTTTTGACATGAACAACAACAAGTCATTAGCACTGTTTGTTCCGACACAGGGGGCTGGCTGGGTAGCATTCCTGCCCTTCCTCCTTCCCTGGCTCCTCCTCCTCCTCCTCCTCATTTCCTGTTGCTAAGTCTCTAGGGCTCTGTGTCTGGCACCAGGCTGGGCCCCATGACCCGGGCAGGGATACCCTAGGGACACCTAGCGACTTCCGCCCAGCCCGGGGCCAGGCGCCTGTGCATGCCAGACCTCAGGCCTCTGCCTGGCACACGGTGGGAAGAGGCCAGGGCCAGGACAGGGGGTTCTGGCCCCAGGCCTGCTTGTGCCCCAGCTCCCCAGCCAGGTCCTTTTCAGGGCCCAGCAGGAGAGAGAGCTGGTGAGAAGGGGGCAGGCGGAAGGGAAGGAACCAGGCAGGTGCGGTGGGTGGGTGAGATCAAGAATGTGAGCACTTCTGCAGTTTACGCACGGCTGTCTGGCCACCCCAAGTACGCGTGACTGAGTTACGCAGGCTCTTAACCCCAAGACTTCTGTTTCCTGAGTCAGAGAGGGCAGACGATCCCTGCTCCTCCGACTTTACATCTGGTCCTATTCTATATAGGATCAGAGGAAATCACGGAGAGAGACGTGCTTGGTGAACTGTAAGGTACTCTCCCTTTGGGAGGGCTCAGGAGGGGACGGCCTCCTGTCCAGAGACGTCCACAGATTCCAGTTTTCAGGTGGCAGAAAAAGAAGGATCGTAAGGCGCTTTCACGGCCAACATCCCAGGACACAGGGGCCCGGGGTCCTGGATGGCTCAGTTGATCCCAAGGGCACAGAAGCCTTGTTAACGTGTTTCCTCGTAAATCCCGTCTTCCAGAGCCAGTCCTGGGTGCCGCCGAGTCTTACTCACTCTTGTAGGATTAGGTCTAGCAGCAGCGTCGCAGAGAGGATGGGGGCTCTCCAGCAAGCAGCCCGCCCTCGGCTTCGAAGATGAGTAATAATAGCTAACATGTACCTACAACTCTATGCTAGGGAGTGCTTTAAACATTCAACACACATTAACTCACAGAACCCTTCCCAAAGCCTCTGTATCGGTATTACGAGTGTTTTATAGATTTAATAGACTAGGAAACTGAGGCACGGGGAGGTTAAACCATATATTGAGGGTCACACTGCTGGTAAATGGAGGAGGAGCAAGGATTTGAGTCCAGGAGTCCCACGGTCTCGTGGCTGGGAACAAACCCTGGCTCGGGATTAGGCTTTGTGACCCTAGGCCAGGAGCATGGGGTCACAAAGTCTTGGGGTGAAGAGCCTGTGTTGCTCAGTCACGCATGCTTGGGGTGGCCAGACAGCCGTGCATAATCTCCAGAAGTGCTCACATTCTCGATCTCACCCCACCCACCGCACCTGCCTGGTTCCTTCCCTTCCCCTGCCCCTTCCCCCTGTCATGGACTTTTTTTACTTCCCATTCTCATGCTCTTTTTTTTTTTTTTAAGGTTTTTATTTATTTATTCATGAGTGACACAGAGAGAGGGGCAGAGACATAGGCAGAGGGAGAAGCAGGCTCCCCATGGGGAGCCCGATGAGGGACTCCATCCCAGGACCCCGGGGATCACGCCCTGAGCCAAAGGCAGATGCTCAACCACTGAGCTGCCCAGGTGGCCCAACCATCCTCATGCTCTTTCAGCGCTCTCCCCTACACAGGTGTGGTTTACCTGGGAGCCTGGGTGCACCTGGGCCCTGAGTAAGCAGCGTGGGAATCTCACCTGTCGAGGTGCAGTGCTTGTGTGCAGGAGGACAGGGGTCTGGTGATAGGGTGGGAAGAGGCGGATGCCTGGCATACAGGGGTGCTCAGGGAGTATCCGTTTATTGGTTGACTGAGTAGCTAAATGCATGTGTTTGGAGCTGGGGACAGGGCTAGGGGTGAGAGAGATGGGGATGGTGGGGGGCTGAGGTCCAGGAGCTGGCACTAACGGGCAGGCCCTCCCCCCTTAGACGCCACTCACCGACAGTGAGGAGTCCCTGGATTTCAGCGAGAGCCTGGAGCAGGTACCAGCCGGGCTGGGGGGGGGGGGGGGAGCCGGGAGGGGACCTCAGGGCCTCGGCCCGGGGCCTAGCCAGCTCTGCTGCTCCTGTCCTAGGCCTCCACGGAGAGGGTGCTCAGGGCGGGGAAGCAGCTGCATCGACACCTCCTGGCCACCTCCCCGACCCTTATCCGAGACCGGAAATACCACCTTCGGCTCTATCGGTGAGTGCCGCCGTGTTCTCTCCCCTTTGCTCTGTGGCGGGCCTCCGAGCCTACCCCAGCTGCAGGCCTAGAAGGGTACTTCTCTGCCAGAAGGTTTGCCCTCCTGCCCGTTTTTTGTTTTTTTGGGTTTTTTTTAGATTTTATTTTATTTATCCATGAGAGACACAGGGAGAGAGAGAGAGAGGCAGAGACACAGGCAGAGGGAGAAGCAGGCTCCCAATGGGGAGCTCGATGCAGGACTCGATCCCAGGTCTCCAGCCTCATGCCCTGGGCCAAAGGCAGGTGCTGAACCGCTGAGCCACCCGGGCGTCCCATGGCCCTCCTGCCTTTTCTTTCTTTTCTTTTTTTTTAATTTTTTTTTATTTTAAAGATTTTATTTATGTATTCATGAGAGACAGAGAGAGAGACACACAGTGAGGCAGAGACACAGGCAGAGGGAGAAGCAGGCTCATGGTGGGGAGCCTGATGCGGGACTCGATCCCAGGTCTCCAGCCTCATGCCCTGAGCCGAAGGCGGGCGCTGAACCACTGAGCCACCCGGGCGTCCCAAGGCCCTCCTGCCTTTTCATTCTCCCCCTTCTTCCCGTCCCCTTACCTCTCCTAGGCAGTGCTGCTCCGGCCGGGAGCTGGTGGATGGCATCTTGGCCCTGGGCCTCGGGGTCCACTCCCGGAGCCAGGCCGTTGGAATCTGCCAGGTGCTGCTGGATGAAGGTGCCCTTTGCCATGGTGAGCGTGGGCCCGGCGTGGGGGCCCCCGGACCGGGCAGTCCCGGGGAAGGGCGGTGGGGGAGGCGGGCGTCCTGATGGGGGCCTCGCACGCCCGCGGCCTCAGCTGGTCTCCGCCCTCACGCCTGGGCCTCTGCCCTGCAGTGAAACACGACTGGACCTTCCAGGACCGAGATACCCAATTCTACCGATTTCCCGGGCCGGAGCCAGAGCCCGCGGGCATCCACGAGCTGGAGGAGGAGCTGGTCGAGGCCATGGCCGTGCTCTCCCAGCGGGGCCCCGACGCCCTGCTCACCGTGGCCCTGCGAAAGCCGTGAGTCGGGTGCCCTGCGCCCCACAACCCCAGGCCTCGCCCGGCTCTTAGACTCCGTAGTCTCCGTAGTCTCTCAGTTTCATCCCTGAGAGGTTCTCTCATTCCTCACTGTGTGATCTGGGGACGCCCCGGCCCACCTCTGAACCTGTTTCTTCCTTTGTAACCGTTGGTGGCGAGGCCTAGGGCCTACAAGGACCCTGCCCACTCAGGGGTGGCGGTGGCTGAGGGGGGTAGGCTTTGAGTCTGTGGGCAGGTCTGGGTTCAAATTCCACTTCCACAGGCCACTGGCTGGGTGGCCTCGGGACTCTCCACGCCAGCTTCCTCTTCTGTCAGAGGAGGATAATGATGCCCACGTCGTGGGGGTGGGGGTGGTGAGGGTGGGCTGAAATAATGCATGTGAGGCACCTGGGGCTTGGCCGGTGCATGGTGGGTGCTTGGGAGCGATCACCGCTGGGGCCCGAGTGGCCCCAGGCCCAAGCGTGGTGGGCGACGTGGCTCCCATGCTCACAGGCCCACGGTGCATTATGCCCACAGCCCGGGTCAGCGCACGGACGAGGAGCTGGACCTCATCTTTGAGGAGCTGCTGCACATCAAGGCTGTGGCCCATCTCTCCAACTCGGTCAGCCCGCCCGCCTCCACCCTTTCCCCGGGGCCTCCTCTTCCTGGGACCCCGAGGGCCCCACTGCCGAGCCAGGCGCTACTTCTCTGCCCTTCGGCCTGTGGCTTGGAAGTTTCCATCTCATTTCCTATTCCTGGCATCCTTGTCCAAAAGTCCTCCTGCCTCTCCTGGCCCATCGGGTCCCCCTGTGGTGTCTCCTGCTGAGTCCCAGGCACCCGACCTAGCCGCATCTCCGTCCCGTCCCGGGCACCTGTGCCCTCGGACCTAACTTCCCCCCAGCCCGGCCCCTCCTACCCTGGACTCGCACCACTGACCCTCCTTTCCCTGCCTCACAGGTGAAGCGGGAATTAGCGGCAGTTCTGCTCTTTGAACCGCACAGCAAAGCGGGGACCGTGTGTAAGTTGGACGGGGTGGGCAGGAAGCTGGGCACCAGCGGCCTGGTCGTGGTGGAGGCCGCAGAGCGGTGGAGGGTGACCCCAGGCGTGTCTGATCTGTGCTCCTCTCAGTGTTCAGCCAGGGAGACAAGGGCACCTCGTGGTACATCATCTGGAAGGGATCTGTCAACGTGGTGACCCATGGCAAGGTGAGTTCTGTGTCTCTCCCCACCCCCTGGGTGGCACCTGCTTCCCCCATTCAAGCCCTCTCGGGCCGGACCTTGAATGGACCCAAGACTGCCAATCTCCCAGGTCTCCTCCTGCCTAGGGGCCTGTCCCCCGCCCCCTGTGGGTCTGCTCTGATGAGGGTGAGGGGGGCGGCCTGGCGGGGCTGTGACTGAGACCTGGCTGCAGGGGCTGGTGACGACCCTGCATGAGGGAGATGATTTTGGGCAGCTGGCTCTGGTGAACGACGCGCCCCGGGCAGCCACCATCATCCTGCGAGAAGACAACTGTCATTTCCTCCGCGTGGACAAGCAGGACTTCAACCGTATCATCAAGGTGCCGTTGCTGAGGATGGGGAGGGCAGGGGACACGGCAGGGATGCCTCTTTGGAGAAGCGGGAGGGGGTAAGGGGCAGGAATGAGAGAGGGCCTATAGGGAGCAGGGAAGGTAGGGGCCAGAGAAGCTTGGAGGTGATGCTGGAACACGGGCATGTGAGGACGGTCAGTGAAACCCGAGAGCTCCAGCTCGGTGTGGGAGACCATGGGGTGGCGGTTACAGAGGGGTGGGGGACCACGCGTAATGGAGAGTGGGAGCCACAGAAGGAGGTCCCGGAGGGATGGGTGGAGGAGAGAGCTCAGCCTGCATGATGGGCAGGGCGGGGAGTGGGGCAGATCCAAGGTCATGGCCATTGAACCGGTGGGAAAGGGGCCGAATGTCCTTGCCGGAGCCTTGTGGGGCTCAGGGTCTGGGATGGGGTTGGGGGAAGATGCCCAAGGATGGGGGCGGGGTGGCGGGAAGGTGTGGACTGATACCTAGGTGTGGCCTGTTCTCCAGGATGTGGAAGCCAAGACCATGAGGCTAGAAGAACATGGCAAAGTGGTGTTGGTACTGGAGAGAGCCTCTCAGGGCACCGGCCCTTCTCGCCCCCCGACCCCAGGCAGGAACCGGTAACACACCTGCCCCGCTCCTTCTGCACACCTTCTCTCTCACCCACCTTCTGTCCTTCTGTCTCCCAGTCTTTACTCCCTTCCCCCATGTCTTACCCCTGGTGGGGGGAAGGGGCACCCCCAGAGCCAGCTTTCCCTCCAACCCCAGGATGGGACAGAGCTGGCAAATAGGGAAGGGTGATGGGATTCCTGATGTCTGTTCAGATGTGGGCAGTGGGGAGTGGTGGCGCACGTGCTATGGATTGGCCATCTCTGCTAGGTATACGGTGATGTCTGGCACCCCAGAGAAGATCCTAGAACTGCTGTTGGAGGCCATGCGACCTGATTCCAGTGCTCATGACCCAACAGGTAGGGGCCAGAGATACCCTGCCTGCTGTGTGACTCATTGGATGGGCAGTGTAGACTGGGCGAGGGCCAGACACCCTGAATGTGACATCACTGGGTGCTGGGCTGGTCCATTTGGCCAGTCGGCAGGATGTCCTCATTCCTGTGCTCTTGGCTGGGGTGGGGAGTGCTGTCATAGGGCCCGGGCATTGCTGGTACGAGGCCCATTATGAGGTGGGGAGAAGGGGCACCCCAGCTCTGCGTATGTCTGTGCTCGGTAGATGTGCCCTCTGACGCTCTCTCCTGTTCCCCTGTCCCTGCCCTCCAGAGACATTCCTCAGTGACTTCCTCCTGACCTACAGCGTCTTCATGCCCAGTGCCCAGCTCTGTGCTGCCCTCCTGCACCAATATCCTTCCGGCCCCAGGGTGACGAGGATGTTGTTTGGAACAGGGAGAAGGGATCACCTGCAGCACGGCTGTGCTGAACCCTCCGAAGTACCAGCCTCATGTCCAGACCAGCCTGTCCGTGGGTCCTGGGCGTCCTTGCCCCTCCTTTGCCTGAGGTGTGGTGGGTAGCCCGGTTGGATGTTGTGGTTCCCTTGACTGGTGCCCACCTTCCACGCGGAGCCCTCGGGAGGCAGTGAGCAGGAGCACAGCACCTACATTTGCAACAAAAGGCAGCAGATCCTGCGGCTGGTCAGCCAGTGGGTGGCCCTATATGGCCCCATGCTCTACACCGACCCCGTGGCCACCGGCTTTCTCCAGGTACCCGGGGGTGAGGCAGGGCTGGACGGGGCTGTAGGCACAGCTACATCCGTGTCAATGAATCTCGGCTCCTCCCAGAAACTCTCAGACCTGGTGAGCAGAGACGCCCGGCTTTGCATCCTGCTGCGGGAGCAGTGGCCAGAGAGGCGGCGACACCACAGGTGATGCTTTTTGGCTCTGAGTTCACTTTGCATATGCACGGCGGGGACCCAGCACCAACTCTTGGAGCACCCACACAAACCCGAGGCTTGAAATCCAGGCCGCGCCACCCGTGGCCGCGCTGCTCTGGGCACGTCCCCCCTCGCCGGGCTTTGGGGTCCCGTCTGTCACACTGGGAGAGCGCCTGTCTCCCAAGGATGGAATCCTACAGCGCCTTAAGGGCCCGGAGTGGGGCCCTGTGGGCGGTGTGTGCCACACGAGAGTGTCGGCTGTGGTTGCCCATTTGTCCGGCCCTGCTCATTCTCAGCAGCCGTCCTCACCGGTCCCCTGGGCCTCACCCTCACGCCGGGTCACGCATCCTCCTGCACCACGCAGGCGGGCACTCTCCCGAGCGCACCTACTCTTCCCACTTCTCCATTCTGCTCCTACTCACCCCTGAGCCCCGTCCTACCGGCCTCCCTCGGCCCTCTCCTGGCCTTCCCAGCCATCCCCATGGGGCCATGAGGTCCAGGGAGAGCTCCCCTCCAATGGCATCTGCCCAGTCTGACACTGGGGCACATGCCTTCCGGGAACGCCCTCGCCTTCCGCTGCGGGCCTGGGAGGATCGCAGGATGCACAGGCTGGGTTCCAAGCCTAGCTTTGCGCCTCTCGGCTGGTGCTTGCCGCGTCTGCACAACTGGGCGGCTGCTGAGGGCAGATGGAATCCAGAGCCAGCGCCTGGCCCTGCCCCCGCCCCGTCCTGCCCTGCCTGCAGGGGTCCCTCGTATCTCATTGCCCTTCTCGCTTGCTCCCCAGGTTGGAGAACGGCTGTGGGAATGCATCTCCTCAGATGAAGGTGTCTGCGTGGACCAGCTCCTCCCTCTTGTGTCTGGCCCCAGCTTCTTTCCTCTGTCCCTCCTTTGGCCTCCACCCCCGGGGCTCAGCCTGGAAAGGATCCCCACCCACAGACACACCCCGGGGGCTGGGATAGGAGTTCACAGAACAGGAACTGTGTGTGGCTCGGGCCAGGCCTCGTGGGGAGACACAGAGGGCGAGGGTCACGCCTCCACCCCTGCCTCACCCCCAGGGCCTTCTGTTGCATTGGGGAGGTCAACCATGTTCACAGAGCCAGGTAGCAGTTGGGGGGGGAGCAGTGAGGGATGATGCCTGAAGGCAGCCTCAGGGCCCAGGGGTTCCTGGTGGCCAGCATTCTGGGAGCCAGAGATTTCTAGCAGAATGCTGGGAGAAAGGACTGGAAAGGTAGGATGGGGCTGGTTTCCAGGCCCCGCCCCTCCCTGCTGGAGACTCTCACAGGCTCCTTCTCTGGACTATCAGCTGCAAAGCTGGTTTCCACCTCAGGGCCTGGAACTTTCTTTCTCTGGCTCTTTGTGCCCCACCCCCCACCCTTGTCTTTCTGACCTAGCCAAAATGTTGGGTTCTCAGAGAGGCCCCTGCCCCCATCTCCCTATCCCTAGCCCCTCCCCACCCCCGCCCCTGCCAAGGGGTCTTCTATGATTCTCTTCAAAGCATTAGCACCAGGTGGAGTTGTTTTCTTTGTCGCTTGCTTATTGCCTGTCAGTGCCTGTCACATGCCACTGGAATCCTGGCTTCAGGAGTGAGGGGTCTGGACCTCTGTTTCCCCAGGGCTCCCACGCTGCCTGGCTTGTGGCTGATGCTCAGGGATGAGTGTGGAATCACTGTCATGTGTGTGCCGGGCTCGGTGCTGGGTGCCGATGGTGCAGCCGTGGGGGGAGCCACCCCTGGCCTCGTGGGGCTCACAGTCAAGCGAGGGCCAGAGCTGCCGCGCAGTGACATGATGTGTAATGGCAAAGGCGGGGGTCTCTGAAAACAGAGAAGGGAAGGGCTGACGCAGCGTCAGGATCAGGGACAGTGACCGCAGGAGCTGAGAGCTACAGGGCATAGTCAGGTTCTAGGGGGTGGGGAGTCCACCCGGTAGGGACCCCGCAGGTGGGAGTGTGGACGGAGCCACCAGAGGGAGGCACGCGGGGGCCATGGCATGTAGGACCCTGTGGGCCATAGTCAGGGGTTTGGTCCTTGTCTTCTGAATGATGCGAGCCACGGAGCCAAGGTCGAGTGGGTGCTCTGAGTAGGGAGCCCGATGGGGGCCTTGAAGCTGCACTAGGAAGGTGACCCCGTCAGGCAGATTGGGAGGGGAGTGGGGGCATACGAGGGCTAATGGCTAACAGTGGAGAATGGTTGGGCCATTGTAGCACACAGGAGGGAGGCAGCTGGGCAGGTGGAACTGGGGTTTGGCCTGGGCTGGGAGGAGGGGCTCACAGGAACCCCCAGAACAAGATGATAAGCTTTGGGGAAGCCAGGTGGGGGCGGTCGGGGTGGGGGGCAAGGAGACGCAGGAACCCACATCCGGGAGAATGGCTGGCAGCAGGGTGAGGTTGGTCGGAGGGAGGCGTTGAGTTTGGGGAGATGGAGCCCAGGGAGGGAAGCATCCAGGGGGTGCTTGAGGGCAGGGCTTGGAAGAGAGGGCGACGCTGGTGGTCTGTCCCCCTGCGGGGGCGCCGAGGAGAGCTCTGAGACTTGGAAGTTTCCACACGGAGCATCCGGAGGGTCTGCTGCATTCAGAGCTGGGAGGGGGAAGACTCCGGACGGGAGTTGGAAGGACAGCTGGCGGGGCCCACGAGGAAGGCCTGCGGGGCTGGACAGGACAGCCGGGTGTCGCTGGATCGCAGCACAGCCCGAGGGACTCCAGCCGCAGGTTTCCAGGATTCCAGCTCTGTGGCCTTGGGCGTGTTACTAACCTCTCCGAGCCTCACTTCTCTCATCTATGAAATGGGAAGAAGAAGAATATTTTGGTCAAAAAGCTATTGTGAATATTTATTTTCTTTTAAAATATTTTATTTATTTGTTCATGAGAGAGAGAGAGAGGCAGAGACACAGGCAGAGGGAGAAGCCGGCTCCATGCGGGGAGCCCGATGCGGGACTCGATCCCGGGACCCTGGGATCACGCCCTGGGCCGAAGGGAGGCGCTCAACCGCTGAGCCACCCGGGCGTCCCTATTGTGAATATTTAGGTCCTTAGAATTAGCCTGTACCTTAGCCTGGCACGCAGCAAATGGACAACTAGCCGATGGTAGCCAGGGGAGGAAAAGGAAGAGAAACCCAGGGCCGAGAGCTGAGGTGTGCCCATATTAGGGCAGCTCCGGGCCTGTTTGGCAAAGGGGTGGCCCACGCACACAGGGGCGCTGACCTGCCTTTCCTCGGGGAGCCTTGGTGCCTGACGCCTCACCCGGCCCAGGTCCACGCAGCTGGTGGTGTGTATGCCGTGTGGCCCCATGCTCCCGGGGACAGAGTCCTCTGCCTGGCTCTGCGCGCTCCTCGGTGTCCTCTGGGCCTTACTTTCTTCTCCTCTCAGGCCAGGAACATGCCTGTTTGGCTCCCCGGCCAGGACCAGCCCCTCCTCTGCAGCAACCGTGCCATTCGAGTTGGGGACAAAGGTTGGTGGTCCCCGCCAGCCAGGCGTAGCCTGCGGCCTGCTGTCGTCACCCTGACCTTAGTAGGCCTGGCCGAGGGGGGCACGCCGTTCTCCTCGGGGTCTCTGTTCCAGGCTGCCGGATAGGGTGTGCCCCCCGGGACCTCCCTCCCCCAGCTCAGGACCCCCCTCTCCAGGGGATCCACAGGCCTCCCCCCTCTGCCACGCACCGTCCTGCCTCCTTGGGCCCCTCCCGCTGCCACACTTGCTGCGCGCTCACTTCTGGGTGCGGGGGGTCAAGAAGCCCCTTCCTGCAGCCCAGCCCGGTCTTCCTCCCCAGTCCCCTATGACATTTGCCGGCCGGACCACTCGGTGCTCACCCTGAAGCTGCCCGTGACGGCCTCGGTGAGAGAGGTGATGGCAGCGTTGGCCCAGGAGGATGGCTGGACCAAGGGGCAGGTGCTGGTGAAGGTCAACTCTGCAGGTGGTGAGTTGGGTCTCTGGGTGGGGGTGGCCCTGAGGGAGGGACCCTCAGGTCCCTGCCCAGATTCCCCCCGCCCGCCCCCCGAATTTAGATCATTATTTTGACCGTCTTCATCAGTGTTAACGATGGTTGGCATTTGAGAGCAGCTTATGTCTCTCCAAAGTGCTTTGCGTCTGGTGCCCCAGAGCCCTGCTGGAGCCCCGCCCGCTAGCCCCCTGTCTGTGTGTCCGTGGGCAGGAAACTTCATCCCTTCTGCTCTTTCAGCATCTGTAAAATGGGGTGATAGGCGTGCCCCCTGCACAGAGGAAGCGTGAGGATTGAGTGAGCTTATCTATTCCAGGGTTGGGAACGGCCGCTGGCGCGACGCTTCATACAGAGGTTTTGGGGTTATCATGCTCATACATTCGTTGTACCCTAGTACCAGCCTTAGGAGACAGGTGCTTTCACCCTATTTTCAGACAAGGAAACTGAAGCTCAGGGGGATGAGGCAATTTTCCCAAGTTCGCACAGCAGGTGAGAGCGTCCGGCTCTGGAACCGAGGTGGCCTGCCTAGGTGGCCTGCCTTCATTTTGTCAGTCAGCAAACATATTTGAGAGTCAGCTGCGGGCCAGCAGTGGGTTAGGGGCTGGAGGCGCCACGGCAGGTAAGACAGAGAAGCCTGGCGGTTAAGAGCATCAACGGCACCCCTAGACCTGGGCTGGGATCCCAGGGGCCCCTGCTGACTGGCTGTGTGATCCGGATCCGAGCAGGACACTCACCCTCTCTGAGCCTCCGAGTCCTCGTGTGTCACATGAGCGCTACAGCTGTGCCCATCACACAGGACTGCTGGGGCCAGCAGAGGAGAGCAGGTGCAGATAAAACCCTTAGCACGGGGCGCAGGACATGCAGCCTGAGAGTTCCCGAGACCAGCTGCTAGGGGACCTGGGCCATCGGAGACCGCTGTTGGTTCTCCGCCAAGAGGACCGGAACTAGGGGCAGCCAGGGAATAAGGGCCGGGAGAGGAGGCCAGAAAAGCAAGCTCTTCTCCCCCTTGGGGAAGTGGGGAGACCAGATGAGGTCGGGGTACCTGTGCTCTGGTCTGGGGAGCACCGCCCTCTGGTGGCCACCCGGACGCTTGCCGCTGCCCAAGGACAGGAGAGCCTACTACGCGGCCCGAACTCTTGAGATCACCGCCCCGGGTGACCGGGTGACCGGTATTTTTACTACAAACCCCCTGCTATGTGTATATTTGCTTAAAAGTCATATACGTATATCCCCACACCCGCATTATATAATCACAGAGCACCCCACAAAGTAGAAATGCGGAACAGATGGCAAAAATAAAGTAGAAGAGCTGTTACTGTTTGGACCCATGATGGTCTTGCGTATCTTACTTTGGAGGCTACTGGTCTAAGACTGGGGGTTCAAACGTGCCTAGAAACACTGGCTCAGTCAGTAGACGCTGCTGCAGGTCAACACCAAGCCCTGGTGAGGCACTTCCCAGTGTTCCAAGGGCCGTTAGATGCATCGGGTACTTGTCACCACAACGTACATAAATCAACCTGTTAGACTCGTGAGTAGTCAGGGTGGGTCTTGCTGTCTCCACTCAACAAAGGAGGAAGCTCCGGGAGGCTCCAGCGTTGCCCGGGTTCTGCTTGTCTCGCTAACAATCCTTTTTCGTCTTCCTTGGATGTGCAGGTGTAGGCACCTGTGCGTTTAGAGCACCTGCCCAGAGCTCCAACCGGGCTTCTGGGAGAAGCGACCTCTCCGCCTCCCACATGGGGCTTCCACCCTGCCTTTGGTGGCTCCCTGGCCTCCGTCTCTGCCAACCAACCCCCGCCCCCCACCACCAGCCCAGCCTGGTCCAGCCTTTGCTGTCTTTGCAGATGCCATTGGCCTGCAGCCGGATGCCCGCGGTGTGGCCACATCCCTGGGGCTCAACGAGCGGCTCTTTGTTGTCAACCCACAGGAAGTGCATGAGCTGGTAGGAGCAGGCAGGGGGCCAGGGAAGAGCTGTTTGGGGGGGACACAGAGGTGCGTGCAGGGGAGGGTCACACAGGGAGGAAAGAGAAGGGCCTGGCTCTGACTGCTGCTGGGTCTTAAGGAGGAAGTGGAAGGAGAGGGCCTCGGCTGATGGAAGGTTCCAGCTGCTGGGGAAGGGAGAGAGCTGGTTGAGAGCTCTCAAGGGAAAAGAAGACCTCTCCTCATTGCGGGTTCCCCAGGAGGCAGGAGCCCTACAAGGAGGGTTCTCAGCATTGGGGAGCTGGCAGGAGGATAGATGCCTTCTTGGGAAGCCCTCCTCCCGGTAGACCCTTTCCTCCCCGACATCCCTGTGACCGTGGGGATGGAGTCCAGCCCCAAACTCTCTCCTCCTACCCTGAGCCTGCCCCCTGGATTCCTCAGGTACCCCTCCTGGGCTCTCTCCTACCCACAGACCCCGCACCCCGAGCAGCTGGGGCCCACCGTGGGCTCTGCTGAGGGCCTGGACCTGGTGAGCGCCAAGGACCTGGCGGGCCAGCTGACGGACCACGACTGGAACCTCTTCAACAGTATCCACCAGGTGCCGGGAGCGGAGCTGAAGGGGGGGGTGGAGCGCAGATGGTGGGGGGCGCCCGGCCTGGAGTGGGCTGATCTCTCCTGCTGTCCCCTACCAGGTGGAGCTGATCCACTATGTGCTGGGCCCCCAGCATCTGCGGGACGTCACCACCGCCAACCTGGAGCGTTTCATGCGCCGCTTCAACGAGCTACAGTACTGGGTGGCCACAGAGCTGTGTCTCTGCCCTGTGCCGGGCCTGCGGGCCCAGCTGCTCAGGAAGTTCATCAAGCTGGCTGCCCAGTGAGTGCCTGTGGGGTGGCTGGGTGTGTGGCGGGGTCCCGGCCCCCCAACCCCGTCGCTGGTCCAGATGTTGCCAAGTCCGCCATCCCCTTGCTTCCCTGGGTCTCCCAGAGTCCCTGCCTCCCTACCCACCTAGCCCCGGCCCCCACAGAGGCCGTGCGGGCCAGGCCTGATCCCGGGCCCCAGGCTGCCTGTTGTCTGTGTGGAACTCTGCGGGCCTGGCCGTGTCCCCTGACGACCTCTGGGTCTTCCACTCACAGCCTCAAGGAGCAGAAGAATCTCAATTCCTTCTTTGCTGTCATGTTTGGCCTCAGCAACTCGGCCATCAGCCGCCTGGCCCACACCTGGGAGGTAGGTGTGAGGCGGAGGGCCCGTGCCCATCCTGGGGGGCTGCTGAGGCGTGGGGCTCCCACCCCAGAGTGGTGATGGCTCCATCTGCCCCTCCTCCACAGCGGCTGCCCCACAAAGTCCGGAAGCTGTACTCGGCCCTCGAGAGGCTGCTGGTGAGTGCTGGGCCTTGGCTCCTCCTTCCAGAAATCCCTGGCTCTGGGCTTCCCAGCAGCCCCTCTACTGTCTTTGACCACTTCCAGGGTTTCCAGCCCTGGGCCAGAGCCAGGTTGCCTCTGGGCTGTGAGTCTGGGGAACTGGCTGAGGAATGGAGTGTTAGCAGTATGATGGGGTGCACAGTGTATTCTATCTCTCAGTGTGGGTAAGTATGGCGGGGCCGGGGGGGCCTTGGCTGTGGCCAGCAGGTCCTGTATGAAGACCAGGACAGGGCGCAGGTGGTGTCTGGCCTTGGGCTCCGAAGCGCCGGGGGAACGTCAGGGGAACGCTGGTCCCCGGCTGACCTGCCTCAGGGCCCCGGAAGCAAGTGCTGGCACCGGGCCCCACGGTGGGCCAGGGCCTGTCAGTGCTGATGAGGCTAGACGAGGCCAGAAGATGAGGGAAGAGCTAAGGAGCTGCCTGCCCCTCCCACACCCCTGCCAGGATCCGCCAGGGGGTTAAGAGGTTTTGAGGGTGCTCAGGAGAGAACTGGCACAAAGGGGCTTTTATCAGCCCGGCTCTGAGCTCTTGAGAAAAAAATTCACCTTGTGGACTCAAGAGGTTCAGAGGAATTTCCCCACTAGAGAGGGACAGGGACAGAGACAGGAGAGAGGGAGAGGGAGAGAGAGTTTTCCATGAAACCCCAGGGCCCCTGGGATAAATGGCCCTGATGAGTGCTGGAGGGGGTAGCAGGAGGCCAGGAAGCCGCATGCCCAGACTGCCGGGTCCCCTCCGGTCTGCTGGGTGACACCTGGGGCCCAGAGGAGGCAGAGCTCCGAGGGGACTGTGTCTGGTTGTGTCGTGGTCCGCGGTGGGTCATGCCGAGCGGGGCCGTCCCTCCCTCACTGTGGCTTCTTCCCTCCCAGGACCCTTCGTGGAACCACCGAGTCTATCGACTGGCCCTCACCAAGCTCTCCCCTCCCATCATCCCCTTCATGCCTCTTCTTCTCAAAGGTGAGTGGACCAGGGCTCACCTCGCCACCTCCACCCACCCATTCCTGCGCCTGTCTGGATGTCCTCCCGACCCTTGGGGGTGCTGGGGGGTTCACAGGCTAGAAGCAGGTGTTGTGACAAGTGCTGGTGACATCAGATGGCCTCTGACATGAGGCCCAAGAGACACAGGGAAATTGCTCTGGGAGGTCAGAGGGGAGCCAGAGGAGGAGGAGGGCAGTGCGGGGCAGGGACAGGCCCAAGGCCCCCATTATCGGCCCTTCCGCCTTCCTGGGCTGCGGGAAGGGGAAGGAGTTCGGGGACCTCTAAGCAAAACCCATCTCTCCGCAGACATGACCTTCATCCATGAGGGGAACCACACACTGGTGGAGAATCTCATCAACTTTGAGAAGATGGTGAGTTCGGGGAGAGTGGTGCTTGCCCCCTCCACCTGCCCCAGCGTGGGTTAGGGGATAGGACTGTGGCCTTGGGAGGGGGGCGGGGGGCGGGAGATGATCTAGAGTTGTTATTAATAACACAAACCTGAATACTCCATTTATTTATTTATTTATTTATTTATTTATTTATTTATTTATTTATTTTTAGTTATATAATTATTCTTATTTCTTTCTTTAGGGTTGCTTTTTTAATTTTTTTTTGTTGTTGTTGGAGTTCAATTTGTCAACATGCAGCATAACACCCAGTGCTTATCCCGCCAAGTGTCCCCCTCAGTGCCCATCACCCAGTCACCCAACCCCCCACCCACCTCCCCTTCCACCACCCCTAGTTCGTTTCCCAGAGTTAGGAGTCTCTCCTGTTCTGTCTCCCTCACTGATATTTTCACTCATTTTCTCTCCTTTCCCTTTGTTCCCTTTCACTAATTTTTATATTCCCCAAATGAATGAGACCATATAATGTTTGTCCTTCTCCGATTGACTGACTTCACTCAGCATAATACCCTCCAGGTCCATCCACCTCGAAGCAAATGGTGGGTATTTGTCATTTCTAATGGCTGAGGAATATTCCATTGTATACATAGACCACAGCTTCTTTATCCTGAATACTCCTTTTAAAAAACAGCCCCTGCCTCGCTCCCTTGCATACTGGGGAAGACAGCCTTAATTAGCTCACCCGCTCTAAGCCCTTCTTGGTCTCTGGGCTTTCTCCCAGGGGTCCCCACCGGGACTTTGGGTGTGCTGGGGGCACACAGACGTGGCCCCATCTAGTCCCTAGGAGCACTCCCACTCAAAGGGGCTTAGTTCCCAGCTGCCCCACGGGCCACGCCAGGGTCCTGCCCCTCGGGCCTGGTCTTACGTCCTTACTTTACCCGCAGAGAATGATGGCCAGAGCCGTGCGGATGCTGCACCACTGCCGAAGCCACAGCAACGGTGAGAGGACTGGTGCCCCCTACCCCACCACGTCCCCTTCCAGCCTCCGGCTTGGCCCTGTGTCCCTGACTCCCGCCTCTCACCCCACCCAGTGCCCCTCTCACCACTCAGAAGCCGCGTATCCCACCTCCACGAGGACAGCCAGGCAGCGAGGACATCCACGTGTAAGTGGGGCAGGGCCGGGGGCTGACAGGTCAGCCGGGGCTGGCATTTACAGGCACTTGGTCTGTGATGCTGTGAGCCCTTCCCGCCGCCTCTCCGGGGTCCGTGGAGAGTCATCCCCCCGGTTAAAGATGCTCAAACAGGCCCGAGTCCTGGGAGGCTGGGGTACAGTGAGAGGGCTGGGGACCCCGGCACTCTTACCCTAGGCCTGATTTTTTTTAATTGGCCTTCCGTTGCATGAAGAGGGATTAATCATAGTCCACGGTTCGTACACCACTGTCATCATGGACCCTTTATTTTACGTACGTGATAATACAGTGAACACCGCTGGCCCAAGGCAGGCAGCGGCCCATTGGCAATCGCCTCCTCTCCCTACATAGCGTTCCCTCCTCCTGTGCCGCTGCAACGTGTTTATGTAGATACATTTATATGGGCGCCTCTACATACACACATATACAGGCTTTCAAATGCTTCGTCTATTAATATTATGAGAACCACATATTCTTTTTTTAAAAAAGATTTTATTTATTTATTCATGAGAGACACACACACACACAGAGAGAGAGAGAGAGAGAGGCAGAGACACAGGCAGAGGGAGAAGCAGGCCCCACGCAGGGAGGCAGATGCCAGGACTCGATTCCGGGTCTCCAGGATCAGGCCCTGCGGGGAAGGCAGGCGCTCAGCCGCTGAGCCACCCAGGGGTCCCAAGAACCAAATATTCTTTAGTTCTAGTTGTTTCTGAATTTAGGACAAGGGGCATCACGCTGTGTGTCATCTCGGGGACCTGTTGTTTTCAGGCTCTGAGCTCCTAAGCACACTTCCGCCCCAGGTTGGAGGGGTGGGCAGTCTTCAAGACCGGCTGTGGGGAGTGGCGCGGTGGGGTGGGTGGGGGCAGCCTGGGCCCTCTGCTCCTTGGGGGGAGGCGGGGGCTCTCCGCGGCCGGGGTCACCCTGACCACGCCCCCACCCGGCAGGCTCCGAGCAGTCCCCGAGCACCCGGAGCGCAGCCAGCACCTGGGCCTACGTCCAGCAGCTGAAGGTCATCGACAACCAGCGGGAGCTGTCCCGCCTGTCCCGGGAGCTGGAGCCGTGAGCGCCGCCGGAGCGGCCGGGGCAGGACAGCCAGGGCTGGGGCGGGCCGCGGGGCTGGGCGGGGCTCTCCGCGGGCGCACCCGGCCGGAGCGGGCGGCTGGAGGGGCCGTGCCCTGCGATGACCGATGACCGGCGGCCAGGAGGACCTCGGAGTGGACGGCCGGGGCCCAGGGCCAAGGAACGGGGACAGACAGCCCCAGAGGGGCGGAGCGCGGAGCAGGCGCTGGGACTCCGTGTTCAATAGAGAGCTCTCGGCACCAGGCTCGTCCCAGATTCTGTGCCTCCAGGCTTTGTCGTCAGGCCACAGTGGGCTGGGGGCGGGGCATGGCCCTGGGGTGCGCAGCGGGGGAGGGGGGCAGGGGGGCAGTAGGGGGATGGGGCGCGGCAGTGGGGAGCGGCAGGGACGGGGGTGGGGGCTGGGGGTCTGGGGGAGCGGCAGGGGTGGAGGGAGGCGGGGGTGGTGGTGGGGAGCTGCAGGGGTGGAGCCGGGTGGAGGGAGGCGGGGGTGGTGGTGGGGAGCTGCAGGGGTGGGCGAGGGGTGGGGAGGGCCTGGGGAGTGGTCCTGCTTTTCATCCCAGGGCCCTGGAGCCAAGATAAACAGGCCGGGTCAGCGGGTGTGGCCGGGGCTGCATTTAGGGGAGTGGTGATCCCCAGGGGCCTTGCAGCTTCCAGAAATTACCAGGCGATCTGAGGCGGGCCCTGCTGGGCTGGGTCAGCGAAGGCCAGGCCCTCCCAACCCCGAGAGAGCCCGGGTGGACCCAGATGGGCTGGCGAGCCGTCCCGCGCTGCGCGGGGTCCCCGGGACTGCCTGCCGTCCACCCCGACCCCGGGCCTCGGCGGCTGCTGGGCCTGGAGCCCCTGCGAGCGCCCCCGCTGTGGTCTGAGACCCCGGTACAGTCGGGCTGCAACTGGCTTCTTGGCCCGCCCCTCCTGGCTGCACGGGCTGTCCGTCTGTCTGTCCGTCCGTCTGTCCGTCCATCTGCAGCACGGCTCGGCCTGCTGGGTGGTCCTCGCGGAAGTGGCCAGTGATAGAAGGGCCGCCGAGGCCTAGCAGGCTCCGGGAAACCCAGTTTCTTGAGAGGGTCCCAGCCAGCTCTGCAGCATTCAGGCCTCGCCCCTGCCCTCGGCACTGCCTCCCACCCAGGGGCCTCCCACCTCTCTGCCTCCTGTGACCCTGAGCCCGGCAGGGGGTGCTGGGCCTCTCTGCCTGGGGGGGACCCCAGGGTAGGCATCGAGCAGCAGGGCCCTCGGGCATCTGGGGGAAGTGGGCCCATACCTGGGGGCTGGCAGGCAGCAGGTGTGGCCCCATATTGCTCAAGTCCCCCTCCCCTCCCCCCTGCACTGCCAGACCCCTGACCCCCCGAGGTCGGGACACACATGCAAGCTGCTTCCGGAGAGGGTTAGAGCCTTTGGCAGGAAGCAGCACCGCTGGGATTGTACCTCCGGTTTCTGAAAGAATCACAGCGAGTTAAGGAACGGTTGCCCGCCTCCATTTCTCCGTCTGTAAAATGGGCATGATGATCTCAGTCCAGCAGCCCTTAGGGACAAACGAGTCAAACTGCGGCTCTGCCTGCAGAGCCCAGGGGACTCCAGAGCCCAGGGGACGGCCTTGGCAGTCCTGTGTCCTCCGCCCGACGGGGTGGGTGGGCAGCAAGACCTTGAGTGGAGTTTGGGCAGAGCCCGCTTCTCCAGGGAGAGCCTGGGTAGAGCAGACGGCAGGGTAACCGACTGGTCCCCTTGCCTGTGGGTGGAGATGCAGGACCACGGGGCATGAAGCTTCTGGAGCTGAGCAGTCATGACAGGAGGCCCAAGCCTTGGTGCGTCAGGACTCCCAGGGGCTCTCTTCCCTCCAAAACCCACAGTCTGATGGGGTTTTGGCAAAGCCCAGAACAGCCCGCCGGCCACAGCCCTCTGCTGTCCTTTCAGACTCCAGGGCGAGGTAAGCCCTGCCACCCCAGGACGGAAGCCAAGCGTGCTCAGGGCTGGGGTCCCCCATCATCGTTTCTACTTTTCTTCTCTGTGGTCACACCTATGTCCCGAGAGAGCTTTGGCCCTGAACCTCCCTTCTGCCTCCGACTGCCCTGCAACCTCCCCGCTGCCTTAATCTCTCGGTTGCACCTTCTGAGCCTGTTGGGAGAGGCTTGGCCAGGAAGACAGTGCCCGGACGGGCAAGAGGACACGGGCTGGGCGCTGGGACCCTGCTGACTGGGCTGGGTGCCATGGAGGAGGGAAAGGCTCTAGGTCATGGTGGCTTCTTGTTCTGAGGGCCACGTCACCTTCTCCTCCCTGACTGCCTAGGCATGGGGGGTAGGGGACATCGAACCGTGTCCTAGCAGCCTGGGCTGTGTGTGGGGGGTCTCCCAGTTGGTGGCCCAGCCTCAGGACAGCGATGATGGGAGAATGACCTCATGGGAGTGCTGAGAGAGGGGAGTATAAGATGAGGCCTTAAAAAAAAATCTCTTACCTAAAAGGATATGAAGCAGGGAAGAAGTGTGTGTGTGTGTGTACACACTGTGCCCCAGGGTGGGTGGGGGGACAGAATGCAGCAGGTAATTCCTCCTCTCAGATGCACACACATACCCCTCCCTTACGCCTCACCTTCTCTGCGAAGGCCGGGACGCTAATCGTGGGGTACACGTCAGGGAGGGTCATGCCTCTCCAGCAGGCCGAGCAGGATCTGGTGAAAGGGGAGGGCAGTCTGGGAGCCCGACCGTCTGACCCTCTGGCTGCTCCGGCTTTTCTCCCTGGGAGCCAGCCCTCCTGTCTGTCCACGAGCCCCGGGCCTCGGGCCACTAGGCTTCCCCAGCTGCAAAGATTAATCTTTTTTACTATTGCTGTTATTCATAGCATTTATCATGCTGGTGGATTTAGATCTGAATAGTTTTCATCCTTTCCAGCGTACTTTTACCTCTATTATTTTTATTTATTATTATTTTTAAAGATTTTATTTATTTATTTATTCATGAGAGACACACAGAGAGAGAGAGAGGCAGAGACAGGCAGAGGGAGAAGCAGACTCCATGCAGGGAGCCCGATGTGGGACTTGAACCCGGGACCCCAGGATCACGCCCTGGGCCAAAGGCCAACACTCAACCGCTGAGCCACCCACGCGTCCCACCACCTCTATTATTTTTAGACTGATATTAGGGCACATATCTCTACCCCCCACCCCCATTTTTACAGTCAAACTGAGGCACAGAATGATTTGCCCAAGGTCACGTAGCTGGCTAATAAGCAGATGGACTGGTGAAGAGACTGGGTGTGTCTCAGCTGGGCCCGTGCCATGGACCTTTGCTCACCCCTGTCTTTTCCTCGTGCCCCTGGCACTCCAGATGCAATCTCGCTGAACCCCAATGTTTTCTTCTCTTAGAGGAATGGGCCCAGGCATGTGTACATTCCTCCCTCCCTCTCTCCATTTTTGAGATCTTACGTGGCAAGGGCCCTGTGAATGCGACAGGTCGTCCTGGCTTCCTGGAGCCGACTGCCCGGCCGGGCAGATGGACGCGGAGCAAGGCTGTCAGAAGGGATAGGATGCCCCAGAGGACACGTCCAGAGAGGGGTGGATGCGTAGGGCCGCAGGGTCTCACTCGCTCACCCCAAGCATTTAGGCACAGCTCTGCCTCCCAGAGCTGGGGCTGTTCACCCCTCACTGCTGGTACGAACCATCGAGTATCCCGAGCATCGGACAGTACGGGGGCTGGTGGCTGGTGGCTGGTGGCTGGGACAAACCCTGACCCTGCAGTTGTTCTTGGCCCCCATTCCTTCCAGGGACAGACAGGCCAGAATGTAAACGCATCTCTAAAATGCATCCTCATTCCCTGCCCCATACGTAAGCGCTAGGCTTCTCGCACAGGTGCCAGGGCCACGGGCCTGACCTAAGGCCCCAGCCTGTCCAGTTGCCCTGGTCACTTGCCCCGGCCAATCCAGGCACCCTTCTCTGAGATTCTGGACTCTCCGAGACCCAAGCCCCACCCTCCTGCTGCCCGGCAGGCAGGACGGGGCACCTGAGGGCAGGTGGGAAGGGGCTTACGGCCTTGGTGATGAATGGCTGTTGTCCCCTCCCAGAGATGATGAAAGCTGATCCCTCTGAGGAGCTGAGTCTGACTCAGCTGTGCTCTGAGAGCATTTCTTGGTCATGCCTGGGGACTTCCTGGAGCAGGTGGCCTTGTCATGGCCAGAAAGGATGCTGTTGCTGGTGGTAGGTGGACACTGGGGAAGGAGCATGGGCCCAGGGACTCCCGGAAGAAGAGGGAGGGTGGCTCAGAGCCCAGATCCACGTTTTATGGGAAGGTGTGGGATTCTAGTTGCTTGTGAATGTTCAGACTTTGACGGGTGTGGACCCTGGGTGAAGGAGCCCTACACTCAGGGCCTCGTCTGACTCTGCTTGACCTGTTCTTGGCCCTTGGGGAGAACTCAGGGCCTCAGTTTCCTTACTGGGGTGTGAGCTGTGGCAGCCAGAGCTGTTTCTGGGTTGCTGAGTGGAGGAGACAGCAGGCTTTCCTGGCACTGAGGGGACCATAGCCAGCGTGGAGGGGTGGAGAGAGGAGGACTTTTTGCTGGGGTCATGACAGCAAGGCATTTTTAGCTTACTCTGCCTTCCAGAAAAGTGCCTCATAAACCGGAGCTTGAGGCAGCACAGGTGGGTGTCAGGGCAGTCCTCCGTGGGTGGCAGTGGGTGGAGCCAGGGGATCCCAGGCCTCAGCGGCCACGTGGCCTGTGGCCTCGTCCTCAGGCAAGTCTCTTCCTCTCTCTTGGCTTCCTTATTTATAAACAGGGATTTTGACTAGAAGGACTTGGGATGTTTTCCCACTCTCAGTGTCTTGACTTAGGCTGCTCAAGTCAATGGAAGAGATGATGGGGCACAGACCCCTCTTGGTCATCAAGCTGCAGACTCTCCGGGCATCTTCCCAGGGGTGGCCTCCTGCCAGGACTGTCTGAGGGAGGGAGCGTCAGTTGCAAGTCATTTTGCCAGGAGGATTTTCAGAAAGTCCCCTACCCTTAAGTATTGCCACCTGCCTGAATTCTGGTTGTCTGTAGAAGGCCCCTGTTGTGTAGATACATAACTTGGAAAGATTCTGAAGATCAGGCTCCTAACCCTTCTCGTGGTCACATTATTTTTTTTTTAAGATTTTATTTATTTACTCATGGGACATACACAGAGAGAGGCAGAGACATAGGCAGAGGGAGAAGCTGGCTCCCCAGGGGAGCTTGATGCAGGACTCGACCCCAGGACCTTAGGATCAGGATCTGAGCCAAAGGCAGATGCTCAACCACTGAGCCACCCAGGTACCCCTCTCATGGTCACTTTAAGGGAGAAATAGGAAGGGAAGAGTCTGAGACAACGCATTAGGGGAATTTTGTTACCCACTGAAGCTCCGAGCTCCCCCCAGATGGAAGCTTAGTCCTCTAGGCTACAGCCCTGCCCCCAGAAAATAAGTGGTTCCCTTTGGCAACCAAACCAGGTGAGTTAGACAGTGTGACTCACTGAGAGTCATCTCCCTAAACTTGGAAATACTCAAAAGTGACACGCTTGAACATACTCAAAAGCACATTATATTTTTAACATACGAATTTGGTTTTAAAATTTATAAAAAGGAATCACATTATGACGAGTTTAGAGAAACTGCCACTTTCTCATGCTTCAGGTCTGTCTTAAATGTCATTTTTTTTCACGGAGGCTTCCCTAACCATCCTCTCCAAACTAGATCTTTTGTGGCCCTGCTTTTTTTTTTAATTGAAGTATAATTAGCGTACAGTGTTATATTAGTTTCAGGTGCACAATATAATGATTCATCAATTCTGTACACCACCCAGTGCTCATCATGTAAAGTGTGCTCTTTAATATCACCCCCTGCGCCCCCCTACCCACCGCCTACCTCCCCTCTGGTAACCGCCTCTTAGTCTCCGTATTGAAGAGTCTGTTTTTTTTGTTTGTCTCTTTTTTCTTTGTTTGTTCATTTGTTTTATTTCTTAAATTCCACATATGAGTGAAATCATATGGTGTTTGTCTTTCTCTGGCTGACTCATTTCACTTAGCATAATACCCTGTAGATCTATCCATGTTGTTGCAAATGGCAAGATTTCGTTCTTTTTTTTGTGACTAATAGTCGGACTATATAAATATAGATATACATATAGATACATCTCCTTCTTCTTTCTTTTTTTTCCCCCTCTTTTTTCTTTATCCACTCGTCCATCTGTGGACACTTAGGCTCCTTCCATATGCTGACTATTATAAATAATGCCGCCATAAACATAGGGGTGCCTATATCTTTTTGAGTTAGTTTGTTAGTTTTTGTTTTCTTTGGGTAGGTACCCAGTAGTGGAGTTATTAGAGCACGTGGTAATTTTATTTTAAAAATTTCAAAGACTCTCCATATTGTTTTCCAAAGTGGCTGCACCAGTTTGCGTTCCTACCAACAGTGTAGTAAGGGTCCTTTTTTTTTTTTTCCCACAATCTTCACCAACACTTGTTATTTCTTGTCATTTTGAGCGTAGCTGTTCTGACAGTTGTGAGGTGACATCTCATTGTGGTTTCAGTTTGCGTTTCCCTGATGATGAGTGATGCTGGGCATCTTTTCGTGTGTCTCTTGGCTATTCTTATGTCTTCTTTGGAAAAATGTCTATTCAGACTCTGCCCATTTTTTACCTGGATTATTTGTTTTTATGACGTTGAGTTGTAGAAGTCCTTTATTATTTTGGATATCAACCCTTTATCGGATGTATCGTTTGCAACTTACTTGCAAATATCTTCTCTAATGGTTTCCTTTGCTGTGCAAAAGCTTTTTATGTCGGTGTCGTCCCAATAGTTTAATTTTGCTTTTGTTTCCTTGCCAGAGGAGAAATAGCTGGAAAATTGTTCCTATGGCTGATGTCGAAGTGATTACTGCCTATGTTTTCTTCTGAGAATTTTATGGTTTCAGATCTCACATTCTCACATTTAGGTCCTTAATCCTTTTTGAATTTATTTTCGTGTAGGGTGTAAGAAAGCGGCCCAGTTTCATTCTTTTGCACTAGCTGTGCAGTTTTCCCAACGGCATTTATTGGAGGGACGGTCTTTTCCCTGTTGTATATTCTTGCCTCCTTTGTCATAGAATAATTGGCCATAGAGGTGTGAGCTTATTTCTGGGTTCTCTGTTCTGTTCCATTGATCTGCGTGTCTATTTTTGTGCCAGTACCATCCTGTTTTGATTACCGCAGCTTTGTACTATATCTTGAAATCTGGGAGTGTGGTACCTCCAGCTTTGGTCTTCTTTCTGAAGATTGCCTTGGCTGGCTCTAGTTTTTGAAAACACACATTTATCTGATCTTGTTAGGTGCCAGGGACTGTTCTAAGAGCTTTGCCAGTATTACCTCATTCAATCTTCACAAGAGCCTTGTCAGGTACTCTTACTTGCTTTATTTTACAGTTATGGGGGAAAACCAAGGCACAGAGAGGTCAGGAAATGTGCCCAGGGTTGTATAGCTGGTGAGTGGAAGAACTGGAATTCGAACCCATGTAGTCTCAGCATTGTGTTCTGCTCCCACAATCACAGCTTTCCGTGTGCTTCTTGGGTTGTCACCCTCCCCTTCTGGAGGCTGAGCTGTCCCGGCATCCGTTTTGCTTGGCGAAGTCAGGTGAATGAGCCAATGCTGAGAAAGGAGGAAATTGCCTATCATCCAACCCCCCTTAGACACTAATTATGACAATTTTGAAAGGTCGTGGATCTTCACACGATGGGTAGGAACCGCTCCTGCCAGTTCCACTGTCGTCTTTGTTGAGGGCAGAATGGCCAGCTGTGCCAACACACCTGGGGCAAAGGGCTGGTGAGGTGCTTCGTGCCAGGGCCTGGCTCTTGCTCGGCTGCTTCTAGCTCGCCCTCTTGCCTTTGCCCTTGCTCACTCCTTGCTGTCTCTCTAAACCTCCTTATCTCTGTCTGCCTGTCTCATCTGCTTCGCTTTGTTCCTGTCTCTGCCTCTAGACCCTCCCCAAACCTATTGGGGTTTGAGGACATGAAACAGAAATTTTATTTTGTAAACACTATTAGGCAGCGTAAAAGAAACATTAGCACCACTGGCAAAAAAAAAAAAAAAAAGAAGAAGATGGAGGTGGTACTTGGGACCAAAAGTGATAGTGAGTTATATTGTTATATTCCATTGTGAATTCAGAAGCTGCTGGAATCCCAGGCCCTGTCAGGTCCCTGCGTTGGCTGCCCCTTGCAGTAGTGATGCCAAGGGGGTGGCTTGGGGGGTTAGATGCCCCTAAATTTCCACCAGTTCTAAACAAACATAAAATACTACCCCAAAGGGTGTGTTTGCTATGAAAACATAACTGCACGATGAATGCCAAGACCCCATTTCCACCCACTGCCCCAAAACCCCCACCAGGTGCAAATTAAGAAGCTTCTTAATCCCAAAGAGGGATCCATCAGCTCCCTGTTTTGTTCATTATCTTCCCTTGAGCCTTTATAACAAGTGGGGCTGGAAGGCTCAGTTTGCTCAGTCATTTATTCTTGGTCCCTCGTACACGTTGATGGTTATTTAACATATATTCAATGACAAAACCAAACAGTAGAGGGGACCCGGGAAGTGGACTCCCTGTCCAAAGGAATTTCAGAGGGGAGCTGAAGAAACAGCCTGTATGGATGAAAAATTAAATGTCAGTGCAGGGCTTAACCGACACCACGTTGGCAACAGCACCAGAGGTGCGGTGGTGTGTCAAAGGCACCTGGGACAAATATCAAGAACTGGGTCCACAGGCGGGAGGGAGTCCTCTGGCTGGAGGGCTGAAGTCAGGCCTCATGGAAGGGTGGCCTTGCTCTGAGACCAGAGGTGAGTAGGAGATGGACAGGACAGGCAAGGGCATGGCCGGTAAAGGAGTGGCCTGGGGTTTGACCAGCAGAACCAGAAGCACAGCCTGGGACTCCGGTGAATGGCCTAGGTGGCACGTCTGACTAATGCATCCAGGGCAGATGGAGAGGGTGATGCTGACTATCAGGGCTGCCCACAAACCTAAAAAGAAATACCTGGAAACCCTACTGTGGTACACAACACACAAATCAATGTGAAAGAAAACCACGCATGGAGCCGCTCTAAAACTCATTCATGAAGAGGGAACTACAGACTGAGGTGGTTCACGGGACCAGGTGTGGGTGACTGTCCTGGGTCTCTATTCTGGGTCACTTCCAGGCCACGGTGGGACAGAGACTGGAGGTCTAGCATCTTCAGGTGCCAGAGGTCCCCCTGGGAGGCGACTCTAGGCCTTACCTGTCCTGGGCCAGCTGCAGGGCCCCTCCAGTTTTGGCCTTGTGCTGAAGTGACACAACCCTGGCTCCACAGAGGACAAGGATGGTGGGTGGGCTGGCCTCGGGCATATGTCCCCTTTGGTAGTTCCCCAGGCCCGTCTCTCCCATAGCCTGCTGGTCCCGACCCCTCACCACCTTGGTAGCCCCACAGTCCGATGCCGAGCCTTCTCTGTCCTCCAGCCCACAAGAAGCCAATAGGTTCTAAGAGCAGTTTTCCAGCTGGGCCTGAATCCTGCCAGTCCAGTAACAGCACAGCACCAGGCATACTAGTGAGTGCTCAGTAAATATTTGCTCACACAATTCCCATTCCCCACATGGCTGATGGCCTGGCTGCCTCCTGGATCCTTGCCCATGTGCCTTCACCCTCCACAGCTGCACCCTGTCCCCACTTCCTGATCAGAGGAGGCATCTCTGTTGGTGTTCTCATCACGGGAATATCACTTCCCCATGCACCTGTCACCACCCCCTCCGGGCCCCAAGTGTCCAGGACCCAGCCTCCTGGGACTCCTTTTAATTAAGGGCGGAAAGCCCATGTGAAAACCTAACTGGGGGAGAACCTGGAAAGCGGAGCAGCAGAGTTTTCTGTCCAGACCAGGCCAGCTGCTGTCTGAAATACCATTTATATATTAATTTTTTAAAAGATTTTATTTATTTGGCAGGGAGAGAGAGCAAGAGAGCCCAAGCAGGGGGAGCGGCAGAGGCAGAGGGAGAAGTAGGCTCCCCACTGAGCAGGGAGCCCGACATAAGACTCGATCCCAGGACTCTGGGGTCATGACCTGAGCCGAAGGCAGATGCTTAACTGACTGAACCACGCAGGCGCCCCCGAAATAGCATTTAATGCGTGTATCTCTATATACATCAATGTGCATCTAATTGACCTTGAGGCATCTTTGCACAAGTGCACAGATGTGTGTTCCTACGTTGGCTAGCTGGATTTTTTCCTACTGTCCTAATGACTTTTCTCCATGTCAGCACGTCTTGGCTTACACAGTCCTGGGGTTTGGGAGTCAGAACTGGGGAGTGGGGATGAGCAGCCCTGAGAGGCACAGAGGCATGCGAGCGGAGGCAGGACAGCCTCTTAGGACTGTGCAGGGCTTGCAACTTCCTAAGAGATGTGGAGCCAGGTGACCACTGGGGTCCCTTCAATTCCACGCGATCTGAGCCCAGACCAATTTGTGTCGGACCCCAGACATGATGAAGTGGTTGTTGATGTGTTTTGTGGGACGACATGGCATCAGTGCCCACTAGGGTGGCATCTGGCTGGAGGCCCTGCTGCATAACTTACTGAGGTGCTCCTGACTGTACCTCCCAACCTTTCTGTGCCTCAGTTTCCTCCTCTGCGAATGAGGTTAACAATAGTACTGTTAAGGGTTGTAGTGAGAGTGGAGGAGAGGGTGCATGGGAGGCTCGTGGAGTGTGATACGCCAGCACATGCTCCATCGGTGTTGGTGGTTGTCCATAAAGTTGGAATTGTGGGTCTTGTTGGAGGACCCAGGTCTTTCAGATGCGCCCTCTGGCTCAATGGAGTCAGTCTCAACCGTCCCCTTACTGACCTAAAATTCCCCTATTGGGGAGGGGGCACCTCTGCCCTGGAAGCTCTACCCCACAGGCAGCTCAGCTGGACAGGGGGCTGCCCTGGATGGACTCCACACATCCGGCCTCAGCCAAGGGCCCTTGGAAGGCACCGTCCACCCCAAAATTCTGAGGCATTGTTCTCCTGGCCCAGCCGGAGACAGTCTCCTTTATTCCCTAAACTAACCAGAGTCCGAGATCCCCATGGGTGCCACCAGCCCCCGGGGCTGCGGGCTCCTGCCAGCAGTGGCTGCAGCCTGTTCTCCTGCCCCAGCAGCCAAGCAGCCTTTCTGCTCCCACTTCTTCAACCAGTCACCCTCCTCCATGGAAGGTCCCAGCTGATGTGTCACCTTGGAAGGTGGCTTGCCGCAGCTGTCCTCTGCACCCCGGAGCTCCACATGTGGTCTCATCCCCGCACAGCGAGGCTGGGGGATTCTCCTCAAGCAACCTTGGTGGCTCACCCTGGGTGTGGCAGGGGGAAGCCCTAAAATGAACCTGGGAGGGATTGTCAGGTCCAAACCCATCATTCCAGAGATGAGGAAACTGAGCTCGGTATCCCACATTTCAAGCACTCCAGCCGAGGAGGACACGCTCCCCTACTTCACCCCTGGAAAAAAGTCACTATAGACTCAATGGTTTATCAATTTCGCCTTTTTATGTGAGAGTTCTCTTTTACTGAAGTCTGAATGTCCACGCAGTGCTCTTTCTGGAAAGGGCATTTCACTTAGCAGATTTTACCTTTCTAGGAGGGGAAACTTGGCAGCCCCATGTTGCTGTGCTTCTGCTCTTGGCCCTGGGGAGGAAGGAGTGTCAAGAGGGGGAGGGTCCTCGGGAAGATGAGTGTAAGTAGGGGATGAAAGGAGTGGGCTCCTGGACCCCAGGAGAGGAAGGGTGCGTCCTCTGGCTGCCTCTAGGGCTCTTGCCCACCGCTGGCCTCGTAAAGCTGGAACCTGTGAGAACCTGAAACCTGTAACCCCTGAGATGCTGACTCAGCAAGAAATAGAGACCATTTGCAGCTATTTCTGGGGTGATTTAGCTACAGGTGGTCTGATGCTAATAAGAGGGGCCCTCGTTTCTGACCCACATGTCCTATGTCTCTCCTTGCACTGACCTCAACGCGGGCCTGAGCTCTTAACTGCTTGTCAGGTTTATAATGATCCCCTTATTAAGTTCCTCAGATTAAGCACTGGGAACTCAAAGATGAAGCCAGCCTGCAGCTGCTTGGAAGGTCAGGACAGTGGCTTGCAGGTCGGTGGGTGTTTGGAGGACATCCCCCAAAGACAAGCCCATTGGCGCTCACACTTTGGCCGGAGAGCCCCATCTCCCCAACTAGGCCCATCTTGAGGTGCCAGCTTGCATGACCTATTTTCCGGCTACGAACAGCTCGTATTACCTGTTCTAAACATCTGGAATTACCTGCCTGCTTAGTCACCTTCCCTCTGGCTTCCAACACCTGTAGGGCTCCACCCCCTCTCCACCTCTTATCCATCCGGGGTCCCTCCCTCCCCTTTTTCTTCCTGAAGGATCTGGAGGTACCAGATCCACAAGTTCTGATGTCTTTAAAAGGATCAGCCTGGGAAATAAGGCTCATTTGAGAGCTGTGACATTCACCTGACTCTAGTGAAAGTCCCAGAGCCAATCCACTTGGGGCTTCCAACCGGGCACCATGAGGGCCTGTGTGCCCCTGATTGTGGCCGCGCTCTGCAGCCTGGCCTGGGCTGGTAAGTCATCATCTGGTGGGGGTGAAAGGGCCCAGCAGAAAAAAAGCAGCCGGTTAGGGAACCTGGTAGGGGGTGAGCATAGTGGGGCAAGGGAGGGGCAGCTCTGTCCTAAAGCCATGGAGCACCTTAGACCTGTCCATGTCAGAGTCTAGTTGTCCCTGATGGACTAACCTATGGAAGCCCCTTCTAGACTCCTTGGAAGACCAGACCCAAACATCCCTCAGTCCAGCCTGACTTTTGATCTCACCAGGGTTTGTCTGTGGGACCGCTGTAGGGTATAAAGCCGCCGGTGCTGTGGCTTGCTGGCTTTGAGTGGCCTGGCTGCCCTTGGTCACTCCCTCCTCCGCCCCAGGGGCAGGTGAGGTTGTTTGGGGTGGGGCCTTGCTCTGGGTAAATGGGCAGGCTCAGGGGGAAAGCGGAGGAGCCCTGGGCCGAGAGCTAGGCTGGGGGCTCTCTAGGCTGTACAAGTGGGCGGAGGAATGGGTCTTGGACCCGGTGTTGGAGGAAGTAGAGCAGAGAGAAGGATCCTGGCCTCCAGAGACTAGCGGTGCAGGGATGGGACCGGCAGAGGAACAGCACAGCTTTCTGTTCAGGGGATGTGCAAAGTGCTGATGCTGATGTGTTAGTTGGCGGTTGGTTAATGGGTGAGTGGGAACGAGTGCCAAGGGAGGGGGCTGAGCTGAGAGGTGTGGAGACAACCCTCCTCCGCCCAGAGGACAAAGAATCAGAGCTTGATACACATCCCACCCAACCCGGGCTGGTCCTAAATAGGACCATTGTGAGGATTGATTAAGACAGTGAATGAAAAAGCATCTTACCTGGACTGAGATCTCAGTGAGCTAGGTTTTGTTTGTTTGTTTTGTTTGTTTATTTATTTATTTATTTATTTATTTATTTATTTATTTTTACAGTTTAGTCTTTCTTTCTTTCTTTCTTTCTTTCTTTCTTTCTTTCTTTCTTTCTTTCTTTCTTCTTTCTTTCTTGGTTTTATTTATTTATTCATGAGAGACAGATTGAGAGAGAGAAAGGCAGAGACACAGGCAGAGGGAGGAGCAGGCTCCATGCAGGGAGCCCGACGCGGGACTCGATCCCAGGTCCCCAGGATCATGCCTTGGGTCAAAGGCAGGCTCTAAACCGCAGAGCCCCCCAGGCTGCCCTGAACTGGGGTTTTGATTGCGATCATGCTTATAAATCTTCCTGGGAGCAATGTCCTCATTTCCAGTCAGGTTGTGTATAAGGAGACCCCTAGCGGGATTCCAGGTTCAAAAACCTTTGGAGGAGAAAGCTGTTCCCAGGCCCCCACGAACTGGGGGGGTGGGGGGACCGCGTACCTCCACTCTGGCCCCACCGTGGAGCTGGGAATCAGCTCCACCTGGGCCAACAGCGAGGGCGTGAGAACTTCCAGCTCAGTGTGCAGGAGTGGCCGCTGGGTCGGTACACCCCGCTCTCAGGACAGGAGGGTGGCTTGAGACCTTTGGGGGTGGCGGACACCCCCGGGGACAGAGGCCACAGTAGCTTCAGAGGTGCAGGTGGAGCCCTTGCGCCTGGGGTGGTGCCGGGGTGGTGATGGGGCCTGGCTGTGGGGTGGATGGGAAGTCGGGTAGGCCTTCTTCCCTAAGGTTGGGGCGGGGGGCGGGGGGGAGGCTTGGCTGTTGTCTCCCCGGGTTCTAGCATCCCAGAGCTTGGATGCAGGAATATGGACCATACGGAGGAATCACTGGTTGTTCCAAATGAACGAGGCAGGAAGCTGGTCCTGGAAATGAGCCTTCCTGGTGCGTCCAGTCTCCAGGAAAACAGCCTCTGGGGCTCCCGGACAGGCACGGGTGTGGGATGCTCCAGCCCTCAGGGTGGCTCAGGGGACCACAACAGGGACCTCCAGTCTTGGGACCTGACTCCCCTGGGGGACAGCGCGGATGCGGGTGGGCGTTCTAGCATACGGCCGTCTTGGAGAGCGCGGGGAGCTTGAGCATCTCATGAGAGAGGGGAGGCCCTAAGCCTTTCAAGGGGGGGATGGAGGGAAAGCCTGAGTCTGAGCCGGGCAAGGCCCAAGTGAAGAAAGGCAGAGGCCCGAGAGCTGGGCGGGAGGGCTGCTGAGCAGTGACTCAGCACCTGGCCAGCGAGCCAGGCACCCGCAGAGCCCTGTGTGGGCCGCAGGCACAGGGCGGGGGCGCCCCAGTGGAGTCAGGGTGACTGTCCTGCTGAGTGTCCCCAGAACAGCACAGCGAGACGCCCGTGAGGAAAGTCCCTCCTACCTCTCCCGTCCACCCCCCAGGCCCCAGGTCCTCTTGAGCAGACGGAGTTTCCAGGGGTTCTTACGGGGACAGGGCTCTTGAACCGAGATGAAAAAGTCCACTGAGCCGGGGCGGGGGGGGGGGTGGTGGTGGCCTCCTGAGCTCCCCACAGCTGACCATTCACGTGGCGCCCTTCTCAAGTGGTGCCAGCTGCTGGAAGGAAGTGAATTCTTTCCCGGGGACCTGCTGATCTGGCCCATTGTAAGCCTTGCCCTGATTTGTCTGAATTCTCTCCCTTTGGACTCTGGGTGTCCTGCCAGGCTGACCGGGCAGGCAGCTGACCGAGCCTTCCTCCCGGCCTAAAAATTCCCCCCTTGAGTTCTTTGCATTCAGGTTCCAAGGGAGCATCGTTTTCGAGAACAATCCACTGGATCAAAGGCCTGCCTTCCTGGCCACACTGGAGGCCCCGGAGGCAACTCGAGGCTGCCTCAGGACCTGGTTAACCTTGACCTGACTCCTCTTTGATGTGCAGAACACAGGCTCATAGCAATGATGTCAGCTAGGAAACTGTCAGCCACATAAATGCCCTGACACCCCGGTCCGAGGGGCGGCCCCGCTGAAACCCAGATTAAGCACGTCCCAGGGAGACTGCTCCAGCCAAGGGGGCACGGAACACTGTCACTGTTTATCTAACCACCGTGTGTTGCTGGTATGTGTCATTCCGTACCAAGTGCTTTACCAAAATCAACATATTCGAGTCTTAGAGCTGTTCTGTGAGGCGGACTCCATTGTTATGACACTTTCATAAACAAGGAAACTGAGGCACAGAAGGTCAGATAACTCGCCCAAGGTCTTCTAGCTAGAAAGCAGCAGGACCAGAATTCCAGCCCCAAGCAGTTTTGGCATCGGAGTCCAGGTTCTCAAGCCCCCCCGGCCTGCTGTGCCACCCTGATTACTACTGTGTAAACCGTAACCCCACCGCCCAAGCCAGTTTAACTAATCCCGTGTCCTTAATATTCACCTCCCACCCCATCCAGGCTTAAGTTGAGGTTCCGGACCTGTGTGGAATCACCACCAGAACCGAGTCCCAAAGCAAAAGTGGGATTATTTTCCTTCTCCTAATCCTGACACACTCTTCAACCCGGAGGTTGTCTTAAACCTACCCCCCCCCCCAATCCCATTCCTCCGCTAAGCATTGGTGCAAAATTGTTACTTCATCAATACATTTAACGAAAGCCCAAATCCCAACCTCAACTCTCAATCTAAAGCAAATTAGGTTTCGGTTTCTGCGTTTGTTACAAGTTCCGACGCTCGTGGCAACCCTGACTCCGGTCTTGACATCCTCCGTAGCCCACAGCCTGGCCCCTAAACCCAGCCTTCCGAGATCCAAACCTCAGGAACCTCAAGTGGAAACAAAGACTCTGTAATTACCCTTAAAGCTCAAAGTGGAAGGAAAGGGCCCCCGAAGCCAGCTGTCGCTCTGGCGTGCTCCCGACGCTGTCTTTGCTGGGGTGGGCATTTGTGTTTTTAGGAGTGGTAGTGGATTTGTACCATTTCTTTCAAAAGCTTTTTTGTCCATGCCCCCTTGGGACCAAACATTTGCTTCTGTGAGCCACGTGGCTGGAGTAAGGGTTGTGGTCTGTGGTTACACAAGGGATCCGATTCCAGAATCCAGTTCTCACCCATACTCGCCTCATGCCCTACCCAAGCATAAACTAATTCAAATGCATGCCAAAGACTAGAGGAAACAGAAAGTCGGGACCCGGGGCACACAGGGTGCAGGGGAGACCCGACGAAGGGGAACAAAGAACAAACCAGCAGAAGACCTGAAAGGGACAGGATGAGAGGAGGGGTGTCGCAGGGGAGAGGGCAGGAGGGATCACTGAGACAGCAGTGACTTCCCTTCATCTATGGGACAGATGAAGGGTGGCCTGTGGGTCACCACCAGCACACAGACTTCTTTCATTGGTCTGCCTGATTTTTTTAAAATTATTTTTTAAATTTTATTTATTTATTCATGAGAGTACACACACACAGAGAGAGAGAGAGAGAGAGAGAGAGAGAGAGAGAGAGAGGCAGAGACACAGGCAGAGGGAGAAGCAGGCTCCATGCAGGGAGCCTGACGTGGGACTCGATCCCGGGTCTCCAGGATCGGGCCCTGGGCTGAAGGCGGCGCCAAACCTCTGAGCCACCTGGGCTGCCCTGATTTTTTTTTAAAAAGGTTTTATTTATTTATTCATGAGACACACACACACACACACACACACACACACACCACACACAGAAACAGAGACACAGGCAGAGGGACAAGCAGGCTCCCCGTGGGGACCCTGATGCGGGACTCAATCCTAGGACCCCGGGATCACACCCTGAGCCAAAGGCAGATGTTCAACCGATGAGGCACCCAGGCATCCCAGTCTGTCTGAATTTTGTAAAAATTGGAAAATGTCACACGAAAATTCAGGCTTCTCTTGAAAACCTAGAGGCTCTAGCAACACTGAGCCTGCATCCCAATTTGGCAGGAGTGGCTGGGACCGATGGTGGCTGCCAATTTCAGACCGAGCATCACTTCCAAGTTTGTCACGATCCCCACCTCTTCCTACCGCCTCCCCGCTTCTTTACTTGCTTATATTAAAGGTCTGGCCTCACTGGGCATTCAGGTTTGTGGTCCTCATCTATATTATGAGCCCTGCGGTATAGGGTGGGTGGTGGGTGGTGGGCGGTGGGGATGAGGCTTATACTGGTGCATGGGTGGCTGTGCATATATTTCTCCTTGCAGATAGCAACGATCTTTCCTGCCAGGTGGGGCCCCTGCCCCTGTCTGCAAACCCCACTTGCAAGGGGGCACCTCGATGAGGGGAATGGGCTCCTCAGATTGCTGAGTGTGTGACTTTTACTGCTCATAGGAAACTTGGAGTCATGTGCATCTCGCTGTAATGAGAAATTCAACCGGGACGCTGCCTGCCAGTGTGACCGCCGGTGTCACCGGCATGGGGACTGCTGTGAGGACTATGAGCACCTGTGCAGTGGTGAGGCTCCTCGTGGGGGAGAAGGGTCCAGGAGGCACAGCGGGCCAGGCCATGCCTATGGCCAGAGTGCCTGAAAGGACGCTGGCTTGGGTGTCCAGCAGCTTGGAGCAGGGTTCAAGCCTGGTGGTGGGGCTCAAGGGGCCCGACTGAGGACACTGAGGGCAGAGCAAAGGTCGGGGATTTGGCCAGGACTTGTCCCAGATACTCTAGGATGTCCCCAGTGTAAGACCCCAACTTACAAGGAAACGGATGTTATTTACCTGGAACATCTCTCTGAAGGGTCAGGATTAACGACACTATCTTGAAAGTTTAAGTAATTCCCCAAACAGCAAAATGATAATTAACCATAAAACATTAAGATAGCATGTATTACATTCCCCTTCTCGTTGTTCAACACTTTACGTTGCAACAGTGTAAAAATGGAGTCGAACTTTCCAGCTTGTGTGCCTCCAGGAAGACCGCACGGCGTCACAGGGACTGTTGTGATTCACACCACTCGTCCTAGAATGAGTGGACCGAGGCGGCTGCACCATCTCCAATCCGTCATTCCCCGTCCAGTGATTAAATGGCACACACGCTGCTCTCAAGAGCCCCTTGTTTCTCTGCTACTCCAACAACATAGTTTTAAAAAATAATTTTGAATAATCCCCTTGTTTGGAAGCTTCCAGCATGTTAGACCGCCAGATAAATGGTCTGCTTTGTGCCATGAAGCCTTGTGAAGTTCACTGTCAAACCATGTGCCCTGACCCTCAGTTTGCAAAACATGATCACTGACTGAAGCCACCGTGGGTAACGGCCAGCAAACCCACGGCATATGGTGGTGCAGGTTGTGCACTGCACAAGGGCACCTGTCGGAGAAGGCAAGTTGACCAAAATCGAATCTGTACCCTTCTTGCTGGTCCATGTGCCTTGGTAAAGAGCTGTGTCTGCTGAGAGAAAGGAGTACCTTTTTCCAATTTTCCCAAAGTGGGTACCTGCTGGCCCAGCCATGTGCCCACTGAGCTGCTTCCACCTCGAAGGAACCCCCATTCACTTTACACGAAAACACCATCTCTACTAGCTGAAATTTTGTTGGTCCGGCCCGGGTAGGGAAGCCCTGGTCCAGAGCTCAGGGCCAGAATCAGAGCCTGCCGCCTTCCCCCGCCCGGTGCCCGGCAGATCCAGGGGAGCCTGTGCGCCTCGGACCATCGGGCTGGCATCTCACGGCGCGGACAGCACTTAGCCAGGGGCCAGTCGGTCTCCAAGTCTGATTTGCAACTCAGAATCCTTTTCCGGCAGGAAAAATACAGCTGATGCTTGAGACTCTAAGTCAGCCCTTGAGAGTCTCGTTAGCGTGACATGGGCTGGGCTGAGGACCCCGTGGGTTGTCAGCACTCAGAACACGGCCTGGCACGAAGTCAGTGATCAGAAGAGGTTTGTTGGCTCGATGCATCATCTGACCCGTGGTTCTGATGATCCTAACAGGACACTCCCCGGAAAACTCACTAACAGCCTCTGAATCTCTTTGGAATTGTGTTGCTTCTTTGGGGGAAGTTCCCCCACTGCGTGAGGGAGAGGAGCCCAGAGTCCCCAGGAGCATCCTTCCTCCTCCTCTCCACCCACCCCGGGCCACAGTCAGGCCAAGGGGGCAGGGCAGCAATAGGAACCTGCTTTTCTGGGCACCCCCCGCCCCCCAGTCTCCACTGCCATTGCCAAGTGTTGTAAAGAAAGAAGGGAAGTCGGTATCGCAGGAAACAGTTCTTAGTCCCCGAGGGCCTGGGTGGAGTTCACCCTTGACTGGGACTGGGACTTATGGTAGGTAAGGGATGTTCCCTAAGGGACCTGTTCCTTAGTTCCCTAAGTCGCTGTCATTTGGAGATGCTCGAGCCTCTCCGTCTATCAACTTAGGTTGGAGAGAAGTCGTACCCACATGGGAGGTGTCAATCCAGAAGGCTCCACTTCCCACCCCCCCTCCCCTTTGTGCCACACTGGACACCAGAGCGTTTGAGGGGCAGGGAGAGTTGTCGCCTGGGCAAATTCTTTTATTTATTTATTTATTTATTTATTTATTTATTTATTTATTTATTTATTTATTTTTTATTTTTTTTGCCTGGGCAAATTCTTGTCACTTTTTAATGACAGCCTTCAATGGCCCATCCCGTCTGTCTTCCATCTTCAGTTTGTCTCCTTCGTCACTTGGTACTTACTCCTTGTGCCTTAGCCTCTGTTTTGTGTCTCCTGCCCCTGCACTGCTTGTCCTGGAGGGGAAGGGAAGGAACCCCCCTCTCCGCCCTCTGGGGGTGGGGGGCCTGGGATGGTGGCGGCCAGTGACTCTACTTCCATGACCTCCAGTGGAAGAGGACCCCAAGGAGCCCGAGCCATTCCTGGAGCTGGAGGAAGAGATGTTGGAGGCCCCCCCTGGCCGTGAGTCTGCCTTTCTAAAGGGGGGGGCTTCAGGCTAAAAGAAGGGGTGACCCAGAGGTGCAGCCACCCTGGTGGCAGCAGGCGCAGGCCTAAGCCAGGCGGACCCTAAAGGCAGCGCGGGGCGGTGTAAGAGGCCATGCCAGGCAGCTGGGGGGGGGGGCGGCGGGGGTAGGCAGGAAAGGGCGTCCGGGCCTCTGGAGGGAAGTGGAAGAGCTTTTATTTTTAGAGTGGGAAACTTTGCAAAACAACAGGCCCCAAAGTAGCGTTTGGCCTCTCGGAAAGGGCTTCCTGACCCAGAAGGGTGTGCACCAGTTCAGCTTGTTTGTTTTCCTTCCCCGGAGATCTTGCACAGGAGCGGGGAGGGAGTGAGGCTGGGGGAGGGGGGGTGCTGGAGGCCCCCCCCCCCCACGGCCGGCCAGGCGACCTCTAGGGGTCTGCCCCGGACTCACGGCTCCCTGTCGTCCCAGACTTGTACTCGGCACCCAGCTCCTGCCAGGCCCGCTGCCACGAGGCCTTCGACAGGCACCAGCCCTGCCACTGCGATGCCCGCTGCCCAGAGTTTGGGAACTGCTGCCAGGACTTCGAGGGCCTCTGTGGCCACCACGGTCAGTCTCCCGCTCCCTTTAGCGCAGCCCCCGAGACGGAGGAGCTCTCCGGGGCAATGACGGTTCTCCAGGTGGGGCCCCTGGAGCCGCAGCAACTGTATCATCTGGGAATGTATTAGAAAGGGAGACCCCAGGGCTTCACCCCACACCTACTGAATCAGAAACGCTGGGGGTGGGCCCACTGCCCTGCTTTGGCAAGCCCTCCAGGTCACTCGGGGGCATGCCAGTCTGAGAAGCTTCCAGGAGGAGGGGGCAGTGTGGCCACTCTGGGCAAGGCCACGTGCCGCTTTTAGGTATCCTCTAGGTGCTAGGCCCCTGGCCTCCGACCCCTAGGGTGACGGATTGCGGCCCCTCTGCCTGGCTGCCGGCTTCTGGAAGGTGCCCAGAGGAGGGGGCACACGGAGGCCCCCACGGCCCCAGGCCTTCCTGAGGCTGAGACAGCCCCCCCAATTCCTCCCAGAGGGCTTCTCCTACAGCAGTGATGCCATAACCAAGGAGGAGCTCCAGAGCATCTCTGAGAAGATCTACAGGGCGGACGTCAACAAAGCCCAGAAGCAAGACATCATTCTCAACAGCCAAAACCGCATCTTGCCCTCGGAGACCAGAGACCAAGTGGACCGCTGCCCGGAACCGTGAGTCCCCTTCAGTCGTCCTGCGCGGTGGCCCCACCACTGCCACCCCAGGCCCCCCCACCTTTGCTTCTTTCCACCCTGGCACTTTTCCCCTCAGGGCAGGCAGGATGGAAGGCAGAGAGAAAAACAGGTCCCCAGAGACAAATAAAGCCATTTTGAGGGCCTGTGGGCGTCCAGCTGGGAGGGTTTCCGTGATTGACGGGCCTCCCAAGGGCTGAAGCGGAAGAAGCTTCGAGAGTGTCTCAAGTCCCCGCTGTGTTCGCATGCCTGCCCCGGCCTGTCTGGCGGCCCCGGGTGGGGTGGGGGCCCCGCTCCATGCTCACCGTCCCATTGGGCCTCCCTCCGCCTCCCGCAGGCTCTTCACGTATGTCAACGAGAAGCTGTTTTCCAAGCCGACCTACGCGGCCTTCATCAACCTCCTCAACAACTACCAGCCGGCCACGGGCCGCGGGGAGCGCTTCAGCGCGCAGCAGCTGGCCGAGCAGGAAGCCTTCCTCAGGGCGGTCATGAGGACTGCGGTCATGAAGGAACTGTACGGCTTCCTCCGCCAGCAGAGTGAGTGAGCCCCCCGGGCCCCACGGGCAGGGCTGAGGCCCGGGCTGGCCTGGGGAGGGCCTGGTGGCCAGTGGCCGACCGGGAGGGGCCCAGAGAGGAGCCCAGGCCAGGCCCCGGGCCTCTCGCCTCTCTTTTGATGGACCCGGAGCTGCGTCCTTTGTCCCCACCACTCGCCGCTTCAGTCTCAGGGCCTCTGCAAGAGGGGGAGTCACCCCACGCCACCCCACCGAGGCTGATCCCAGAGGCGGCACTCTTCCTGGTGGGGGGGCCCGCAGGGTCCCTAAGCCTCTCCCCCCACCCCCGCTCCGGGGCCAGGAAGGATGTTGACTCTCTCCACATCTTTGCTGGGGAAGCAGCAACAGAAAATCACCAAGAGTTCTGAGAGGGGACGTTCTCCCGGGAGGGGCTGTGGCTCGAGTGGCTCCAGATAGGGAGACATTTGAACCAGACCAAAAAGGGTTTGAGGCGCAGGACTTTCTGGCAGGAGGTTGTGCTGGTCAGTGTGCAGGTCCTCTCCTCCACGCCAGGGGCCGGGCCTATGGGCAGCTCTGTCCAGGCCTCTGCCCGGGCTCAGGGTGGCTGGTCCCACCTGCCTGCCGTCCCTGTAGAGTGAGGCCCAGGGAGGTTGGCAGGTAAAGCTGGGGACACGCGGGCAGCCCCTGTGAAGAGGGCGCGATCCAGCACCGCCCCCTGCTGCTCCTCTGCAGCAAACACAAGACACAACTTGGAGGCCAAGCAGGCCCGCCAGCTTTTCAGGGAGCAGCAGCAACCCCCTCCCCTCACCCCCCAGGCTAGGTGACTTGTCTGAGATGAGGCACCCTGGGATCGATCCCATACTGGGGCCAGGCTGTTCCATTATGTATCCTGCCCTCACCCCTCTCCCTGGCCAAATCCAGACTGTCCTTCAAGCTCTAGCTCACATCCCGCGTTGCTGAAGCTGCACCTGCCCCAGCGCACCACTGGCTTCCAGCGTGTCCTCAGAAGTCGGGGGGAGGGGGGGCGGAGGGGGGGGGCAGCTCCAAATAGCCTTGGGCCACGGAGACTCTACTACCACTTGTTGGTGGTGTGACCCTGGGCAAATTAGCTTACCTGTCGGAGCCTTATCTGTGAAACGGGGTCTTGGCGGGTTAATGCACATGAAGGGCTCAGTGCAAGGACTAGCACCGGGTCAGTGGTAGCCATCTGGAGGGTGAAACCATTGTCTGCTATGTTGTGTACATTTTGTCTTGTTTTCTGACCCTGTTTTAAGTCCTTGAGAGGATGGAATGTGTCTGGTATCTCCTTGGTATCCTCCACCCACGATTCTGAGTAGCAGTTGGTACCTTGTGGCTCCCTAAGTTAGAGCTCCGGCCCCGACTTTCTCATGGGTCCCACCTGCCTCTCCACCTCCCGTGGGTCTCTCATGCATCTACTCAGAACTTAGTGGGAAGAGGGCAGCCCGGGTGGCTCAGCGGTTTAGCGCTGCCTTCAGCCCAGGGCGTGATCCTAGAGACCCGGGATCGAGTCCCACGTCGGGCTCCCTGCATGGAGCCTGCTTCTCCCTCTACCTGTGTCTCTGCCTCCCTCTCTCTGTGTTTCTAATGAATAAATAAAATCTTAAAAAAAAAAAAAAGAACTTAGTGGGAAGAGAACTCATGGTTCCCACCCCTCCTTCCTTGGTCTTTCTCATCCCATCAACGACACCACAGTCCATCATCCCATTGCTCAGGCCTGAACCCAGGAGTTATATTCGATTCTTCTCTGCCTCACGGCTCCCCGCCTCCTGTTCCTCCATCAGGAATGTCCATCGCACCCTCCTTCAAAATCTACCCCCAGTCCGCCCACTTCTCAGCCCTCCTCCACGGCTGCCACCACTGCTTCTGGCCTGGACGACGCGTTAGCCTCAAAACTGGTCTCTCTGCTGCTCGTACGCCCCACTGACTTTTTATATACACAACCAGAGTGGGCCTTTAAAAACAAAGCAATCACATAATTCCCCTGCTTAAAACCCTTCGGCGGCTTTCTCGCCTCCAAGAAGCTGTAAAGTCCTTCAGAGACAGTTGACATGTGTAATGGTCACGTGGGCTCAAGTGCCGTTTCTACCTCTTATCGACCCTGTGATCTAGTGGGAGTTACACAACCCCAGTTGGCCTCAATTTCCTCATTTCTAAATTGGGGGTAATTAGCACCCACCCTATGTGAAGATTCAATGTGAGGACTGGAAACACTTAACATAGTTTGGGCCCATAGAACGTGGTTAGCAATTCGAAACTCTTTTTGAATTATTACTTTGTGACTGACACCCATCCTTCTTGGCATGGCTTGCCAGGCCTGATCGCTCCTACCTCTCCGACCTCCTGTCCTTCCTCTCCTCCCTGCATTCACTGTGCTCCAGCCACCCTGGCTTTCCCTTAGCTCTTTGAACGTGAGGCCCAGGTGGTCTTAGAGTCTTGCTCCTGCTGTTCCCTCTACGTGGAAGAAACTTTCCCCCGATGTTGTGTGGCCTATCCCTTACCCTTCAGGTCTCTGATCTGTGCTACCTTCTCAGAGAGGTCTTTTTGATCTTCCTTTCTAGAAGAACTCCCCAACACAACCCACCTCTAGTCATCATGGGGTACCCTGCTTTCTTTCTTTCATAGCGCTTATCTGCAATCATATTGTTTATTAGCTGTCTCTTCCGCTGGGAGGGAAACTGTGAAAGCAGGGATCCTGTCCTTGCTATTCCCTGTTGAATCCTCAGCCTGTAGATCTGGCTTGGCACAAAACAGGGGCACTGTGCATAGTTATTGAAAGGACAGTTTTTTAAAAAAGATTTTATTTGTTTATTCATGAGAGACATGGAGAGAGAGGCAGAGACACAGGCAGAGGGAGAAGCAGGCTCCCTGCGTGGAGCCTGATATGGGATTCGATCCCAGGACCCCAGGATCATGACCTGAGCCGAAGGCAGACGCTTAACCACGGAGCCACCCAGGCACCCCACTGAATACATTTTTGGTTGAAACCCTGTGTCTCTTGATGTGCTAGAGCAGGTGGCCCTTCCCTGCTTCCTGAAACCTGGTCCCGCATTCCCCTCTCTTAAGTCCTCTATGTTCCTCCCCGCAGATCGCTATAGCTTAGAACAGGAGTTTGTCAACGACTTGAAGAACATGTGGTTTGGGCTCTATTCAAGAAGCAATGAAGAGGAGGACTCAAGTGGCTTTGAACACGTCTTCTCAGGTGGGATCATTCTGCTTGGAAAGAAAGAGTTGGAGGAATGAAGAGAGACAGCTTCCCTCAGGAGTAGGGCAGCATCAGGCACCGATGAATCGGCTGCCAAGCAGCTAGCAGGGACAGGCATGTCCACTCCCAAGCCAAGAGGAAGGGGTCTGAGCAGCTGTTTTTGAGGAACTGTCGTTTCTGGAGTTTCTGAAGGGGAAAGGAGACCAGATGCTGGGGCTCCCAAAGGATACACATAGGAAGAAAAATGTGTTTGGGGGTGTGGCTCTCTACTTCTGCATGGTCCTCTGGGCTATGGGCATTCTATGAGCCATAGTCCGAGGAAGGCGGACAGCCTTGGTATGGGAGGGGCAAAAGGTGTTGGAGGGGAGGCCCATATCACCCACCTTGAACTCTTTATTATAGGTGAAATCAAAAAAGGCAAAGTCACCGGCTTCCATAACTGGATCCGCTTCTACATGCAGGAGAAGGAGGGCCTGGTTGACTATTACAGTCACATCTACGATGGCCCTGTGAGTACGGAGTGTGGACCCCGTGGGCTGGAGAAGCCTTATTGGTACCCAGACTTCCTGCCCTCACTCTGCACTCTGAACAGCCACACTTGCCTCTCACCCTGACTCTTGTTGGCCGCCTAGTGGGGATTGTGAGGATGACTCCCCTATCTGCTAGAGTTTAGGCAGCCAGGACCCGAGATTCCCTTCCAAACAGTGAATGCTCCAGAGCTGCAGAGAGCAGGAGGCAGAGAACACCGTCTCTGGATGGGAGGCTCGGGGCAGGGGAGGACTCTCAGATGGGAAGACGAGTCTCACAGATGTGTAGTTACCCGCTGCATGAATTTCTTTAGAATGTGGCCTTGGCTAGTCTGAGTTCAACTCCATTTATTTTATTTAAAAACAAAAGAGAGAGACCTTTGCTGCCCTGTGCCAAGAAATAATTTGGGGACAATAAATTGTCCCTCTCCTCCACATGTGATAGCCACAAGAAACAGTTATGGTTTCTGCTGCCCTGGTACCAGTGACAGGAGTGCTGGCTCTGGCCTCTCAGGGAGATGCACGCTGGCAGCTCCAGACAGAGGATCCAAGTCACACTCAGACACCTTAGCAGGGCAGACTGTTCCCTTGGTCGATGTCACAAATCCAGCTTCCCCAGAAAACTCACACAAGCACCTAATGGGCCCTCACCAAATCTTGGCCAACTGCTACCATTTGCCACCTCTCTCCTCGTGATATTCAACAGGCCCCTGTTACTACCTTCCACAGTGGGATTCATACCCCGACGTGCTTGCCATGCAGTTCAACTGGGATGGCTACTATAAGGAAGTGGGCTCAGCTTTCATTGGCAGCAGCCCTGAGTTTGAACTTGCGCTCTACTCCCTGTGCTTCATTGCCAGGCCAGGAAAAGTGTAAGTACTGGGCCAGCCAGGCTTGGGGAGCAGGCTGGGGCCACATGCTGTTTGCAGCCAGGACAGTTGGGAGAGCCAGATTCTGCAACTCATTGGCTTGGACAAATCACCCTTCTGGACATCAGTTTTCTCACTTGGGAGATGAAGTTGTTAGATAAGACTGTGGTTGTCAAACTTTATTTAGCAGCAAAACCACATGAAATCTTGTACAGAACCTTCATAGATGAAACAGTTAGAAATGGAGTCGCCTTGGGGCTCCAAGCCTCTCTGTTTGGTCTCCAAGGCTGAGAGGGGGATCCCAAAAGCCCCAGAGAGTATAACTTGAAACCACTGGGCTTCACCTTCTAATATTTGAGGACTTTGGGTCCTACTACCTCTGAGACCCTGAGCAGACATTTAATTTCTGGGCATTCAGCTCTAGAATCTGAGATTTTAGAATACTGGTCTGGGAAAGATGAGGAGCAATGTTCTTTAGGAAGCTAGAGAATAAGGCATAGATTTTGAAGGGCTGCCTGGGCATGGGGAGTGGGAGACAATGGCTGGAGAAAGCTGTGATGGTTCTCTTGGGGGCTGTTCAAGTCAGGGTGGAGCCCTTCTACATGGGTTGGGCTTAATCTTCCCAGTCAGGAGATGGGCATGGAAGGACACGGTGGGCCCCTATGACTTGGCCATCTTTCCCCACAGGTGCCAGTTAAGCCTGGGTGGATATCCCTTGGCCATCCAGACCTATCCCTGGGACAAGTCCACCTATGGAAATGGCAAGAAATACATCGCCACTGCCTATGTGGTGTCTTCTACCCAATAGAGCTTGGAGCCAGCTAGGGGCATGAGGGCAGTGAAAGTTCTTGCAGGACTCAGGTGCTATCTGCTCTGGGCTGGAGGAGGATGGAGGAGACTGGAGGCATTCCCAAGTTTAGAAATGCCCTTAGAATTGAGAGAAAAGACACAAAAAAGAAAAATGCAAACAAACACTCAAATCTTTGTGCTCCAGCATTTTGAAAATAGAGTCTACACAGAGAAGATGGGAGCCTTCTGTAGCCCTTTGCCCAGATGGGAAGTGAAACCATGGACGAGTCCTCATATTTCCTTTTAATGTAAAGGGAAGCGGTGGGCTCTCTTTCCTCTTTTTTGGAGTTGGTGAGAGGGCAAACCTGATGATATCGTTACTGTGAAGGTGTTTTCAATTGTTCTTAAGAAGAACAGCAGATAAAAATTCAAGGTTACTATAATGGCTGTTATCATACACAGCTCTGCAAACTGCAATTCAGCCCTGTGTTGGGGCCTCAAAGAACTCCGGTCATGGAAATCAAGCAGTGGGTATTTGGTGTTTTCTAGGGTTATATCCTCTCAGAACAGGGTCTGGGAAAATTCTCATGCTTGATGGAGAGGATAATGGGTTGACACAGTGAGTGAACTTGGGAGGGAGTGAACTTCTCCAGGCCTGAGTGTTTTTGCGGCCAGCCCAATGACTGCATCAAGAAGCTTCCTACTTGTAGATGTTTAGTGCAGGTACAGAGGTATATTTTGATCCCACATATTTTGTGAAAGAGTTCCCCAAATAGGAGGAACATTTTGCATCAGAAGGAAGGAACTTATAGCTTGGTGACGTTAACAATTACTTTAAGGCTTATCCAGAAGTCATAATTTGGTGGAATTACTTTGGAGTTAAAGACCAGGGAGAGTGGGGTTCCCTGTTCCAACCTCAATTATGCATTTCTCCTCCCCTGACCTCAGGGAGAACTAGATGCTGTCCCACAGAACTAGGCTGGAACTATGGTTTACAGAGATTGAGTCTCCAATTAAAGTCATTAAGAAAAGTTGAAATCTGTCTCCTTTTTGTATATGACCCCCCTCAACTGTCTCCCTCCGTCTCTGCCGTTTTCCTGGAGCTGAGAGTGATGCTGCTGGCTTCAGTGTCTCTTCAGGATGGTGTGGAGAATGTGGTATCTCAAAGTCCCTGAGGACTCATCAAGTCTCTCTAGCCAAGAGGGAAAGAGAATTCTTCCTGGCAGATTTGTAATGTGAAGAACAGCAGTGTACTTATGGCTTCTGGCTCCACATATAAGGAGCTTGGAAGTCACTATTCCACCCTAACAACAAGTAAAAAACTGAACAGATTGAAAAATCAACAACTCTTCTTCAATCTGTAAGAGAGGAGAGGATGCAGGCAAACCAATCAAAGGTTTGGAAAGTTAGGCAAACCTCAGGGTTGGGAAAGTTAGGCAAATATAGATTGGAATAACCTTGGAAAGATAAGCTTGAGAGCAGAGACTCTCATACAGAAAAATATTGCAGAAACCAGTGCCAGGATGGGAGAATCTGAACTGCAGTTGATGAATTGCCTGAAGGAGAGACAGTGCAGACTACTCTGAGTTAAAAACTCCAGGGCATCCAGGCATCTCACAGTATTGTGAAATTTATCTCCAGGAGCTCCACAAGGCTCCCATAATGTGTATCAGAGAAAAACTTTCTTGGACTTCTGGCATAGGGAGGAGAAGTGGAACCATTCTGAAATAGCCAGAGCACTCTGTCATTCTGAACAAAGCCTGCCCTTGGGGGAAATTTGTTAGCTGGTGGCTAACCTGCTGGAATATTATCAGAGCCTAACTGATCTGGGGAAGGGAAATACCCAGCTCCACCGATGTTAGCCATCCTCTTCTACTCAAAAAGGGCAAAAAGCTGAAAAACACTTGTGAAGTTCACAGTCCAGAGGCATAGCTCAGTAAAAGACTGAGACAAAATCACAGGACTGTAGAATGCTCCCTGCCCCCCACATTACCAAAGGCCTATGTACCAAGATTGGCGATCAAGAAAAAATTACAAAGCATATCAAAAGGTAAAATAACACAATTTGAAGAGATAGAGCAAACATCAGAAACAGACATGGCAAGGATGTTGGAGTTATTGGGGAATTTAAAGCAACTATGATTAATATGCTAAGGGCTATAATGAACAAAGTAGATAGCATGAAACAACTGATGGTGCGATGTAGGCAGAGGGATGGAAATCCTAAGAAAGAACCAAAAAGGAATGCTAGAGATGAAAACACTGTAACAAAAATGAAGAATACCTTTGATGGGCTTATTAGTAGACTAGAAACATTTGAAGAGAGAATCTCTGAGCTAGAGGATATCTCAATAGAATCTTCAAAAGCCAACAAACAAAGAGAATAAAGAGCAAAAAACAACCAAAACATAATATCCAAGAACTGTGGGACAACTACAAAAGGTGTTATATACACATAATGAGAATGCCAGGAGAAGAAAGTGAGAAAGGAACAGAAAAAAGATTTGAAATAATAATGACTGAGAATTTCCCCAAATTTATGTCAGACATCAAACCAGAGATCCAAGAAGTTCAGAAAACACTAAGCAAAATAAATGTCAAACAACCCACTATATTTTGACATATCATTTTCAAATTATAGAAAATCAAAGATATGGGCAGCCCCAGTGGTGCAGCGGTTTGGCGCTGCCTGCAGCCCAGGGCGTGATCCTGGAGACCCTGGATCGAGTCCCATGTCGGGCTCCTTGCATGGAGTCTGCTTCTCCTCCTGCCTGTGTCTCTGCCTCTCGTTCTCTCTCTCTCTGTATCTCTATGAATAAATAAGTAAAATCTTAAAAAAAAAAGAAAAAAGAAAATCAAAGATAAAGAATATTTGCGAGAAGCCAGAGGGCAAAAAAGAATCTTACCTACAGAGGAATGAAGATAAGAAATACATCTGACTTATCCTCAGAAATCATGCAAGCAAGAAGAGAATGGCATGCAATATTTAAAATGTTGAGAGAAGGCACCTGAGTGACTCAGCTGCATAAGTGTCCAACTCTCGATTTTAGCTCAGGTCATGATCTCAGGGTCATGAGATTGAGCCCTGTGTTGGGTTTGTGCTCAGCATGGATTCTGCTTAAGATTCTCTCTCTCTCTCTCTCTCCCTCAGCCCCTCCCCTTGCTTGTGCATGCTCTCTGTACCTCTAAATAAATAAATAAATAAATAAATAAATAAATAAATAATAAAAGCTTTAAAAAATATTGAGAGAAAAAAACCCCACTAACCTAGAATTCTGTACCCTGAAAAATGATCCTTCAAAAGGGAAGGACAAATAAAGATTTTCTCAAATAAAAATTCAGGGAATTTGTTGCCAGTCAATCTACCTTGCAAGAAATTTTCAAAGAAGTTCCTCAGAGAGAAGGAAAATGACATAGATCAGAAAGTCAGATCTGCCTAAAGAAAAAAGACTATCAAAGAAGTAAAAAGTGAAGGTAAAATAAAAACTTATTTTCTCATTACTAATTGATTTGACAGACAACAGTTGTTCAAAATAACAGCAATAATGTGTTCAATTATATATATTATGTATATATACACACAGGTATTTATGTATACTTGTATACACATGTGTATTATGGACATATACATACATATTCATCCTCATATTTAAGTGAAATGAATAGCAGGTACAAGGGAGGAGAGGAAGGAATTAGTATAATTTTGTTACTATAAGGTACTCACATTACCCATGATGTGATATAGTGTTTTTTGAAAGTGGACATGGATTAATTTTGTAAGTGTATGTTGCAAACTCTAGGACAATCACTAAAAAAAGTTAAAAGTATAATGGGTTTGCTAATAAAGGAGGAAAAAAAGGAATCATATGAAATGCTGACTTAAAAGCATAAAAGCCAGAAAAAGAATGGAAGACAAAAATAGGAACAAAGACCTAGGGGAACAAAGAGAAAACAGTAATGAGTATGGCAGATATTAATTCAACTATATCAATAGCTACTTTGAACGTCAATGGTCTAAATGCAACAAGTAAAAGATTTCATAGTGGATCACAAAACAAGAACCAACTATAAGTTGTCTATGAGAAACCCACTTTAATTATAAAGACACATGTAGATGAGAAATAAATGAATAGAGAAAAATACAACATGCTAGCACTAATCAAAAAGAAAGCAGGCATAGCTATGTTAATTCCAGACAGACCAGACTTAAAAGTAAGGAATGTTATCAGGAAAAAAGAAGGGCATTACATACTGTTAAAGGAGTCAACCCCATGTCTTCTTGATGTATGCATATAACAACAGAGCATAAAACTACATGAGGCAAAAACTGATAAAACAGAAAGAAGAAATAGATGAATCCGCTACCATAGTTGGAGGTGCCAAAGCCTTTTCTCAGAAACAGACAGAGCTGGTAGGCAGAAAATCAGTTAAGGATACAGTTAAACTCAGCCACACTATCAATCAACTGAATATAATAGACATCTATAGACTACTTCATCCAGAAGATAAAAATGTACATTTTTCTCAAATTCATATGGATCATTCACCAAGATAGACCACACTCTGGGCCACAAAATACCTCTTAACAAATTCAAAACAATAGAATCCCACAATGTCTGCTCTCAGCTTACAATGGAATTAAACTAGACATCAATAACAAAAGATAACTGGAAAACCGTAAAATACATGGACATTAAACAACACACTTTCTAAATAACACGAGTCAAGGAAAAAAACTCAAGATAAATATTAATATATTTTGAACTAAATAAAAATACAACTTATCAAAATTTGTGAGATATAGTGCTTAGAGGAAACCTTATGGCATTGAATGCATATAATAGAAAAGGAGAGAGATCTAAAATCAATCATCTAAGGTTCTACCTTCGGAAACTAGAAAAAGCAGAGAAAAATAAAACCAAAGTAGAGGAAAAGAAATAATAAGAATTAGAGCAGAAATCAATGAAACTAAAAGCTTGTTCTTTGAAAAGTTGATAAGCCTCTAGCCAGGCTATTTAAGAAACAAATAAAAATGAAAGAGGAATAATACCGCAGACTCTATGAAAGTTAAAAAGATAATAAAGAAAAGCTATGAACAACTTTATGCTCGTAAATTTAATAACCTAGGTGAAATGAATGAATTCCTTGAAAAACACAAGAGGAAATAGATGATCTGAATAGATGATCTATTAAAGAAATAAGTAATATTAATAACCTTCCAAAAGAGAAAACACCAGGCCCAGATGGGTTCCCTAGTAAATTCTATAAAATAGCTAAGGAAGAAATTTATCCAATTTTCTACAATCTATTTCAGAGGATAGAAAAAGAGGGAATGCTTCTTAACTCATTCTGTGAGGTCAACATTATGCTAATATCAAAACCAAACAAAGGCATTTCAAGAAACTGCAGACCAATATATCTCATGAACATAGATATAAAAATCCTCGATCAAATATTAGTAAATAGAATCCAGAAAATTCTAAAAGGAATTGTATGCCACAGCCAAGTGGGGTTTTTACCAGGTATGCAAAGTTGGTTCACATTCAAAAATCAATTAATATAATCTAGCGCATCAACAGACTAAAAAAGAAAACTGTATATCAACAGATGCAGAGAAAGGCATGACAAAATCCAACACCCATTCATAATGAAAACTTTCAGTAAACTAGGAATAGAAGGAAACTTTCTCAGTTTGATTAAAAATAATCTGCAAAAAACCTGCAGCTAACATACTTAATACTGAGAAACTTGAAGGTTTCCCACTAAAATCAGGTACCAGAAAAAAAAAAAAATAAAATCAGGTACCAGGCAAAAATGTCCCCTTTCACTACTCTTTTTTTTCCTTTTTTTTTTTTTTTAAGATTTTATTTGTTTATTCATGAGAGAGAGAGAGAGAGAGGAGAGAGGCAGAGACACAGGCAGAGGGAGAAGCAGGCTCCATGCAGGGAGCCTGACATGGGACTCGATCCTGGGCCTCCAGGATCATGCCCTGGGCCTAAGGCAGTGCTAAACCCACTGAGCCACCCAGGCTGCCCTCACTACTGTTTTTCAACATCAAACTAGAAGTCCTTACTCATGCAATATGGCAAGAAAAGGAAATAAAAATTATGCATATTGACAAATATGTCTTTATTCACAGATGACATGATCATCTATGTAGAATATCTATAAGAATCAGTAAAAAAATTCTTCAAAGTAATAATTCAAAGTAATAATTATAACAAGGTTAAAGGATATAAGGTTAATACAGAAAAGTTAGTTGGCTTCCTGTATACCAGCAGTGAACAAGTGGAATTTGAAATAAAAAACACAATACCATTTATTGCTTAAAATAACCCCCCAATTGAAATACTTAAGTATAAACCTAATGAAGTATACACAAAATCTTCATGAAGAAAACTAAAAAACTCTGATGAACAAAATATAAAAATAAGTAAATGGAGAGATATTCCATGTTTACATATAGAGTCAATATTTGTCAAGATGTCAATTCTTCCCAACTCAATCCCAATCGAAATCCCAGCAAGTTATTTTATAGATATCAACAAACCATTTCTAAATTTATATGAAGTAAATACCCGGAAAAGCCAAAACAATATTGGACAAGAACAAAGGTGAAGGACTATGCCACGTGACTTCAAGACTCATTATGCAGCTAGCGATAGTAATTAAGACAGTGTGGTGTTGGTGAAAGGAAAGACAAATAGTTCAATGGAATAGAATAGGGAGCCCAGAAATAGATCCACATAAATGTAGTCAATGATTTTGACAAAGCAGCCAAGGTAATACAACGGAGCTAAGATATTATTTTCAACGAGATTCTGGAATAACCAGACATCCACATGTAAGAAAATCAGTCTAGACACAGGCCTTACACCCTTTACAAAAATTAACTCAAAATGGATCGTAGACCTAAATGTAAAACATAAAACCATAAAAATCCTAGAAGATAACATATGAGAAAACCTAGATGACTTTGGGGATGGTGATGCCTTTTTAGATACAACACCAAACACATGATCCATGAAAGAGAAGCTGAGAAACTATACTTCATTAAAATTCAAAGTATCTGCTCTGTGAAAAACAACATCAAGAGAATTAGCAGACAAGTCATAGACAAGAAGAAAATATTTGTGAAATACACAATAAAAGACTGTTTTTTTTAATAAATTAATTTTTTATTGGTGTTCAATTTACCAACATACAGAATAACACCCAGTGCTCGTCCCGTCAAGTGTAAAAGACTGTTTCTAAAATATACAAAGAACTCTTAAAACTCAACAACAAGAAAATGGCTCAATGAAAAAATGGGACCATAACAAACACCTCACCAAAGAAGATATACAGAGGCAAATAAGAATATGAAAAGATGCTCCATAGGGCAGCTCGGGTGGCTCAGCGGTTTATTTATTTGTTTTTTAAAAGATTTTATTTATTTATTTATTAATGATAGACATGGCGGGGGGGGGGTGCAGAGACACAGGCAGAGGGAGAAGCAGGCTCCCTGGATCCCCTGGCTCAGCGGTTTAGGGCCACCTTCAGCCTGGGGCCTGATCCTGGAGACCAGGGATCCTGTCCCGCATCAGGCTTCCTGCATGGAGCCTGCTTCTCCCTCTGCCTGTATCTCTGCCTCTCTCTCTCTCTCTGCCTCTCTCTCTCTGCCTCTCTCTCTGTCTCTTATGAATAAATAAAAAAATCTTAAAAAAATATGCTCCATATCATATTTCATCAAGGAAATGCAAATTAGAACAATGAGATACCCCTACACAGCTATTAGATGGCCAAAATCTGGAACACTGACAACACTAAATGCTGGTAGAGATGTGAAGCAACAAGAACTCTCACTTATTGCTGGTGAGAATGCAAAATGGACAGTTACATTGGAAGAGAGTTTGGCAGTTTCTTTGTAAAACAAAACATACTCTTTGATGTGCCCGAGTGGCTCAGTCGGTTAAGCATCTGACTCCTGATTTCGGCTCACATCATGATCTCAGGGTTGTGGGATCAAACCCTGTGTCGGGCTCTGTGCTGGGCATGGAGCCTGCTTAAGTTTCTCTTTCTCCCTCTCCCTCTGTCTTTCCTCCCCCTCCTCCTTGGATGCACTTATACATACCTTCTCTTTCTCTCTCTCTCTCTCTAAAAAAAAAAAAAAGAAAAAAAAAAGGAAAGGAAACCAAAAACATACTCTTACCATAAGATCCGGCAATTACTCTCCTTGGTATCTACCCAAAGGATTTGAAAACTTATGCCCCTACAGTAACACCTATGTGAATGTTGACAGCAGCTGCATTCATAATTGCCAAAACTTGGGAGCAAACAGGATGCTCTTCAGGAGGTGAATGGATGAACTGTAGTACATCCAGACAATAGAATACTATTCAGAACTAAAAAGAAATGAGTTATAGAGGCAGGAAAAAAAAACATGGAGGAACCTTAAATTTATATTACTAAGTGGGAGGAAAAAAGCTAATCTGAGAAGGCTACCTATTGGACATATTGGAATATTGTCATATTCCAAGTATATGACGTTCTGGAAAAGGCAAACTATGGAAACAATAAAAAAAAAGATCCGTGGTTGCCAGAGATGCAGGTAGTGGGGAGGGATGAATAGGAAGAGCACAGAGGATTTTTAGAGCAGTGAAAATAATCCAAATGATAGAACAATGATGGATATATAGTTGTTAAAAATTTGTCCGAATGCACTGTACAACACCAAGAGTGAATCCTCAGGTAAACTACGGACTTCGGGTGACTGTGATGTCAATATAAGTTCATCTTTGATACAAAATGGTACTGTTCTGGTGACTGATGTTGATCATGAGGGGGGCTATGTATGTGTGGGGGCAGGAGGCATATGGGCAATCTTGGTACCTTCATCTCAATTTATTGGAAACCTAAAACTTCTTAAAAAATAAAGTCTTAAAGAGTGGAAGGAGCATTGTACATTATAGGGTGAAGTAAATGGAGATTGGTGAGCCCCAGCCCTGACAACCAGCCCTCTAACCAACATCCACAGGGAACATAAGGATCCTTCTGTGGTTGTAGACATTGACTAATGTGAACTAAACTAAGAGAGTTCTTACCTGTAAGCAGATTATGTAGGTCACAGATACTAGGAAAATTCCAGGCATGAAGGAACACCTCAGGCGAGTTACAGAGTGCAGATGGATGAAATAGGGCCTCATCTTGCCTTTCCTTAGGGGAGCTCACAGTCAAATGAGCAAGACAAGGAGTCAGTAGAACACGGTGGTCACTGGTGCTGGCTCTGAAGTCAGAATGCCCAGGTACCTCACCAAGGTACGGGCGAATTTCTTAATTATTCAAATCAGCTTCCTCAATGGTAAAATGGGGGATAATATTACCATTATGCTGTGAGATAAAGAATATAAAATAATATGTTTATTACTTAAAATAATTCTTACCTATCTCCTTTATTACACAGATTTCATTTTTTTAAAGATTTATTTATTTATTTATTCATGAGAGACACAGACTGAGAGAGAGAGAGAGAGAGAGAGAGGAGAGAGAGAGAGAGAGGCAGAGACAGGCAGAGGGAGTAGCAGGCTCCTCACAGGGAGCCTGATGCAGGGCTCCATCCTGGATCCCAGGATCATGACCTGAGCCGAAGGCAGGTGGCCAACCACTGAGCTACCTTTTTTTTTTTTCTTCCAGATTTCATTTTTCACGAAGAAAGGCGGTTCACCTTCCCTGCTATTAACTTTAACCTTCATCTACTGATGCCTAGTACTCGTGCTCCTTATAGCCCTCTGCAGAGGTCTTCTAAGCAGTCAGGTGGGAGACAGGAGCCAGAGATGCAGGAGAGAGTTAGCATATCCCAAGGGCTGGGCCTTAGCTTTGTCAAGGAGAGTGGGGCAGGAGTTAATATTTACTATCTTAAGCTGTCCCAAGCTGTGCTAGGTAGGGATTTTACATACATTTTCTCAATCTCTTAGTGATTTTTATCTTTACAACTTTAATTTTACCTAGATCACTAAGGCTTAGACTAAGTCACATTCTCAGTAGCAGAATAGGGTCACAAAATTTAAGCCTTTTCCTCAGACTATAGTGAACCTGGATTTCTAGCAGTATTGCCTCATTCATTTGTTATTCTTTAAAGAATACTTATGAAGGCCTGTGGTAGAAGTTACTGGTTGCCCTTCAATATCTGCTTTCCTCTTATTTTTCCTTGATCATTGAATTCCTAATTTTCAGAAGAGCACATGACTTCCAAGAGTAAATACCTCTCTTGCAGCCAAGAGTGGCCATGTGTCTAAGTTCTGGCCAGTGGTATGGAAAAGGGAGTTCTTAAAAGCCAGAGGGTACCATTATTCCTACTTTGCCCCTTCCTGCTGTCTGGATTGAAGATGAAATAGTGGGAGCGTGAGCATTCATCTTGAGTCACCAGGGAAGCTACGTGCAGAAGATGATGGAGCAGCAAGTAGAAGGTGCCTGGGTCTGACACTGGAGTGATGATTCCAACCCTGCATGGCTCATATTCAGTCTTCTTTTATTTGAGAGAGAAATATTATTCTCTCATGTTTAAGGCACTCTTATGCGGGGCTTTAACTTACATGCAATCAAACCTCATACAGTTTGTTAACAGGAAGCCCCAAGGTTCATAAATGTTCTTGCTAAATAAAGCCACTTAGCTAATATTCCCTTTCTTAAGATTCATATTAACTGTCAGAATGTTTCCTTATTTAGTTATTTGAAAGATCTCAGCAACTGTTTTGGACATTGACACCATTGACAAAATTAACACTCTTCATCATCATTAATTGCAGCATTTAACACTTGTCATAATAAACATTCATATATATTTTCACTATGGAAAGTGATACTTTTTTAAAGAAATGACTATCGAGATTAAAAAAAAAATACAACCGAGATAACTGCAGTTTATTCACACTAAGAAATTAATGAAAGAGACGTAAAAAAGGCGTAATTTATCAATCTTGGTGAAAACTATTTGAAGGCACGTCAACAGAAATGAGGAGGTCTAGGGACGCCTGGGTGGCTCAGTGGTTGAGTGTCTGCCTTCAGTTCAGCTCGTGATCCCTGGGTCCTGGGATCGAGTCCCACATGGGGCTCCCCATTGGGAGCCAGCTTCTCCCTCTGCCTGTGTCTCTGCCTCTCTCTGTGTCTCTCATGAATGAATGAATAAATAAATCATCTTAAAAAAGAAAGAAGTAAGGAGGTCTGTAATCTAGAAAAGATCTTAAGATGGCCCATGTCTGAGCTCACAAGAAAGAAGTCTGTCATTGAGGCATAGTCTTTGTTTTGTTTTTGTGGAACAACACAACCCTCATATTTGGGTAAAACGGCCATCAAGACCATTCCACTAACTGCTTTCACTTTGCTTCTGTACTCACTAGGAAACTATTATGTGACTTGAGAGGGAGACAGAGAAGGGAGGATTCACCCAAGGGCCTAGCAGGTTTTACTAGAGCATCTGGCTGCCCGGTTCTCTCTCAATCTGGCACAGTTCATTAAAAAGAATACAGCTGCTTTTGTTAAGAACACCCATAAATCAATATCTGCTTTAAAATTATCTATTATTAATTTTAAAACACAAAATAAAAGACACAAAATAATTCTGAAAATTCAGCTAACACAAAACCAAGACTCATTCCATTAGTAAATAAAGACACACTTAATGATTTGACTAACGTAATGTTAAAATACAAAGATACCATATAACTTTACAATTGGAAAGATGAACTAATAACGTGCCCTTGTAAGAGAGGACCCAGGATGTTTTTTTCATGGACCATTATCTGGATTAGTGATTCCCAGCCTCAAAGGCACAGCTCTATCTTTGTGTTTTAAAGATCCTGATGCCTAGGCTGCACTAGGTGGGATCTCTGGGGACAAACCTAGAAATCGGTATTTTAAAAAAAGATTTACTTATTTATTTTGAAGAGAGAGAGAGAAAGCACACAGACGGAGGGGCAGAGGGACAGGGAGAGAGAGATTCCCAAACAGACTCCCCGCTGAGCATGAAGCCTGACTGGGCCCCATCCCAGGACCCCAAGGTCAAGACCTGATCCGAAATCAAGAGCAGGAGGGTAAACCAACTCAGCTGCCCAGGTGCCCCTATTTTTTTTTTTTTTAAGATTTTATTTATTTATTCATGAGAGACACAGAGAGAGAGAGAGAGTGAGAGAGTGAGAGAGAGAGAGAGAGAGAGAGAGGCAGAGACACAGGCAGAGGGACAAGCAGGCTCCATGCCGGGAGCCCCATGTGGGACTCAATCCCAAGACTCCAGGATCAGGCCCTGGGCCGAAGGCAGGCGCCAAACCGCTGAACCACCCAGGGATCCCTCCTATTTTTGTTTTTAATGCTCCGTAGATGATTCCAAAGTTCAGCCAAGGCTGAGACCCACTGAACTGGACTCGGGGGCTAATGTTTGACATCAGCTTCCACCTGACAGGTTTGTCTGCTTCTGTTTGTTTTCGTGGACTGCTGACATTATTTTAGTTCTACAGTCTTAGAGTTGTCATGAAAATGAAGGAAAACTCACAGGGTTCGCAGAAGCAAGAGGTGTTAAAAGCTTCACATTCTTCCTTCTTTGTAAGCCAGGGCATATCTGAAAGACAGACCTTAATGCTGACACACGTCCTGGAAAGACTCAGAGGTAGATACTCAGAAAAGGAGAGGTTACTTGCAAAGGGGAAAAGAGTCAGACTCGAGAACTGGTTTGCCAAAATACCAGTTCTTAAAGGGGAGAAAAAACAAAATAAAACAAACAAACAAAAAACCCAACAACCCCACAAGACCCTGCACAGTTGGGTCCCCCGGGGTGGCTCAGCGGTTGAGCCTCTGCCTTCAGCCCAGGGCGTGACCCCAGGGTCCTGGGATCGAGTCCCGCGTCGGGCCCCCTGCAGGGAGCCTGCTTCGCCTTCTGCCTGTGTCTCTGCCTGTCTCCCTGCGTCTCTCATGGATAAATAATAATAATAATAATAATAAAAAAAAGGGCCCTGCACAATCGTCAGAGTTCCAGGATGACATCATCTGTTCACGGTAGCGAATCAGTGACTTTCTCGGATGCTTCTCATGCTTACAAAAGTCGTGACCCCCTAGACACCCGCAAGGCGGGATTCGGGCTAAAATCCGTCTCCAGGGGATCCCGAGTTGATACTCAAGGCGCTACTATTCTGGGAATCAGAACGAGTCACGAGGAGGGCTCTGCAGGGTTGGGCTTGTCTCCCGAGAAGTTTAGTCACAGCGGAGGCAGTGGAGGCGGCGCATTTGGCGTTAAAACACCCGTCATGGGCGGCCCGGTGGGGGGGTGGGCAGCGGATGAGCCTCTGCCTTCAGCCCAGGGCGTGACCCTGGAGACCCGGGATCGAGTCCCGCGTCGGGCTCCCGGCATGGAGCCTGCTTCTCCCTCTGCCTGCGTCTCTGCCTCTCTCTCTCTCTCTCTCTGTGTGTGTGTCTCTCATGAATAGATAAATAAAATCTTAAAAAACAAAACAAAACAAAAACAACAACAGCCGCCGGGGCTCCTAACCCCACCCCCGAGGCGAGGCGCACCATGCCTGACCTTCTGCGCATGCTCCGCCCGGACGCCGGGGGGCGGGGCGGGACGCAGGGGGCGGGGCGACGGCCCGCGGGGGCTTGTGGGAAAGCCGGGGAGGCGGGGCCGGCGAGCGTGGCTGAGAGCCGGGGGCACCGGCCCTGCGGGCGCTAACGGCCGAGTCAGGTGAGCCGGCGTTGCCGTTATCGCTGGCTGCGGTAGGCGGCGAGGCTTTGGGGCGGCCTGGCGCGGCCGTGCGCCCCCGGGGGAGGCGGGGGGCGAGGCGCGGCGGCGTCCCGGGGCGTCCCGGAAGGGGCTCGGCCGGCGCGCCCGGGGTGGGCGCTCTGGTCTACCTGCCGCCCCTCCCCTCGGGCCGGCGCGCGGCGCTGCGGGCGCGGACCCGGACCCTCCCTCCGTGGAGAACCGCGGGGGGGGGGCGGCGCGGGGGGGGCGGGGCCCGCGTCCGCTCGGCGGGGGTGTGCCCTGTTCTCCCGGGTACCCAGCCCTGGAAGCTTCCGGTTCCCTGCGCCCCGCTCCAGCTCCGCGCGGGGACCGCGGGGGCAGCGGAGGGGAGGAGCGAAGCGGGAAAGGGTTGCGGCGTCTGCAGCCGCTCAGCGACGCGCTGCGCCTTTATTCCAAGTTTTGAGCCCCCAGCAGAGCGCGTCCTGGCTCTGTTGTGGTTGTTGTTATTTTATTTATTTATTTTTAAAGATTTTATTTATTTATTTATTCATGAGACACACCCACACACCCACAGAGGCAGAGAGACACAGGCGGAGGGAGAAGCAGGCTCCATGCCGGGAGCCGGACGCGGGACTCGATCCCGGGTCTCCAGGGTCACGCCCTGGGCCGAAGGCGGCGCCAAACCGCCCTGTTTTGTTTTAGTGACGGACCTAGGTCATCAGACTTGGGCACTGCTTGAAAAGAGGCCCAGATTTAGTGTAGGTTCTAAGGCCAGACAAGGGGTCGGAAGACCTGTCTGCATTTACAGCCATTAGGAAAGTGATTTTTCTTTCTTTCTTTTTTTTTTTTTTAAAAGATTTTATTTATTCATGAGAGAGACAGAGAGAGAGAGAGAGAGAGGCAGAGACGCAGGCAGAGGGAGAAGCAGGCTCCATGCAGGGAGCCCGACGCGGGACTCGATCCCGCGTCTCCAGGGTCACACCCTGGGCCAAAGGCAGCGCAGAACCGCTGAGCCACCTGGGCTGCCCCAAAAGTGATTTTTCTAGTCTGGGCTCCCGCATTCCCCTTAAGCGTTGACTCCCCGCTCCCACCTTTTTGGAGACTTTGCCCCATCCTTCATCCTTTTTCCTCTATCTCCTTCACCTTGATTCTCTTGACCCTCCCTCCTCCACCGGACTACAGTCAGGAGCGATCTCAGATTGTTAAAGACAGAATTACGCTAATCCCCATATAATCTCATTCACTCAGCAGCTCATTTTATATTTCCATTTTTTTCTTTACACCTCATTAAAATTCTCAATAAATCTTTACATGACTAAATACATTGCACTTTCTTTCCCCTTATGCCACCTTCGTGTCCATAGGCACTGCTAGCCTCGCTCACCTCGAAGTCTTTCTTGAAAGTTCTCTCCCGGGACGTACTCTCCCAAGTTTTCCTCCCAGCTCTCTAGATGTTGCTGCCCAGTTTTTCCTGTATTGGCATCTTCTCCCCCGTTGGTTCCTTAAATGGTAGTGTTTTGTAGGCTCCTCTCCCCCGCCGCCCACCCCAACCCAACCCAGGAGTCACAGTGATTAAGCAGGTCCAAATCCATGATTGTAACTTCCACCTTTATGCTACTGACACCTAAATTTATATCTCTTATCTTGTGTAACTATCTACCGGATAGGTCATCCTGATGTCCCATAAGGACTCCATTCAGCAAACCGAAATATTGTCTGTCTTCGTGTTCTCCAACCCTGAAACCTCTTTTCCTTTCCTTTTTTTTATTTTAAAGATTTTTAAAATCTTTTCTCAGTAAACTACACCCAGCGTGGGGCTCAAACTCTATAACCCCAAGATCAAGAGTGTCGTGTTCCACCAACTGAGCCAGCCAGGCACCCCTCCTCTTTTCCTTTTTTAAGATTTTACTCATTTATTCATGAGGGACACAGAGAGAGAGAGAGAGCCAGAGAGCGAGAGAGAGAGAGAGAGAGAGAGAGAGAGACAGGCAGAGACACAGGCAGAGGGAGAAGCAGGCTCCATGCAGGGAGCCCAATGTGGGACTCGATCCCAGGTCTCCAGGATCAGGCCCTGGGCTGAAGGCGGCGCTAAACTGCTGGGCCATTGGGGCTACCCCCCTCTTTTCCTTTTAAAATTGTGATTCTGACTCAAATGACACTGCTAATTTCAACAGGCTCTCAACCTGAAGTCTAGGACACTGGTTAAATCCTTTGCTCTCTAGCTGCTCAGTTGAATCAGTAATCAGGTACCTTTTATTTTACCTCTGTGATACTTTTTCATAGCTTTCAGATCCTGGGTCAGACCTGATGGCTTGGCATTTTGAAATCTGTCCCATAGCCACCTCAGCCTTCTCTTCCATCTTTCTTAGTCCTTCAGTCTGCCTGCCCACCTCTCCATAGTTAGTTAATCACTTGGCTGGCTTTTTTGAAACTTAGCTGGTTATAGCACCTCTGGGGACTCTCTTCTTGAACCCACCACCCTATCCACCATCTGCTTTATTCCTGTCCTCTGTGTTCAGTCCCACAGCATGTGTATGTGTCTCCAGCACAGTTGTTTTTAACCAGGAGTTGTTATGCTTCCCAGGTGACATCTGACAATGTCTGGAGACATTTTTGATTGTCACAGTCTTGGGGGGAGAAGGAATATTGCTACCTAGTTGGAAGAGGTCAGGGATGTTGCCAACCATCTTACAATGCATAAGACACATCTTCTACCACAAGGGATTATCTGGCCCCAAATGTCAATAGCCCCAAGGTTGAGAAACCCTGCCTACCATGATATTTTGTGGCTCAGTACTTCATTATTTTGTTTCCTTCTCCACTAGACTTGGGACCTTGTCTTACTTGTTTTTACAGGGCCTGCCGCTCACCAGAAGTGCAATAAATTTTGAAAAGGAATAGAGGAGATAATTAGGATTAGTTTATAAACTAGAGATGAGCAGAGAGTCTGCTACCATGGGCTACTTGCTAATTTTAGTGATTTCTCTCTCATTGCCTTCCATTCATATTGCATTGCAGTGATGCCCAGACAGGTCTGTTTTTCATTTGTTCATTAAGCAAACATTGATTCATTTAAAAAATAATATATTGATGTTTTCTTTCTTCAGCATCACTTTAGGCTCTCCTCTATGCATGTATTGTTGCCATTTATGAAGTGGTAAAAAAAAATCATTAGTTAAGCTTCAAAAACAAAACATAATTCTGTTTAATTCTTCTTAGAGATTGGTCAGAACTCTGCAGGCCATAATGACTTCGACAAATAAAGCAATTGAATTACAACTACAAGTGAAACAAAATGCAGAAGAATTACAGGACTTTATGAGGGATTTAGAAAACTGGGAAAAAGATATTAAACAGAAGGATATGGAACTAAGAAGACAGAATGGTGTTCCTGAAGAGGTAAATTTCTTAATTAAATCCTACTGTAGCGTCCTGCAAAACTATTTAAAATAAAGAACAGCCTTTTAAAATGTTTTGTGAAAAAACGGAAATTGAAGTGATTGGCTGCTTGTTAACATTTGGAAAAATTCTGCTTTTTAAAGTCTTTGTAAGAACTCTGTTAACTCTATTAAGACATTTTAAGGTGTAGCCAGTACTTATGGAAAGGAAGACCATGTGATAATTCTTAAGGTAAATAAATAGCATCATACAATGTTTAGGGGCATATATATGTTATACAGATTGTGTATAATTATATATTTAATGATACATTAACATCTAGTATTGGCATAAAATGTAGATTACTTATGTAGGTTCAACCAAATGTTGCCCTAAGACTGCATTTAAATACGGATAACTTTTTCCTATTGGTGATGTGGAGGCAGTTCAATTTGCTGTGATACTACTGCTTATTGACTGTAGTAATGCTGAAGAGCAGGCAGTTTTGGAAGTTTGAATTTAGGACTGCAAATTAAATGTATAATCAAAATATCTAGCTAATTCTTTCCTTGTGACTACATCATATTCAACATTTGTCAAAGAATGAATTAAACTTTTCAAGCATGAATTGTTGTAAGTGAAGATGGTAAATTGGTATTTTTAAGCACTTAAAAAAAAGAACTTTCTAGAAAATGTAATTTAGTGAGAATCTTAAATATTGCCAGTTATACAAAAAAGTGGTAACAGAGCAATGCTCAAACATTGTTTATTTTTTCCCATCCCTAGAATTTACCTCCTATCCGAAATGGGAATTTTAGGAAAAAGAAAAAAGGTAAACCTAAAGAGTCTTCTAAAAAAACCAAAGATGAAAACACAAAAAACAGGATAAAATCTTATGATTATGAGGCATGGGCAAAACTTGATGTGGTAAGTTAATCTACTTATGTGTTAGTATTTGAATGAATTTGTCTTGGAGTTAGCTAAGAGTCGTGGGTTAAATGAAAAATAATGTAAAGTTCTTACCCTTGTATCTTTCTCTTCTAGATTATTTTACATAAATCCAAATTTAATTATAATGCTTTTCAGTTAATTAGATTATTTTTTCTCCTGTAGCCCTTTTTCAGTGAGTAGTAGCTAAAACAGCCAGGATTCTTTTCTTTTCTTTTCTTCTGTTTTTTCTTTTTTCTTTTTTTCTCCTTTTTTCAAAAATAGTACATAGAGGTCCAGCATACTCTTCAGTCAGTTTACCCCTGTGGTTCTTTCTTCCTTAATTATAGTACAGTATCAAAACCAGGACATTGATATGGCACAATTTATGTATAGTTCTCTGCCATTTTATCACATGTAGATTTGAGTAACCACCATTGCATTTAGAATTCAAAAATAGGCATCACCACAGAGCTCTCATGTGCTACCCATTTATACTTGCACCTACATCTCTCCTTCTCACCGTCTCTAACCCCTAAGTAGCCAGAATTCAAAGATTGTAAGAACTCCCAGAAAGGAATGACTCTGCCAATATCTTTTTTATAGGCTGAAGAACTTGTTGGATACTGGCTGAAAGGGAATGCCTTTGTGTCTAGTCTTGGGCTGTGGGACAATAAAAGTGGGCCCATCTTGATCCTAAGAAGGTGGGCCTCACCCTTCTAAACCAGGGATAGCCAACGTGTAGAGTGTGCTTCCTTTATCCCACACATACACACGGTGTAACTGAAGAATTACCACCAGTACTCTGCCTCATAACCCTCTACATAGTGCTTCCAGTGGCCGTTGTAGCCAGCCTGCAAAAGGCGGTCTGTTGGCCAGCTTCAGTCTAGACTCTGACCCACCTTAAGGGTTGATTTGGACTATATATTCCTGTTTAGTCTTTCTAAAAGTGTTTATTATGCATCGATTCATACAAAAAAGTAAGTGAAGATACATGTTCTAAAGCATAACAAGAAAATGAGTATGTGAGCCCACCATCTAACTTAAAAATTTTCAATTCTGTTGAAGCTACCAGTGTGCTCCTTCCCCATCCCATCTTCTTTCCTTCCCTGTACCCCCAGAGATAACCACTCTTCCGATTTTTATGTTTATTATTTTATTTGCACTTTTATGTCTGACATTTTTATTATTTATTTTTTAAGATTTTATTTATTCAGAAAAAAAAAAGATTTTATTTATTCAGGAGAGATAGGCAGAGACATAGAGAGAGAAATCAGACTTCCTGCAAAGAGCCCCATGCGAGGCTTGATCGTGGACCTTGGGATCACACCCTGATCTGAAGGCAGACACTCAACAACTGCTGAGCCACCCAGGCATCCCTATGTTTAACATTTTTATTTGAGGTTGTAATGTATATACAGTACAGTGCGAAAATCTTAAGTGTACAGTTTCCTAAATTTTTGCTCTTGTATATACCTGAGAAACCACCAACCACATCAAGATGTAAGACATTTCTAGCATCCCAGAAGCCTTGCTTCTCAGTTGGTTACCTCCCAAAGGTAGCCACTATGGTGATCTCTAATATTATAGATAAGTTTTGCCAGTTTGGGAATTTTATTTAAATGTATCATACAGTATGCACTCTTTTGTGTTTGGCTTTATTGGGTAATTTTGTCTGAGATTGATCCATATTATCAGTAGCGGTAATTTGTTCTTTTTCATTGCTGATCAGAATTCCATTGTGTGAGTATATCACAATTTGTGTATCCATTTTCCTATTGACATACGTTTGGGTTGTTTCCCGTTTGGGGCTATTATGAATAAACCTGCTATGTACATTCTTGTATGTGTCTTTTAATGCATAGAAGTACCTGGGAGGGAATTTGCCAGGTCACTTTATATATACATTTAGTTTTAGAAGATAACTGCTCAATAGTTTTCCAAATTAGTTGCATTTTTCTTAATGAAACAGAGGCTAACTGACTCAAGATAGAGGTGGCACTACTAATTAAATAGTTTGCCATCTGCTTCAGTATTGTCCTAATGTAAGAGAGATGATTTTAGGTCTTGGATTTATTGCTGTGGGAAATGATACTTTCTGAACATAATTTTTTTCTCTGCTGAGTATTATATAGTCTACTTTCACTTTTTTGTGACTTATCCCTCATATAGCTTTTCCTTTTCATAAGGTGGTATCTTCTTATAATGCTTTTTCCTGAAAGGCATCATCCTCAGATCATTTCTCAGAGAGGTGCTTCCTACACAGTCATTTGCTCATTCAACAGATAGTAATTGAACATACTACAATTTGCTTTTGTAGCAAATGCCATCATGACCTGTTACATTACTTGACGTCATTTTAGTGTATTTATATGAGATGTAGGTGTTTACTTACCATTCCACTCTAGTTCAGAACTGAGCAGCTGCTTTAGTGTTCTGCTGCTGGCAGTGGTCTACACATGCAAGCATAGCAGTGTTGGATAATTTTGGTTAGTGGTATTTGAAGAATCTTCATGCCAAAACACATAGCTGAGTTTCACTCTATCTTTTAATGTTCATTCAGTGAAACTGAGCATAGGTTTTATTTTTTAAGTTGTCAATAATTAGTGACAACTAATTGACAAGATAGTATGGTATTTGTTAAATGCAAAAAAGATCTTGTTTATATAATTAAAATTTTTGTTTTTAATGAGCTTTAAGGAACTCTTTAATACTTACTGGTTTAAAGTCTTTTACTAAAAACCATTATTTTATCCTATATGAAGAATATGATTAAAAAAATCCTGATGAGGTTTATGAGATGATTTACCATGAAAGGAGTATGTGATCCAAAGGAGACTGAAAATTGTTGGACTAGCATATTATGTATTTTTTTGGTAGAGTTGGCTATATTTTGGGAATTCACTGAGAGACAGTATAACATAGTCATTGAACTCTTCAGAGGAGGCAGATTTGCCTCAGTTCAAATCCGTGACCTTGAGTCAACAAACCTCTGTGTCTTGGTTACTTCCAGTAAAAAACATGGGGAATTACACTTACCTCATAGGTTTTTGTGAGGATTAGGAGTTACTGTGCTTTATAAGCAGTTTTTGATGTTTTAAGAATAAGGAAGAAAAAGGTTTTTAATAAAAACCCTTTCTTGTCTATTGGTTGTTTATTACATTAGTTTGGGGTTATTTCCAAACTTCACTTATGTTCAGCCGTAAATACCTTGTTACTAATAGTTTGTGATTTAGGGGTGATTTGTTGACTCTATTGACTTAGCTTACTTCATGAGTCCACAGCTAGATTCTTTAAGTGGTTTGGATCTTGGTTTTCTAAACAAGGGTACATTTTTCTTTGGATATAATCCTAACAATGAGAGGTTATTTGGATTGAAAGCAACCTTAGGCCTTTATGTCCTTAGATCATAACAACCTAAGTTCTATTGAATGTACTTTTTAAAAAATGTCTTCTTTTTTATTTTAATGGTCATGTAGTTATGAGCACTGTTCTCCTACTTAAATTTCAGGACAGTATCCTTGATGAGCTTGATAAAGAAGAGAGTACCCATGATTCTGTGTCTCAAGAATCAGAGTCAGAAGAAGATGGGATTCATGTAGATTCACAAAAGGCTCTTGCTCTTAAAGAAAAGGTATTCTTTAGGTTAGCATTAGTTTCCTTCATGTAAGCAGGATATGTAGAAAATCACGTAGATCCAATATTTCTTCAGTGTAGTTTGAGAGGTGTTCATACTTTGAGTTATTAGCTGTGTATCTGTATCTAGAAGCAGTATAGCTTGTTGATTAGGAATATTTGCTCTGAAACCAGGTTGTAGGGGTTCAGATCCTGTGACAAGTTCTTTTTTTTTTTTCTGACAAGTTCTTTAATTACTTGTTTTTCAGTTTTCTTAACTGTAAAAATAAGATTAGTATTATTACTAAACCTCAGTGATGTAAAATGTGTGGACTGTGCAGAGTCCTTTTAGGATTTTTTGTAGTCGACTAACTTAAAATCAGCTTGAACCTTGACATGAATATTAAATCCCACTCCTCCATATCACTGGCCTTATTTGATTACTTTTTGGAATGTTACTAAACATCCCTCTTCAGAAAGCCTCATTATAAAACTAAATATTATTGCTTTACAAAAAGGTGGAACTCTTTTCAGATTAAGCTTCATCTTGATGCCTCTCTTTTGTTACCTTTCTGTGGGTTATTGTCAGTCAGACGTACATGATGCTAGGTATGTTACTCATTTTCCTACCAGGGCTTTTGGATTGTGCTCATACAATGACTACTGAATTTCAGCATTTGTTGAAAGGCCATTTTGCTTAATTCTCTCTTCTTTCCTGTTAACCTTGAACACTCAGCTAATGAGTTAGAAAGAGATGCATAATATTGAAAGAAAATGGCTCTACAGTTCTCTGTCAGTATATATCTGACTCATATGTTTTTTCAGGGCAATAAATACTTCAAACAAGGAAAATACGATGAAGCAATCGAATGCTACACCAAAGGCATGGATGCTGATCCCTATAATCCTGTGTTGCCAACAAACAGAGCATCAGCATACTTTAGACTGAAAAAGTAAGGGATTCCCATAACGTATGTGACTATTTTATATGTATATGGAGACTGATTTAAAAAAAAAATTTCATATGTCCACACAATGACAGAATATTCAGTGATCAAAAGGCATGAGTTATTAAGCCATGAAAAGTCATGGAGGAACCTTCAGGTGCATATTTCTTTTTCTCTTTCCCTTTTCTTTCTTTCTTTCTTTCTTTCTTTCTTTCTTTCTTTCTTTCTTTCTTTCTTTCTTTTTTTTTTTTTAGTGTTATTTTTTATTTTCGTAACTCAGCATAGTAAAACATAGAGCCATTGGCTGTCATTAATTTCTTGAACAAAAGGCTATTTGGAAGTATTTTTTTTTTTTTAAGGATTTTATTTATTCATTCATGAGAGACACAGAGAGAGAGAGGCAGAGACACAGGCAGAGGGAGAAGCAGGCTCCATGCAGGGAGCCCGATGTGGGACTTGATCCTGGGACTCAGGTAGGTGCTCAACCGCTGAGCCACGCAGGCATCCCCTATTTGGAAGTATTAAGGACATAATCTTAGAAGAGTCTTTTAAGTGAAATCAGTTTGGCTTTATAAGAATTTACTACATGGCCTGTCTTTTCCCAGTTTTTATCAGAAAGCGGTAAAAACTTGTCCCAGATTCCGGCACTTGCATACAGACTAGCATTTGGGAATCATACATCATAAAAAGATAACTTTCTTCTTTCCTTGAAAATGGGGATGGGATCTTCATATTTTTCCCTCCAAATTTTAATTTAAATTTCAGTTAACATACAGTGTAATATTAGTTTTCAGGTGTCGAATTTAGTGATTCATTGCTTACATACAACATTCACTGTTCATCACAAGTGTCCTTAATACCCAACCTACTTAACCCATCCCCCCACCTACTTCCCCTCCAGTACCATCAGTTTGTGTCTATATTTAAGGTTCTGCTTCTTGGTTTGTCCCCCCCCCCCCCCCGCCGCCATGTTCACTTGTTTTGTTTCTTAAATTCTACACGTGAGTGAAATCATAACAGTATTTGTCCTTCTCTTTCTGATTTCATTTAGCATAATATACTCTAGCTCCACCCATATCGATGCAAATGGTAAGATTTCATTCTTTTTGGTGGCTGAGTAATACTGCATTGCATATATACCACCTTTTCTTTATCCATTTATCAGTGGATGGGCATTTGGGCTCTTTCAATAATTTGGCTGATGTGATAATGCTGCTGTACACATCGGGGTGCTTGTACCCCCTTCAAATCAATATTTTTGTTTCTTTTAGGTAAATACCTAGTAGTGCAGTTGCTGGAATGTAGGGTAGTTCTATTTTTCACTTTCTGAGGAACCTCCATATTGTTTTCCAAGGGGGCTATACCAATTTGCATTCCCACAAACAGTGCAAGAGGGTTCTCTTTGTTGCACATTTTCAGCAACACCTGTTATTTCCTGTGTTGCTAATTTTAGCCATTCTGACTGGTGTGAGGTGGTGTCTCATTGCTGTTCTGATCTGTATTTCCCTGACGATGTGTGATGCTGAGCATTTTTTCATGTGTCTGTTGGCCATTTGTATGTTTTCTTTGGAGAAATGTCTTCTCATGTCTTCTGCCCATTTCTTAACTGGATTATTTGGTTTTGGGTGGTGTGGAGTTTGAGAAGTTCTTTTTTTTTTTTTTTTTTAAAGATTTTATTTATTTATTCATGAGAGACACATAGAGAGGCAGAGATATAGGCAGAGGGAGAAGCAGGCTCCATGCAGGGAGCCCCATGTGGGACTCGATCCCAGAATTCCAGGATCACGCCCTGAGCCAAAGGCAGATGCTCAACCGCTGAGCCACCCCGGTGTCCCAGAGGTTCTTAATATATTTTGGATACTAACCCTTAATCAGATATGTCATTTGCAAATATCTTCTTCCATTCTGTGGGTTGCCTTTTAGTTCTGTTGATTGTTTCCTTCGCTGTGCAGAAGCTTTTTATTTTATTTAGGTCTTTCATCCATTTTGACTTTATTTTTGTGTATGGTGTAAGAAAGTGATCCAGTTTCATTTTTTTGCATGTTACTGTCCAGTCTTCCAATACCATTTGTTGAAGAGACTCTCTTTTTTTACATTGGATATTCTTTCTCTCCTGCTTTATCAGTTTAATTGACCGTATAGTTGTGGGTTCATTTCTGGGTTTTCTATTCTGTTCCATTGATTTATGTGTCTGTTTTTGTGCCAGTACTATACTGTCTTGATGACTACAACTTTGTAATATAGCTTGAAGTCTGCAATTGTGATGCTTCAGCTTTGCTTTTCTTTTTTCAAGATAGCTTTGGTTATTCTGGGTCTTTTGTGGTTCCATACAGATTTTAGGATTGTTTTAGCTCTGAAAAATCTGATGGTATTTTGATAGGGATGCATTAAATGTGTGGATTGCTTTGGGTAGTAGAGACATTTTAGCAGTAGTTGTTTTTTCAGTCTACCAGCAGGAATGTTTTTCCATTTCTTTGTGTCCTCTTCAGTTTCTTTCATGAGTGTTCTCTAGTTATCAGAGTACAGATCTTTCATTTCTTGTTTAGGTGTATTGCTGATATCTTATGGGTTTTGGTGCAATTGTAAATGTGGTTAATTCCTTGATTTCTCCTTCTGCTGCTTCATTATTGGTGTATAGAAATGCAGCAAGTTTCTGTACAGTGATTCTGTATCCTGCGGCTTTACTGAATTTGTGTGTCAATTCTAGCAACTTTTTGGTGGAGGCTTTTAGGTGTTCTGTGGAGAGTATCATGTCATCTGCAGGAGTGGCTGATTTGAATGCCTTTTATTTCTTTTTGTTGTCGATTATTGAGGCTAGGACTTCTAGTACTATGTTAAGTGGTGAGAGTGGGCATCCCTCACTTCTTCTTGACTGTAGGGGAAAGTCTGTTTTTCCCCCTTGAGGATGATGTCAGCTGTGGGTTTTCATGTATGTCCTTCGTGGTTTTGAGGTATGTTCCCTCTATTCCTATTTTATTGAGGATTTTTTTTTTATTGAGGATTTTTATCATGAATTGATGTTGTACTTTGTCAGATGTTTTTTTCTGCACCTATTGAGAGGATCTTATCCTTTTTTTTTTATTAACGTGATGTATCACATTGATTGATTTGCATATATTGAATCACCCTTGCAGCCCAGGAATAATTCCCACGTTTTCATGGTGAATGATTCTTTTAATGTACTGTTGGATTCAATTTGTTAGTATTTTGTTGAGAATTTTTGCATCCATGTTCTTCAGGGTTATTGACTTGCAGTGCTTTTTTTTTTTTTTTTAAAGATTTTATTCATTCATTCATTCATTCAGAGAGAGAGGCACAGACACAGGCAGAGGGAGAAGCAGGCTTCATGCAGGGAGCACGATGTGGGACTCGATCCTGGGACTCCAGGATCACGCCCTGGGCAGAAGGCAGGCGCTAAACTGCTGAGCCACCCAGGGATGTCTGTAGTGCTCTTTTCTAGTGGACTCTTTGGTTTTGGAATCAGCGTAATGCTGGCCTCAGAATAAGTTTGAAAGTTTTCCTTCCATTTCTGTTCTTTTGGAATAGTTTGAGAAGAACAGGTATTAACTCTTCTTTAAATGTTTGGTAGAATTCACCTGTGAAATGACCTGGCCCTTGATTTTTGTTTGTTGGGAGATTTTTGATTACTAGTTGAGTTTCTTTGTTGGCTATCAGTCTATTCAATTTTTTTGTTTCTTCCTGTTTCAGTTTTATATATTATCCATTCTTCCAGGTTGTCCAATTTGTTGGCATGTAATTTTTCATAACATCTGTTATAATTGTATTTCTGTGGTCTTGGTTGTTATGTCTACTGTTTTATTTATTCGGGTCCTTTCAAAACTTTTCTTTTTGATAAGTCTGGCTAAGAGTTTATCAATTTTATTAATTCTTTCAAAGAACTACTAGTTCCTGGTTTCATTGATCTTCTTTTTTTTTTTTTTTTTGTTTCTATATCATTTATTCCTGCTCTAATCTTTATTTTTTCCCTTCTGCTGGCTTTAGGCTTCGTTTTTTTTTTTTTTTTTTCTTTTTCTAGCATCTTTCTAGGTGTAAAGTAAGGTGTGTATTTGAGATTTTTCTTGCTTTTTAAGGTAGGCCTATATTGCAGGACTGCTTTTTCTGTATCCCAAAACTTTTGGACTGTTATGTTCTCATTTTCATTTGTTTCCATGTATTCTTTTATTTCTTCTGTGATTTCCTGGTTGATCCATTCATACTTTAGTAGCATGGTGTTTAACCTCCATATATTTGTGTTCTTTCCAAATGTTTTCTTGTGGTCGACTTCAGGTTTCATAGTGTTGTGGTTGGAAAATATGTGTGGTATGACCTCAGTCTTTTTTTACTTGTTGAGGCCTGATTTGTGACCTAGTATGTGATCTGTTCCCTTGAAAAGAATTTGTATTCTGCTGCCTTAGCATGGAATGTTTTACATATATCTGTTAAGTCCACCTGCTCCACTGTGTCATTCAAAGCCTTTGTTTCCTTATTGATTATCTGCTTAGATGATCTGTCCATGGCTGTAAGTGGGGTGTTAAAGTCCCTTACCATTATTGTATTATTATCAAGTTCCTTTATATTATTAATTATCTTATATGTTTGGGCACTCCCATGTTGGGAGCATAAATATATTTTTAGTTGTTAGATCTTCTTGTTGAATAGTCTACTTTATTATGATATAGTGCCCTTCTTCATCTCTTGTTATAGTCTTTGATTTAAAATCTAGTTTGTCTGGTATAGGTATGGCTACTCCAGCTTTCTTTTGATTTCCATTTGCATGGTAAATGTTTCTCCATCCCCTCAACTTTCAATCTGCAGGTGTCTTTAAGTCTAAAATGAGTCTCTTGTAAGCAGCACATAGATGGGTATTTTTTTTTTTTTTTTTATCCATCCTGACACCCTTTGTCTTTTGATGGCGTATTTAGTTCATTTTACTTTCAGAGTAATTATTGGTAGATAGGAGTTTAGTGTCATTTTCTGTGGTGTTTCTGGAGATTTTGTCTCTGTTCCTTTCTAGTCTTTGTCAATTTTGGTCTTTCTTTCCCACTCAAAGAGTCCCCTTTAATATTTTTTGCAGGGCTAGTTTAGTGGTCATGAACTCCTTCAGTTTTTATTTGTCTGGGAAATACTATTTCTCCTATTCTGAATGACAGCCTTGCTGAATAGAGTATTTTTGACCACATGTTCTTCCCATTCAGCACATTGAATGTGTCATGCCACTCCCTTCTGTCTTGCCAGGTTTTTGTGGAGAGATCTGCAGCTAGCCTTACGGGTCTTCCTTTGGAGATTAGGGACCTTTATTTGTCTTGCTGCTTTTAGGTTTTTTCTTTCTCACTATGTTTTGCAAATTTAACTACAGTATGTCTTGGCGTTGGCCTGTTTCTGTTGATTTTGCTGGGAGTCCTCTGTGCCTCCTGGATTCAGATGTCTTCCTTTCTCAGATTAGGGAAGTTTTCAGTGATTATTTACTAAAATATTCTCCCTTTTCTCTCTTTTCTTCATCTGAGACTCTTGTGATATGAATGTTATTATATTTGAAGGAGTCAGTGAGTTCCCTAAGCCTTTTCTTGTGATCCATAACTCTTCTTTCTCGCTTTTTTTCAGTTTCATTACTTTCCATTCTGTCTTCTGTATCACTTATTTGTTCCTCTGCTTCTTCCATCTTTGGGGTCATTATATCCAGTCTTTTTCGAATCTCAGTTATTGCATTTTTCATTCTTATTGTTTTTTAACTCTTTTATCTCTGTGGTAGGGGTCTCCCTGATTTCTTCTATGCTTTTCTCAAGCTCAGCAAGTATCCTTGATTGTTGCTTTATATGCTTCGTCGGGCATATTACTTATGTCTGTTTCTTTTTTTTTTTTTAATTTTATTTATTTATTTATGAAAGTCACACATAGAGAGAGAGAGAGAGAGGCAGAGACACAGGGAGAGGGAGAAGCAGGCTCCATGCACTGGGAGCCCGACGTGAGACTCGATCCCGGGTCTCCAGGATCGCGCCCTGGGCCAAAGGCAGGCGCTAAACCGCTACACCACCCAGGGATCCCCTGTCTGTTTCGATTAGATCTCTAGCCATAACCTTTTCTCATTCTCTTTTGGGATGAATTCCTCTGTGTTGGAATTTTGTCTAAGACTGTCTTCTGTGTGTTAGAAAAGCCTGTTATGTTTTTTGTTCCTGAGAGTAATGGCTTTATGGAGAAGAGGTCATATAGTGTCCAGGATGTGGTGCTCAGGGAGTATCTCTGGTGTGTGATGCGTGCACTCTGCTGCTGTGTTTGGGCTGCTCTATCCCTCAGGTTAGTCTCCTGCAGAGGTTCTCCTTGGTTGCTGTGGGCGGTGTTTGAACCTTGACCAGAGAGTGGCAAGTTTTAACTCGGTGTGCTCTGGTCTGCTTGTTAAATGAGACCTGATGCTACTTCCACAAGAACTGAAGCCTATAATTGGTAGATGTGGTATGTATGGGGGTTTCTGCTGGTGTTCTGGGGAAGGGGCCTGCTGTGCTGGGACTTAGGCACACTTGCCTGAGAAAAGCAGTACCAGTGGAATGCAGGGGGGTGGGATTGGTTTAAGCAGGTTAGGCAGACAATATTGGTGCTGTGCTGTTTACTGAAGTTGATTTATGCTGAAGATAGGGAGGGAAATGGCACCTTTGTCCCTGAGTGGGGTCTCTGTCCTTGCTACCCTCAGGGAATACTAGAAGTGCAAACAGTTTCCCCTTGGATGTTTTCATGCTGTCTTGTCTCCCCGTTGCTTGACTGCCTGGAGCAGGGCAGTACACTTTATGTTCTGTCCCAGCCAACCCTGCTGATTTTTATAACTCCAAACTTTAGGGACTGCAGTGGCAAGGGCCTGCGCTCATCTCCTGGGGATGGTCTTGCTGTGCTGGGACAAATGCAGATTTGACCAAGAAAGGTAGTCGTGCCAGAGTGCAGGGACACGGGATTTGGAGCAAAGCAGTCTAAACAGTCAATGTCCAGGTTAGCAGCCCTCAGCTGGTATCTCTGCAACTATGCTGAGGGGCTGGGGGTGGGGAGGGAAATGGTGCCCGCTGGTTCTTTTGTCCCTCGACAGGCATCTCTGCGAATGCCATCTCTCAAATGTGCTCCAAGAAGAGTGAATAGTCTCTCCCTATGTGCCTTAAGGAAACCACAGATGATGCTTTTTGTGGGGGGGTTGGGGGGTGGTTGGTTTTCCTGCCTTCTCTCCAGGAGTAGGGTAGCACCCTCAGGGCTGTATCCCAGCCAAGCCTGACCTCTGAAACTCCAGTCTTTGAGCCCTGCTGGTTGCGAAAACAAAAATCGGCTCCTCTCATTTTTAAAACCAATGGCTTTGGGGACCTGTTCTCTCTGTGCATATCCCTGAGCACTCTCCTCTTTCTCTCTTTCTCTCCCCGCCACCCCAACCAGGGCTGTCTCCCCTCCACAGCACCCAAGATCATCCGTTTCTCTCCTGAACCACATCTCTGGACTTCTTACCTTCCTCGATATAGCCTCTTCTCTCTCTCTAGTTGTCAGTCCTCAGGTTGATTTCGTGGGTATTCAGAATGATTTGATACTTATCTAGCTGAGTTGGAAGGATGAAGCAAGCCTAGGATCCTCCTACACTGCCATCTTAGCTCCCCACTTAGATGCATATTTCTTTGTGAAAGAAGCTAATCTGAAAAGTCTATATACTGTATGATTTCATGATTTCCACTTAGATGCATATTTCTTTGTGAAAGAAGCTAATGTGAAAAGTCTATATACTGTATGATTTCATGATTTCCACTTAGATGCATATTTCTTTGTGAAAGAAGCTAATCTGAAAAGTCTATATACTGTATGATTTCATGTTTTCAACTTTCATACATGATTTCATGTATGACATCCTGGAAGGGGTAAAGTGACGACATTAAAAAGATGAGTAGTTGTCAAGGGTTAGGGTGGTAGAGGAATGAATAGACAGCACAGAGATTTTTAGGGCAATGAAAATACTCAGTGGTAATATAATGATAGATACATGCCCTTTTATACTCTTTCAAACCCATAGAATGTACAATATCAAGAATAAATTGTAAACTGTGGACTTGGGATGATAATGATATGCCAGTGTGGGCTCATCACTTTTCCAAATGTACCACTCTGATGTGGGATATTGGTAACTATCATATGTGGAGGCAGAGAGTACAGATGAGAAATACCTGTACCTTACCCTCAGTACTGCTGTGACCCTAAAACTACTCTAGGAAATTTGTCTTAATAAAAAAAATTTGAATAAAAAATCTTTCATGATAAAGTATGTGTAAAAGATTAAACATATTTCTTTTCAACTGTAAATTCTCACAGCTCACTTCTTTTTATTGAGTTATTTTATTCAAACCATTTTAATGGTTCAAATGGTTTCAGAGGCTCAGACCATGCTTCTGTAGTTCATGTTATCAAGATGTTCCTCCAATAAAAATTTGAGTTATGATATTCTTACCTAATTCACAAAAGAAAGGAAAGTTAGCTGGGTAAAAACTTTTAGATATTAATTTCCTTATTTTGAAAAATCATTTATCCACTCTTTAACCTAGAGACTTTTCATTGTAGTGAACTTAAAATATGTTTTAATCTTTATCCTTACGTCATACTGACCCTTTAAATACTTTCTTAATGTTGAAGAATATGACTGTGTTATGGTCTTACGATAAGCAGAGAACTGACTTACCATGAGAATTTTAAAAAAGAAAGAATTAAAAAAAAAAGACAAATACCATCAAGATGTTTCTTGAATGTTAAAATTTTTAACTTATTATTTCAAAACACAAATTATATTGGTATCTGAGTTTTTACTGTTTAAATGACATTTTTAAGTCTGAATATCCTGACAAATTATAATATTTACATTTTGTAATATATCTACAATTTAGTATGTGTAAGTTATGGAAAATAATTTTAAATAAACCCACATGCCCCTACCACCCAACTTAGGAACTAGAACATTACTGTTACTATTTCTGAAGCTACCTTAGGTTCCTTTCCATATCCTGACCCTTGCTTCTCTCTAGTTAATAACTGAGATGTTTTAAATTGCCTATTTATCATTCTTTTGGTTTAAAAAAATTCATTGTATATGTATGTATTCCTAAATAATATATTGTGTAACTGTTTATTTTTGCGCTTTGATATATGTAATGTTGTCTTCTGTGGCTTGCATATTTCTTTGAATATTATGATCCTAAGATTTCTTCATCTTTTGCATATAACTATAGATCTTTCATTTCTACTGTTACATATAATTCCTTTTTAGGAACGTACTATTCTGTATCCATTCTCCTGTTGCTGGGTTTTTGGTTGCCTCTCCTTTCCTACCTGTGCCCCCGCCACCATTCACACCCTTCTTTTCTTATTGATTTAAAATAGTGATACTGTCAACATTTTTGTATGTTTCTTGGGGTTAGGTCACAGGATGTATGTACGTTTGACTTCACATGGTGATGACCAATTGTACAAATAGTACAAAGGTGGTTGTATAAGTTTTTATTCCCATTAGGACCGTGTAAGAACACTTGCTCCATATCTTTCCCAACACTGGTAGAATCGGGCTTCGTAACTGTTTTCAATCTGCTGGATATAAAATGGTAATTCATTGTGGTCTTCATTTGCATACCCACAATTGCTAATAAAGCTGAACATCTTATCTATCTATTCACCACTTGTATTTTTTTCCTGTGAAATGTCTGTTTTGTCTTTGGCCATTTTTCTTTTAGGCTGTTTTTCTCTTGACTTTTAAGAATTCTTTGTTCTGGATACTGATTATTTTCTCTCAATTTGTGTCTTTGCTTTTTTTCTCTCTGTGAAGTCTCAATGAACAGAAATTCTTAATTTTAAATATATTTCAATTTATTGATTTTTTTTTAAAGGATAGCACTTCTAAAAATATGCTTTGTTAAAAAAACGTTTCCTTCTCTGAGCTAATAGTCTTCTGTATTTTCTTCTAAGTTTTTATGTTTTACTTTTCACGGTTAAATCTATATATATGCTGAAGGTAGAATTCCAGTTTCATATCTTTTCATATGAATATTTCAATCATTTCAGTCATTTTATTGAATATCTCTGCTTTTCCCATGTATCTGCAGTGCCACCATTTTTCTATGTCAAGTTTGCACTGATCTCTTTTTTAATCCCTGTTTTCCAATTGATCTGTTGCTTATCCCTATGCCTTTTCCATACTATCTTTAATTGCTATAGCATTAAAAGTCTTGATATTTGGCATTGGGCTTGTTTTCTTACCTTACTATTTTTCAGGAGTGTCTTGGGTATTCTTAGACTTTTGCTTATCAGTGTAAATTTTGGAATCATCTTGTCAAATTCTTTGAAAAATTATGTTGGGAATTTGATTATAATTGCTTTGGAATTATAGCTCAGTTTGGAGAGAATTATATTGCGATGTCTCTTTGACTTATTATAGATCATGAATGTGCTATATATCTCCACTTAAGTCTTCTTTAATGTTCATGAGGACAGGCTTCAAATTTTCTGTGTATGAGTCTTACATATCTTTTGTTAGATTTATTTCTGTTTTTTATTGCTTATCTCAAGTAAAGCAGCCAGCTTGCAAACTTTCATTATTTCTAAGTGTCTCTAGATTGTTTTGAGTTATTTTAGGTAGACGATTATATCATCCGAGAATGTCAGTTTTATTCCTTCCTTTCCAGTCTTTTTGGCTATATCTCTTTCTTTGAAACTACATTAGTCAGGACCTCTAGCACAGTACTGACAAAAAAGCAGTAATAGTGGACATTCTTGTTCCTTGCTTTAAAGGGAACATTACTTAACATCTCACCATCACTAATTAATGCCTTTCGTAGCTTTAAGTAAATAAAAAAGATGGGAAACACACCTTTAATTGGGAACTTAATCCCCTTCTGGGATTTTCAGAAACAAATTATGAAGTTTAAGTTTAACAAATGAATTTTATTAATTTTAATATATTTTTAAAAATTTTTAATTAATTTTTTAACTTTAATATTTTTAAATTGCAGATTTGCTGTTGCTGAGTCAGATTGTAATTTAGCAATTGCCTTGAATAGAAGTTATACGAAGGCTTACACAAGACGAGGTGCTGCTCGATTTGCATTGCAAAAACTAGAGGATGCCAAAAAAGGTATTAATATTTTCCAAGTCCTTATTATCTAAAAAATTCTTTAACAGTTTAACAGATGTTATACAAAGAATCATAGATACTAGACAATCACCGTTACCACCTTAAGAGCTTTGTGTATTTGAATAAGGCTCATTTTTGCTATTTAAAAATATCTTGATACTTTGTGACAGAATGCGTTATTTGCCACCAGTCAGACTTCTGTTCAAATTCTCATTCCACCATGTATTTAGCTGTGTGACCAAAGGGAAGGTTATGGTTCTCCTATGATTTTCAGTTTCTTACCTGTAAAATAAGGATTAAAACATCTTGTTGGATATTTTGAGGCAGAGGCACTGCACATAAAGTTTTTAACACATTTTTCTTTGTAAATTCTAAGCCTTTTATTATTCCATAAAATAGATTTATATACTATAAATTACAAAATCTGAATAAAGTTGATAACCTGATAGGATTCTGCTACTTCTTGGGTTTATGTCATGCAACTTAACGATAGCAAGTATCCTTCCTGGGGCTGGTGGGTGAAGGTGATTGGTCACGGATTCTGTAGGGTTTTGCTTGTCCTGGGGGAGAACAGAGATACTGTTGATTAGCAGTTCTTACTCTGAATTTTTCTGTAAGACACTTGCCTCTTTGTCACATGTAGCAAATGATTATTGTTTTATAGAATTTTTTTAATACCCTATCTTTCAAATATTTATCTTCTAAATTTACTTAGATTATGAAAAAGTATTAGAACTGGAACCAAATAACTTTGAAGCAACGAATGAACTCAGGAAAATTAATCAGGTAAATCACAGTTATTTAAATAAAGTGCATTACTTACCTTTATTTGACGAAGTAGAGGTTTTTGTGTAGTCTTTGTACTATAGATGACTTAATAGAGACTTTTTCTAATTTTAATTCTTTGTACTGTATAGTTTTACTAAACAGATTTGCAAGCTAGAGGAAGTAGAATGGTATTTAAAGATCCTTAGGAGTCCTCTTAAAAAGTCGTAGGAGGGGCACCCTGGCTGGCTCAGTCAGTAGCACATGCAACTCTTGATCCTGGGGTTGTAAGTTTGAGCCCCACGTTGAGGTAGAGATTACTTAAAATAATATCTTAAAAAAAAAGTCATCTGAGGTCTGAACTGCTGCTGCTTTATTTTTTCCCAGATGATAGAATTATTTCTCTTTGTCCCACTAAGTTTTCTTTTTTGGCTAGTGCTTTGATTTCTGTACTAAACTTTCATATATTTCTTTGATTTTGTAATTTTTAAGTTGCTCCATCCTTATAGTTTGTTTTAGAAAAAACTGCTAATTTTTTAACAGTGAGAAAATAGTTATAATTTAGCTATAAAATTTGCTGTCAAATGATACTGTACAGTTACATATTCCTTTCATTTTGCTGTTGAGTCAGTTACAATCATTTTGCCATCCATTGAAACTGAGAAAAAAATGACAATGACTAGGAAAATGTGCTTTTAAATATTGCCATGATTTATTGCAATAAAATCTGACAAATCTATCAGCTTGCTTATAATTAGGAATTGTTATATATTTTTGTATTTGGTTAAATAATGACTATGCATATTAGATTTGAGAAATTTGGATGTGGTCTTAATTATCTGTTTATTTTTGAAAATAGTTACCCGAATAGTGCCTGGCCTGTATAGAAATTCAGTAAATATTTCTTGAATAAATAAATGAACAACTGCCATTAGTGGATATGATTTATTTTATTTGGAATAAGATGTATATTAGATTCACTTTTGTTTTTTAACTTGAATTAGACTTTGAATTAGAGTAAAAACTATTATTTCAATATTAATTTGAACTGTGACAAATTCTAATACACCTGAGTAATTTAGTTTTTTAAAGTTAAATATATATGCATCTTGCGTTACTTGTTTTATTTTAGCTAACTACTGTGTCTCCTAGGCTTTAACATCCAAAGAAAATTTATATCCAAAGGAAGCTGATACAATGATTAAATCAACTGAAAGAGAGGAAAAGCAAATTGAAGAGCAACAGAATAAGCAGCAAGCCATTTCAGAGAAAGATCTGGTAATTCAGAGGGATTTCAAGCTATATATGTTTTGTTGAGTTTACTCTTCATTTCTTGTATCCTGTTTCTATCTTCTGTAATATTAAAATTCTTCAGTAGGAACTGAAAGTTATACTAAAAACCTCCGGAGCTTACTAATTCAAAATTTGAGTAATTGGTGACTTAACACATAATTTAAAAAAATAACATAGTTTAGGGAGCAAATTACTTTTGAGTATTTTAACATATTTACATGTAGGTGGTTATACATTTAACACAGAGATAAGTTACAGTTCATTCTGATAGAGAATTTTTTTCCATTAATTCAGACTGGACTATTTCTGATCAAAATTCCTTTAGAAATCCCAAGTCAAGATTCAGTTTAACATATTTTTAGCTTTTCTTGGACCCACAGAAGATTTTTAATGAATACTTATGGAATGACATTAATTGGGATAAACCTGACTGATTATAAATGTTAGAGTGAAATCTGGTATACACATTCTGGTATGGTTTAATTTATCCTATTTTAGTCCTGTTGATGTTAACCAAAGAATGAGCTGTACAATTCTGGTACTCTGTTCTTTCACAGAAATTATTTGAGTTATGAAATTCTGTTGTACAGCTTCCATTATAACTAAAGAGTATAATATTTGGGTCTGTATTTATTGTGTTTTTAAATTTAGGGCTTTGTATAATAATTAGTAGAATAATGGTTAATAGTGCAAAGTAGTATAGAGGTATACTTTTTTTTTTTTTTTTTTTAGTACTGAAAAGAGAATAATGCCATTATAAAAAACAACCTAAACAGATTCTAGAACATGTATCATGGACTAGATTATTAACATTAAAATATATTTTAATTACTGATATAATATTGATGGGTATTCTTGTAGTGTTTACTTAAGATTTGAATTCAGCTAATTTTTTGCATATTTTTTTCATTCTTTTTTACACTTCTCTCCAAAATGGTAGGGGAATGGATTTTTCAAAGAGGGAAAATATGAAAGAGCAATTGAATGCTATACTCGAGGGATAGCAGCAGATGGCACTAATGCCCTTCTTCCAGCTAACAGAGCAATGGCCTATCTAAAGATTCAGAAGTAAGTCTCCGTTATAGTTAATGTTTTTTAGGATGAAAACGAAATTTACCATAAGTTGGCATATTAGATAAATAATAAATTAAAATATAATTTATTTACTCTTGAGCATTAAATTTTTTTTTTAATTTTTTTTATTTATTTATGATAGTCACACAGAATGAGAGAGAGAGGCAGAGACATAGGCAGAGGGAGAAGCAGGCTCCATGCACTGGGAGCCTGACGTGGGATTCGATCCTGGATCTCCAGGATCGTGCCCTGGGCTAAAGGCAGGCGCTAAACCGCTGCGCCACCCAGGGATCCCTTGAGCATTAAATTTAAATGAAGAACTGAGTATCATCAGCACATATTTAGTAAATGCTTGCTCTTGTTATTATTTTTCCACTTGTAATAGTATGGCATTACACAATTTAACATTTCTTTAATAGTTTTATGAGTGATTTAAAAATTATTTTCAAGTTCTTATCTGGCAGTATTTCATGTATGCATATCCATACGTACATAACAAAAGAGAATTATTGCCATTGAGATCAGCTGATTGATTATATATACAGTTAAAACTTGGTCCTGTGATACTAATCAGCTGTTTCTGGCTGCACTCTTAGGGGTTCTAAGTTGGACAATCAGCAGGGTAATATCTGATGGCAGAAACTGTCTCACAGTCTTTATATCTGTTGTAATAATATTTTATATACTAGTGATGGGATTTAAGAAAAAAAACCCTGTAATTATTTAAAATAGGGGTTCTGAACTTTTTTTGGTGCCATTGACCCATTTGGCTGATGGGGAACCTTTCTCAATAATATATTTGAATGCATAATTATACATTTGAAGTTATAAATGTAAAATATTACAGTTTGCACACTATATCTAGTGGTATATATACTTCATTGACACAACAAAATGAGAAACTACATTTAAAATAGAGGCTGATTTAAAGCTAAATTTGTTTTGAAGACATAATATGAAAATTTATTTATTTTTTTCTTTTTTTTCATAATATGAAAATTTAAATTTGGGCTGATCCATGACATCTTCCACCTGGTGATGAACCAATAAGTGTGGATAGGAAATAAAAAGGTAACACAGATGATTGTGTTACCAATGTGGTAGCATATGACTTTACTTTTTGGTATCTGAATGACTAGGAGGGGTAGAGTTAGTTGTTTATGGTTGTACAGTTAGGTCCTAGGAGCATTTATAGACAGGGATACTGTGATCACATACAAATAACAGGTTTAATTACTACTGTAATAAATATTTTGAGATGTCTGTAATAGTTGTAATGTGATATGAAAATATCTATGATATTTATTGGGGCAAAGTCATAGCTACTACTTTTGCTACTGTGGTTTGTTGTCTACAGTTATAATTGAAATAAAAGCTAAATCCTATTTAAAAGTTAGTGAAAATAAGGATGTAATATTTTTCCCATCCAACTTTTCAGATCTCTCAAAGGACTTCAGGTTAGGAATTCCTATCATAGAAGTAAATTTTGTTTGTATATTTATTCTCATTTAAACTAACAGACACAATTAGCGATATATTATGTTGGTTAGAGTAAGTGAGATGAAAGGTTGAATGTTCCAGTACAGATTTAAAGGCACAATAGTAGAAAAGTTAATGTAACTTCTGGAAAAGGCAAATGATAATTATGGCTATTACCCAGGGTACAGTGCTGGAGAGTCAGTAAAGTATTTTATCCTGAAAACTGGGGGGGCCATGCACATGTCTTGAATAAGAGAATGATATAATCAGCAAAGTAGAAAATATATTGGTGGAACATATGCACACACATTTGCACAGATACAGACATATCCTTTCTTTTGTTGAAAAGTGAATTAAAGAATTAAGAGAAGACATGTTTAAGTTCACTAGAAATTTTTACTTCATTCTTATGAGGTCTTGTTTTGAGCATAGGATGGCATTCATCTAGGCTTTGGGGAGAATGTAATCATAGGCGATTCTCTTTTTTTGGGATTTTTTTATTATGAAAGTTTTGTAGATTTCATAAATGTAATATAATAAGCCCCATGAACCAAATCATCTAATTTTAACAAGCCATACTTTTGTCATTATAGTTAGTTAGCATTTATCCCCCTGTCTGAATCATTACAAAGCATATCAGAGACATTATGACATCTTATCCCTAAAGGATAACCACAATACCATTATCATGCCAAATAAATTCACAGTAATTCATTAATGTCATTTTGACATATAGGAGGGTCAAAGACAGATTTGGGAGTTTTTAATTAAAACACTGTGACTGCTTTTTACATTAGAGACTCAGTTTATGTGAAGTTTCTCTATTAACTGCATTTTCTAGTTGTTAATTTTGTCATGTTGGATAGATATGAAGAAGCTGAAAAGGACTGCACACAAGCTATATTATTAGATGGATCATACTCTAAAGCTTTTGCCAGAAGAGGAACGGCAAGAACATTTTTGGGAAAGTTAAATGAGGCCAAACAAGGTATGACTATTTTTATAACTGCTATCACTCACTTGTCCTCATGAGACTCCCAAGTTACAGAAGCAGGGACTTGTGTAGCTTTTCCATAGTTCAAGGATATAGAACTCGCAGAAGTAAATTTTCTTTCACGGTTCAGATGGAGGGTAGTTTGCAGATTTGAAGGAATGTAGCTTCCGTGGTGGACCAGATTATCTTTTACTTGAATGGTGTGTGGTCTCATCTGGCTAGCTGTCAATCAGAGTTAATGAGTAATTTGAATTAGAGGTGAGAAGGAAAAGGCAAAAAGAAAGAGAGAATCAGCCATTAAGGATTAGAGGATAATGTGAGATCTACAAGGATGCTCCTTTTTAGTCTCAGTATTAGTTATTTTATTTTTCCAGGACCTGTCTTTTAAGTACTCATTCTATTAGTCTTTTTGAAGAACCAGCTTGGTTTTATTGTGTGTGTTTTCTATTTCATTTATTTCTGCTGTTTCTTTCTTTCCTTCAATTGTGTTTAGGTTTATGTTATTTTATTTTTTTTAACAATTTTATTTATTTGAGAGAGAGCGTGTGCATGTATGCATGAGCAGGGGAAGGGGCAGAGGGAGCAGGAGAAGCAAGCTTCGCACTGAGAAGGGAGCCCAACTGTGGGGCTCCATCCCAGGACCCTGGGATCATGACGTAAATGGAAGGCAGACGCTTAGCCAAATAAGCCACCCAGGCGCCCCTATTTTATTAGGTTTAATTTGCTGTTTTTCTAATATCTTGCATTCAGTACTTAGAAAATTGATATTCAGCCTTCCTTCTTAATGATATGTACATTTAAATCTGAGAATTTCTCTGTAAGCCTGGCTTCAGCTGTAGTGTGTGCATTTAAAAAATGGTAGCAAAATAAACATACTAAAAAATTTACCATCTTAATCATTTTTAAGTATACAATTCAGTGGCATTAAGTACATTCACACTGTTTGCAACCGTCACCACCAAACATCTTCAGAACTTTGTCATCATCCAATCGTGAAAATCTACTGATTAATAAGTTCCCATTCCAAAAAAAAAAAAAAAGAAGTTCCCATTCCCCTCTCCTCTAGCCCCTGGTAGCCACTATTCTACTTTCTGTTTCTATAAATTTGACTATTCTAGATTCTCCATATAAATAGAATCATGCAGTATTTGTCCTTTTGTGTCTGGTGTCTTTCACTAGCATAATGTCTAAGGTTTAAGGCCAGATGATACTCCATTACATGGAATTCTCTTAGATGCTGACTTACATTTGGTGAGTAACCCTGTCATTTATTAATAGTGTGAACTTTGGTAAGTTAGAGGACCTCTAGGCTTCAGTTGCATCATTTGGAAAGTGGGGTTGTGATGAGGGTGACATGAAAAGTTGCATAAAGTAACTAGAAGAGCACTCAGTGTTTAGCTCTTATTATTGCTCACCTGTTTCCTAGTGTCCTGAGTTAAAACTTCTAGAGATTAACTGGGTTATTAACTAAACGTATCATGTCTTGAACTCTGTAAAGTATTTTCACTAATTCATTCTACTTCTTAAAAATTCACTTTAGATTTTGAGACTGTTTTACTTTTGGAACCTGGGAATAAGCAAGCAGTAACTGAACTTTCCAAAATTAAAAAGGTAATGTATTCTTTTCACCAAAATATGGCCTTATTTTTTGAAACAGAAACACGTTATCTGTTATATAATTAACTTGAGAATATTTGGTAGTCATGCTTACAAATTTATTTTCAAGGACTTAATTGAGAAAGGACACTGGGATGATGTTTTTCTTGATTCTACACAAAGGCAAAATGTGATAAAACCTATTGATAATCCATCTCATCTTGGGTCAACTGTAAGTAAAGCACTTTTCTTTCATTTTTTTTTCCCTTTTAATATCAGTTTTTTTTTTAAAGATTTTATTTATTCATGAGAGATAGAGGCAGAGACATAGGTAGAGTGAGAAGCAGGCTCCCTGTGGGGAGCCTGATCGATCCCAGGACCCCAGAATCATGACCTGAGCCAAAGGTAGACAATCACTGAGCCACCCAGGTGCCCCTATATCAGTGTTTTATTAATAAGAGTTGGAAGCAAACTGTTGAATTAATAAACTTGTTTTAGAATCTTTAAAAAATACTCTTAGGATTATTGACATAATAAAATTGGGGGAAATTCAGCTCTTTAGAATTCTGGGATGACTTTTTCAGTGACTTAATTTAGCACTATGAATTTAAATTTTTTTTTTTTAAGATTTTATTTATTCATTCATGAGAGAGACACAGAGAGGCAGAGACACAGGCAGAGGGAGAAGCAGGCTCCATGTAGGGAGCCTGACATGGGACTCAATCCTGGGTCTCCAGGATCAGGCCCTGGGCTGAAGGCAGCGCTAAACCGCTGAGCCACCCGGGCTGCCTGAATTTAAACATTCCTATATATTTTCTGATATTAAAGGAATTTGAGGTAGTTTTACATTTTATAATAATTATTTTTAATTTCTAGTACCATTTTCATATGGGATTATGATTTTATTACAATAGCCTTGCATCCTATGTGGGGTTAGATCTAAAATCAGTACCTAAGGTCAACAACAACAGAAATAAGGATGAATGTGATCCACTGCTCAGATCATTTATTGGGTGGAGATGGTAGGTGTCATCCCCAGCGCCACCAAGGTGCAGGAGGCAGAGATGGTTCATAGCCCTGGGTGGTGATGAAGGGGGGGCGGCCCATGCAGTAGGACGTGCAGGATGGCCCTGGTAAAGGAGGAGGTCCTCTTGTAACCATATTGACTTGCAGAGCAAAAGTGAAAGCTGTGTTGATATGAGAGACAAAAGAGCCAATAATACCAACAACAGCTGAAACCCAAAAGAGCAGGTGTCAGCACCTGCCACCTTTCCTACCCCACCAGATTCCAAGAGAGCAGGATCACGCCAGAAAACACTCCGTCCCACTGGGTGCCACATACAGCTTGAGGGAATAGATGCCAAGAGGTTAAATTACTGTCACTACAAGTCACTGCCCATGTGTGCGAATGTAGAATGGCAAGGGTTCCATCCTAGAGGATTAACAGAAGTTATAAACTAATAAGGTAGCATATTCCAGACAGGCAGGCATCTGTGTTTAGGATAGCCCTACGTCCCTCCTCCGTGGCTGCAGGAGATGGTTATTTGTATGTTGAGAACAAAAAGAATGAGAATAAAAAGCCCATTCTCCACACATGGTATCATAATCACTGCTATGGAAAAGTTCTACCTGCTAGCCCATGACCTTCTTTTGCTTCCCTCCTTGACAAAGGGGACTCTCTCTGGGAGTTCTGTGGCCTCAGAGACCTCTGGGAGATGGAGATTCCTGGAGTTTTGGAGGGAAACTGAGTGTTCTCTGAGAGGAATATGTTACTTATAAATGTCAACTAAGCTCAGCTATGTTTATCTTATTAATTCATAGGTAGGTAGGTCTTATTTTAAATACACCATGAGACACATAGTAATTATGTTTTATGGAAAAAGGCAAAAATTCTAAATAACAGAACAACAGAATAAATAACACAAATGTGTTTTGATTTCTAGTATTAAACTCTAATGATGTATTATGAGAGGCAGTATCAGTTCGAACAATGACTCAGGGCACAGCAGAAACTACTCATATGAACACAGCCGAAGGACTTTGTGCGCATCTGGCCCTGCAGTTAACTTTTTCTCTCTTCATGATTTCATTTCTAGTGTATGTTTTCTACAAATATGTCACCTCTAACAATTCAGAATATTTTTACCTAGGGTACAACTGGTGGGATTCTGTATAGCACATTTACCAAGGAGATGGAGCAGTGATGAGTTGGGAAATTCCCTTACCTGAGACCATTCAAAATTGCACAAAGCACACACTGTAAAGTTGGAGGGATGGCATCTCACCTTTTCCAGTGGTGAGGATTACCGCAGACATTCTAAACAGGTTGGCCACCTCACTGGAAACAGGAAAGGTGGAAACAACAACAATCCTGCATAGAGGAGTTCTGGAAGGAGTCAGCCAGGTCAGGAGACTTCAGCGTCGAGGGTGGTTTTGTCTTGTTTGTGTTATTCCTAGAAATATATAATCAACTCCCTAAGGTCCTCAGGCTTTAAGTACTTTTGGCTTCTGGAGGCATAACCAAGATGACAAGCTGAAAATCGAGAAGCCTGTAGGGTTAAGAGTTTGCACTTTAAAAATAAATAACATAGCAGACATCTCACACAACCCACAAAACAGAGGTAAGACCAGGAGAGAGTGCTGTATAAAAAAGATGATTTCCCAGAAGAAGTACAACTAAAAATGGCCACAGCATTTACCTTGTCCTTCTCTGTGTCCTTGGTAGAGACAGAGCTGCTGTTCCCAGGGGAGAGGCACCAGCTTTTGGATCTCATAAAGGCCCTGGAAGAGATGGAGGTTTATTTTGATTTGCATAGACTATGCAGAAATAAAACAGACCCTCCTTTCATTTCTCCACTGCCTTAAACTCTCTCCTACTCTCAGGTCCCTGAATGGCAGCAGAGCATTTCCCACATGCTGAGGTGATCCCCAAGGATAAGGGGGACACCTGTCCTATACTTGGTGAAGACACCACAGGACCCTGGCTCAGGTGTTTCCTAACTTATCAAACAACTGCGGGCTGCTTGGGGCTCAGTCAGCTGGGGAGAAAGTCAGAGGTGTGCCTCTTGGCTCAGAGAACCCAGCATATGGTCTTTGTTCAATGCACATCTGCAGGAGTGGTGTACATCTGCCTTTCTGTAAACCACCTCATTCTTTCTCTGCAAGAATCCTCTGCTTTCCAGCTCAGTATGGGGAAATGACACAGCCCATCATATGTGTGTCCTGAGAAACTTAGGATGGTTACAGTATCCTCAGCCAGGTTTATCCTTACATTATAAAATACCCAAAACCATATCTACATCTTTAAAAAAAAAATTAGCACCTAAGGCAAAACTCTAGTATAAGCAAATTGTCTTTAAAAATATACATTGCACTTTGTTTTTGTACACTGTATTATTTTTCATTAAGTCCAACAAAGCCAGGTTTTTTTCCCTGCAAAAATGTTAGAACAGAAAGTAGCTGGCATGAATTTAGCAATTTGTGTTCTGCTGAATCTTTAAAGTTGTTACCTAATATATATATATATATTTATATATATGATATCAATGGTAGTTTCTAACATTTATATAATGTATACAAAAGAGTAAGTGAGACAAATTAAGATTTAAAAATTATAAGTGAACACCCATGAAATCACCAATTAGGTCAAAAATTGAAAAGTGTCAGCTCCAAAATCTCCCTGTGTGCCCCTCACTGGTCATGATCCTCTCTCAGTCTTCTGGAAGTAACTTATGCATGGTGGATGCTTTGAGAGCCTTAACAATTTTATAAGGAAGTCAGAGTAGATATTTTATCTTCCTTTTGCAAAGGAAGAAAGGCAAAGTCTTTTGTCAAGTTCATATTTCAGGTTAGTAACAGAATTTCTTAATTTAATGCTTTTCTAGTGGTTTTTTTTTTTTTTTTTTTTAATTAAATAGGCTCCAACACCCAACGTAGGGACTCCAACTCATGACCATGACATCTAGAGTTGTGTGCTCTACTGACTGAGCCAGCCAGATGCCCCCCAGTGTTCTTGTTGTGACTTTATTGGATTTTCTGAGACAATGTTTATTTCAGGAGCAGGCATAAATCTAGTTGTTTTTATATATTGTATTCGTTTTCTTAGATTATGTTAATATGCTATTCTTTTCAATAAAGTTTATGTGTTTAATTAAAAATGGTTTTAAAAAAGGGGCTTAAGCTGTTACATCTTTGTAAGAGGTTTTCATAAAAGAATAATTCACAAGGTTTAGAAAAGCCTTTAACAAAGGCTTTGTCAGACCTTGTTGTCCATAATTATAAAAACACAGCCATGTTGTAAATCAAATATCTGTATATGTGATGTCCTGTGGCCAGAATTAGGAGCTTTTATTCATTTGTTGGCTTCTCTTCTCCCTCACTTTAAAAATCAATTAATGTTAGTAATTTGAAAATGCAACATGTATTTAAGTCTTCGTGACAAGATCTCAAATAGAACACCTCTCTGCAATGAAGGATCTCGGACATAAACCATTCTGTAAATGATCCCAAACAAAATCAGTATCTTACCAGGAAGAGGGAAAATTGTTTATTTTTATAATAAAAATGTGGGCATTATTTAAAAAATAGAAGATGCAATTGAGCATAATGTTCTTAAGAGTTGATTTGAGCCCCACTTTATAAACTTTGAAATTTTGGGCAAGTTATCTAATCCCTGTGTGATCCTTACTATTTCTCCTTGAGGATAACTCACAGGTTAGTTTCGATCAAAGGAAATAATATCCATTAATTCTAAGGCAGTTTTAGGTGAAATGAATATGAATTTCTGTCTCAGTCACACATTTGTGAGACAACCTGACCACTGGAGAAAGTGGTTAGGAAAGGGAGGAAGGCCCAGGAAGTGGAGAGTGTCCTAGGAGCACTTGAGTCAATCGAGAGCCTAGGCCAGGGAAGTCTATGTTTCAAGACCAGGATGCTGACATCCTGGGAGTACTTTTGGTGAATCTTCTCTGGAGAGAGTGTAGGAGAACAGTGATGTAGATCACACGGGACCCCGGGGTTCCCGGGTAGGTGGTAGTAAATGAAGGGTCTCCTGATCTTGTAGTCTCTGCTGAAATGCTTTATTTTGTTTTACTTTCATTTTTCTGTTTTCCTATAGCAAAACTTCACCTTCCTCCTCAGTCCTTTCCTTTCTTTTTCTCCGTTTATTTTTCTCTTCATTTTCTTGAAATGATCATAATGTAGAGCTAAATAAAATGTTATGCATCTAAATTTTAATTTTGAAAAAGGATTAATCATCATATTTTCTTAAATCTTTCTGTAGTGATACATTTTGTGTTTTATTCCTGCTAACCAGCATACTGTCATCCCCTCATCCCTCGGTAGCCCTCAGTAGCTCCCGGTACCCACAGTTCTACATTTAATAGAGACCACTGATTAGGAAATTTTTAGATTAAGATCACATTTACATATCTGTTGTCAGTAAAAGGATTTGGTTTTACATAGGACTGTATTGATTTAATCCAGTGATTATTGCCTGTTGGAAATTATAGTCTGTTGTGCAGCACTAACACATGCCCATTCTTGGTTAATATCTTCAGAGGAAACTTGCTGTCGAGAATTCTCAGCAAGGCAAAGGCTTCCGCTTAACATGATTGTGCTTTAACTAGAACTGCTACTAGGATTCCGTTAACAATTTTGCTAATAGCTTTTAAAATTTATGTTCATCCAGTAACGCTTGATTGTTACTGTTAGGTCTTCTCTTAGCTATGTTAATACAATATCTGGATTTAACACTGATTTTGATATATATGTCAAAAGTTTTTATATTTACAACTTCTTAATTTAAAATTCGGGCAGCCCCGGTGGCGCAGCGGTTTAGCGCCGCCTGCAGCCCGGGGTTTGATCCTGGGGACCCTGGATCGAGTCCCATGTCGGGCTCCCTGCATGGAGCCTGCTTCCCCCTCTGCCTGTGCCTCTGCCTCTCTCTCTCTTTCTCTCTCTCTGTGTCTCTATGAATAAATAAATTAAATCTTTAAAAAAAATAAAATAAAATTCAACCATACAGTTGGAATGAACACTTAGAGTATATTGAAGAAAAGTTTATTAAAAATAATAGTATTATATGTAAACTTCAGAAGAAATTAAGCATGTTTGACATTTATAATGATTGAAATAAACAGTGAACCCTAATTATTTTATTAAATTAGAAACCATTATGGTCAAGTCTTACCAACTTTGTGAATGTATTTGGCAAATCTTTAATATTAGGCTGGTTTTATCCAGCAGCTACATATTTAGAAAATCTACTTAAGTGTTTTTTGTTTTAAATCCATTTAGGTTTTAATGTTAGTCTGTTTTCTACAGAATACTGGTTATTGCCTGACCTTGTTCTGCTTCCCTTGAGTTAGCCCACTATAGGTTTGGCCATAATTTTTCTTGGCCTTGTTGCCTCTAGGATAAAGCCCAAACTCCTTAACGTGGTGCACAGCTCTTTTATAAGGTGCCTTTAAGCAGCCTTTCATTTCAGGCTTTATCCCCACCACTCCTCCCCTTGCAGTAGCCCCATTGGACTTCTCATCTTTCTACTGACCATGCTGTGCCCTTCCACATTACCAGTCATCTGTACTTTATCTGTGAAGACTCTCCTGATGCCAGTGTTTGTCTTCCTTCCTCTGTGTTCTCTTAGTATGTTGTGCTTTCACCTTTTATGGTACGCATCCCATTGCCTTGTAATTATATATACGTACATTTCTTCTTTCTTGCATTCAGACTTAACATATGGTAGGTGCTAGGCATCTTTTTTATTATTATTATTTTTATTATTTTTTTAAAGATTTATTTATTTATTTATGATAGACACACACAGAGAGAGAGGCAGAGACACAGGAGGAGGAAGAAGCAGGCTCCATGCAGGGAGCCCGACGCGGGACTCGATCCTGGGACTCCAGGATCGCACCCTGGGCTAAAGGCAGGCGCCAAACCGCTGAGCCACCCAGGGATCCCCTATTATTATTATTTTTAAATATTTTATTTATATATTCATGAGAGGCAGAGAGGGACAGAGAGAAGAGACACCGGCAGAGGGAGCAGCAGGCTCCATGCAGGGAGCCTGATGTGGAACTCGATCCTGGGTCTCCAGGATCATGCCCTGGGCTGAAGGCGGCACTAAACCGCTGAGCCACCCGGGCTGCCCCTTTTTTATTCTTTGTATTCTCAGAGTGTGACTCCTGTCTGTCTAGCCATCAGATTGAATTTACTTAAAACTGTTAGTCTATGAAAATGAAATCTAAGTACATTCTTTAAATATGAAGCAGATGGTAATTGTGAGAACACTGCAACCTTTTAATTTGTGACCCTAAAATAGGAAACCTTTATATGTGGATTTAAAAAATTGATTTTAATTATTTTAGAAACCACTCAAGAAAGTTATTATTGAAGAAACTGGTAATTTGATACAGACTATTGATGTGCCAGAAAGCACTACTGCTGCTCCACAGAGTAATCCTAATCTGGCAAATGGAATAGCAAATGCAGGTGTTCCAAGTAAGAAGAATTCGAGCCAAGATGACCTTTTGCCCACAAGTGATATTCCCAAAGCAAAAGTATTGAAAGTAGAAGAAATCAGTGATACTTCAACCCAGCCGTGAGTAGAAGAAACACTCTTTTTAAGATTGATTGATTTATTTTAAAGAGAGAGAGTGAGGGACAGGGGCAGCAGGAGACGGAGAAGGGGGTCTTATGCAGGTTTTGCACTAAGCATGAGACTGATGTTGAGCTCAGTCTCACGACCCTTAGATCATGACCTGAGCCTAATCTAAGAGTTGGACGCTTAACTGACTGTGCCAGCCAGGTGCCCCAGAAGAAAAATCTTGATACTCATCGAGAATGGTAATAGTTCACTAGAAAATTGATACTACTACTGAGACTTCTGGTTTGTACGTATTACCATAATTCTTTGAACTGCTCAACTTCACATTCTAGATTTTCTTTTTTATTTGTACTTACCTGGAGGAGAGGTTTTGCTTAAGGTATGATCACTGTTCCTATACCAGAGTGGGGAATTTGGAGGTAAGAAGGTATCTTGAACAAATTGATTTTGTGCATTTTTACTCTAGAACTTCAATATATGCATTTCACTTTTTAATTCAGCAAAAATCTTTAAGGTTTTAAAAGGAAGCTTCATAAATGTAGAATTTATTCATTATTATTCTAGCCACTAATATTTCAGATTATTTGTGAGCTCTTTAAATTATGTGTAGAATTTTTAGAAATAGTCATGTTTTTGGTTAATGATGAGAATATAAAAGATCTAGATTAATTAGGTTTATTTGGGGATGTTGAAACTTAATTCATACATTCTTATTGCCACTCAGCAATCCTATTAAAGTTTTTTAATGTTGAATTTTAGTGATTTTATTTAAAGTGATAGTGATATTTAGTGATTTGGGAAAACACTAAATGGGCAGACCTTTTAAAAAGAGGAAACATCTCTTGGTATCTTGGAATATCTTTCTTCAAACTTTGATAATTCAGATTTCTGAAAGGCTGAGTTGTGAGGATCTGTGATATGATGTTGTAATGCAGGCTGTAGAAATGGTATACTTCAAAAGGTGGCCAGGCTAACTTAGTCCCAACAGATGAGAATAGTCATTACGTAGGCAGCATGTGAAAATTGGCAAAAGCATAATCTATTCTTGCCGAAAATATGTTATTACCGGCTGAAAGAATTTACTACATGTAGACTATAAACAATTACAAAAATATATTAATAAAGTCAGAAATTGAAAACTCACTATTGATGTTTCCTTTTGTAAGCTGTAACTATTTATGGTTCTTTTCTAAACTGTTTGATGCCTCTGAAATATTTTAGACCTCAAGTCAAGTTGAAACAGGGTGTATGTCAGTCTTTCCGTGAGAAGATTCCTGTAGACATAGACAGAACACCTGCTCAGTTTGTCACTGCTGCTCTTCCTCCAGTTCCTGCTAACTCCTTCCAGCTTGAATCTGATTTCAGACAACTGAAAAATTCTCCAGATATGCTGTATCAGTATTTGAAGGTAAGAAAGAGGAAGCTAGTAGTTCTAGTTTAAGTAAAAGATCAAAGAACTTCTTTTGTTACTGTATGATAATAGTACTGTATTTGCTTTTTGAATAATATGATTGTGGAACCCTTGCCTGCTGCATGTATAACCTTGGCCAGACCATTTGAAATATTTGCAACCAGGAAACCTTTGGAAATAGGTTCTGTGTTAAATCTGTGGTAAAATAACTAAATGCTCATTTCAAAAATCCTAACTTAAACTTAATTCTTCATTCTTCAAGATGGGGAAAGAAATTAAAATATACTGAGTGCCTTCCATGTGCCCCAAGCACTACTTGCAATATTTAGACCATCATTCTTTTGAAAATGAGCTCTTATTTGCTCCAAGAAAAAGAATCAGATCTTATGAAATTTACCAAATAATGGATCTTAGCATTATCTTTTTCAAGTGTGATTATAGTAATAATCCCTTATAATTTTCTATTGCATAGAAGATACACAATTACTTCTAACTATATTATCCTATGTAATTCTGGTTTTTAAACTGTCTAGTTATTTTTATTGCTCCTTGAGAGCTCTCTGAAGTTTCCTGTCTCAGGAAACATGAGATTTTTCTCTGCCTGAAACAGAGTGATTATCTTAGAGTTCCTCTGACTTTCATTCTTCTATCACAGTTACATTGCAATGTGACCTCATTATTATTCAATAAGGACTAGTGCATAATAGTTACTCTTCCCTATATTCCCCTAAGCAATTGTTGCATACATAATATGTGATATGTGAATGTTGCCATGATGTAATTTTCTCTTTGTCTTTTCCAAGCAAATTGAGCCATCCATGTATCCTAAGTTGTTTCAGAAAAATCTAGATCCAGATGTATTCAACCAAATCATTAAAATTCTGCATGACTTTTACATTGAGTAAGTGGAATTTTTTTTGTTATACCTGTGTATTGTAATGTTACCCTATTTCTAGTGATCTGGCAAAGTCATTTTCCTTGATGTCCTATTATTACCTTCTGTATAGCAAAATTAGCTTGCTAGTAAATTTGACCATTGCAGAAGTTGTGAAGAGGTGACAAGTACAAGCAAAAAAAAGGGAAGTGATTAGGTAGGAGGGAAAAGGACTTTCCAACTTTTTTTTTTTTAAAGAAAGGGAGGTGAAGTGACAAATGTGATAGCAAATTAATAAACCTCATATTTAAGAATATTATAATTTCTTCAATTGACTTGATAAAGCTCTTCATTTGAGCCCTTAAAATATAAACAGTATCCAGGGAAAAAGGATAAATGAAGACTTATTTATGTATAATTAGAACTATTATGATAGAAAAACAGAATTGTGTGAGCTACTTTTAATTAATCATTTGTTTTATATTTGGATTATTTCAGGAAAGAAGAGCCATCACTCATCTTTGAAATCTTACAAAAACTTTCTGAACTAAAAAGGTTTGATATGGCAGTGATGTTTATGTCAGAACCTGAGAAAAAAAGTAAGTTCTGTGAAGAAAGCTTTTCCAGATCTCTTTATGACATGTTCCTTTATTTACTCAACACATGATAGTGGACATTTACTGAATAATTACTGTGTATAAGATACAGTTAAATTTAAATTACAATTAAGTTAAATTGAATTACATAAAATCTTGACAGCAGCATTATGAGGTATAGGTGTGATTATCAGTTCCCTTTTACAAAGGTGGAAACTGAGGCACAGAGAGGTAAGGAACCTGACCAAGGTCACCTAGGTAGGAAGCCAGACCCAGGATTTAAACTTATACAGTCTGACTTTATAGTCTGGACTCTACTACTTGACAACGCCTTAAAGTGTAATGGTTGAGAGCTTGCTGTCGTGGAACATGTGAAGGGTACCTCTCACAGAAGCATGTCACTGGGCATGGGTGCAGGGAGGTCTACCCCATTCTTTGAGAGCCCATTTCCTTGTGTATATTTGATTGAAGCTGAATGCTCAAAGAAGTACAGGAGCCTGCTAAATGAAAGGAGTAGGGAAGAGTTTTAGACCCTGGGAATGATGTATGCAGAAGTTCAGAGGCAGGAAAGAGCAGATTGACTTCAGAAAATTAAAAGAAGGGCAGCCTGGGGGGCTCAGCGGTTTAGCACCACCTTCAGCCAAGGGCCTTATCCTAGAGACCCGGGATCAAGTCCCACATTGGGCTCCCTGCATGGAGCCTGCTTCTCCCTCTGCCTGTGTCTCTGCCTCTCTCTCTCTCTCTCTCTCTGTGTGTTTCTCATGAATAAATAAATAAAATCTTTAAAAAAAAAAAAAGAAGAAAATTAAAAGAAGTACAGTGCAGCTGGATTGTAGAGTCGGGGGAGAATTGGCAGTGATGAGCCTGCAGAATTATACTCCCTGTTTATTTCTGCAGCACAGTCTTTCCCATGAAGTGTCGGTTTAGGAAAACCTTAGGTAAAATCAAACTATGCAGGAACTTCAATTACTAAGAGTTTTGGGCTTTACTCTAGTTTTAGGAAAAAGAAAAATTATTAGAATGCAAGAGTACCAGGTTTTTAGTTTTAAAAATAGCAGAAACTGCACCATTTTCGTTTATCTCCTAGACTAAACATACTCGGGTTCCTTCTCTTGTTTCTTTATGTTTCTAGCAGCAATAGTGAATGAGTCTGAATTACTAAGAAAAATATATGCTACATTATACTTAAGAGAAGTGGACATGTCATTTTACATAAGTTTTTAAAATAGAGTTTAAACTAAAAGATGTTTCTGTTTTATCTTTACTCAGAAACAGTCCCTGAAGTTTTCTGAAAAATACTAGCTTCTCTTGTTACAATTCTACCTTTTTTCAATTACTTTGCTCTACCACACAGACTTTATATTTTTTGGTATACCAAGCTGGTAAACTTATTGGCCTTCAGTGCTTTGCATTTGGCCGTTTCCTCAGCCTAGAATATCTTCCCCTTGCTTGCTTCTTCACTTCATTCCGTTTCCACCTAAGAGTTACCACCTTGGAGATACTTTTCCTCCACAGACCTACTCAGAATAACTGCCTGCCTCCCTTTGTCACCCTCTGGCTTATTACCCTTCTTTATTTTTCTTCATAATATGTAACTAGCTGCAAATATTTCATGTATTTGTTTATTGTTTCTCTTTCCCTTAATAGAATGAAAACTCCATGAGAGCAGGAACTTTTTGTACCTTGTTCTTAGTGCTTAGTGCATAGCAACCTGTCAGTGTAAATGCACTGAATAATTGAATTTCTTGCTACTGTCATGTGATAAGTACAGATGTACTAAAGAATGTAAATTGGTTCTTTAGACTGGCGTACAGCAGTACTGTCTTGGTGGGGTGACCATTATCAGCTGAGCTAAACAGGGGGAGCACCTGGAATGGTTCCTGGACTGTAACTAAGCATTCAGTCACTGTTTGCTGTTGTTACTTTCCTTATCATTAACGACCAGTAGCCACTGTTCATGTTGAATTATAGAGTTTCCCAAAGTGTTGAGTGTGGACCATTCAGTGGTAGGAAAGGTGTTTTATAGGCAAGTTTTGTTTTATTTTTAATAGTTATATATATTATTGGATATTATAAAAATGTATAGCTAACATGATTTTGTAAATGTTATTACTAAGTTTCCATTTACAGTAGTGGGTACAAAATTTTCTTCTAAGATAAAATGGTTTCAGTTTGAAAAACAGTTAAGTAAAATATTAAGTAAATATAGCTGTTACAAAGGGCAAAAATGTTTAAGGTAGTATAGAATGAATTAAGTTTAATCTGCAAGATTAATGTTATTGAGAAAGTAGGGGAAATGCTTTTACAAAATATTTTGGTAAGAAACCTTAGATTCTAGTATAATTTTCTCAGATTAGCTGTTTAAATATCTGAAGTAAATAAATAAATATCTGAAGTAGAATTTATAAATAATCCTAATGGTTATTGCTTTAAAATATAAAAGTTTTTTTTTAAATATAGAATATAGAAGGTTTTATTTGACAAGTCAGATTACTCTCTTTAAATTTCGATTCACTTAGTTTTTATAAAATGAAGATTAAAATGAAACTTTTTTCTTTTTCAGTTGCACATGTATTGTTCAATCACATAGACAAATCAGGATTGAAGGATAAGTCTATTGAAGAACTCAAGAAAAGATATGGTGGTTGATTTTCATTTTTACTGTGAAATTACTGTCTTTGACTTTCATGTAAATTTTTTAATTGAAAATAAAGTATTTTGCTTTTTAAGAAAATGAATCATACAGGAAAAGATTATCTTTAGGCACAGTTTAATTAACTGTACAGTGAGTCAAGTCATGAGAAATGTACTCAAGTGAACTATTTATAAGTCATTTTCCAAAAATAAAAATATAATGATGTATACTTGTAAAGTTCAGTATTTATGTCATTTCAAATTTTAAATCTAGATGCATTCTTCAGTGTCTGTAATCTTAACATTATTTTTATATTTTCATAAGTTTTTGTAGCCACAGGACAAGGTTGCTTCATTAGCATATGAATAAAGTTATAGTTGTATAGCGATTGTTAAGTAGATAAACAGATTTTTTAAAAATAATATCATTGGGCTAGTTTACTAACATAGAACTATTTATTGCAGGATGTGTATTTTTAGTATTTACATTGAATGGAGACCTAACTATACTCTTTAAATTGGCTTACTTCAAGTGTCATAGCATCCTTATATTTTCATCCTGCAGTTTTTTTCCCTGATGATATTCACATTATATGTCATCTAAAGGCATATAATAATCTAAAGCAAAGTGGAAAAATTTTAAATCTAAGACTGTCTAAAGTAGTAATTAGCATATAGCTTATGGATATATATTGTGTATGAGTGTGGTGTCTGTAAACTTTTGAAAGCAGAACTAAAATTCTTCTCATTCTTGTTTTGCATAGTACCTGGCACAGCCCTTTTTTGCACATAGTGAGGTGCTCACTTGATATTTATATAATTTCATTGAATTTTACCTTAGGAATCAACTTCAGTAAATGTCTAAAATAGCACATTGCAAATTTTGGGGCTGCTGTAAATGTTGTTAAAACCAAGCTAATTTTAGAGGCTACCAGGTTGTTAAAATATTAGGTCACAATCTAGCTGTTATCAGCATCAATAAGACTGTCAAATTTAAGACTTTTATTTTATTCTCTTGGTTATTTTTGTTGCATCATATGTACACTTAAAATTGCTTGAGTAATAATCTATTTACAAAGAAAATTTCCCTAATTCATGGTATAAATTATTGAAATGATCATAACTTGCATAGCTTCAGTATTTTACAATGCACTTAGCATAGAGTTTGTTAGTGTTATGCTTTGCTAAATGTATCATGGCATATGAAAAGGTAATAAAATTGAGCCTTTTATCTATAGCTTATACATGAGCTATAAGTATTGAATTTTGAATGACTTGAATTTTTCTCAAGTCATTAAATAAGTTGATTTTATACAGAAAAACTTTCCAAAGGCAAGAAAGTTCTTTCATCTATTTTCTTATGTGATCCTTAGAAGAAACTTACAAAGTAGTCACGGCAGGTAGTGTGATTGCCATTTTTTTTAAGTTTTTAGTTTTAATTCCAGTATAGTCATCATATAGTATTATATTAGTTTCAGGTGTATAATATAGTGGTTCAGCTTTTCTGTACATTACTCAGTGCTCATCATGATTAGTGTACTCTTGATTCCCTTCACCTGTCTCCCCCATCCTCCTACCCACCTCCCCTTTGGTAAACAGTTTATTCTCTATAGTTAAGAGTCTGTTTCTTGGTTTGTCTCTCTCTCTCTTTTTTTTTCTCTTGCTCATTTATTTCGTTTCTTAAATTCCACATATGAATCAGATCATATGTCATTTGTCATTCTCTGACTCTTATTATTAGCACAATGCTGTCTCCATCTGTCACATCAAATGGCAAGATTTTATTCTTTTTGATGGCTGAACAGTAGTATTCCAGTGTATACATATACCACCTCTCCTTTATCCATTCATCTATTGCTGACTGATGGCTATTTTTCACATAAGAGATTCAGAGGGTCATTACAGAGCTAGAAAACAGCAAGACAGGTTCAGAATATGCTGTCTTCTACTTGTAGTCTGCAGCTCTTTGAACTACTCCAAGCTGCAGTATTTATTATTTCTGTGAAGACAGGACAGAAGTATAGATCCCAAGATATACTTTAGAATTTGCATTAATTATTATTACTGTTTTTTCTTGTTAACCTATTTTTCCCTAGAGACAATTTCACATTAGTGGTTAAGACACAAAAGGATTTGGAATCAGACTTCTCATATTTGAATTCTGGCTTCAAATAGCTTTAGGGCCTCGGACCAATCACTTCTTTGTGCTTTGGTTTCCTAAGCTGGGAGTTGGCATACTGATCCTTTCTACCTCATCAGATGACTGGGAGGATTAAAGGAATGGACACCTTTGTGTTTGTAACAGCGCTCAAATACATAGTAAGCACTTACTAAGTTACCCTTGTTATTATTACTACAGTTACCCTCCTGTCCTAAAAGTTGTTGAAATAAAGTATAGTCTTTAGGGAATATCATATTGTAGTCTTAATGGTAAAGAGAATCATTTTGTATACTCACATGACCTGAGTGTGTACATCCTATTTGCACTGAACTAGCTTGTGACTTTGGACACATTGCTCAACCTCCTTAAGCCTCGGTTTCCTCTTACATAAAATTAGAAAAATAGTAAGTGCCTACTTCAAAGATTCTTGGAAAGATAAAAGTGCTAATACATATAAGCATTTATTACAGTGCCTGCTACATAGCGCTGAGTTATTTTGGTTAATAGTAATGTCATTAATTGACGTAAAGATACAAAAGCAGGACTTTCCCAAGTGATCTCTTTCTAAAAATGTAGTTCTTCACTGTAATACTTGATAGCATCATTTAAATCATTATTGCCTGATTGACAGAAATACCATGCCTCCCATTTATTGGCTTCCTCCCAGTCTTTTGTTTTATTTGCATTACTTTCGAAAAATGGGTAAAGTATACCCAAGTCCTCACTATTTCAGTAATTTGTGCTGATGCATTTGAGAAGGATTTTACTCCCGACCTACAAATCTATAATCTGTGTTAACAGAAGGCACTTCTGAACACCGTACCAAAGCTCAGATTACATTTTTACATTTTCTTAATGTTTGACTTTTGTCAGAGAATTCTGTTTAAAGAGACATTAAAAAAATTTGATGTTAATGAAACTTTTGTTTGATTCTTTCATTCATTTATTAAAACAAGTATTTATTGAGTGCACTTGTAATGCCAGGCACTAAAAATGGATTTTACCTTCACAAAGCTTAAAGTGGCATTGGAGGATACAAAGAAACAGTATGATAAATGCTATGACAGGTAGTGCCAGCAGGTCATGGGAAATAGCAGGAATGGCCAATGCCAAATACAAGACATGTTTGACAAGCTTTAATTTGGAGCATGGAGTGGGAGCTTAGATAGTAGTAAGAAATGCAGAGCCGAGATGATAGACATCTGGATTTATCATGAGGGAGCTGGCAAACTAGTGATGGTTGATACAGAGGAGTGAGTCTCAAATATGATTTTTGTCAAGTTTACTTTGGCTGCTGTGGGAAGAACAGCTGCATGGGGACACTGGAATCGGGATCTTGTGGAAGCCTTTTTGGGTAATTAAGGCAAGAGATTATGATATTCTGAACTAGAGTATTCTGAACCTAGCCATAAGAGGGAGAGGGCTTAACCTCCAGGGAGCACCTGTTCACACTGTCTAGTGAATGGCACACCTGGATACTGTGTGAATGCTTCCAGAGAATGCAACATCTTGACCTGCTGTGGACTGGGTATTTGGGTGATACATAAGTTGAGAAGCAGAAGGAAGCATTAAAGACCATGCCCAGAATTTTTCCCCAGGGGATGGTGGTTTCATTTACTGAGTAGAGACCACAGAGGGTGACAGGGGACTAAGCACTAAGGAAAGCGAGATGGAGCTTCTCCCCTCAGGTAACTCCCAGTGTAGTAGCTAGGGAGTCATGAACCAGCAGCCGTACAGTGTTCTGAGTGTCCTGGTAGAGGTTCAGAGAGGGCATCGAGGGGACAGAGGGGGGGACAGCTCTGAATCAGGGTGGGAGAGGGTAGGAGGAGGCACAGAGGGTGATAGGAGACTTGATGTATGAGAACGATGGTTCAGGTGCACGGCTGGGAGGGCAAGTGTCTAGGCAGAGGGATTGGCATAGCTGAAGGTCATGTGACGTGGTCAGGAGCACCTTGATTTGCCCTGGAGGTTTTAAGCAATTCCATACATTATGGGAGGTGACAAGCGGGAGAGAGAGTCTGAGTTGATTGACTACGTTTTCCTTTCATTTTTCACTCATTTTTCATGCAAGCACATCCTGACTCTGTACTAGATTTTAAGCTAAATGAAAGTCCTGATGTTGTCTTATATGTTGTTGGTGCTAGCATTGGCCTTGTTTAAGACAGGCTGAGTTCATGTTTTTGATGGATCTATGTTGTTACTGGTGCATTTCTTCTCACTGTGATTATTTAATGTAGGACCCACAAATCACATAAATCCTGGGTCTGGGGAGCTACAGATGTATCATACCATTTGCTAAGCAGTGGGTTTCTCAGTAAGATTCAGTGATACTGAAACAACTCCATGAAGAAATTATTGATTTGTTTTATTGTATGCCATCTCCTCCTTTCTCTTGGGGCTGCTGCTGCTATGGCTTGGGTGGCAAATATTTCACAACAGCTAATCTTTCAGAGGTAAAGAAACCTTGTTTTTATACTTATAAAAAGCTGAAATGGTGTGGAAAGTTGACTTTCAGGAGCTCTGCTTTTGAAAAAAGATGTGAGAGATTCAGTTTTTCTAAAGTTACGAAGCAGGTGGCATTAAAAAAATGAAGCAAAACTTCTGATTCACTAGATAATTACACTATTCACAACTTCTTAGAGGAATCAGTTGAAAAGGAGAAGGAAAATTAAGCTGTACATAGTATTCCAAAATCAGTTTGATTATATTTTGTCAAGTAATAATTTGGGGCAACCAAAGGACTTGATCAGTAATCCTTTTTAACATGATTGTTTGAGTTATATATGGGTTTAAAAATTCAATTATATTCCCCTGAAGCATGGGAATTGGAAAGCTTCACGTTAAATGAGCCCTAACAACAGCCTGTCTAGCCATAGACTTTTAACAAGATGGAGCACTTCTTTTAGGTTTATACAGCAGGCTGTGCGCATTCCTGTTTCAAACCTGCTAGCGAGGGGTCTGAATTCTACATCCCTGTCTTGGAAATGGCTGCTCCTAAAGTAGGAGCACCTCAAGTATCTGGAAACCTTCATTACTGATGCTCACTATGAATTTGAAATTAAGCAAAAAAGACCTTTGGGTAATTTTATTCAGTAAGTGTTACTCATCTGTATTTATCTTAAAGTATCCATATTTAATAACAGACAAAAAGACACACACACGCACCCTGCCAACAACACAAATAAAGCTTGCATGTGTGAACAGCCCTGTCCTGGTGTCTCACAGGACGCGGCTGTGGAGGGCACTGCAGATCCGAGATGCAGAGGGCTTGGTCTCTGTGTGTCTGGCTGCTGTGCCCGCCTCCCCCGCCCCCCACCCCCACCCCAGGCACACATCCAAGGGGAGCATATCTAAGAAGACACTCCTTTAGTTGTTGTTCACTTCTGATTGCAGCCAGTTAGGCAAACCTGGGAGGTCGAACACAGTTCCCTGTCGCTCACGGATTCAGGACTGTGATTTTGCAGTGACCGGTACTGTGTTGTTGGCCGCAAAGCCAGTGAGGCTGTGTGTGATGAGAGACCCAGCGGAGGGACCTGATGATTCCGGAGCTGGAGGTACAGGGCAAAGCAGGGAAGACTGGGTGGAGGAGGTGGGCTCTGAGCAGCCTGGAAGGGCACAGAGGATCTGGTCGGGTGGAAGAGGGGTGACAGCGTCCTAGCTGCCAGGGGTTGCAGATGGACAATAAAGTGGTGGAATGGAAACTGCTGTGACAGTTCCCGGAAAGCACAGCAAGGTCCAGTCCTGTTCCCTCCGGAGATACCTTGGGTGAACAGTAAGTAGTAGAGTTGTCAGCCGGTAGTTGTCCTGGAAGCTCTTGTATTTCCTATGAGGACACTGTAGCATTTGAACTTCACGTTTTTGAGATACCAGCCTGAGGAGTCCGAGAAGAAAAATCAAAGGAAGCAGATAGTCATGCCAATGACATGGAAAAAACTATAAATCTACCTCATTAGAACCCTTCCTTTGATTTATTATCTGAATCTTCAGGGAGGAAGATATGTCTGAGTTCTGTTTTAATCTACTCCTTGCTGCTCACCTTACCGACTGACCTTTAAAATCACCAAAGCTGACGAACACACGGATGATGACCCTGAGGCTCATGGTGGGGGGAAAAGTCGTTTCATAAAACTAGGGTGTCCTTTGGGTGGTGTGGGGCCGGTGAACAGGATAAAATGAGAAGATTAATAAAGGTGAGGTAGAGACTGTAAGAAATAGTGAAAAATATGTAAAAATGTCATCAATAATAAAAGATTCTCAGCTGCTAGTAGGTCTCTGAAATGTATCAAATGCTTCTCTGACCCGATCTGGCTCTTTTAGTAATGAGTCTCTGGCTACCCAGGCTTGCTTCCTCCCTCGGGATGGAGACTGCCCTGCATGGAGCAGAGCTCAGAGTGGGCACTCAATTAACACTGATCAAATGAAAGGTGAGGAAAGCTCCAGATAGTTGTTGCTCTGACTTGTCCACCAACACCAGGGAGAAGCCAACCTGTTCATTTGGTCTTACAAAAGGAGAAATGTAAAAATAGCCATTCTGGAGCCAGAGTGGTGGAAACACACCAGGATGGATGACTCAGACTCATCCTACTGATATGGAACCGGGATGGAATTGGCAATACCATTTAGAACACATCTGGAACTCTGTCCTGAAGGATCAGGCCATAGTAGAGGATAGAGGTTTTATCACATTGTGCTCTGGTGCGGTGTAGTTTTCTTGACAATCCGTTGATCCTCTGTGACCCTTGAAACTATATGTAGGGCAGCTCTTAGGTCAGATTACTTGCCCAAAGTCATGTAAATAGCAATGTAACTGAAAACTTTGTGGTGGTTCTAGAAATTTCTATCAGGTCCCCTCTCATGGAATCCAGTAACGATGTTACGACTCAACTTTTAGTGCTACAAACCATGGAGTGTGGACTCGCTGGGAACTAGAGTTAGTCTGCATGTCAGAGGGATTATAGACACGCAGTGTGTTTTCAAAAGGCTGGCTTCCAAAGCACGTTACTTGGCACATAATATGAAGTTAGTAAATATTTGCTGAATAAATGAACGAATTCAAGGACTGTGGAATGAGATGAAGTGCCCAGGTGAATAGCCTTTTAACTGGCTCAAAGCACTTGCCTCAGCATTAAAGACCTTTTCATCATCATCAATGGGGATTATTTTAATTCTATTTCATAGGATTATGTTCAGAGAACTCCACAACCCCCCTCCAGTGTTCTTTGAATTCTAAATGAGTGTGGAAAGGGAATAGGAATTTTGTTTCTCATGTGGAACTCTGTTTTATTGGTCTTCACAGTTCCAGCAGGCTTTGTGATAAGATTAGCTGCTATTTGTATGCACTCGTGTGTGCTAGGCACTGTACTGGGGGCTTTGCACATATTATCTCAGTCAGAAGCAGGCTCAGAAAGAGGTTGTCTGTGAAGCTGGGAGTCACATGGAGGTTAGTCTGACCTAGACACTTGGACACTTCCTTCTTCACTTTATAGTCAAGGCCAAACAATCTTCACGATGACACAAAAGCAGGGTGGCTGGAGAAGTAGGCTGGCAGCTGGCATTTCTTTGGTATCACTGCCACCCACTGTATCTTCAGAAAATAGCACAAACATGACAGACAGCTTCTGACAGGAATCCAAATGAATGAATTTTAATTTCTTAGCAAGATGTTGACTCTTCAGTGTCTGTAGAAGTCTCCTCCTAGCACTTCTAGCAAAAGTAAGGGTCTGACCTTTGATGGTGTTGTCCAGTATTGGAACCTGGGAGGAGGATATGGTGAAGGAATGGAGTATGGCCAACAATTTGTTAAGTCTGGTCCTGCATGCATTCTCCAGTTCATTCTATTGACTAACACACAGGTCCTGCAGACCGCCTCTGTGCTGGGCACCACGGTGGTTGGCTTGGGTAGTTGGCACACAGGAAAGAATGTCAGTGTTTATTTGGTTCCTGTTATGAGCCATTGGTTTCACTCTGTCCTGGCCATAGGTGTCTGGCATCCCTGGGTCTGGTCATGCAGGGAGACTGTGAGGCCCCTGGACAAATAAATGTCCAGCCAGGGAGCACACGTCAGAGTCAGTGTCCAACTGTGGCCACATCAGAACTTCCATCTTTCCTATCCCAAGTAGAGTCCCTTTTTCTAGAGTGTCACGAAGTCTTTCTAGGGACTAGGAGGATGTGGGGTGTGTGTAGGGGGGCATTCTCCCCTTCAATACTTTAGCACGCAGGACCTGGATCTAAAATAAATAATAGACTAGGCTTGAAGGGAAGAGATGTCACAAAACGCAATCAGAAAGGAGTGTGTAGAAATGTCTGTCCTTAGGACAGAAAAGGGAGAGGTACATGTGCGTGCATGCATGTGTGTGTGTGTACATGTGGTGGGAAATGGCTAAAGAGCTGTATATGATACTCAGGTCCGTTTCTCTTCTACTTTCCTTGCCTCGCATTTTCCATCATCAATGAATTGTTTTGATTTTTGCTTTAAGGAGTCCATTTAAGTAAGTAAATATATGATGATTTTTGTATTTATTTTGCACTGGGATATGCATGTTCTAGAACATCAGAGCAAAAACTATAATAACTATGAAGTCAGGGCAGATCTTAGTTTGTGGTAAAGTGGTGCATTTGCCACAGGAGAAGGCCAAGTTGAGAAGAGCTTGTCATAGTTTGTGGTCATTGGTTCAATACCCTGAAGATTATACCATGTTCAATCCTCTTTTCTACTCCTTGTGTCAAGCCTTTTGTGAGTGCTAAACATCCTTGAGTTCTTTGTGATTAGTCACTGTCCACTGGGCAGGAATTAGCTTATTAGGATGGCAAGAAGACCAAAGGGAAGGAAGGGCTCATCTATTTATTGCCTAGCAATTAACTGATGTGCCAGTCTATTTCTCCAGCTGAAGTTGCTACTGACCTGATTTTTGCCCTTAGAGCCTATCATCTAAGACCCTATCAACCCTAGAGTCTAAAAGGGGTACAAACTCTGCTTGATTATAGGCTTGGTCATGTCCTCAGCCCTGGGCCTGGATTAGACAGTCACCAACAAGCACCAGAGGGCCCCTTTTGCCAAATACATCTCCCCACTGTCTTCCTGCAGTGCTTGAACAACCTATCCTGGACCTCTTGGCCCAGGCATTATAATATGAAAGAGCTAATTGGTCCCTTGGCAGAGATGATTTTAACTGATAAAATCCATACTACCCTCAGGCCTTGGAGAGAGGATGCTGAAGGAATCCAAAGACAAGCTTGGGAGGCTAAAGCGCAGGTGGAGTTCCAAGTAGCGAAGTGAAGTTCCAGAAGTGAAGAGAGTGATCTAACTAGGGAAATGGAGGAGGAGAAGAGGAAGGCAAATGAATCCTGTCCACCTCCCTCAGGCTCAGAGTTTTGCCTGGGGCCTGGAGACACTGAGGTCGTGATTCACAACCTTGATGTGCGTATAATGGATCTCCAGGGTAAGCATTCTCCTGAGTCCATTCCGTATTAGGTACTCTGTTGCCCCAGTAATAGCTAGATTGAGGTTAGTGGAAGGTGAAGTTCAGTAAGATGCCGTAAGTGGCCCCATCTGCCTTCAGCCCTATTGCAAACCAAAGCGCAAGGCCATTTGAAGCCCACAAGTTGCAGAATCCAGCTTCAGATAGACTTCTGTAACTGTCACCACAAGACCTCCAAGGGCTCCAGTTCTAATAGGTCATCCATTTCTTTGATCCCCCCCCCCCCCCAACAATAGCCTGAGCCTCCTACTTGTGTCCCTGGAAGGCATCCTCTTCCACTGGTTCCCATCACAGCCCACCCCAAGGAGTGTGCACATACATGCAAATCCATCCTTTTTGTGGGCAGCTGCTGCAGGTTTTCCGGCCATGGCTTCCTAGTAGCTTTTTCTGGCTTTTGCTCCTCCTGAAGCCTGCTCAACCCCAAAGTGTAGGCACAGACCTCTCTGTTAACCTCCCAAGTGGAGGTGGTACTAGAAGGCAAAAGTTCAACAAGACCCCGTGGGAATACTTGAGGATGGCATCAGAGCATTAGAGGACAGAGAGCGAACTTTCAACCAGGCATCCCAGCTCTCGGAGTCCACTGCTTCCTTACATGGCAGCCCTTCCTCAATCCAGAATTCTCCTCTCCCAGCTGGCCTATGCCAGATGAAGCAAAAACCAGGTATCCTCCTGTAATAGCCTCTGCACAGGTTCACTCCATGAAGGTGACTTTTACATTTGAAGGCTCAGCCTCAGAGTCTGCAGCCTCTGCTCCTGTGCTTGGATCACACCTGCTTTCAGGACTTCCCAGGGACAATGCGTAGGTGCTTAACCTTAGATTTGCTTGACCAAAACACGAATTGTCTTTCTCAGAGCAATAGAAGAACCTTCCTATAGGAATTAAAAAACCCAGTATACATGGGATGCAGAGAATGCTTGTGATTCCCCAAATGTTGCTATTGGCTTTAGTTAGTTTTGTGTCTTACAGTGGGAACCTGGAAAACCTGGGATTTTCCTTAGCCCTTTTTACTCACCATTCCTTACCTTATTTTGCATCCAAGAAAACCTGGTTTGGGTAACCAGAGTAAGTCAGAATGTTCAAATTGAGTATATAGTCTGTCAGGTAAACTGGAGACTTTGGCAGTCTGAAATGCTTCAAAGTCAGTGCCTGTTTGCCATACTTTTCTTCATCACACTTGATTTGTCATTGCTTTTGACAGCAGAGCAGAACAAAGCTGTCATTAACTGAACACATGGTGAATTTTGAGACTAGACCTGGTGGAAATTCAGGAAAAGAATAAATCATACAAAGGAATAAGGCTCTTTAGATGAACTTGGATGATAATATTAACAGGTCAACTTAACTAGATGTAAATGATCTGAATTCAGGGACTACGATTTTTGTTACTATAGTGACCAATATTGATCTTAATGACATTGCCCATAATGTTTGTTAGAAGGAAAGCAGAGTCTCATTTTCATGTATAATTACTTTTTGTAGATCTGCTGCTCAGCTGGAGCTGGATTATTGTCATTTTTTAAAGAGCTGCATTATTAACTTTGATCCAGGAGATGGCAGTGTGCTTTTTGTTTTGGGGGACTTGGATTTGAACTCTTCGACCTCCTTCTCCCTTAAGCTGGTGTGTATAATAGGGTGGTGCGTTGTGAAATCCATGATGTAATGTATTCATTGATTCACTACATTAAAACAATAGTAAAACACTGAATCTGAGTCATAGGAATAGGGTCATATTTTAAATTCATAAAATTAATCTTTTTTTAATCAGGCAAATAATGAACACTTAATCTCTGAGCAGGATTTTCAGTATAGAAATATAAAAAGCCATCATCGCTGTAAGAAGCTTAATACCTAGATGTGGACTCACAAGGCTAATAACTGAAGCAGATGACAGTTTTGTATTAAATGGATTAGGAGTTAAGAGGAAGGAGAGATTGCTGTTGCCTGGTATCAGCAAGAAGACTTCTTAGAGGTAATTAAGAGGATGGGAGGGGACTTCCGGATAAAGATGATGGCTTAAGCACATTCATTTTTCCTCCCCTCTCTCCTCAGATCTTACTAAAATACTAGTAAAGGATTACAAATGAATAAACCATAAACAGCAAAAAGAAAGGCAGCAGGGCATTAGGAAATGAGATATCAACAAATTTTGGAAAGCTGAAGGTGAAAGGAGTTATAGAAAGAATTTGTGTGAAGGGGCATGAAGAACGTGTTATGGCTGAATTGCGTTCTCCCAAAATTCATATGTTGAAGTCCTAACCCCCTTCATGTTCTGTCTTTGGAGATAGGGTCCTTAAAAAGATAGTTAAGTTAAAATGCAGTCATTAGGGTGGACCCGAATCCAATATGATTGTTGTCTTTATGAAAAAAAAAAAAAAAGATTAGGACACACAGAGGGAAGATGATATGAAGATACATGGAAGAAACAACTTTCTGCAAGCCAAGGAGAGAGTCCTCCAGAAGAAATCAACCCTACAGGCTCCAACTTCTAGCCTCCAGAATTGTGAGAAAATAAATTTCTGTTGTTTAAGCCACATAGTCTGTGGTAGTTTGTTATGGTAGCCCTAGCAAATTAATCAGAATGTGTTCTGGAATGTATTCCAGAATGCTTCAGAAGCTCTGGACCAGGGAAAGGGTAGGGTAGGTGTCTATCATTCATTTTGGGAAATTCACAGTCATTATCACTTCAAATATTTCTTCTCCTTCTCGTATTCCTGTTGTGTATACTACACCTTCTGTAATTGTCCCACAGTTCTGGAATATTCTTTTTCATTTTTTTCTCTTTCCGTTTCAGCTTTAGAAGGTTTGTGTTCTACATTCAGGTCTATGATCCATCTTGAGTAAGTTTTTGTGAAAGTTTCACTGGCTAAATGCACTGGTCAGATCTTCTCACATTATACTGAATAAGAGTGTTCCGTATACAGGGAACATTCTGCCTTGATCCTGATTTTAGGGGGGAAACATTCAGTCTTTCATTATTAAGTTTAATGCTAGATGTATTTTTTTGGTAGATACTATTTTTTAAAATTGTTTTATTTTTGAAGATTTTATTTATTCATGAGAGACACAGACAGAGAGGCAGAGACATAGGCAGAGGGAAAAGCAGGCTCCATGCGGGAGCCTGATGTGGGACTTGATCCCAGGACCTTAGGATCACAACCTGAGCTGAAGGCTCAACCACTGAGCCACCCTGCCCTGTAAATAGTCTTTATCAAGCTGAGGGAAGTCCCCTCTATCCCCTACTTCTATTTTTGTAAATTTTTAACTTTTTAAAAGATTTGTTTATTTTAGAGAAGGAGGGCACAAGAGGCAGAGAGAAAGGGAGAGAGCATCTCAAGCAGACTCCATGCTGAAGGTGGAGCCCAGTGGGGGGCAGGTCTCTCATGACCTTGAGATCATACCTGAGCTGAAATCAAGAGTTGAGGCTTAACAGACTGCACAAGCCAGTAGTTTTTTTAAAGTCAAGAATGAGTGTTAAATTTTTTGAAATGCTTTTTCTGTACTAATTGATAAGACCAGGCAAATTTTTTTATTAGCCTTTTTATACAGTGGATTACATTGATTGTTTTTCACATATTGAACTAGGTTTACATTCCTCGATTAAAGCCCATTCACGGTATAGAATTCTTTGATACCATGCTGAATTCCATTTACTAATATTTCGTTAAGAATTGTTTATATTTATATTCAGGAGGGGTATTTGGTCTGCCTTTGTATTGTCTTTGGTTTTGGAACCAAGATAATATTAATTTCATAAAACAATGGGATATAATCTCTCTTCTTAAATTTTTTTGGAAGGGATTATGTAGAATTGGTACTGATTCTTCCTCAAACATTAGATCAGATTCTCCAGTAAAAATCTGGGTCTGTCTATCTATTTCTTGAGAGTTTTTAGATAAATTAAATTTCCTTTGAACTATAGAGCTATTCAAATTATCATTTCATATTGAATGATAATGGTGGTTTATATTTGTATCCATTTCTTATAAGTAGTCAAATTTGTATGTATAGAGTTGTTTGTAGTACTCTTTTATTATCCTTGAAATAATTTCAATTATTTTAAATTTCTTGAGATTTGTTTTATGAATATAGTATATGATCTGTGAGCATTTGAAAAAGCTATAGATTCTGCTGAAAATTAAAATGATTTGTATTTTATAATGCCCAAGTTGTTGGTTGATGGTGTTGAATTCTTCTATATCTTGTAATTTTTTGTCTATTTAGTCAATTGTTGAGAGAGGAGTGTTGAAGTCTCCAACTATAATTGCAGATTTGTCTATTATTTCAATTCTATCAGTTATTGCTTCACATACTTTGCAACTGTGCTATTTGATACATACACATTTAGGATTGCTGTGTCTTGGGGATCCCTGGGTGGCTCAGCAGTTTGGCGCCTGCCTTTGGCCCAGGGCGTGATCCTGGAGTCCTGGGATCAAGTCCCACATTGGGCTCCCTGCAGGGAGCCTGCTTCTCCCTCTGCCTGTGTCTCTACCTCTCTCCCTCCCTCTCTATGTCTATCATGAATAAATAAATAAAATATTAAAAAAAAGAATTGCTGTGTCTTCTTAGTAGATTGGTCCTTTTGTCATTATGTAATCTCACTCCTTGTTTCTAGTGATTTTCTTTATTTTGAAGTCACTTTGTTTAATATAAGCACTCCTTTGATTGCTTTCCTTTAATATTTGCATGATATGCCTTTTTCTATCCTTTTACTTTCAAACTTCTTATATCATTATATTCGAAGTAAGTTTCTTGTAGACAGACTATGGCTAGGTCATGTTTTGTAATCCAATTTGTCGATTTCTGGCTTTTAATTTATATATTTATATTTAATGTAATTATTGATTATATTACACTTATATTTATGTCCACTTGTATTTAATGTAATTATTGATATATTAGAATATAAGTTTGCCATTTTATTTTTTGTTTTCTGTTCTTACTGTTTTTCATTTCTGTTTTCTTTTTCTTGCCTCCTTGTGTGTTACTGGAACATATTTTAAAATTCCATTTTGATTTATCTCTATATTTTGTTTAAATGTATGTTTGAAAATAGCACTTTTATTGCTTGCCTTAGGTATTGCATTATATATACGTAACTAATTGCAGTCTACTTATATTGTCATGTTACCAGTTTGAGTGAAGTGTGGAAATATTCCCTCCTTTTATCCTCCCCTATCTGTAACAATCTTATATGTCTTCTCTATGTATATTTAGAACCATATCAGACAATGTTATAGTTTCTGCTTCAATCTTCAAACATAATTTAGAAAGCCTATTACAGGAGATAATGGTATGTAGGAAAAAATGTAAGAAAATAATGAAGGAAAGCCTATTGTTTTCTATTTAGAGAACTTTCTTTAACCACTCTTTTTGGACAGGTCTCCTGGTAAGACCTCAGTTTTCCTTCATGTGAGAGTTTTTTGATCTCCACATCATTCCTGAAAGATATTTTCACTGGAATCCAGTGAGTCTATTGGATTCGGATTCTTAGTTGATAGTTTTTTTGTTCAGAACTGCAAAGTACTGTGCCTCTTCTTTCTGGTCTCCATGGTTTATGATATGAAATCCACTGTCACTGTAATTTTCCTACAGGTAAGTTGTCATTATTCTCTGGCTGCTTTCAAGGTTTCCAATCTATTAGTTCATTTATTCTGTAATTTCTAGTGTTCTATCTTTCAGTTCATGGTTTCTCCCCTATGCTTCATCTTGCTTTTGAGCTCATCTGCTGAGATTTTTATCCCGGTTATTATATTTTTCAGTTCTCAGATTCCCACCTGGTTCTTTACATCTTCTGATTGTCACTTTTTTTTTTTGCCTTAAGTATGTTTATAATTCCTTGTTGAAGCATTTAATTGTGGCTGCTTAAAAATCCTTGTCATATCATTCCAACATCTTTGTCATTTTGGTGTTGGCATTTATTGTCCTTTTCTTTTCAGTTTGATCACTTCCTATTTCTTTGTGTACCAAGTTACTTTTTAAATGTTAATTTAATTTTAATTTTTTTTTTTAAGGATTCATCAGTGGCTATGCCTTTATTAGAAACTCCCAGAATGCTCTCCATACCCATGTAGGAGAAGACAGCTGTAGGTATCTTAGAACTGCCCAGCCTTGGTCCCCAAAGAGCTATTTACAGTGTACCCAGTTACCCATCCATTTCCTAATACAGTTGACTCTTGAACAATGCAGGATTTAGGGACTTCGGCCCCCTGGACAGTCAAAAAAAAGTTTGACTCCCCCCAAAACTTAATAGCCTACTGTTGACCAGAAACTTTACCTAGAATATAAACAGTCCACACGTTTTGTACGTTACAAATTATATACTGTATTACAATAATGTGAGCTAGAGAAAATGTTAAGATAAGGAAAAATATTTACAGTACTGTATCAAAAAAATCTACTGTATTGAAAACTGCATGTAAGTGGACCCTCGAAGTTTAAACCTGTGTTGTTCTAGAGTCAACTGTACTCCCAAGTACAAACAAGGATGCATGGAACACACTGGTTTTATGGATTATCCCTGGTCAGGATCCTCCTTTACTTTCCCTTCCAAAAGTTTAATATCAAAATTCACAATTTTGTACCTGATGCTTTTCAAGGTACTGCTGCTGAGCCAGGATCTGATGAAAATAAAGCACCAAATTTCAGTTTTATATAACCATGTCCGCAAACTACAGCCTTTTATTTCATCTGCAGTTGAGGGTATGCCCATCAGAGAGTCACTGCCTGAACCAAGATTCTGTGGTGATGGCTAGTGGTCCCACCAGGCTCACGCTTGGGATCAATGCGGTAGAAAAGCACCCTGTGTAGTTGAGAATATCCTATCACCACATGTGGTCCAACTCTTGTCTCTCCAAATACATGGTGAAGAAAAGTCAAAATATGGTAGTGAAAGCTAATTAGCAACAAAAAGTGGTAATCGCCCCATTATTACACTCATTAATTCACTGTAATAACTAATTTTTCCACTTGAATCTAAGGTAAAAAGTCCCATCTTCTCTAATGTACTGCACATTTTTCCTGTAGCTATTCAAATGCATTACTTGTTTTTACATTATTTTAGATGGTTTCAGAGTTTTTATGGGGAAAATAATTTTCACAAACTAAGCATGAACCATGTAGAGAAACTAGCCACAAGGACAGAAATGTTTTAGAACTTTGACAACTATTAGCCTGTTAGACAAGATATTTCTTTGACTAAATTTCATAAATCTGAATTCAGAGCATTTTCAAGATCTTGTTCGCTTTAGGATTCTATGATTAGTCACAACTGTAGTAAGGAACATCTGCTGAATGATTATGTTCTTAGTGTTCTTTATATATTTTCTCATTTGCAACACAATAATCCTCTAAGTTGGATATTTTCACTCCATACTTAAAGATGTGGAAATGGGCTGTAATCACTCTGGACCAGGATTTGGATCTAGTATCTGTGCTCACACCACCACACGACTGTGCCACTGCTCCCCCATCCCATCCCACTCTAGACCTACTCAAGGTATATCATGAGATAAGGAGCTTGTAACAGGATGTAAATTAACATATTGCTTCTTTCACAGAGAAACTCTTATTACCAAAACAGTATCAGCTTGAGTTAACAATGTGTGTATGGCACAGTTGATTTACATCTTGGGAACATGTTTATGATACAATCACATGGAAAACATGTGCAATTTTTACGTGATATAGTCCCAATTATAAAAAAAGTATATACATATAGAAAAAAACATTTCCTGGATTGGCAGCTGGCCTATTCTAGAGCATCCTCTAAAAGCAGAAATGTCAGGCAAGCAGAGCTCACCGGAGATGGTCTGCTGTACCATTGAGAGTACAACGTAGAACATCACATTGGAGCGAGGGTTGTGCTGAATGCTGTTCATAGCTGCAGTGGCCCCTCCAAGCCTATCTTCAGATGCAGCAATGACCACAGGAATCTCCTCTTCTCTCCCATCTACAGCTTGTCGGGGAACATTTGGGACAATAGGCTGAAACCCCACAATTCCTGAATCTGAAACCTCATTCCTTAGCAAACTGCTCAGGCCCAGGAAGTTATGGTGAAAAACCAGTCAGAAGAGAGCAACAGCCAGGACCAGGATGATGATATTTACTTTACAGAATGACACCTTTTTCTTCTGTCTTGTATAAATACTAGTTTTTAGCCCTGCAGCTGGAGGAAGAGGACCCAAGTTATTTTTAATTGAAACCTGGGGATATTCATATTATGTATGAAAGTCTGGGTCTTATTTGGATCATATTTTTAAAACTGATTTAATCTGGCACTTCTCTGACAGAGATGTGGGTGGGGGGCACCACCACCCTATTACTGTCAGGTGGAGATAGAATTCTGGGTTTCCCACTCAGCGTCTGTTGACACCTGGGTGAGGGTGGGGATTCCTTATTACTGATGGGTGGAGATGGGAGTGTCATTTCCTCACGTGGTCTCCATTGATACTGTGATAGGGACAGTCTCTCTCTCTCTTTTTAAAGATTTATTCATTTATTTTAGAGAATGAGAAAGCATGTGCAGGGAGGAAGGGCACAGGAAGAGGGCTAGAGCTCTCAAGCAGATTCTCCATTGAGCATGGAGCCTGACATGAGCTACCAACTGAGCTACCCAAGTGCCCTGGGGCAGTCTCCTTATTGCTGAGTGGAGGTCAAAGTCCTGATTCTCTATTAGGTCTCCTTTGACACCATCCCATCTGGGAAGGAGAGTGGGCACCTCATTATCGCTGGGTGGAGGTAGAAGTCCAGTTGCCCTGTGGTGTCCACTGATACCACGAGGGGTTGGGATGCTTGTTACTGGCCAGTGGGGATAAAATTCCTGACTCCCTACTTGTCTTTCTGTCAAACCAGCCCCCTTTTGTTTGGAGCTCTTCATTAGAGCCTCATGAGGGTGGGAGTCTAGGCTCCCTACTTGACTTTTGCTGGTATGAATGAGAGTGAAGTCACAGACTTTTCTATGGTGTTTGTCTGGAGCAGAATAGCTATTACCTAAAAGTTTCTGCCTTGTTTTGCTGCTCCTTTCTTGGTTCTTGGCAAACTTTTGGGGGCTTTATTTTGGTCAGGGCCCATTGATGTTTCTGGGTTGCTGGTCTTTTCAGCAACATGTTTGAGTATATGATGCAAAAAGAAAGCCCAGGGTATTTACCACTGTGTTCTTTGGGCCCCAGTCTCCCTAGTTGATCTGAGGTTGCCTCATTATCTCTACATTTCAATCTTCTTATATTTGATTTATGAGTAATATCCAGGGATTTTTGTTTGTATTTAGCAGGAGAACTAGGGAAAAGTTCACCTATTACTAATCGTTTTAAAATATTTTGTGTACTCTCAAACTTAATCTCTCCCAGAAGCATCTCAAGTCAACACCTCTATATCATGCTTGGTTCCTCACTTTTCCTCATTTTCTATCGGTGAGTCCCCTTGGCTCTGTCTCTGAAATATATTCAGATCCTCTCCTCTCCATCTTTACTTTCATCAGCCAAGGTCAAGTCAGGATCTCCTTCTTAGACTACTACATGTAAGAGTAACAGGTCTCACTGCTTCTGTTTTTGCCCCTACAATCCATTTCTACACAATTATTATAGTAAACATTAAAAAACAAATCACTTCATGTCACTACCCTGATTAAGAACCTCTAAATGTTTTTTTAAATTTCATTTTGAATAAAATGTGAATTCTGTATCCTAGTCTGTTAAGTGTCCAAATGACCTACCCCTTGCTTACCTCTCTAACTGCATCCCTTCTATCCCTCCATTAAGTCAAAATGATCCCATCATACCTCATTTTTCCTCCTCAGTATTTCTATCTTGTACCTGCCTCCTGAGGTACCTTTGCACTTGCTGTTGCACAGCCCAGAGTTCTCTTCTCCTAGATCTTCACAGGGTTCCTTTGCTCATGTGGATTCCAGCTAAAACCTCACTTTCTCTGAGAAGCTTTCCCTTCCACCTCTCTTACCTAAGTAGCTTTCTGTATCAACACCTTGTTTAATTTTCTTCAAAACATTTATTCCTCCTACTATTTTCTTGTATATTTGTTTACTAGTCATTAGTTGTTTTCTCCCTATGAGATATAAAGTCCATGAGATCAGGGTTATTGCCTGTCTTGTTTACTGAAATGCACTGGAGACACAGTGTCTAAATAACTTTTACCGATTGGATGAATTTAATCAACTCCTAGCGAACTAATTATGTATAGCGGTCCACGTTGGGCATAAGATAGTTGTTCACATCTGACATACAGAATCTGAACAGTGGCCTTTTGTTATAGTTATCTCGGTCACCTTTTATAAAGGAGGAAACTGAGGCCTGGGGCGATTCAGTACTTTCCCCAAACTTAATGGATTCAATCCTATCATCATTTACTGAGGGCCCACTATATGCCAGGCACAGTATATGATCCCAGGAACACAAACATGAGTAAAGCAGGGCTCATGCCCTCTGATTTCTCACAGTCTGGTATGGGGGACAGAGCACAAACCACTCACTGTACTACAACGTGATGTGTGAATAAACTGCGGTAAAGCCTTATTCTCAAGGTAGGAACAAAACACTAAGAGATAAAGAATTGTGTGACTAATTTTGCTGGATGGTTGGATGAAGATTTTGAAAAGCTTTACAGAGAATATGGCATTTGAGCTAGTCCTTCAAAGATGAATAGGATTTTGCCAGCTGCAGAAGGGGCGATAAGAGCTTTCCAGACAGAAAGAGGGAGAGATGTGAAAGCAGAGAGCCTAGTTCGCTGTTTGAGAGCAGGCTGAGCTTTCACAACATTTATGCAAGTCAGCAGTAAAGTGAATCTGGCCCAAGAACTGCGTGAAGAGACTTTCGTTCTTTTCTGAGTTAATGAATTTTTGATCTATCTCGAAGAGTCAATAAAAGTTTGCTTTGTCTAAGATTTCACTTCCAAAGTTGTATGTGGTTTCTTTCCTCAGTCAGCCTCTTCTATCTGAATGAAGGTGCTGCACCTTGAACTGTGGCTGCACCATGTGGAAGCGGGCACCAGATCATGGTAAAATCCCAAAGGGGCGGGGAATATCAGTGAGGGTGACAGACCATGAGAGACTCCTAACTCTGGGAAACGAACAAGAGGTGGTGGAAGGGGAGGTGGGTGGGGGGGATGGGGTGACTGGGTGACGGGCACTTGACGGGAGGAGCACTGGGTGTTATGCTGTATGTCGGCAAATTGAACTCCAATTTAAAAAAAAAAAGATCATGGTAAACTCACAAATATCCTGGTTTGCTTTTTCTGTAGGCTTGTTGTGGTGTGATGTATCATAGTAGGGAAGGCGTGACCGTGTAGCATGCAATTCCTGAGCTAGGAATTCTGGGCTGTGGCTTCAATCTTGCCAGTTGGAAAGAGGGGCCTGGGTGGCTCAGTTGAGTGTCTGCCTTCAGCTCAGATTATGATCCTGGGGTCCTGAGATTGAGCCCTAGATCGGGGTCCCTGCTCAGTGAGGACTCTGCTTCTCCCTCTCCCTCTGCCTCTCCTCCCTGCTTGTGCTCTCTCTCTCTCAAATAAATGACTAAAATCTTTAAAAAATATATTACTGGGAAGAGAAACATATACAATTGTTATTGAATATTAACATCTTCGTGAGAACAAATTGTGAGCATCCTCCTTCTGTTCTGGCCAGTGTCCTTAGGGAACCAAGGGAATGGGCATTTGGTTGTAGGGGAAGGGCAAGAGGGAGAAGGATGAGTGCCAAATTATGCCAAAGATATACAGAGCTGGGTGTTCTGGTGCTTTTGGAATTTTAATTTTCTCAACACTGTTCTTTTAATTTTACAGATTGGATCACTGAGGCACACAGACGTTGAATAGCTGGACTAAGATCACACTGCTGACAGCAGTAAAACTGGAATTCAAAACTAGATCTGCTTCCAAAGCTGCACTGCCTCTCTGCACCCGCCTTTTGTAGTGTACAGCATATGGTCACATGGGGGTAGTGGTGATGGTGTGCGTGGTAGGAAAAAAAATGGCAAGGAAGTAGAGCATGGAGGCCAGAATTCACTCAGGTCACAGTCACACTTCGGGCTGACCCTGAGGATGGTGCTGTCTCTCTAGTCCAAGAGTCGTCTCTTTGACCTTATTTATGTGCTGTCTATCTAGAGCAGTGGAAGGAGTAGAAGCATTATCTGGACAGGCTGATAAGATTCTTGGCAAAATAAAACGTACCTGATAACCCTTTAAGGTGGCCTGTGGGCTTGCTTCCTCCAGTGAATCTGTGGCTTGGAGATAATCAGAAAACCTTTTTCATCAGATGCCGTGTCACAGATGAGAAAAGCAGTATGAGGGAAGGCAACACGTGAGTCCCGCAAACGGTGTTAGGTACAGGCTGGCTTAAACCCATGGTCTCTCATCCTTTGTGAGGCTGGTGTGATTCTCTGCCAAGTTCCCTTCTGCTCATCCGTTGACTCTTCGGGATCTGTCACCCGGAAATGAGGACCACAGTCCACAGGAAATTGGCCTCCTCCTGTATGTTACACACATGTGTCCTCCAGAGATTAAAGGAGATTGTACGTGCAGCCAAACAAAGAAGCTATTGTGTAGTTTATGAGGAGGGGCAGCGCACACACACACACACACACACACACACACACACATGTGTGCACACACACACCCCCACCCCCGCCCCAGCAGCAGCATGCCCATCTCCTACTGCTTGTATTGCATGCACGCCAGTGGGCTCTGGTGTGCCCTCTGCAGCGCCTCTAGGGAGTCCAGCCGCCCAGCCAGGCGCTCCCAGTGTGCCGCGGGCTGGGAGGTAGGACTCTGCGTCGCGGGTCAGTGTCAGGTACAGTCCACTCCAGGATAGACCATTGTGTAACTTCTTCCTTTGAACTGGAAGCTGGGTGATGTTCGCCCTTTCCCTCCTCCAAGCAACAAGCATTTTGTTCAGTGACCATGACACGTACCTTGAACACATCAGGGCCGGAGATTCAGTGGTCAAGGAGATGGTGTTGGCTCCTTCTGGCACTGAACATAAATTCTCACGCTCAGCATCAGAATCTCCATATTCATTTCACACCAGCCACGTGAGCCTCGGTTCTGTTTCTCAAACATGCCTTGGGCCTTGGCCTGGGACTCTCTTCCCTCCTCACCTTGTAGGCCACGGCTCAGGGGTTACCTCCTAAGAGAGGTCTTCCCTAATCGTTCAGACTGAAGTGAACAAACTCCCTCCCTGCCACCCCCAGGCTCTAGTCATTCTCTAGCCAGTATATCCACTTCTTTGGTTACAGTCTCAGTATTTATCACCACCCGATTGACCCTTATTATTTATCAGTTATTTGTTTCTTCTCTATTTTCTAACCTCTAGAATGTTAACTTCTTGCAAACAGGGACCTTGCCTGTTTACTGTACTCTTAGCCCTTAGAATATCTTAGACTCGTCTGGAGTAGCCGTTCAATAAATATTAGTGAATGAATGAGTGGCATGTTTCTGCCTTTGTGCTTGTAGTCTAGAGAGGCGGTATCGCATCAGAATGTAGACTTGAGAGTCAGAAAAGCTAGCAGTTTGAATCCCAGCTGTGGGGTTGATGACCCAAGGTCTCTGAAGTTCAGATTCTTCGTCTGTGAAGAGGAGATAATAATAGCATGTACTTCAGAGTTGATGTGAGGATTAAATAAAAATAACTCATCTAAAGTGCTTGGCATTGGGATTGCGACTTAGTGGCAACAAGGGCTGTGCTTTATTATTACTGGGAGTGACTCTAATGAGAATGCAATAAAATGTTAGGGATGAGGGGGAGGGGGAGGGCAGGCAGCCTCAATGACAGCTCAGGTGAGACCTATTTCAGAAGGTTTCATTAACGAACCATGTCCAGGCGATTATGCCCATGACCCACATCAACAGACCAAGTTGAAGGAGAGGCATTAGTGAGGGTCCTCATTGGCATCATGGTACCAGAAGGACGTTACCCAAGTTCTCCGTGCACCCAGGAGCTCTTGTCTAACTTCCCTGCAGCCCAAGAATCAGGTTCCTCCTTATAGGGGAGGCGACAGCCCGCTAACAGCAAGCACACTGTGGTTAACGATGCTAGTGAGTGACTTTAATAATCTGATGTGGTTGAGATCACTTTCACTCACTTAGAGCCTGGGTCATGTATTGGAAGAAACATGCTAGCCCTTTATCTACTGTCAGTTCAGATTTCATGCTTCCTTCTGCATGTGCTATCTAAATTAAATCTCCAGTCCACTAGGGAGCCCTCTGGCTTTTTAACTCCTATTTTTGGAATAGTAGTTAGGACTTGGATCTCCAGAAAAGGAGGCTCTAGGGCTCCTGCTGTGGTCTGGGCTCCCCCAGGCTCTGTGGGTCTGAGGGTTAGTGTTTCTCTTTTTCCTGCCACTGGGATATTGTTCAGCCAGTGACACCAGTGATAATGTTGAAGCTAAGCCCTCGTCCACCAGCAATCCAGGACCTCCCTCCGCAGGCTGTGAAGCCAGAGTTCCAAGGACAGCGTTGAAGTTCTGCCTTTCATGCTTGTCTGGCTCTTTTTTTGCATGAGTAGATAGACTCTCAACAAAGACTGACATGTAATAAGTAGCAGCTAGAGATTTACGGGGGAAGAAATGAGTGTGGGAGCTCAGATTTACGTACAGGATTGAGAATATTGCTGAGGGCCAGCTGTTAACAGGGCTGGGACCTGTTGCTATTTTCCGCAACACCTGTTGCGGGTGGGGAGGATGCTCCTGTGGGCCAGGTATGTGGGGGTCTCTCTTACAGAGCTGAAGGGACTTGCCAGATGGGGACATGTGGTGGGACCACGGGGATGTGACTTGGTTTTTCCTTGGAGCACTCATCCCAGGGTGGAGGGATGAAGCTTGAAAACTTGAACCCATGAACAGATGCAAGCCTCTTTCTTTGGTTCCCCTCAGCAGAGCTTGGACAAATTGGCATTTTCAAGAGGACTTTGCCAAATTCTAAGAGCAAATATCGAATATAAATGAAGCAGATATTAGAGGTATAAAGAGTTCAGCTCACACAGTCCAGGTCTCATGACACCTGGGTAGCCTGCAGCATTCTGCTGGGTCCTCCCAACTCCCTTAGTCCCAGCTCTGAGACTGCCTCCATGTGGAAGGCACCTTCTTTCTTCCCCAAGGCCTCATTCTGGTTTCCCAGACGTCAGCACCTGGTTTCCTTGACACTTTCAGTTCTTCAAGGACAAGGCCAAGGAAAAATGCAAGTGTTGTCTTTCTTGTAGGGACCTTTCCCCTGAGTTTTAGATTCTGGTCTAAAGACGGGTGTTTCTCCAGCCACCTGAGAAGATGATGCATTTCAGGGGAGACCTTTTCTCTGCTTAGAAAAAGCAGTTTGTTCTTAACATGCCCAGGGGGGAAATGATCAATGCAAGCATTTGTTCAAGAACTACCCAAGTACAGCTTCGTGGAGGAAGTCTCTGGTCAATGGTGCTTGACTGGGGGCAAATCTGAAGAGTGAAGGCCTGGAAGGACACAGTTGGGCAAACTGTCCCTCTTCCTCAGTGCCTTCCTCAGAGTGTGTCTGTTCTGGTGTCATTCATCACATCCACCCATTTAGTGCATTTCTGGATTGTCACTAATTATGCCTAGGAGTTTCCATAGGCTTCTCAGCAGGTGGGTTGTCCACATTGTATGGAGTATCGCCTTTCACTAGGCAGGAAGGACCTTGTCTGGGGGTGCGGTGGGGGTGGTGGAAGCTATTTCCTCAGCTGTGAGATGAAGGGTGTGCTGGATGGGTGGGATGGTCTTAAAGGTACCTGTTATATCTCAGTCCTGAGCCTTTCTTTTCCAGTCTTTTCTACCAAATCTTACTTTCTCACTTTTTCTTGATCCAAGATTGGTGAGACATTCATTTTTATGGCATAACCAGTGTTACCACTATGAGGTAGTATAATTCCAAAGCAAAGCAACTTGCATGTGTTTAACAACCGTGTGTGCCAGCGCGTGTGTTTCCCAGCCCCCATGTTTTGAAACAGCAAAGTGTTCTTCTCAGAAGCTTTAAAGGGACACCGAGTGATGCGGTTGGAGGGAGAGTTGGTTGATGTGGACTGCAACTGGTTGGTCCAGGCTGGCGTAGCTGTGGGTGGTGGGATATGCACCCCAGAGTTATGCTTGACAAGTTTGGGGAGGCAGCAGGGGGGCAGGGTGGTGCTGCAGGAGGGTAAGGTGGTAGTGGGATCACGAGGGGCCGTGTCGAGTTGTGGAAGCTAGAGTTGAAAACAAAAGGGGGCAGGTTGTGAACATGCTCAAGCACCACACCCAGGAGCCTGGACTGTGTTCTGGAGACAAAGGGGAACCTTTAGAGGGATTTGAGCTCTGAAGTAATCTGATGGCTCTGCCTTTAGGAAATTGGTCTGGCTGCAATGTGTAACGATTGTGTAAGACGATTGTATTAATTTTAATTATGGAGCTGCAGCCAGCGGTGTATTGAACAAAGGAACCATAACATATAAATATTTTATTTGCAAAAGCATAACTCTTATGTTGTAATGTATGGCAGGAGATTATTGTAAGATACTAAAGGATAGTTTTCTCTCCTGGAATTCACTTCTCTTTCCCAATTAGGCAATGAGTTGGTCCTGAGCTCCATACCACAGGGAAGGGCATGTGGTAGAGATACAAAGGTGTGGGAATCTTCTCGAATGTGGTTTTCAAAAGTCTAAACCTCAAGGAACAGCGAGAAGTTTCTGAAGGATGGGTAAAAGCTTCTGGCCAGACACTGAAGGGGGGTGTGATTTCTCAAAGACCAGAAAAAGAAAACTCCCTGTGAGAGGGTGAGAGGTGATGGGAGCAGAGAGCCTGTGGCCTGCTCCCCGGGCAGAGCTCCACAGGGTGGCCAGTCTCCTGGAGACCCTGCAGCAGGAAGACATGGCCAGAGCAACTCCCCAAGGCCTGCACCTCCATGTCATTGCAGCATCAGGGCCATGGGACTTGAAGGGTTGCATAGGCGGCAGGCACCCTGTGTGAGCAGATGACATAGTCACCAGAGGGAGCCCTGGCCCACAGCAACCTGGTACTGGTGAGATTCCAGAGCTGTGGCTGAGCAGGAAGCCCGCACTTGCCCTCCTGCGTGTCTCCTTCACTCTCACACCACTACCGCACTCAGCGCTTCTGACACCAGGTGTGGACAGGTTTCCACACCGAGCAATTCTCTGATGTCAGCTGGGTGTCCTAGGATTCAACGCAGTTCTGACACCTGCTAGCTGGAGATAGCATCCTATCTCTCAGGTTAAGGGCTCAGTTGCACGAGACTGCCTACTGCAGATACATCACAAGTAGAAGGTCTCCAGGTGACCCACAACTTCTGTCCGACTTGGCTACAAATCAAGAGGTTCCCATGACTTCCTCCCCCTTGGATTTGATTGTTGCCTAGAACAGCTCACAGAACTCAGGAAAGCACTTACTTACCTTTACCTGTTTATTGTATAATAAAGGATGTCATGAAGGACCCAGAGGAACAGCCAGGTGAAGAGGTATGTAGGCAGAGGTCTGAGAGGATCCTGAGCACAGAAACTTCTGTCTCAGTGCAGTCAGGGCGTATCACCCTCCTAGTATGTGATGTGGATGTGTTCACCAACCCAGAAGCTCTCCTGATTTCATACTTTGGGGGCATAGGCATGCTCAATGATTAGCCCCATGTCCAGCCCCTCTCTCCTCTCTGGAGAATGGGAGGGAGTGGTGGTGGGGGAGGAAGGCTGCCAATTCCAAGCTTCTAATCACGGCTTGGTCTTGCTGGTGACCAGACCCACCTAGGAGCCATTCAGGAGCCCACCAAGAGTCACCTCATTAGAACAAAAAGACATTATGACTCATAAAATTCAAGGAATTTAGGAACTCCATGTCAGGAACTGGGGTCAAAGACCAAACATTAGAACAAAAGTGCTTTTATCACTTCAGTATCCACTTAGGAGCTCCGTGCCAAGAACAGGAACAGAAATCAATATATATTTTTTCTATTATCTCATAGTGCCACATCCCGGGGAGAGGGTCAGGAAGTAGTGCTTCCACTGTCCCAGGAGGGCGATTTTAAATAGAAACTAAGTTGAGTTGTAAAGAAAAAAAATTTTTGATTTCAGGGTGTGTGTGGATTGAGGTTCATACCTACCACAAAGTCCATGTCGCTATAGTGACAACTAGCAGTTGACATGGCTGTTTGAGTATCTGATGGTGGCAGTTTTCTATAATGATTTGCAAATCTGGGTAGGGATTTTAAACCCTTTTCCTCAGGGTGGTGGAAAGAGCCCTGGGCTTAGGTGAGAAGCCCTGTCTTACTGTCCAATAGTGCCTCACATCAGTACCATGACTTCGGGCTAAGGTTGCCATAGGAATTCAGGACATTCTGAAAAATGTGAATTTCAGATAATGAATCATATTGGGGATGTGTTTATACTAAGACATTATTTGTTATTATCCAAAATAAATTTAACTGGGGATCCTGTGTTTCTTCCCCTTACGTCTAGCAATCTTACTTTGGGCAAGGCATTTAAACTCTTGGAGCTTCAATTTTCTCACCTGAAAGATAGACACAATACTACCCACTTTGGAGTGCTGTGCTTAGGATCAGATGGGGTCACTGCAGCGAGGGGAAAGTTTTTCTCCACCTTCTTAGGGTCCCTGGCTGGGTCCAAAAATTGAGTTAACAAAGATAGATTAGGAGGAGAAAATCATCCAGATTTGTTTATTGTGAGTTTCATGTGACATGGGAACCTTCCTAAGGAAGTGAAGACCCAAAGAATCAGCTAGACCTGAGTATTTTTATGCCAGATTTGATGAGGAGTGAATAGTTATGGAGGACCCTGATAGATGGAAGCATATGAAGTAAGTGTAGGAAGCTGGGGAAACCAGCAAGCCTTGTGTGCTAGGGTCCTTCTCCATGTCCCTTTGTCTGGAGAGATAAGGACACTCCTTTCCTCCACGTATAGGGAGGGCACATCTCACAGGAGGGTTTTATGATCTGTTTAGGGGAGAAGGATAGAGAGATCAAAGTGACCTTCTTGCTTCTTCTCTTTTCTCAAACCCCTTCAGCCTAAAATATTTGATATACCAAGGTGCCATATTTTAGGGTAGCATATCCTGGACCCCTCGTCATTACAACAGCTAAAGTAATTTATAATCTATAGTCCTATGGACTCCTAGAATGATTCTAAATGGTTGAGTCTGTACGAAGTAGGACAAATTTAGGTTTTAATTCTTCTACTTAATAGACGTGTGTTCTTGGATATCCATAATATGGAATATTAGTGGTATCTACCTCAAGGTGTACTTACGAAGCATCAATGAGGTAATGAATGTCAAGTGCTTAGCTCTGAGCATGATACATTGCAGATGCTCGATAAAGAATACTTAGTTACTGCTGCAGATGTACAAATATGATGTAAAGTTCTCAAGGTAAATCGAGAAGACTTAGGAAAGGAGTCATTGAAATGAGGGCCCTATACGGAGTGCGCTCTCTGCGCTGAGCACTGATGGGCAATATCTTCTCCTTCCAGTTGGCAATCAGAAGGGGACAGAAATTGGCAAGCATAGCAGGGGAAGAAATTTCTATCTTTCCTTGAGTATGTTAAGACACAGAGAGAACACCTCTATGAGCATTTTTGAAGAGCTTAAAAAATTTTCCTGACTCTCGGTCCATTCAATAAACTCAGAAGGAATCAATAGCTGATGCCTACATTTTACCACAGGCAAAAACATCCGTCATAAACAAACTGGGGTGCGCTGCAGCCTTAGATGTATCACTGGCCCCAGGCTAAAAGGCTGCCTGTTTATTAAACGAAACAGAGGCAACTTGGGTCACTGCGTTAGCAAATGTCGAGCCGGCCTTGCCCCGGTGCATCCGGATCCCTGGGCACAGACGGAGAAAAGGGAATTAATCAAACAGAGCTCATCAGGGGAGCTTCAAGGGAGGCTTGGATACCTTTAAATATAGGAAAACAGTAAGATGTAACCACATGGAAAGGCAGAAATAGGAGCTATGGGGTAGAGGCAACGGGATCAGTTTTAAACAGATCTTGAGCTTGTTTAAAAACTCTGAGCATTTGTGTCGCTGCTTCTCCTCCTCCATCAGGGTTGGCTTTTCAGGGACCTCAGAGACTTCAGGAGAAGGGGACTCATCAGCAGGTGCCTAACGGTCAGAACCTGCAGCTGGCAGACAAACAGAAAACCACTTCCTCCCCAGCTCTTCCCTGACACCCGAGCCCACCCCGCCCACCCTGACACTGCCTGCAGGGCTCTTCAGTGGCTCTCCCTTCTCCCTATCTTTCTAGTGTCTTCTTTACCAAGTTTTTCCATCCTGTAGCTCTCACAATCCCATCTCCACGTTGCTGCCTTGTGAGTCACTTTTACCCCTGGGTAGCTGTTCACTGCTGAAATCATCATGCCTCTCCCTGAACTGAGGTGTGGGACCGAACAGTGGAATGAAGGATCTGTTTAGAGGGTGAAGAATACTTTTACATCAATCAAGCTGCATAGTCTGAACTGACATATAAGATGCCCCTTGGGGGTGACTGCTTTTCTATTTTTTTTTTCCAGCTGAAGTACTTGTCATTTCATTTCATATTTCTTTAGCTGCAATCAAGGCATGTTAGTGCAAATGCATGAGTCAAACATTTCTTTAAAGAACAACTGCTTGAAAACATTATAGCCTGTGGAAGTCAGATGTATTTTCTTATCTTATGATAAATATTTGCCAGTGTGGAAGCCTTGTTATGCAAACCCATCTGCATAGGCAATGGTAAACAATTTCTTGAAAGCATTGGTTGGGTTATGAAATAGTCTGACAGGTGGAAAAATAAATCATGCTTTCTGCTAAAAGTATATTTTCCCCCCTTTCTTACTTACGGTTCCTGTAGAGCAAAATCCAAGGGTCCTCTGGGAAGCCTCCTGCATTCATTAGTTTGGTTTCCCTGGTGATTCTCTTTAGATTACCTTGTCATTATCCCTTAGTCTCTTTTGGTTTGTTCTTTTCTCATTTTCTCTTTCTTTCTCCCAGAAAACTTCCACAGATAATCCATCATTAGTGAGCACGTATTGACTGTGTCCCTAGGCTCTGTGGGGTCTGGAGTTTGGGGAGATGCAGATTAAACAGTGGGGGTGGCAGTCTGTGGTAGTGAGGTTGACCCGGTTAAGCAGGTGGATAGAACCAGATCAGTCACCCTTAACCCCTCCACTTCTACGCTCTACCCTCCCATCTCCTCCCACTACACCCAGTACTTTAGACAAAGGCACTAGAAAGAGCACAGATTTTGGAGTCACCCAGACCTGTTTTTACATCCTGCCACCTTGTAAGCCATGTGGCCTGGTAAGGCACTTGGTACCCCAGGTCAGCGTTTCTTTAGCTGAAACATGAGTAGGGTACCATATGCCCTGCTTTCCCCAGGGCTGATCTTGGTTTATGCCTTGTTCCCGGGCACACATATGCATAGCATCTCTCCTCAGTGTCTCCGTTGTCCCAAATAGATTATATGAAGATCCTACAAAAGGGGGATGACTTTTATCTCCTGTTGCAGTGAGGGTGGCATTTCAAGTGTCTACTATAGCGTTTGGTACATAAATCCTTGAGATGGTGCCTATTATTATTATTATTATTATTATTAATGATTTTAATGATGGTCCCACCCTATCTAAGTGGTTTACTCGATGTGGTGAGTCCATACATGAACGTGGAATAGAAAAGACCATTTTGTTGTACACTCCAGAACCTATTTAGATTTTATGCTTTGCATTAGAAATGGAATTAACTCCCACCTTGGTTTCTTAGGACCCCCATTAAATGTAAGACTCACAAGAATGAATTCACCAAAGTCAGAAGTAGTAATGATGAGCTTGGGTTGGAAAACAGAAGAGACATTAGGCACATTTTATTTCATTTTTAATAGGAAAAAAGTGCTATTTATAAAACAAATAAAGCATTCCAGGGAAGGGTGGAATTAATTACAGGCATAGATTGCTTTTTCAAAGGTAATTCTACTCAATGAGCTCTTTGGGTAGAGGTGAGAGCTGAACATCCTGGTAACAAAGTCACAAGCTGAGAAGATGGGTGAGGTGTATTAGCAGAGGGGAGGGAGTCCAGCTGATGCTCAAGATAAAACATATGAGAAATTCTCTATAGTAGAAATGGCGAAGAATTTATGGGAAAAAGTTTTTCAGGGACAAAATTAAGAGTTGGCCCAGTTTGGTTTTTTTCCTGGAGTCATAACACTGCCACATGTCCTGGAGTCATACAGCTGCCACATGTATGAACCTCACACGAGTGCCAGACCCCAGACTAGACCCTGGTACTGTGGGGATGTGGCACAAGGTGTGCAGACTACAGAGATGGAGACAGACACCCGGGCAATGGCAGGATGTGTACTGTGGTAGTGGCACGCTGTGAAGGTTAGGATGGGCTAGTTGCTGTAACAAACAAGCCCATGACTCAGCTCGGTAGACATTTATTTCTCTCTTGTATTATAGACTCATGCAGGTGTTTGGAAGGCAGTCGTCACATGGCTCCAGCAATCTCCATGGCCTTGGAGTTCTTTGATGGATCCTCAGCAGCTAGCCAACAGATGGAGGAAAGAGAAAACTGGAGTTTGCACAGGAAGGTTTTCTGGGCTAGGTTTGAAAGTGGTGGCCACAAGCCATTTGTCAGAGCTTAGTCACATCGTTTCTGCATAATGCCATGCTGGGCAGCCACTTTCTGGCCACCATTCTACAGAATGGAAGGGGAGTATTAGTCCTTTGGTGAACAGTCAACTGTTTCTGGGACTTAAACACAGAGGAGGACTGTAATGGGAGCCCAGATGAGAGAGAAACCTAACTGTGTGTGTGTGTGTGTGTGTGTGTGTGTGTGTGTGTGTGGTGGGGGAGGGAAGAGATATTATAGCAATGGATGGCTTCCCAGAAGAATTGATATTCAGACTGCATTTGAAAAAAAAAATTAAGTCAGGATGGCAGTGAGAAAAGACTTGATTAAAATAGTAGAAACAGCACATGCAAGGGCACTGGGGTATTCCTTCATCTGTCTATCCAACAAATCTTTACAAAAGTGCCTTTAAGTTGCCAGGAATATTTTCAAATGCTGGGAATGCTGCTACACATAGATAGACAAATTTTCCATGCTCACTACCCTGTATTCTAGTGAAGGGAGACAAACCGTAAACAAACAAGCAAAAAAAGTACAGAACTTGTTATACGGGGGAGAACTGCATGTCTTTAAGTAGGACTGGAGCTAGGGTGTATATTGAAAGTGGTGATGCTGGAAGTGAGAAATGATGAGATTGGGGGAGAGAGAAAAGGCCAGCCAGGAAAGGGCCTTTCATGCGTGAAGGGGCATTAGGAAGAGGAGATGGGCTCATCTTTGAATTATGGAAAGGTCTTTTGTTTTTTAAAATGTATTTATACAACATCACAGAAAAAAGCAAAAAAAAAAAAATAGAATCCCTACTTTGCATTCTTTTATTAGACAGCAGTGGGCACAATTTGTTGACTTAATGTTATTTGATTTATACATTTAGGTTAGTTGGCTTCACTATTTCTGTATCTTACATCCTCCATCTGTCTTGGTTTGGGTTGGCCCTTGAAGTTGCCTGACCAGGGAGCTAGCACAGAACAGCGCAGGGAAACTCCTCAGAGCCTTTGGTTGGCCCCCACCACTGTCTCTGAGCCAGGCCAGAGCCAGAACCACTCCCCTGAGGTGCTCCTTTCTTTTGACCTCTTCACATTTCACTTTCTTTCATCCCTCAAATGCGATGGCTCAACCTTCTTCACGACCAAGTTGGAATTCTAGCTAACATCTTTGATTTTGAACTAAAATTAAAAAAAAAATCAAATAGTAATGGATAGCTTAGAACTGATTTACTATTCTTTTTTTTTTTTTTTTTAAGATTTCACTTATTTATTCATGAAAGACAGAGAGAGGGGCAGAGACATAGGCAGAGGGAGAAGCAGGCTCACTATGAGGAACCCAATGCAGGACCCGATCCCAGGACCCCAGGATCACGACCTGAGCCAAAGGCAGATGCTTAACCACTGAGCCACCGAGGCACCCCTGATTTGCTATTCTAATAGAAGTGTACAGATATATTTGGGGACTAGGAAAGAAAAAGAGTATTGAAGTTAACAACTGCAATTATTATTATACAGAACAGCTTTCTTGAAGACCAGAGCTTCAATCTTCATATGTTTTTAAATTAACTTACAAATGATGTGACTAAACGTGCCTATTCCCTGATTACAGCTTTGTGCGCCGCTGTGGCTCCTGGCAGTTTTAGCATGTGATTTTGTGGTAATGCTTTGTAATAGGAACATGGCTGTCTTTTGAAAGATATTTAAAATATTCCTCAGAATAAGTATGACCATCAACTGGGAAGGAGACTGTTAGAAAGAGAGTTTGGTTTCCTAAGGTATATCGTTAGTACTAGTGGTTTTATGTTGAAGACCTTCCCCCCTTAGGTAGAAAAATGGAAGCACAATAATCAAGGCACAACATTATGCTTGTCATCTTCCAGATTCAAATGATTGGGCTCTAACCTGAGCCTAATGAAATTTCAAAGATGAAGTGAGTTGCCAGAAGTGCAATTGCTTAGAGCATGGAGGAAGGAAGGAAAAGCGTCAGAGAGGCATCCCATGATAACTCGACTTACTCCAAATGTTCTGGAAATGTGAGAGATGCTGCTGCTAAGGTAGGGTTCAGGTTGTGGAGCATTCCCTCTGGGCAGCACCGGGAGGTGTCACTGTGTAAGGAGCTGGGCTCCTACACCTACCTACCCACTGGCAAAGGAAAGGAAGCAGGAAGTTGGGAGACTGACTTGTTTCCATAGTGAAGCCAGACAAATTCAGGCAGAGATCAGAAGCCTGAAATAAACAGTCCTTCAAAGCTCAAGGTGTCCAAGAAAGAAAACTCCCTTCCTTTCTGTTGTTTTTACTGAGAAACTATGTGCTAGATATGAGTATGAATTGAAAACCAGTGTTATCGATTGCTTATTTATTTATTCAAACTCACACTTACTGAGTATCTTCCATGTGCTAGAAATGGGGCCTTGACCCTAAAGGTCTGAAGATGAATAAGATGAATAGTGTTTTACCTTCCAAGGCTCAAAAATGAAGCAGGAAGTGGATTAATCTATTTGTTTAAATTTGTCATTTAAACAAATAGATTTAATTTGGTAAGATAAGTGCTAATAGAGGTACACACAAAATGCCAAGGGAAACCATTCTAAGACCAGCTCAGTGAAGTTGGGAAAGTTTTCATAGATGATATGATATTTGAGTAGATTAATCTTATCTTCCTTTATCTATCTAAATTCAAATGAAAATCAATAAACATGAACAGATTTACTATTCAGCACTTCTTAACTACCCAAACCACAAAGGACAAGAAAATAGTTTCTAAACCTGGCACCCATCAGGTTCACCTGTGGGGCCGAACAAAATTTCTATGACCTTCAAACATAGGAAAAGACTCGTGACTAAACTCACAATAAAATAAATGCAAATTATTTGTTAGAATGGTAAAAAATAAGACCCATTCTGTTTGTGAGACTTGTGGGGGAAACAGATCCTTTCATGTGTTGGTGGGAATGCAAACGGATTCTAAGCAGGAGAATTTGACAATACATTATAGAATAATAAATTAAAGAAGTATTTATTCTTTGGCTCAGCAATTTCACTTCTAAAAATGTATCCTAAACATATACCTGCGTAAGTACAAAATAACACACGTGTGTAAAATTATTCGTCGTGGCTTGCATTTTCCCTTTCTTTTTCTTTCTTTCTTTCTTTCTTTCTTTTTCTTTTTCTTCTTTCTTTCTTTCTTTCTTTCTTTCTTTCTTTCTTTCTTCTCTCTCTCTCTCTCTCTCTCTCTCTCTCATACTCTTTCTATAATTTAAAAGTATTGGATAACTGAAATGAGCATTAGTAGAGGGTTTTAGGATGAATCCTAATACAGCTACTTAATGGAGCACTATGCAGCCATGAAAGGAATGAGGAAGATCTCCATGTACTGATGTGAAATGCTACCCAGAATACTTTGTTAATTGTAAAATAAATAAATAAATAAATAAATAAATAAGACACCAAATGAAGAACAGTGTGTGCTATACTACCCTTACTCAAGAAGAGAGGACATAAGAATTCATGTATTTTTTTCTTTATTTTGCTCCTCACAAACCACTGGAAGTTTAAAATCAGAAACTAATAAAAAGGGTAACCTATCTGAAACTTAAAGTCATCTCAAAGTTAAAGAAAGTTGCAAGTCTGGTGCAAATAACTTTTTTTCAGAATGATTTAGAGTACATTGCTGAAATGGTGCTTCCTTCACACCCCAAAAATTTAGCGCGCATTTCCCTGAAACATGCTACGCTCACCACATCAGGACAGTAACATGGAAACATGATAAGTGTGGAATCCCTAGGCCCCATCCAAGTTTCAGTCTCTGAGTGTCCTTTAGAATAAGAGAGTCCTTGCTGAGAATCACATGCTACATTTAGTGTCAGGTTCTTTAGTCTCATAAAGTCTGGAGCAGTTCCTCAGTCTTTATTCTATGACCTTCTGAAGATTTTGAATATTGCCAACCCATTATGTTGAAGAATATCTCTTGATTTGGATTGTCCGATGTTTCTCATGATTAGATTCAAGGCTGTGCATTTGGGGATGAACATAACAAAAATGAGGTGTGTTCTCGTTTCATAATTTCAAGTTGTCCATTACCGATGATGTCGACTTTGATCACTAGATCAAGATGGTCCACAACAGTTACTCTTTTTCTGTTTGTGATTATTTAGTAAGTAGTTCGTGGGAAGGGACTTTGAAAGTGTGTAGATATCCTGTTCCTCAACAAACTTTGGATTAATTAATTCATATCATGGTTTCCTATATTACTCATAGATTATGGTTTGTTATGATCATTATTTGGAGGCCAAACTGTGCCAAATTTGACTAGTAGGAGACCCTACAAGATGGCTTATGTGTCTTTTTGAGATGGTTTCATTATTCTTGGAGTACTTCCATGCTTTCTGGCACAAGGTGTTCTAATGTTGGATTTTCCCTGCCCCAGCCCTGGAATCAGCCACTTCTCCAAGGATACCTGGTTCCTTTTACTGGAGAATGATGTTTAGAAACTAAGATTTATGTGATAGCTGTGCTTATTATTATTATTATTATTATTATTATTATTATTTGATTTATGATAGTCACACAGAGAGAGAGAGAGAGAGAGAGGCAGAGACACAGGCAGAGGGAGAAGCAGGCTCCATGCACCGGGAGCCTGACGTGGGATCTGATCCCGGGTCTCCAGGATCGCGCCCTGGGCCAAAGGCAGGTGCCAAACCGATGCGCCACCCAGGGATCCCCAGCTGCGCTTATTATTATTGTGGTGTCTGCTTTAAGGCCATATTAGTGGACAGATGAAGCTATATATATATATATATATATATTTGCATGTGTATAAATTTACATCTATCTTTATTTCTGTGTCTGTGAGTATATTTTGGAAATTGAGGTCACCTTAATAGCTTCAGTTTCTATTTAATATCACAGATTTCATTCTCGTTTTCTTCCTTTCTATTATTTGTTATGTCTCTCTCTGACACTAATTTGGCTTCCATTTTCCTTATTTGCCTAATCCACCTTTTTGTAATCAATCTCCCACCTTCCATCTGCTTAAAGTAGAAGCTCTGTATTGTTAAATTTGAATTGGAAATTTCTGCATAAACATATGATTTAAAAATACACGCATGTATATTTCCTCCTACCTTTATCCATTGAAGGGCCTAGAAGCATTGAGAATCCAGTGGCAGTGAGTAACCCCTAGCACCCAGATTTTGCTACCATTTAGCAAAATTACTCTTTAGAGAAATGGCTGATTCTGGGTCTGGGTGAGGGAATGAGCCTGGGATACCTTGCTGGGCTAAGAAAGAGCCAATATGAAGGGCAAAGATGGAAAAATTAGAGTTTCAAAAAGAGTCACTACAATGGGATGAAACATGCTCACTACACAAATCTGTAAGTGTCTAAAATGATACTCAGAAAAGAGAAAACCAAAGACAAAACAAACAAAACACAATACCATTTGCCACCTACTCCTTATTCTGAAAAGTGATAATTCAAGATAAATAATTATTTTCTCTGCCTTTCCAGGAGGAGCAGTTGATCAGATAAATCTCTCTCTTGCTCTCTCTCTGTCTCACAAAGATCATCAGCTAATAAATACGGAATGAATCATAGAAATAGAAAAAAATCACCATTTTCTCAACCCCTAATGAAGGAATTGATTGAGGCCAAAATCATCAGAGGATGATAAAGCCATCAGGTGATATACTGATGGAGAATTGGATAGTATAGTGCAGCTGAAGTATTACTCTACAAATGATCTGAAGGTTTAAAAAGAAAATGGAAATTTACTAGTGGAGGGGGAAACCAGCTCTGGCTTACCAATAACGGTTCAATTAGATGTGATGTACCTCACGATGTGTTGCAACGTCATATAGCATAAATAATGATATCTTGCTTAAAATATTTACCTGGATGTAATCCAGCCTCTAGATCCAAACTCTAGTTTACAGGGAATGCATGTGTGAGTGGAATAAGTTACACGACACTACAAATACAGAAAGTCAGCCATTCCGAGGGACACCTGGCCTGGTCTCTCCAAGTTAATGTCATGCCAAAGAATGGGGAAGGGGAGCATTGTTTTAGGCTATAAATGACTTAAGAGATATATCAACTCTACATAATGTGGATTGGATCTTGGTAGGGCTAAAATGGGAGTAACATACATTTTTGGAGAAACTGGCAAAATTTGAATATAGATTAGGTATTAGATAATAATAAGGAATTAATATGATTTTTCAAAGTTGCATAATGGTATTGATTTTAACAAGGAAAATATTCGTATTTTAGTGATGTTCATATAATTTATTAAAGATACTTTAGTAAAAAATTTGAGGTAAATATGATAAAAATGTGAACAACAGTTAACCTAGATAATAAGCATATGGGTGTCATTATACCCTTTTTCTATACGTTTGAAAATATCATAATAAAAAGTTAAAAGTAATTCTGACTCCCAGTCCCCAACCCAGATCTCCTGAATGAGCCTAACCCTTAGTTGTCATCTTATTTTGTCAAGTATGCTATCTCAGTGAGGGAATGGATGAACAAATGTCCTTTTCAAAGTGTAATCTTCTTCCACAAATACTGACCAGGTCCCTCTTGAGGGTCAAGTACTTTTCTACATCCTAAAGATTCAGCAGTGAACAAACAGATACAAGGGATCTGAAATCCTCGGAACCTAGTATCTTGGCTTCTCCATAGTAGGACTTTTAAAAACAAACAAAAAAATTTTTTTAAGATTATATTTATTTATTCATGAGAGACACACACAGAGAGGCAGAGACACAGGCAGAGGGAGAAGCAGGCTCCCTGTGGGGAGCCCGATGCAGGACTCGATCCCAGGACTCCGGGATCATGACCTGAGCCGAAGACAGACTCTCAACCGCTGAGTCACCCAGGTGTCCCAAACTTTTAAAAATTGTTAAATATAATAAAAAACACAGAAAACAGATGGACAGTTTAATGACCTGTTGGACAGTACCACCCCTGCCCCACACAGGACCCAGAACCTTCTCAGTGAGCCAGGACCCTTCCATGCCCCACCCCCAACCCCCAAGACACAACCCTCTTCCTCCCCAGAAGAGTAGGTTTTAGAAGGCTGTGGCAAGTTCAGAACCCTGCCCTTAGTATTCTTCTGAGTATTACTCTACCCCTCAGAAGTAAAGTTTTACATTTTTCCTTTGGTTCAAAAGATTTTCATCTCAAAGTTTTACAAAACAGTACAATTCAGACATGCCTTATTAGACATGCGATTTTCACTTTATCATATCAAGTAGATGGAGCAGCTCTGGGGCAGACTCATTCCTGATTCACAGCTAATTCCGAGAACATAATGTCATAAAGGATCTTCAGATGCAAAGTATAATTCTATCGTGGTGGAGTGAAGAAATTAAAATGTTATTTAAAATAACCTCAATGCCAGCTTCAGTGAATAAAGTTAGGGTCTCAAGAGACTGTCTGGGGAGTCATTATGTTGTAACGCTGTTAAAAGGTGACCTGAGGCATTGCTCATTACCTGGGCTGCCTGAATCAAATGAGAAATAAGCTTCTCTCCTAAAAAAAAAAAAAAAAAAAACCCCACACACACAAAAAAAAAAAAAAAAATTGAGAAATTTAATCTTCTCCCTGTTTTATTTGATTTTTTTTCTCTTCTAATTTAAGTCATTCAGTTCCAGACCTGAAATATCATAAAAATGGGCAACGTGTTCCCTGTCCGGCTGTTCTCAGAATGCCCAGATCTTGGCAACCACAACAAGGATCGAAAAGTAGAGATACGTGCATTTCGTCTGGAAGTTTCAAAGGTCTCATCCCAGGTAATTTTACATGCACAATGACACACCATCTTCACCAGGCTGTGGTGTGCGCTGAATACAATAATAAGCACGTAGTGTGGGGTGGGGGCGTACCCCAGGAGAGTTTGTGGGTGGCTGAGGTGGTGGGGAGGGTCCCAGACTGGGTGGGAACTGGGCTCCCCTTCCAGCAACTCCATCTCCTACCTGGATGGCCATGGGCCCATCTCTGTGTGGTGAAGCCTCAGCCCCCTCATGGGTGAGTGGAAGCAGATTCCTCACGGGGATGCTGTGAGGATTCATGAGGACACCTGCCACCGCCTGGGTGCTACTGTGGGCCACCGTGCTCCTCCCACCTGCTATCTCCTGTGTTCTCGACGTTCCTACCCGTCCCTCCATTACTCAAGAATGACTAGAAAATGGAGGAAGCCTGAGCATTTCTGAAAAGGGCGCGCTTTGCCCTTTCCACTCCCGGCCCCCCAGAGAGGAGGCTGTTCGACTGCATCCTGAGTCCTCAGCCAACAGTTTTAATCTCTTCCCAATTACTTAATCTCTCTACACCTGAATTTCCTCACGTACAAAATGGAGATGAAAAGAGTACTTCCCCACTGGGCTGTAGTGAGACAACGAGTTCTTGCTTTTATGAATGCTGTTCCAGGAACGTTCCACAGAGTCTGGAGCCCAAGGCCCAGCGGCCATGTGGTGGCCTTCACTGCGCTTCGAGGACCCCCATCTCACCCCTCCTGGTCTGAAGGAGGGGGGCACGATTTGGAGGCAGCTGGGGTTACAGGATGACAAATGTCGCTCGCAGGACGCAATGGGAGCTCCCACAGCAAGCTCTGGAAAACATTAGTGAGAGATGGGGAAAACACAATCGCATTACCCTTCTCTTTCTATCCATCACTGCCTTTCTCTAGTCAATAAATGTCTCCCAGCTATTGCCTCTCGGCCTCTTCCTTGGGGTTTAGAGCTTGACATGTTAAGTTTTAATGAGGAAGAATAGCCACATTTGGCTTTTTTATCTTCTCTCCTTGAGCAAAGCCTTATATTTGGTTGCTTTCTGGAAGAAAAATAAAAGTGTATCATGTTGTTAGTCTTGGACTGGACATTAAATAAAAACAATCAAATGGAAACAAAATGTCAGCAATCGGCTCTGGGGTCTCAGGGGCGAGCTTCCTGGCCACCGAGGCGCCTCACAGAAGGAGCATGGGCTGGTGCTTTCCCAAAGTCTTGGAGGGCCTACCGTCGCGGAAAGCTGGTAGGCTCTATTCTCAAGCTGTGTACTGTCTGCATTTTATTTCTCGTCCTGGTGCTCATTTGAATGCAGATGTGTGCCCAAGGGCTGGGGGGACTCAGGCTGCTCTGAGGACCCTCATTTCCCCTGAGTATCTATCTTCTTGGCTCACCGGGCTGAAGTTTGTCGCTAGCCATCACCTCCAGAAGGCCACTGGTGAGGCGCTACATAGGAGGTGTTCCTTGCCAATGGCAAAATCCAGGAACCTCTACGAGGTTCTTTCTCACCTTAGAATTTTAAGCAGTACCTGCAATTTCATCTGATAATTGAAAGGCGATAATCATGTTACTGCTTACACTTGTATGAGCACTTCATTGCTTATAGAAATAGAAAATCTCAGTCTTCGTGACCCCCCTATGCAGTAGTAGGGTGGCAAGGAGATGTCATTCCGATCTTATAAATGAGAAAATAGATAGGGGGCCTGAGCAGCTTACCTAGGAACACATGGTAGTCCAGCGTGCCTCAGCAAAATCATCAGACCAAGAGTGTAAAATAGTTCTTAAATTCACCCTGGTATTCAGAGGCTTTGGAAGCAAAATCTTTGCTTGGATGGAAGGAAACTAGTATTTATGGAGTGCTTACACCAAGGGTGAGTCGTGTTACCCGTATTCTTTCCCAGTGGGCAGCCACCTCCCTGTGTTGTTATGTGTGAATTATTCCCACTTCACAGATGAGAGAACTGAGGTTCAGGAAGTTTATGTGACTTGCTTAGTGGGAGGTGGAGATAGACTTGAACCCGTCTCCTCCTGCTCCAAAGCCCAGAACTGCCAGGATCGTGGAATACAATTCCTCACTAGACTTTCCTAGCGGGGGCCATCACAACAGACCTTCCCTCAAGCAAAGGTGGGCTTGGCCTGGTGTGGCTGTGCAACCCAGGCCTGACTGTCCCAGTAGCCACAAACCTTCTGTGATGCACCCTGCACACTGGAGAGTCATGGAAATCCTGCGTTAACGTCACTGTTGACAACATATTTATGCTCCAGGCCATGTTTCTTCACGCAGTAGTCAAATAATTTAAAAAGGCATTTAAGCAGGCCTATTTATTAGCTATGCTCCATCTGACTGATAAACACAATCTGTTGGACTGGCTTGGACTAAAAATTTATTTATTATTAAAACATTGCTGAAATATAACCAATTTCTTGGGTTTACATGAAATCTCATGGTGTTGATATATTATCCACTCTACTATCAAATATTTAGTTAGGCTCAGAATGAATCATTTCATCTCTTTTCATAACTCTTGCTTTGTCATGAAGTTTGTTTGGTTTAACGGCTGGTTAGATAGCCCCACAGCAAACTCTTTTATAACTCCATTTTTTTTTTCCCAAAAGAAGACAGAAGTTATAGATATTCATGGAGCAGGAGGCTGTAGGAAAAAGCAACTTGCAGCTCTTGGTAACTTTGGGCGAGCCATACTCGGGATCAGAGAACAGAGAAAGGTTGTCTTGTGAGCAAATGAGTTTGGTCGTTTACTGGAAAATCGGCAGTAGAGGTAAAAGTCCAATGGATTTTTTTTTAAATTCCCACTGAATCCTTTTTCTTCAAAGTTTTGAACTGTTTGATTCATGGAGGAAATATATTTAGGTAGGTGCAGCTGAATCAGGTTTTTACTTGGAACCCTTATATAAAATTTCTTTTGTCTTCAGGAATTCTGAGCTTAGGAAGAAATGCAGAAGGAATTTGCGTCCATCCTCTTGATAAAGCCCCAAAAGTTGAAGTGACTTGTCTAAGGACACACAGCTGGTTGGGGCAAAGGCGGAGTAGAGGGGGTCTCCTGCCTCTGACTGGGCTGTTGTTCAGCTCCAAGTGGGATGAGCTGGCCTGTGTAAGAAACAGGAAATTCGTGTGGGTTAATGGCAAGTTGCTCACATGAGTGGTAACTCACAAGTAGGTGACTTGATGTGACTGAGAATGTACAATTCTGTAATGCTACGTAGCTGTAAAAGTTTCAAACAATATGAGTAAGTATAATGTATATAAACACAAAAGCCCACCTCTTCCCCGGCCCCTTCTGCTCTCACTTCCCAGAGCTCGCTACCAATAATAGCCTGGTCTAAGGCCATCTGGATTTTTATATGAACATTTAAAACTCTTCTCTCTTTCCCAAAACACCCAAAATTTACTTTTAAAAATTAAAATTGTTTATATATACCTAATCTTCTGTTGTTTGCGTTTTCATGGCAAATTTTTAGAAAAGTTACTATGTTCTATTTTACAGTCTATTTCAAGAAAATAGATCATGGGCTTCTTTCCCTATCTCCTTCCTTGTGTGGTATTTCAGTAAGTAGAACGGAATTTATTTAACCAGTTTCCTATTGATATAAACCTTGCTGTATTCTCTTGCCAATTTTGAAAAATTACAAATCGTGACCATGGCATATTCTATTAGCAGAGCACAACACCATCCAGCCTGCCTTTTCCCTCCCCTTGTAGTTGTACGAGTTCCTTCTACCTGCCTCTGACCCCCATTCAGTCTTTTTGGTATTTCCAGTGAGGCATTGAAGTTCCTACCCGTGTATGTTGGGCACAAGGCAACACACAGCTCTAAAATTCAACATAATCTGTGCTCCGGTAGTGATTCAGGGTTTTGCAGAGCTGTAGGCTCATTATCAAGAATATGAGCAGCCGTTATTCTGTAGAAGCCAGGCAGTGTTGGTTACGAGAAGCTCGGAATGAGAAATGTCAAAATCAGTCATGAGCAATTGTACAGCTGAAAAATGCGGCTACTAATTCTTTTCCTAGGAGGGTAAAGGAAGTTAGTGTCTGAACTTAAGAAACTTTAAAAATTCTGCGTATTATCCCTCATGTCATTGATAATTCAACACTTATCGAGTGTGGACTCTAGGGCAGGTTCTGGATTAGACCTGAGGCTTTGATGCACCTCACACCTGGCTTCCACCCCGAGGTGCTCCGGATGCTGATGTTTAAAAAAGACAGTGTGTTCTTCGGTGGCTATTGGATGCTTTGGTAACATTAAAAAAAAGGGAAAGAAAAAAAGAAAGAAAGACAAGATGAACATGGAGAAAGCAGAAGAGAGGAGAAAGAGAAGAGAGGAGAGCTCCCTTCCGAACCCTGTATGCCCAGAGCAGTGGTTTCCATATTTCAGTGGGTATCAGAAAGCCTAGGGTGCTTGTATTCAAGCACCGAATTATTAAGAAGGAGAGAAAGAAAGAAAGAAAGAAAGAAAGAAAGAAAGAAGAAAGAAGAAAGAAAGAAAAAAAGAAAGAAAGAAAGAAAGAAAGAAAGAAAGAAAGAAAGAAAGAAGGAAAGAAGGGAGGAAAGGAAAGAAAAAACAGGAAGGAAGAAGACAAAAACTCAGCTCTCAGCAATCTCTCCTTTGCTTCCCCTCCCCACCTCTGTTTCCGCTCTCCCCCCTCCAAGGGTTTTCCGCCTGCCCACCCCACCCGCAGCTGCTCTGCGGGGGGGTGGGTGGGGGTGAGGGCCACATCTGCAGGAATTCGGGCCCTCTGCTTCTCCTCACCTGCTTGGTTTATGGACTTCCCATGTAATATTGTATTTTATGGCATCCCACTGCTAAAAAGCAGAGCAGCCACACCGAATTTGAAAGCCATTGGCCTGGAAGATGCACTTAAGACTGCCACCTGTCCTCTGGCCCAGCCTCTCCTTTCCAGTTCACCTCCAGCTGCTCCGCAGTGGGACCTTCCTCTCTTTGGACGTTCTTTGGGTCTTCTTGCCATCCACCAACACCCTGCCATCTTGCTTTTTTCCCTTGTGACAAGCACATTGAGTGCCTGGGCCCTCAGCTCCAGGCCTCCCCAGATTCTATCTCCACCCATCCTGGGGAGCCAGTGAGGGCCGTCTGCTAGGTTCCTGCTGGAGCCTTCTTCCTGTGACATCCTTTGTGTGGGTGTTAAAGACAAAATGCGGCCCTGTGGCCTGAGGACTAAGGGTTTGGACTCTGAATTCTGAACACCTGGGTCCCTCCTCACTGTCTATGGCCTTGATGGGCAAGCTCATGAGCTTGGTGAGCCTTTGATTCCTCACCTGTAATCACTCCGATTTTATAGGGTTACTATGGGGACTAACTCCAGTGGCTTCCCACTGAATAAAAAAAAGCTAAAGTAATAACAAAACCCCCTCCCTCCCGCCACTCCTCCCAAGGCCCTACACAGTGTGCCTCCCCCCTACTCCACTCCCTGTGGCCTCATTATCTTTCCTGCTTCATCTACAGTTCTTCTTTGCTCATTCCTTGAGGTCTTCCTTAAACACGCCAAGCACACTCCTACTCCAGGACCTTTGCACTGGCGGTTGCCTCTTCCTGGAATGTTATTTCCCTCAATATCACAATGCTTTTTCTGATCTCCTTCCAGAATTTGCTCAAATATGGCCTTCTCATTGAAGACTTCTGGGGCCACATTATCTAAAATGACACCCTTCTCCCACCCCCTTGGCACTCTCGCTCTTTTCAATTTTTCTCCTTCCCCATACCATAGTGCTTATCATTGTCTAACTCTATAATTGACCTATTTATCTATTTTTTTGTCTGTCTGGATTTTTATCTCTTGTTCACTCCAGCACCCAGAACACTACCTGGCACACAGTGGGTACTCCATAAATATTTGAACAAATTAACGAATGATGAAATAGGTAAGGCAGGCAGATCATTTTGAGGCATATGAGCTTTTGATGTTTTTATGCCTCAGTTTGCTGGCTACCCAGCTTACTTGTATTTGTACACATGTGGAAAATCAGATTTGGAGGGAGTCACAAGAATTAAACTCAGCAGGTGTTGTTCTGTCCTGCTTAGTTGTTTACAGTGAGTCACACCGGGCCCCGGTCCAGCTCCTGCCTCTGGGGAGAGGAATCCTCTTGTGGTGTACACAACTGTGCAGGAGCCCAATGACTCCTCAGGAGACTGCCTGATGCAGGAGGAACCAGAGCAAAGAGAGCTGGTTATTCTCAAAAGACCCTTCTCATTTACGATTCATCTAAATTTATGGTTATGTTGCATTAAAGAATAAGGAAATGTCAGAAACTCCTTTCTTTGGAAGATCCTGAAGAACTGCTACAAATTTTACTCTCTGAGTCTGCTTTGCCTGTTCTGTGGGGACCATGGCCTAGGCTTACGGCCAAGGGAGCTTCCTTCATTTCACCATTTTCCCCTTCTGAGTTACATGTCTTCAAGGTTACAGATCATCTTTCACTGGTTTTATTGTAGGTTGCTCTTCCCTAAGGGACCTGTTTATTTCCTTTTTTATTTTTTATTTTTTGTTAGTAGGTTCCATGCTGGGCACAGAGTCCAATGTGGGGCTTGAACTCATGACCGTGAGATCAAGACCTGAGATGAGATCAAGAGTCTGACACTGAAAATGACAGAACCACCCATGCGCCCCAAGGGACCTATTTCTTAATGCCTTTGGGAAAGTGATTCAAATGTAATAGACCCTATGCACCTTCCAGCTGAGATCCAGTAACGTTTCTCATTTTTATTTTTTTATTTTTTTTAAATTTATTTATTTATGATAGAGAGAGAGAGAGAGAGAGAGAGAGAGAGAGAGAGAGAGAGAGATTGAGGCAGAGACATAGGCAGAGGGAGAAGCAGGCTCCATGCACCGGGAGCCCGATGTGGGATTCGATCCCGGGTCTCCAGGATCGCGCCCTGGGCCAAAGGCAGGCGCCAAACCGCTGCGCCACCCAGGGATCCCTCATTTTAAAAATAAGATAGCAGTTGAATACCTTTTGCCGCTGGAACCAGTCTGCAATTTTTCATATTGGTAAGCACTAATCCTTATCAACCTCATAACTTCAATAAACTTCATAGATGTCTTAGTTCATTCCAGCTATCTAACAAAATATCACCACCTGCATGGCTTATACACAAGGGATATCTATTTCTCACAGTTTTGGATGCTGGAGTGTTTAAGATCAAGGTGCCAACATGGTTGTGTTCTGGAGTGGGCCCTCTTCCTGGTCCATAGCTGGTACTACACCCTGTGTCCTCACACGGTGGAAAGGGCTAGGGACTTCGGTGCAGATTTTTCTTTTCTTTTTTTTTTAATAAATTTATTTTTTATTGGTGTTCAATTTACCAACATACAGAATAACACCCAGTGCTCATCCCATCAAGTGCCCCCTCAGTGCCTGTCACCCATTCACCCCCACCCCCTGCCCTCCTCCCCTTCCACCCCCCTAGTTCGTTTCCCAGAGTTAGGAGTCTTTATGTACTGTCTCCCTTTCTGATATTTCCCACACATTTCTTCTCCCTTCTATTCCCTTTCATTATTATTTATATTCCCCAAATGAATGAGAACATACACTGTTTGTCCTTCTCCGATTGACTTACTTCACTCAGCATAATAACCCTCCAGTTCCATCCACGTGGAAGCAAATGGTGGGTATTTGTCGTTTCTAATGGCTGAGTAATATTCCATTGTATACATAAACCACATCTTCTTTATCCATTCATCTTTCGATGGACACCGAGGCTCCTTCCACAGTTTGGCTATTGTGGACTTAAGGCTCTGATTCTACAATGCAGATACCTCATGACCTCATAATCTTACAGGGACCTCATCTCCTAACACCATCACCTTCTGGGGTTAGGATTCAAAGTATGAGTTTTGGGGGCACAAACATTCATAGCAATGGACACAGTTTCATCTGATTAGAACATGGGACCCCATGCTTAAAATGACAACCATTTTATGCACTGTAGGCATTTTGCCTGATTGTCATAGCTCTCTTCTCTCTATCCTGCAGTTGTGGGTTTCCAGGCTGACATTTCATATGAGGAGCAAACAAGCTTTACCTTGGCTTGTCCACTGATGGTCATTGTGCACCCTCCAACTTGCTTGAAACTTTTACTGACCTCTTCTCAATACGTGGCTATTTGACAGTAGCCAGCTATGGCTCAGGCTGAATGAGTTCAGCGTGGATTCACGGTTGTTGATAACCAAGTCACGACTGTTATTGTGGTGACCCTTAGCACCTCTATCACATCACATAATTATCATTTCTTCTTTTGTGGTGGGAGACATTAAGATCTAGTCTCTTAACAAGTTTGATGTTCACAATACAGGACTGTTGTCTATGGTCACTATACCGTGCATTAAATCTCCAGGACTTATTTACCTACTGGTTGCAAGTTTGTGCCATTGGACTTCTCTCCCATTCTCTCACCTCCAGTTCTTGGTAACCATCATTCTACTCACTGTTTTTAAGAGTTCTGCTTTTTTAGGTTGTACCTATAAGTGAGATAATATGTACTCATATTGTTTTTCTTTATCTGACTTATTTCATCTAGCATAATGTCCTCACGGTCTATCCAGATTGTCGCAAATAGCAAGATTCCTTTCTCATGGGTGAATAATATTATAAGTACATTATTATACATATTATATATATATATCACATCTTCTTTACCATTCATCTCTTGACAGACACTTAGGTTGTTTCTGGCTTCTTTTGATGAGTCAACTAACAGTATTCAGTAGCACAAAGCAAGGTTGTGTTCTGCAACCCCTTTTGTATTAATTCAATATTAATGATTTGAAACTGACTTTAGTAAATGTAAATGTCTGTTCGTTGGCCATAGAAAAAGATTGAGTGAGTTTCTTCCTGTACACTAATATTAATGTCACAAACTGGAAGTGGCCTGTGTGGGTGATGCATCCTGTGATCACACCACTAACTGTAAGACTAGTCTTTTTTTTTTTCCACACCAGTCAAAGTGTTTTATTAAAAAAAAGTTAATGAGACAGACAAAAAACAACAACAACAACAACAACAACAACGTTTTAAAGTCTGATTAAATTCAATATTAACTCAAGTTCTCGATGGGGAAACCCAACGGGGAAAGACGACAGGTACGTCAGGGAAAAGCAGACAGTGGCTGACAAGTCTTCAGTGGAAAAGTAAGTTGCAACCTTATACAAGCTGCCCTAATGATTATCAAGTCCAAGTTTTGCTTTTCAAAAATAGGTTGTAATATATATATACTGGTATATTTGGTATATATAGATATACCAAAGAAACCACACAGACACCCCCAAGAGTACAGTGATGTAACAGTGAAATCCAAGGGATATAGGAAAAGCCAAATATGACAATACATACTAATAATCTATAAAATAGAATAAGTCTTTCAATCCTGGAAAAAAATGGGAAACCTCATGAATATAACTCGTGAAAAGAGAACTAACCACATGTGGAACAACCCTAAACATTTTCCCAATGACTAAGCAACAAATGACAGCTTTGGACACCATTAACATGTAATTTTTACACCCAATATGTATGTAAATTAATTTTTTCTACTCAATTACCATTTCTTCCTTTTGCTCTTTTCCCTAATTTTCTCTAGCAACATTTTTCCTTTGGTTTGACCAGTTGAACTCATAACTTTTGGAAACTAAAGTGAATATCAACTCTTATTGGAAAACCACCTAGGAAATGCAATCCTAGAAAAGGCAATTTTTTTTAGATCAAAACATTTTTTTTTTGTTACAAAAATAAAAAGAAATCCAAATGGGTAATGAAACAAACATTTTTTTTAAGTACCCCATCCTGGGTTCTCTGTCCTAGAATTAATAAACAGTTCAAGTTTAGGTTGCTTCAACACTTCTTCTGGATGCTATGATGCCTCCATCTTATAACCATGTTTCTCTAGTTCATCTCATAACTGATTGAAGTCATCCTCTACATCATCATCATCCCAATTATCCTCCCAGACATGCGCATCTTCATCTTCATCTAAACCAGTGCAGTCATCCTGGACATGAGGCTAGAGGCCCAGGTTCCCGTGGCTCTTCTCAATGAGGAAGCAGAAGGCATTCAGCCTCACTGGTGAGGCCCCCCCACCCCGCCCCCTTGACATTCCGAACCCCAAGCCTGTTGCAAGTAGGGTCGCACAGGCTGAGCCTTGAGGGCCCTTCGCAGGGGTCCGGGCTTCCTGTGGGCGCCTCAGGGCCGAGCCCAAGAGCCCTCTCTGACTCCACCTTGGAGAGCAGAAAAGGCAAATTTTAACTGAAGTGGCTTGACAAAGTTAAGCATCTGTTCTCAATAGGACAATATCCTCCATGTTAATTACTGGGTTAATGACTTCTTTTGGCTGGATCGCATGACCCAGCATGTTTTGCTTCTTAAGCTAGCTTGGAGGGATAATGGTGGGCTCTGTGGTGGGGTACTGCAGAACTATGTGCACCAACACCCACCTGTTTAAGCTTTCAAGAAATACAAATCATTTTTTTTCGGTCTGTAAAAAAATTGTTATTTAGATTCAATCTGCCAACATATCACTCAGTGCTCATCACATCACATGCCCTACTTAGTGCCCATCACCCAGTTACCCCATCCCTGCACCCACTTCCCCTTCCTCAACCCTTTGTTTGTTTCCCAGAGTCAGGAATCTCTCATGGTTTGTCTCCCTCTCTAATTTTCTCCACTCAGTTTCCACCCCCCACCCCCCTTTATGGTCCCTTTCACTATTTCTTTTTTTTTTTTTATTTTTATTTTTTATTTTATTTTTTGTTTCTTTTGTTTTTTGGCTTTCACTATTTCTTATATTCCTTATATGAGTGAAACCATATGATAATTTTCTGTCTCTGAGTGACTTATTTCACTCAGCATAATACCCTCTAGTTCCATCATGTTGACATAAGTAGTAGCTATTTGTCCTTTCTGATGGCTGAGTAATATTCCATTGTGTGTATATATAAACCACATCTTCTTTATCCATTCACCTGTCAAAGGACATCTTGGCCCCTTCCACAATTTGGCTATTGTGGATATTGGTGCTATGAACATTGGGGTTCAGTTGCCCCTTCATTTTTCTACATCTGTATCTTTGGGGTAAATACCCGGTACTGCAATTGCTGGGCCATAGAGTAGCTCTATCTTTAACTTCTTGAGGAACCTCCACACTGTTTTCCAGAGTGGCTGCACCAGCTTTCATTCCCACCAACAGTGCAAGAGGGTTCCCCTTTCTCCACATCCTCGCCAACATTAATTGTGTCCTATGTGGTTAATTTTAGCCATTCTCACTGGTGTGAGGTGGTATCTACTTGTGGTTTTGATTTGAAATACAAACCATTTTAGACTATTTAAAACCATTTAAGTAAAATAAATAGAAAATATTGCATTTCTATTGGTCTGTTTTGCCTCTTGAACTAGCTTGGAGTGTGGTTCATGGCGGAAAACTCAATTAATTAGTTGCTATTCCAAGCTCCCTAGGTTTCAATAATTCTTACTCTTTAAGCCTCAGCACAATTTTTTTTGTTTTGTTTTTTGTTTTCTGTTTGTTTGTTTTTTTGCAGTGATAATGGTATTCTTCATTAGCATCACCACTATACTGGGACCAACACCCCCAGGACTGGAGTTATGTCACTGGCTTTCTTTTTGACTCCTTCAAAATCCACATCTCCAACTAACTAGCAGATATGGAATCTTGAAGTCTATTTATTTCCACACTGGTGACTGCTCCTCCCTCCTTGATCATATCTGCTGTGATTAGATTTGGACTGCCTGCAGCAGAGACCACAATATCTGCAAGAACGGTATTTTTCTTCAGGTCTTCTTTGGGAGGCATTGCCTCCAGGGCGTTCCTGCGCCCCATCTGTGTGTAGGATCATTGCAATGGGCATTCCAACATTTTTTACCTTCCAGCAGCAACCACATTCTTCCCTAGGGTTGGAATGCTAATTTGCTTAATTATTTCCCAGACCCCCGTGGGATAGCTGGTAATATGGAATACTGATCCAAACACATTCGCCCTACTTGAATGACATGAAAGCCATCAACATCCTTGTCTGGAGGATTATCGCATTATAGATACAGCATTACAGATCTCGCCCTCATCAGTGTGCTCTGGGAGACGCAGCTGAACAAGGAGGCCACTTGTATTATCCTTATTCGGTTTATTGATTAAATTCCACAGCTCTTCTTCTGAAACTAAAGCTAATTTCACAATGGTTTGGTGGTTCCCACATCTGCAGCCACCTGGTTTTGTTGAGGGTGTAGGAGTGACTTGCAGGATTCTCACCAACCAGAACCACGCTCACAATCACTTTGGCCACTTGTTGCCCAGTGCCAGCCATTCATCCATCTCCTACCACACTTCCTGCTTGATCTGCTGGGCAAGTTTCCTTCCAGAAATGACACCAGCTTCATTTGGAACTGCCAAGTGGCAGAAGGAGCAATGGCGGAGGTGGCAGCTCTTCAAGGGCCAGGGCAGCCCGGTGGCTGATGTGGACACGATGGAAGCAGCGGTCATCCCCTGTCCCAAGTGTCCGCACCAGGCGAGACTAGTCTTCAGTCGACTACTTTACAATGAAAATAATTATTATGTGGCTGTTCTCCAAATGTAATGATAAGTTTAATAATCTAATTTTAAATTAAAGCAGCAGTATCCCAACTGTTTTAATTATATCCCTCATTAATGAAAAAAATGTATCGGCACGCTCTCCCAACCCATATGGATTTATTTATAAATTATATACCCATGCCAGTATATCAATATGTTATCTATATTAGAAAGCATGCATAAAAGAGCAATTTAAAAGGGTGACATACAGATAAAAGTCAGTGACTTCTTTTCTGATTTTATTCATTACTAGAACAATATCACTCAATTATGATGATGAATTGACATTCAAAGCTCATTCCTTTTAAAAACGCCTTGTTAATCCTGATGGCTTCATGTTCCCCCTTTGGCTAATAAAACAGGCACCACACAAACTCAAGACAAGGTTCATAATTAACAAGAGGGGAGGTAAATCCACATTTTAAGTAGTCTTTCTATTAAGTTTAAGTTTGGAGGTCGACTTTTGGTCAAATAGCCCGGAACCTTGCTTTACCTCATAATGTGGCTGATAAAAAGCTTGCATGTCCTAAGAATCAGAGATGTACAGACTGTGCCATTTTCTTTTGTTTGGTTGTGCTTATTACTAGGGGGATTTGTGTTTACTCCTCTCCATTGTGTGAGAGGTAGTTTAGTTGGAACCAGATGCCACATGCCACACATCCACTGAGACACATCTGGACTCCAACATGTGGCCATTCGATGAAAGTGAACAACAACAACAAAAATGCATCAACTCCTTGCTTAGGGAACTTCCACTTTTCCTCTCAGAGACCTAAAGAACCACAGGAGGATGCTTTGGGCTGACCAAGCAGGTGAGGTGCCTGCATCAATCAGAATGTTTAAATAGTAGGAAAATTGGACTCATTTCGTGTTGCTTCTTATAAATACAGAAATACATGCCCACTGTGTTACAGGGCCCCCAGAGTGCACAGACTCTAGTCAGAGACATATTTGCTACTACCTCGTCCTGAAAAGTTCACTGGGAACTTCCCAGTGCTGCTCATAAATGGATGTCCCAGAAAGCTGCTTCTCAGATGTCAGGTGTTTACGTAATAACTTCACGAGTTTGCCTTACCTATCTATTTTCTGTATTTCTGTTTTTAAAAAGATTTTATTTATTTATTCATGAGAGACACAGAGAGAGAGGCAGAGACACAGGCAGAGGGACAAGCAGGTTCCTTGCAGGGAGTCCCATGTGGGACTCGATCCCAGACCCCGGGATCACGACCTGAGTTGAAGGCAGAAGCTCAACCTCTGAGCCACCACGCATCGCACATTTTCTGTATTCTTAATATTGATATCTGTATTGACTTATAAGTTAAATTTATTTAAAAAGGAACCATTGTGTCACTGGCATGAATGGAAAAATCCATCTCAAAAAGCCCTGTTCTTCTGACCACAGTCTGCACCTCGCAGCTGAGAGCCCAGAGTGCCCCCGGCTCACCCCCCTGCCATGCCCAGCATTCAGTGCAGCCCAGGGACACCATGGACAGGAAAGTGCATTGCCCTCCACCTGCTGACAGGCTTCTCAGCAACCAGCACACAGAGGGTGGGGAGGAGGAGGGTGCTGGCAGGCTTGTGCCTTCACAGATCAACTTGCACACCATACTCGAGGAAACACATTTTTTTTTTTGTTTACTTTGCTTCTAGGAAACACAGAACTAAATATAAGACTCAGCTATAGTCATGATATTGTCCTTAGGGCTTGTGTATTAGGGTTAGGGTCCCTTACCACTCCTCACCCTGGGTCTTGATTTCCTACTATCAGTTGTGGTCTTCTCAGTTCTTATTCATTGTTTGCGTTGATGGCACGCTGGTATTCTTGTGGATGCGTCCGTGTACAAGCCAGCACAAAGCTTTGTGCAACACAGCAAACCTACATATCTCCTGTGACATTTCCTGCCTCTAGATGTCATTACTGAATTCATGTCTCATGAGGATAGAAGTCCGTGTATCCTATGCAGGACAGCACTAAGGACGTATTGGATGCCTTATTATATCTAAGATATTTCACAACTTACTGTGTAAATTCTACACAAAGATCCACTCGCTTATTCTCAAAACAAACTTGGGTAAAGGGCACATGAGAATATGGTAGAGGGGATCCCTGGGTGGCTCAGCGGTTCAGCGCCTGCCTTTGGCCTAGGGTGTGATCCTGGAGTCCCGGGATCAAGTCCCATGTCGGGCTGCTTGCATGGGGCCTGCCTTCTCCCTGTGTCTCTGCCTCTCCTCCTCTCCCCCTCTTTCTCTCTGTGTCTCTCATGAATAAATGAATAAAATCTTAAAAAAAAAAAAGAATGTGGTAGAAGTGTTAGATGGCCAGTTCTTTCAAGAGACCATGTTCTCTCTCTGCCTGCCTCTTTCTTTCCCTCTCTCCCTCCCTTCCTTCCTCTCTTTCTCTTGTCCCCTCTCTTCCTTCCTCTCCCCTTCTCCCCTCCTCTCTTCCCCTGTTTCTCCCTTGTCCCCCACCATAAGACCAATTCTGAGTTAGCCTGGAGGAGGCTGAGATGAACCTCCTGAAGCAGAACCAATGTGTCAGAGCTGAAGCCATGCTGCCCCCAGATGCTCTGCCAATGGACCCCAGCTGAGCTCAGCTGAGCCTCTTTCAGATCAGCAGAACCACCCAGCCATAGACTTGTGGGAAATCATAAGTGGTTGTTGTTTTGGCCATTACGTTCTGGGTGGCTTGCTCTGTGGCGACAGCTAACTGATAGAGAGACTCAGAGTGAGGTTACGTGACAGTTTGTTGGTGGCAGAGCTAGGAGTAGAATCCGGCTGCTTCTTATTCCTGGTCTAGGTGTTTGTCTATCATAGCATATTCCTGAATCTATCTACCTGCCTTCCCCTCAAGGAGCTGAGCTCTTGTCTTCTGAAGAGTGACCGCTGGTGCATCCTGTCCCCTCATGGAGTCAAAGGCGGCCACATGGATGCATGGATGACATCCTTAGGCAAAGAAGGTCCATTTGGATTTTGCAGAATGACTCTCTGTTTTAGAAGCCGTATCAAACAGTCTTCGGTTGTTCTGTGACTATCTGGCATAGCCATCTGTCTGTTTTTTGCAGAAAAATGTCATAAACCAAATCACATTAGCTCTATTTGATTTTCCATCTTAACGTGTGGTGGTAAAATAAAATGCACATTGTCATCTAGAGGTCATGGAATAAACACATCAATTCCCGGTGTGGCTGTGACTCTGAGATGCCTTCAGGGAACGTGGTGAGGTGCCTTTCCCTCCCGTTGCACCTTGGCGTCCTGCTTTACTTCTGCCTGGGGTATGAAACGTCAGCCTGCCGCTGATACTAGGCTTGATTTCTAAGACCAGCCTCATTCGCATGCTTTGCAAAATCTCCTATCAACATAGTAAGAAAGGTCACTTAACAATGGGGCCATCAATATGTTTCCACCCCATGAATGAAGTTTGGTGTAAAAAGAAGCAAAAATAGTACCAGAAATAAATTATCAGCTTATCCACATGTTTATTAAGTGCATCATACTCGGAGCACCAGATGTGAGAAAGACAAAGGCTAAATGCCAGCAGCAGGGTTGCTAAGTAAATTATTTGGCTTGTCGCTGGTAATGAGAGGTTGTACTTGGTGGGAGTCGCCATGAAATTATATGTTTCTGCTGTGTTGTTCCTCAATGAACCGTGATCAACTCTAGGAATTGTTTGGATAAGTTTTCCCTTTGGTGTTGACAGAAAAGAAAATCCTCTCTTAAAAGAAAACCTTTATAAGCTTCAAATGTTTTTTTTTTTTTTTCCAAATCCACAATCTCCTTATTTCTTCATTTTTGGATTATTGGTTACACAGCAATCCACGAATCAAACTGATTAATAGATGTATCGAATATAATTTATGATAACCTCTAATTCTCCCTTTTCTTTATACCATGTCAAAAAAATACTGCTGATTTGAGTTATGCTCAAGACTTATACTGTATGTTGGCAAATCGAACTTTAAAAAAAAAAAAAAGAGGAGCAGTGAGATTGTCCTATCCAGGTTCATTTAAATCTGTATGAACAAAATAGCCATTGCAAGATTATTACATCAGAATTCTCTAGTGGAAGACTTAGAATGAGCAAGAAGAAGAACCTAGAAAGATGATACTTTGGAGACCATTTCCAAATCCTATTTCTGCTGGAGAAATGGGCAAATCTTACAATAAAGCTGCTGATTTGATTAGGAAGACTACTAATTACACGCTGTAGCAACACCCTCACGCACAATCTCCTATTCATAGGTCTGGCATTTTCCCCATTTCTTGTTGAGAAAAACATTTCCTGGCTCAGTTGAGAAGAACAAGTCATTAGAGGCTCCAGTAAACAGTTCCGTGTGGGGTGTCCCTTTGAGCAAGCAGCTGTCCTTTTGGAAATTGCCTTTATTGTTGGAGGCTCCCAATTTTGCAGTCAGGAGGTCGTATAAAATCAATTAAGTCAGAGGATCTCTGGGTAATCAGTTCCAAGAACTGTTGCCCCAGCTGTGATTATTTGCCGACTGTGGCAGCTGCCGCCCTATCCCTGTGTCACTGGTGCCCACGCGTTAGCCTTCACCTCCTGGCAGCAGCGTGGTCCCGCCCCCCCCACCCTGGAGCTTGTCTCCCTGCCATCCTTGCTGGTTGGGTGCAGGCTGCCATCTCTCCGAGTCTCCCCCCTGGCTGCACCCGCCAGAGATGCCAGGAGAATGTCCCGCTGGGTTAACAGGTTGTGGCTTTCAGTTCCTCCTCCAGCAGGTAGGAAGCTGGAAGGAAGTACCACAAAGTGCTGCTGTTGCTATGGCAACCAGAGCTGCTCCTCCGAAAAGCTGTTGGAGAGAAAAGCTTCTCTCCTGATTCTCCTTCTGTATCTTCCCCTGTATCTTCTCTCCTGATTAAGGCACCTCATTTCTCCTAATACCTCCGTCCACCTCCCCCCCCCCCCAGGAGATCACTCCATACTGTGGCTTAAACAACTGAAAAGTGTTCATCTTTTGATTAAGGTACACATTCTTAAACCAAAAGAAGAAAAATCTCGTAAGATCTAATCTTATGATTTTAGGCAGCATGTAGCTGGGTGAAGAAGCATTTTGATGTGCAGAGACTTGATTCAATCATTCATTCATTCGCCAAGCGGGTATTGAATACTTGCCAGTGAGCACCTGGCGAAATGCTAAGCCATAAGAGTTCAGAGATGAATAAGACGTTTCTGTCTCAGTCTGGTTGGAAAGGCAGATGTGAAAATAAATAGTCACGATAAGTAGTGCTGGTGTCTTCTAAAAGCCTGTCTGGCCCTGTGGGGCGTACGGGATGGGTAAGTCATTCTGCTGGGAGAGGCTGGGAGAGTCAGGAAAGGCTCACCATGCAGGTGAGTTGTGAGGCAGGCACAGGTGTGTAGTAAGCACCTCTTAAATGCTCTCCTCAGTTCATTATCTTGGCCTAATTTATCGGCTAGTGGGTTGAGAAGGCCCAGGGAGTCTTCGTGAGATAAAGTATAAATATGATACAAAGAAAGCTGGGGGTGTCTCATTTGTGAGTATTTGGAAGGTGGAGATGGTAGTGAGGGGAACAGGGAGGGTGAAGGCGGGAATGAGGGGAACCACTTGGAGACCCTCATGGGGGAAAGTCCTGGCTGGGCCATTCAACTGGACCTGGGGAGCAGGGTGGGGGCAACTGGAGGCTAGTGTGGGAGATTGGTGGGGTCACCGATGAGAAAACATCCATCTGTTAGTAAGTGCAGTGGTGAGGTGCCATGGTTAACAGTGGGGCTTTGGGATTCAACACATGTGAGTTTGTTTCCACTCTACTGCCACTAACTGGAGACTTGGAACAAGTAGGAATCTTTCTGGGCCTATCTTCTCAGCTGTACAGTGGGGAATAGAGATCTGTTACCGGTCGCATTGTGTCTTCCTTCCAAATCCATATGTTGAAACCTCCCCAGTATTGTTGGGAGATAGCATCTCCGGAATGTGGCTATATTTGGAGACAGAGTACTTAAAGGGATGATTAAGTTTAAATGAGCTCATTAGGGTGGGCCCTAGTACAATATGACTGGTGTCCTTATATGAAGAGGAAATTGGACACAGACACATACACAGGGAAGATGATGTGAAGACACTGGGAGAAGATGGGCATCCACAGCCAAGGAGAGAGGCCGGGAGCAGCCCCTTCCCTCCACAGCCCTCTGTAGGAACCAGCCCCGTGGACACTTGCTCTGGGACTTCTAGCCTCAAGAACTGTGAGAAAATAAATCTGACTTGTTAAGACCACCCAGTCTGTGGGGCTTTGTTATGGCAGCCCTAGGAAACGAATACGTAGAGCTGTCGTGAGGATTAAATAATTTATATAATATACCAAAGCATGTGATAATATTCAATATATGGTAGCTATTGTTATCAATGACAATAAAATTGGCTCTACTTTAAACAAAAATAAATCCTGACTCACTTGCATTATTGGACTGATAAGGCTCTCAAGATTATTTGATTTCTCTGGTTAACTGAGTGCCAGAGGGCCCTTTGTTTCCATTCTGATGTTTAAGCCTTTTAAATATGCCTCATCCATCCTTATACTGATTAAAATTAAACCTTTTTTTGATTTACAGACCCGAGTGCCTCCTCTTTAATTGCAAGAGATTGAAATTGAACGTGTACTGCTTGTAAAAAGAAGTTTTGTTTTGTTTTGTTTTTAATAAGTCAGTCAAGTTGTCAATGTTCTCTAATGACTTGCTTCTCTCTCTCTCTCTCTTTTTTTTCCACAATGGAGTGCTGAAAATTCCAGTTAACTTTAAGGTGTTAGGCAATTGAATAAATCCAATGTGTCAACATTCTTTGCTTTTCATGGGCGCATTCTGCAAAACACAGTGTTACATAACTGCTCTACATTGTAAGGGCTCAAACTTGTGTCTGGAACTTTAATTATAATAAAAAAACATATGCAAATTACTATCATTGTCTCTATTTATTTTGGACCAGCTGCTTCTAAACAATTAACAAACAAATCATGTAAATGTAATTAGTTAGGAGAAATACCAGGCTCTGAAAAGAAAACAGAAAAAACTGAATTCTGTTTACAGTCTTCCAGATTATGCTTTTCCATTGCATTTATAGGAGCTGGTATCAAACAGTACATTGCACTTCATCGTTGCCCTGATCTGACATTTCTACTTATCTTCGGAGAGTGAAATTTATTTAGTTTCTTTCTCTCCCTTGAGGAGAAGGTTATAAACCACAGAACAAATGATCTTTATTGGTTCTTATCTACCCAAGAAAATTCTGTGCCTGGAATTTCAAGGAAAGAAGAATGGGGAAGGAAGATTATGGGAAGATGTAACAGACTCTCAGTAGGAGGGAATATAAGACCTTTGGTGGGTTTGGTGGATTAAATGCTATTCCTCCCAAGAGGAGGTGGAGCCTAGTACACCAGTCCTTGAATCTGGGCTATACTTTGCAACTAGCTTTGGCAAATAGAACAGTGTGATTTCCAAGCAAGGCATCAAGAGGACTTGCAACTTCTGCTCTCATTTTCTTGCATCATTGCCCTGACACTGCCGTGTAAAGAAGTTTGCTCGAGTCACCAGGAAAATGACAGATCACATGAAAAGAGACCCTGCTGACAGCCAGCACCAAATGTCAGACATCTCAGGGAGGCCATCTGAGACTATCCCGGCAAGACCAAGAGAAGAATAATCTAGCTGAGTCTGGCCCACATTGCTGACCTACTGAATCGAGAGTCAGTAAAACGAATGTTGTTTTAAGTCACTAAGTTTTCGGTTATTTGTTACACAGCAATAAATATGTGATACAAAAACACATAGGATATTGACAAAACATTTTACAAAATCCAACACTGTCATGATAAAAACACTCAACAAACTAGACACAAGAAGGAAATTTCCTTAACCTACTATGAAAAACCCTTGATAAACGTCATACTTATTTGTGAAAGACTGACTGTTCCCCCTCTAACGTCGTAAACAAAACAAAGATGCCCACTCTTACCTCTTCCATTCAACATTGTAGTGAAGATTCTAGCTAGAGTTAGGGAAGAAAAAAAATAAAAGGCATACAGATTGTAAAGGAAGAAATAAGATATTCTACTTATAGAGGATCTGATTTTCCATAAAGAAAATCCTAAGGAATCTACTAAAAAATTATTAGAACTAATAAATGAGTTTAGCAAGATGCCAGGTCAATGTACAAATATCAGTTGTGTTTCTATACACTTGCAATGGATAATCAGAAAATGAAATTAAGAAAACAATTCCATTGACAATAGCAATGACAAGAATAGAATACTTATATATTTAACATAAGAAATCTAAGACTTGTATAAATAAAAATTGTAAAACACTATTGAAAGAAAACAAAGATCTAAGTAAATGGAAAGACATCATGTTCATTAATGAGAAGACTTAACATTGTTGAGATGGCAATACCACCCAAACTGTTCTACAGATTCAACATAATCCTTAGAATCTTTATCAAATCACAGTGGACCTTTTTTTTTTTTTGTAGAAATTGACAAGCAGATCCTAAAATTATATGGAAATGCAGTAGACTCAGATTAGATCAAACCATCTTGAAATAGAAGAGCAAAGTTAAAGGATTAATTTCCAGATTGAAGAAGGTACTACAAACCTGTAGTAGTCAAGACAGAGTATGACTGGCATAAGTATAGACATATAAGTAAGTGGGATACTTGAGGGCTCAGAAATAGACTCTCATATTTATGTTCAACTGATTTTTTAATAATGCACCCGGATAATTACACAAAGAATGGTCTTTTCAAGAAATGGTACTGGGACAAATGGATATGCACATACAAAATAATGATTTTAGAGTCCTACCTCACACCACACACACAGATTAATTCAAAATGGATGATAGAAGAGCTAAAGCTATAAATCTGGAAAAAATATGGGAACAAATCTTTATGACCTTCAATTAGGCAACTGTTTCTTCCTTTTTTTTTTTTTTTAAAAAAAACCTATATAAAAAAAACTTATTTATTCATTTTAGAGAGAGAGAAAAAGAGTGAGAGCATGAGATGAGTGAGGGAAGGAGAGGCAGTGGAAGAGAGAGAGAATCCCAAGCTGACTCCAAGCTGAGTGCAGAGCCTGATGTAGGGCTTGATCCCAGGACTCTGAGATCAAGACCTGAGTTGAAATCAAGAGTTGGATGCTTAATTGATTGAGCCATTCAGGTGCCCCCTGATAACTGTTTCATAGACAAAAAAATCAAAAGCACAAGTGACAAAAGAAAAATAAATAGGATTTCATCAAAATTATAAACATTTGTGCTTTAAAGGACACCATTAAGAAAGTAAAAGGAAAAACTGTAGAATGTGAGAAAATACTTGCAATCGTATTTCTGATAAGAGACTTTTATTCACCACATATAAAATAACTTCCAAGTCTAATAAAAATGGAAAAAACTCAATATAAAAATGGACAAAGGCCTTGAAAAGACATTTCTCCAAAGAAAATTTACAAATGGCCAATAAGGACAAGGAGAGATGTTCCACATGACTAGTCATTATGGAAATTAAACCATAATGACATAGCACTTCACATCTGGTAGCATGGCTATAACCAAAGACAGAAAACAAGTGTTTAGAAGGATGTGTAGAAATTGGAATGCTCATACATGGCTGGTGGGAATGTGAAATAGCATGGCCACTTTTGAAAACAGTTTAGGATTTCCTCAAAAGATTAAACACAGAGTTATCATATAACCCAGCAGTTCCAGTCCTAGGTGTATACCCAAGAGAAATAAAAATGTGTGTCCAGACAAAAATTTGTACATCCCTGTTCAAAGCAGCATTATTCATAATAGCCAGAAAATAAAAACAACCCACCCAAATTTCTATCAGAATAAACAAAATGTGGTATATCCATACAATGGACTATTATTCAGCCGTAAAAAGAATGAAGTACTGATACGTGCTATGACATGGATGAACCTGGAACACATTACGCTAAGTGGAAGAAGTGGTCATAAAAGACCACACATTGCATGATCTCATTTACATGAAATGTTCAGAATTGGCAAATGTATAGAAACAGAAAGTAGATTAGTATTTGCCAAGGCTTGGGGATAGGAGGAAGGTGGGGGAGAAGGCTGAGTGCTGGCTAATGGGTATAGGGTTTCGTTTGGAGGTGACACAGATGTTCTAAAACCGGATTTCGGTGATAGACGCAGAACGTCAAATAAGCTAAAAGTCACTGAACTGTGCACTTTAAGTGGATGAATTTTAGAGCAGGTGAATAAATTTTAAAAGCTATTTTTAAAAAATGCATAGGAGCTCGCACGTCTATGCAGCATGTTTTTTTGCCATCAATGCCTCTGCCTCATTCCATTTTCAGGGTTCTGGAATGGTGTGTGATCTGGCTGTCACTCTATACGTAAAAGAGGTGCTCAGTGACGTAGCCTAAAGGCCCACTCAGAGATAATACCCAAATCTCATTCCAGATAGCTGGCTTACCCTAACAGGTTTGAGATGAAAGGCTTCATGGATGCAGCGGGCTTCGGTGGTGTGTCCTCCTGGCAGCCACCGTGCTGAGTTGGGACACAGGGCACACTGGACACAGTCCTTTCCCACATGGTGCTGCTGGCTGCGGGGAAATTCAGACCTGCAGCCAAAGACGGGGCTGAGTCCTAGGGACCATAGTCCTGAGTGGTAAGGGTGGCAGCACAGAGGGGGAGTGACAATTCTGATTGGAGGAACCAAGTAAGAGTCACTAAGAGAGTGACCTTTGAGCTAGGGCTTGAGGAATGGATGGGGCTGGAGGGTCTCCAGTGCTGGGTGGGAGTGTGAGGATAGAGCATTGTTGGGGAGCTCTTTCTCCTCTCTTTCTCTGTGCTCACCACCCCTCTCCTCTCCACCCCTAGTTGTTTACTGTGTCAGCTCAGGGCTCTCTTCCCATGGGGTGGGGGGTGCTATTGTAGGATTGCAGCTCCATGCAGTTCTTGGATTGCAGAGCTGGCCCCAGCGGGAAGTGAAGCTTGAGCCAGGTCCTGACTGTTGCTGCTGCTGTCTGCCTAGGAGTGTGGCCTAGTAACGGCTGGTGGCAGCTAACGGTTGGCATGGCCCTACCACAGCCCCTGAGTTTTAAGAGGCAAGTCCGGCTCCAGGTCCCTCCCTTGAATGAGACACTGTTATAGTCTCTGATCCCATGGGACCGGCTGTTCGGATTGCTCTGGAAACAGAGCCCGGCAGGTCTGTGATTGTCTTCCTGCATAGCACTTTGGCTTTTGGCTCCACTTCGTGCCTTCAGAGGCGTTATTCTTGTTTTTGCATCTGACAATGTTCTTTTGGTTTTCTTTTTAAATTTTCAGGCCATTTCTAAGTGTTTGAACAAATAGGGTAGGGAGGCCAGGAAAACAAAGGGTGAATTTACAGTGATGCCTTCTGACTACACACCCCAGCTGGGGTTCGATGCACAGGCAAGGGAAGGCCAGTGATCTAGGACAGATTGGATACCTAGGTAGGTTACCAAGATAAGTTACAACAGAATCAGTGACCTAAAAGAAAGAGCATTAATTTTATGAGGTGCTCTGTGATAAAAGAATTCCAGAGTGAAAGAGCTTTGGGAAATGCTGCGCAGGGTATTCTCAGAGATTCAAAGTGAATATTAGCACATCGAGGACTCTGAAAAGTAAATAAACTTCTATGTCTTTCTTTAATCTGGTATTTCTCAAATTTTCTTGAGCACGTAACAATTTTCTCCCCCATAAAACCCATTAATGGCTCAAGAATACTTTGGCAAATACGGGTTCCGAAAATCCTCTCATTGTTAACATAGAATCACATTGCTTACAAAGCTAGTTTCTAGAAGATACAAGAAGAAGTGGATACTGTATGAATTAAAATGAAGTTTAGGGACTCCAAAGAGTCTAGGCCCATTTAAAGGCTTCTGGCTCTTCTCTTCGCTCTGAACAAATTTTCTAACAGTCTCTCAGAATTGGGACATGGTTCATTCTGGAACTGCTCCTTCTCTGGTTGGAAGTCTTCCTGGGGCACCTTTGCACGGCAGCTCCGTCCTTCTTCAGTTGCCGTGTGCCTCAGCTTGCCAGACAGCTGGCCTGCTCCGCTGGTCTCTGTTGATGCCTGCTTTTCACAATGAGCAACTGTAGGGGACTCGTCTCTCAGCTCCCAGGTGTTCCAGAAGAAAGTGAGCTCTTCAGCAAGACAGGGGCTGTTTAAGGCCACCCATTCCTGAAATGCGCATAGGCTGTTTGCCCAACCATGGACTCGGCAATACCCCACGCGAGGTGGTTCGCTTGCTGGCTCTCTGCTCCTGGTCTGCCCCTCCCGTTTCCATTCCTAACCCAAAGGATCTTTGAGAATCTTCTGGGAGCTGAAGGCAAGAGTAATGTACCTCAGCTCACCATGCTGTCAGAAAATGCTTTCTACTTCAATGTTTGTTTCCTCCGCTGGCCACTGTGTTTATAAGGACAGAAGCTCCGTCTCCTTTCTCTTATTTCTTCCACAACAGGCACAGAGGATAATCCACAGTAGCTGCTAATAAATAAATGTAACCCGGATGAATGCTTTCCATAGGGGTTCACATCAGTTTTGAATAATTTCAAACTTTTGAAAAAGTTCCCGACAGGTGCCTGGATGCCTCAGTCAGTTAAGTGTCTGACTCTTGATTTCCACTCAGGTCATGATCTCAGGGTCGTGAGATCGAGCCCCGCGACAGGCTGTGCACTCTGTGCAGTCTGCTTGGGATTCTATCCTTTTTCTGCCTCTCCCCCAGCTCACACTGTCTTTCTGAATAAATAAATAGATACATAAATAAAATCTTTTAAAAAAAGGGCTTGACTTGGGCAGTGACCAGTATCAAAGATCTGAAATCATAGTTTCTCCCCAAACAGTAAGATGACAGATTGATTCTTAACATGGGACCTCAGTCCCTTCTCTTCTCTTCTTTCCTCCGAACCTCCAGCTTTTTTTTTCTTTGTTGAAAAAATTGTGAACCACAGAAAAATTGAAAGAATAATATAGTAAATACCTAGAATTCTTTTACCCAGAGTTCCCAATCATTATCGCTATTGAAAATTAACACTGATACCTAACATTATTTGAGACACAATCCATATTCTAATTTCCTTAATTGTCTCCCTCCTCCAACCCTTTATAACTTAATTTTTCTCCCCCCACTCAAGATTCCATCAGGGATTTCACGTTGCATTTCATGATGCAATGTGACCTGCCACAGGGAGCCACAGGGCAGGGAATAGCAGCTCCTCCGCAGTGGGCTGCACCAGCTGACTACTCCGGGTGCTATTTTATTATCCAGAGTACCTCCCCAGGTCCCTCTCCCCAGCTTGTGCTGCCCACTGATACATAAATCACAGCCAGGTTTTTCTGTGTTCTCAATTTGTTAGAGATTTTAATGAGATAGCGTTTAAGATGCTGACATTCCAAAGATGAATAATTCCCACCCAAACAATAGTGACTTCAACATTCCTGATTTTATTTCCTTGTGTACAAGGAGTCTAAAAATAGCAAGTTTCCTATTAGCCCTCCTTCACTATCCCTAGGGTTTGGCGTTCGTTCTCATGGTAGAAAATGGCTGCCAGAACTTCAGCCATCACATCTTGGTTCCAGGCAGTGGGACCGACAAAGGGAGAGAGAAAGTCTGGTCTTCTTTTTAGAGAGGAGACTCCTTGGAAACAGCACATAATGCTTGTTACCTCTCATTGCCCAAAAAAAGTAGTCACATGACCACAGCTAGGGAGACCAAACAAAAACACAATGTAATCTTAGCTGGGTGGTAATGTGTTTAGCAAAAATTAGGGTTCTGCTATCAAAGAAGGATGAGATATTGGGTGACAACTAGCAGTCTTTGCCTGTCATATCTCCCTTATTGGGGGGTGGTGCATAGGTCTTCAGCTTAAAAAAGATTACAAATTAAGTCCCCCTAGGACCCATATTGGCCTAGGTTGGTCCTCGTTCCTTGGGAAAGATGTAGTACTAAGTGTTGTGAGGGGGCTCACCTTTCCTATTTTATTTAACAATATTAGGTCTGGGGGAGTAAATATTTATTAATTTATTTAGAATTAAAATTATTCATTAAGGGGATCCCTGGGCGGTTCAGCAGTTTAGTGCCTGCCTTGGCCCAGAGCACAATCCTGGAGTCCCGGGATCGAGTCCCACGTCAGGCTCCCGGCATGGAGCCTGCTTCTCTCTCCTCCTGTGTCTCTGCCTCTCTCTCTCTCTCTCTCTCTCTCTCTCTCTATGTCTATCATAAATAAATAGATAAATCTTAAAAAAATAAAATTATTCATTAAAACCATAATAATTTACTTGAGTGTGGTTGAAAAGGCATGAGTCTGGATCAGAGAACCCCGAGTTTGCCCCATGCCCACTGTGAGGGTCAGATGGACACGCAAACGGGTTCAAGAAGTAGTCAACAAATAGTAACAGCTTGCCTGCCTTCCTGTCTTCCTGGCTTCTTCCTCCCATCAGAATTCTACATCCCGGCAGAGAGGCCTCATTAAGACATGCTGCTTCTCAATTGGGTTTTTTGTTTTTTAATTTAAAAAATTTTTTTGGTATATTTTTTATTGGAGTTCGATTTACCAACACAGAGTATAACATCCAGTGCTCATCCTCTCAAGTGCCCCCCAGTGCCCATGACCCAGTCAATCGTTTTTTAAAGCCAACTGTGTCTGGCTGCATTGAAAAGGATATTTAGCTTGTGGTCAGGATGCTGTCTGCTGACTCGTGCACATCTCTGGGTAAGGGTACCTAGGTCTCCAGCTTTAAGTAGGGCTTTTCTTTCTTTCTTTTTTTTTTAAGTAGGGCTCTTCTTAACGTGAGGGGGACAGTTTCAGTAACAGCTGACAATAAACATGCCCTCAATTTTTGTTTGCTGATCTTGTTTTCTTTCTTTCTTTCTTTCTTTCTTTCTTTCTTTCTTTCTTTCTTTCTTTCTTTCTTTCTTTCTTTCTTCTTCTTTCTTTCTTTCTTTCTTTCTTTCTTTCTTTCTTTCTTTCTTTCTTTCTTTCTTTCTTTCTTCTTTCTTTCTTTCTTTCTTTCTTTCTTTCTTTCTTTCTTTCTTTCTTTCTTTCTTTCTTTCTTTCTTTTTTAATGTAGCAAGCTTTCAGCTATGGAGACTGTAGGAATAGGTTGAGTGAGTGATTTGGGCTTCCAGTGCCCCTGCCTTTACGTAAAGGGCATGCTCTTTCAGAGACAGACCCAGGAAAGGCCCAGGAACAGCTTCAGCTCCGGACAACTCCCATCTCAGCTGTTTCTTTGGAAATCGAGGCCTGAATCATGTAAGCTGGGAGAACAAAGAGGAGAAGGGGAAGCTTTTTTTTTTTTGTAAAACATCTGTATAGCGTCCACTTCAAGTGGGGCTGGGGAGTGGTGGGGAAAATGGATGGTTGTTTTGACAGGCTGACTCTTTAAGCTGAAGCACTAAAAGTACGTTTCACATCGTTAAATACAACTTCCCTTCCTTACTCAAAGTTGAAATGTAGCAATGGTTGATTATTATGTACAGGCTACTTTATTTGACTCTTTCTCAGTAGTTCACATGGGAGGATGCTAATCACAGATGTCTTTTGAGGCTTGTATAGAATGATTTTGGTCTAAGGCTTGACATTAACCTGATGAAAGTATTACTAACACGTTGTCAACCTTGACACATGTGAGGGGTATTTATTATCTTTGGGAATCTCAGGGACTAAATATATGAGTCATGTTGGGGACTACTTCTTTATCTAGATGACTTTTAAATGGAGTGATGGATTCTTGATTCACTTGAGGAGTAAGTGTGGCGAACCAGAGTGGCGAAGTGGATAGAGCTTCGGATTCAGTTAGACCACGTGGTTCAAGTCCCACCTTAGAAATTGGAGTGAACTTTATAAGGGTCACTATGAAATTCATGATAAATACTTTGGGGTGGCAGGCATTGACCCTGGTGTTTTAGTTATGCTCTATTATTTCATTCTGTCACTGATTCTAGGAAGTGCTTTTACTTTAATCTCAGAAAGATTTGGTTAATCTCACAGTTAGATGCACCCACCTGACATGTTCCCCTGGGCTGCATGTCTTCAGGTGGGACAATTTATGCCATTTTGTAAGCATGAAGACTGAAACCACACACAAAAGATGGCCTAGTGGAAGGTGTCTATGATGATACCATAGAACAGCTGTCCCAACCTTGGACCAAAAAACCCTGGACTTCTGGTAATGTGAGGAAAATTCATGTCTATGTGTTTAGTTTCTCTTGGTTGGGTTCCTGGTATTTGTGGCTAAATATATTTCAAACTGATGCTGCCCCTTCCCCATAAATTATGTATTGTGGAAGCTCAAAAGGGGGACAGAGTAGGTGAACTTTCATGTAACACACGTCTAATATAAAGGAATGTGTTTTTCTCCCCCTCTCACTTCCTTTTCTAAAATGGGCCTTAGACATGTGTTTGTTAAGACAGAAGGACTTATATTCAGAAACCAGGGACTCTTTTTTCTTTGCTATAATGTTGATGATTTCTTCAATTTTCCAATTTCTTCCTGCTTCTTACAATTTGGTGAAAATTAAAGACAACATCTTCTTTTAGAGATCAGGACCTTTTGCTCCATTTATGACAAAAATCATTTAAAAATGAAAATTATTAAGTTATTTTATTTGACATAACTATGTTTGCTGAATAATTTGTGAACAAACCCACCTATAGCTTTTTCTGGACCTAAATAAATAAGGTTACCTACAGCTTTAAAGGTTGTTGAATATTTTTTTTTAAATCACTAAAATTATCCTTAGAGATCTATAGATTTAAAGAGATGTTATGGAATTATCAACCTGTTCCAATTCATGGACCTTATATGGATACTGACTTGAACAAACAATATATTTTTTTAAAAAATTTATTTATTTATTCTTGAAAGACACACCACACACACACACCAGAGACAGAGAGAGAGAGAGAGAGAGAGAAGCAGAGACACAGGCAGAGGGAGAAGCAGGCTTCATGCAGGGAGCCTGATGTGGGACTTGATCCCAGGCCCCCAGGATCATGCCCTGAGCCAAAGGCAGACACTCAACTGCTGGGCCACCCAAGCATCCTGAACAAACAATATGTTAAAAAAAAAACTTATGAAACATTAAGACAATAGTGAATGTTAGTGATTTTTATAGAATTACCATTAATTTTGAGGTGTTGTGATAATATTGTGATATTTTGGAGTCTTTCAGAGATATGCACTGAACTATCTGTGGACAAAACATCTTAGATTTGTCCATGAATTCATAACATGGCCATGAGGCTCTTTGTTGATTCTGGGCAATGAGGTTCATTGTTCTAGTCTCTCAGCTGTTGTGTAGTATTGACGTTTTCTGTAGTAACAATATGAAAACAAGCAAACAAAGGTGATTAGAGGAGTGATGGCATTACACAGGAAAAATTAATTGGGGGTTTCACACACTGTCCCAACAACAAAGCTGAACAGATTGAAAATTCAACAACTCTTCCAGGAACCACATGAGAAATGATGAAGCAGGGCATATAGCAGCCCTCAGGAGTGGAAAATAGGCAATGAATACAGAGAATAACAACTTACCTAGGCAGAGACTCAGAAACACCATGGGAGCTAGTGCCAAGTAGGCAAACCACAACTGTAATAGGCCAATTGCTGGAGGCTCCATGTGACAAGTATAAGTATACTTATATATATGATAATATATATATTATTAATATATAATAATAACATGTAATATAGAATAATATAGAATAATAATATAGAATAATAATTCTCCAGGGTCTTCAGCATTTTTCGTGAGATTTACCTCCAGGAGCTTGTTCAGGTTCTCACAGCAACTGTCAAGGGAAAATCCCCTCATGCTCTTAGCCAGGGAAAGGGAAAAAGAATCAATTTGAAATATAGCAGAGCACTCCAGCCCTAACAAGATCTGTCCTCAGGAGAAACTAGTTAAAGAGAACTTGATCTGTTGGGCTCTTATCAGAGTTTAACTGGCCTGGGGAAATCCTAGTCTACTCTAACCATCCTCTTCCCCACAGTGGGGGAGAGAAAAAGTCTAAATACCTGTGATAGTCACAGTTCAGAGGCATTGGCTCACTAAAGATGAGCCTTAATCATAGGACTGTAGAATGCCTTCCCCTCTGTGCACATCTTACCACCACATTGCTAAAGGCCTACTTACAGCAGTTCCTTTTACTTGGTGCATCTTGTCTGGCTATCAAGAAAAATATTATAAAACATACTCAAAAGCAAAAAACTCCACAATTTGCAGAGATAGAGCAAGCATCAGAAGTAGACATAGCAGGAATCTGGGAATCATCAGATCCAAAATATAAAACAACCACGATTAATGTGCTAAGGGATCTAATGGATAAAGTAGATAGCATACAAGGATATATGGGTCATGTAAGTAGAGAATGGAAATCCAAAAAGAAAAACAAAAAGGAAATACTAGCGATTAAAAAAAAAAAGAAAAGAAAGAAACCATTAAAAGAAATGAAGAATGCTTTTGATGGCCTTACTAGTAGATTGCACATGACTGAGGAAAGAATCTCTGACCTTGAGGATATCTCAATAGAAACTTCCAAAACTGAAAAGCAAAGATAACAAAGTCTGAAAAAGCAGAGAAGAATATCTAAGGATGGTGGAAAAACTGCAACTGTGTAACATGCATGTAATGGGACTGCTGGAGGAGAAGAGAGAAAGAAACAGAAGACCCATTTGTAATATAATGACTGATAATTTCCCTAAATTAATCTCAGACACCAAACCACAGGTCCAGGGAGCTCAGAGGACACCAAGCATGATAAATCCGCCCCAGACTACACCTAGGTATATCATTTTCAAACCCCAGGAAATCAAAGTGCTGAAAAAAGCCAGAGGAAAAACCATCTTCACTATGGAGGAATGAAGATAAAAAATGACCACTGACTTCTCAAAAACCATGCAAACAAGAAGGCAGTGGATGGCAATATTTAAAGTGTTGAGAGAAACAACTGCCAACATAGAATTCTGCATTCTTCAAAAGTGAAGGAGAAATAGACTTTTCAGACAAACAAAAATTCAGGAATTTGTTGCCACTAGACCTATCTTGCAAGAAATGTTAAAAGAAGTAGTTCTGTAGAGAGAAGGAACATAACATAGTTCAGAAACTGATATCTACTAAAGAAAGGAAGAGCATCAAAGAAAGATTAAGTCAGGGTAAAATAAAACTCTTATTTTTCTTATTCTTAATGGATCTCTCAGATATTAGTTTGTTCAAAATAATAATACTAATAAATATATTTATATATACTTACATATAAATGAAATGAATGACACTGGCACCAGGCCAGTGGTGGGAAAGAGGGATTAAAAGTACTTTTCTTATTATAAGGTACTCACACTACCTGTGAAATAATACAGCGTTATTTGAAAATGGGCTTCTATGAGTTGTGAATGTATATTGCAAACTGGGAAAACACTCCTGTGCTTCTTCTTTGTGCTTGAATTGCTATCATACAATACTTCTAATACCAATGGTGGAAGTTTTCCACATGTCAAACAATTTTGTCAAACACCAGCTGGGTGTCCTACAATTTGTTCTAATTCTGACACTAATATGAGTTAGTACAAACAATACAGGTTAAGGGCTCAGTCCCACAAGACTGCCTTCCACTTTAGGTGCAAACCACAAGTAGTAGGTCCCGAGGTTACCCACAACTTCTGCCTACTGGCTGCAAATTGGAGGTTTCTATGACCCCCTCCTTGAATTCAGTCATTTGTTAGAACAGCTCATAGAACTCAGGGAAGGACTTACTTATGCTTACCAGTTTACATTGTATAATAAATATGTTTATCAATTTTTATTGTATAATAAAAGATATGATAAAGGATACAGATAAACAACCAGATGTAGTGATATATAGGGTGAGATCTAAAAGGGTCTTGACCACAGAAGCTTCTGTTTCTGTGGAGTTGGGCTGCACCCCCCTCCTGACATGTAAATATGTTCACCAACCTGAAAGCTCCCTGAACACTGTACTTTTGACATTTTTATGGAGGTTTCATCATGTAAGTATTATAGATCATTCATTCGATATCCAGCTGCTCTAACTCTTCCCAGAGGATGAGAGTGGGGCTGAAAGTTCTGAACTTATAATAATGGCTTGATCTTTCTGGTGATCAACCCCCATCCATGAGCCCACCAAGAGTCTCATTAGAACAAAAAAAAATTCTTATATCCCAGGAAATTCTAAGAAATTTAAGAGCTTGGTGTCAGATATTCCTAGCATAAATAAATGGATACATTCCATGTTCATGGATAGGAAGACTCAATTTTGTCAAAATGTCAGTTCTTCCCAACTTGTTCTATAAATTCAAAGAAATACCCATCAAAACTCTAGGAAGTGGGGATCCCTGGGTGGCTCAGTGGTTTAGCGCCTGCCTTTGCCCCCTGGCGCGATCCTGGAGTCCCTGGATCGAGTCCCACGTCGGGCTCCAGGCATGGAGCCTCTTCTCCCTCCTCCTGTGTCTCTGCCTCTCTTTCTCTCTCTATGTCTATCATAAATAAATGAATAAATCTTTAAAAAAAACTCTAGGAAGTTATATCATAAATAATAATGACAACTGATTTTAAAGTTTATATGAAGAATTAAAAGATCCAGAAGAGCCAACACAATATTGAAGAAGAAAAATTAATTTGGAGAACTGACATTATATGCTTTTGAGACTTACTACAAAGTTATAGAAATCAAGATGATATGGTTTTAGTAAAAGAATAGATAGATAGATAGATAGATAGATAAATGGAACTGAACAGAGAGCTCAACAATAGACCCACATAAATATAGTCAACTGATCTTTGACAAAGAAGCCAGGGCAACACATGGAGCAAAGATAATCTCTTTGACAAATGGTGCCAAACAACTAGACCTCCATACGCAAATAAATGAATCTAAACATAGACCTTACACCTTTCATAAAAATCAACTCAAAATCAGTCATAAACCTAACTGTAAAAGGTAGAGCTATAAAACTCCAAAAAAGAAGACACAGGAGAAAATTCAGATAAACTTGGGTATGGTAATGACTTTTTAGATATGACCAAAGGCATTATCAATGAAAGAAATAACTGATAAGATGGACTGATTAAAAAAAAAAGAAAAACTTCTGCCCTGTGATAGATAATGTCAAGAGAATCAGAAGATGAGCTATAGACTGGGAGAAAATATTTACAAACACACATCTCTTAAAGTACTGATGGAAAGGGATGAGTGAGTAGAGCACAGAGGATTTTAAGGGCAGTGAAAATAGTTGGTACAATATTATAATGGATATGTGTCACTAGACCTTTGTCCAAACCACAGAATGTATAATACCAAAGTGAACCCTAATATAAACTATGAATTTTGGGTGATGATGATGTGTCAATATAAGTTCATCAGTTACAAGAAATATTTCACTCTGGTGAGTGATGTTGATAATGGGAGAAGCTCTGCATGTGTGAGGACAGGGGCATATGGGAAATCTTTGGAAAAAAATACCTCCCCATGTTCTTCATTAGAATCTTGACATAGCTAACACTGTCTTGAAAGACCTCTCATGTGAGGCTCCTTACATCAAAGCCGTTCCAGTCATTTTACAGTTTCTGGACTTTCATTTTAGTGATGCTTTCTATGGTTTATGTATTGTCCTGTGTTGTCAGTTACTGTTTAACACATATGTATTTCATCTTTCCAGAAGGTAGAGATTCTTCTATGTCTATGTCTATGTCTATGTCTATGTCTATGTCTATGTCTATCTCCATCTCCATCTCTAGGTCCAGGTCTAGGTCTTTGTCTATGTCTATATTTGTATCTATATATCTATAATCTATATTTTAAACTCTCTCTCCATGGCTGTGGAAATTCTTATACAAGAGAGCTATTCAGAAATATATCCCTTTATTTGGTGGCCAGCTCTGATTGTTTTGTAGAGCTTACATGATTACTTACAACTTATTTGAAAATCTACTATGAGCTAAATGATTTTTAACATATTACCTCTAATTTTTAAAAACCACGATTAAGGGAGGTGTAACAATTGTTAAACAGATGAGTAAACTTAGGGTCAATGAGGTCAAAAATAATTCATACACAGACACACACGTGGAAGTCAGCAGAAATGTGGTTCCAACCCAGGTTTGGCTAATTGCGGAGACCTAGCTTCTTGCGCAGAATGCAGAAGATAGCAATATCCTGGGAACTCAGAAAGGCAAAGTGGGGATGAGGGGGATGGGCAGTCTCAAAGGAGAGTTGAAGGGAGCTGCCTATTAGAATGCATTTCCTTCCAAACTAGATGTGTATATATGCCCTGGAGGCCAGAAGAAATGCTAGCTGGACGTGCAAAAATCCATCCCATGAAGTGAAGTGTGTCTCAGCACTTTTCACTCAGTGGTGTGGTCTCGGAGACTGAGCTCCTGGAGGGCTGCCATGGATCTGGGAGTGTTTTCCTCTAAAATCCTTACCACTGCCACCAGACAAAGGCAGGTGCTTGAGTGCTTTTAAAGTGAAATATGTCTGTTCTTGAAAAAGAAAAACACCTCTCTGGTGGGTTCAGAGGAGGACGTTACACAGCACAGCACATGGCTCCACTGCCCCCAAATCGCATTTAGAGGTCTCTCCCTCTCCCACAATTCTCACAAAAGGTGTCCTCAAATGTGTCCCCTTGCCTTGTCAGGTCCAAGCTGCACCATTCCCAATCCCTTTCCTCAAGCCACCCCACCCTTAGCCCTGCCCTCTGTCTAGGATGCTTGTTCCAAATAGTGTACATGCCAGGCTCAAACTCCTTAAAGGAGAAGAGAGAGAAAATGGTAAATAATATATTTATAGTTTAATGTTTTTATTCTACTATAATTCAAACAACACAGAGGTATCAAGTAAAATAAGAACATTTATTCCTGCCCTCTTCTCCTCCATCCCACTCACCAGATTCAAAAGACCACGCATAAAAGATGGCCTTGGAGCCTTCTAAACTCTCCTCGGTCTACTCAAAGGTAATCATCCATTTCTAGATCTGTATATAGTTTTAGCAGAAACAGGAAAAACTGATCTTTCAGAGTTGTCAGATGTATGTGCCCCTTGTTCTAGGAAGAGATCATCCTTTTGTTTAGGGAAACAAAACCCTTTCAAGGGCTCTTTGAAAATGCAGAGCCAAGGTTAGAGCCCAGTCCATGGGCAGAGGTTGAGACTAGGAAGTACGAGGCTGCTTTGCATGATAAAATAAAAGGATGTCCTTAGTAAGGGAAGAATGGCATGATCTTGGACTCCTTAAGAAACTTTGAAAATATTGGGAGGCCACTAGAATTGGGAGGCTACTATCCTAGAGGATGAAGACCTGAATCATCCTCTGGATGTCACAGGAAAGGGAGGCCTCGGAAGGCTGGAGGATTGGGGGCCAGTCGGAGCAGCTGCTCTGAGGCTGTGCTGTGTATACTTTTTTGCATCTTGGGACTTCCCCTTAGCATTCCATCTGAGACATCTTCCCTGCCCCTGCTTAGTGAGCTCACCACAACTTCTCCATGATAGTGAGTGAAGTAGTCATCCAGAATACAAGAGGATAGCTCATTAGTAAATGAAAATAAATGGAGTAAATGGATATTACCGGGCAGGGAAGTAAATTGACTTTGCTTCAAATGTAAATGTTCCTGCAGGAGCTGGAAGTGCATTTTAATGACCTTCCTAGGGCCAAATATAAAACACATCAGCAGACCAGCGCCTGTCTTCTTTTCTAGACTTTAATTTCCTCCTTTGAACAAAGGGACAATGAGACATCTGATTCGGAACAGAATGTGTTGCATGGTTGTTAAATTAAATGTGAAGGGGAAAAGATCGAGGCTTTAAAAATGTGTGCTCAATTTTTCCATCAACAGGAGGTCTCTGCAAAATCATCACCTGACTCAGCGAGGGCTCTATTGTTGGATGATCACACGCCCTGGGCCCTCGGGAAATTAAAGGACTTGAGGTTGCTTGCCATCTGTTCGTTGCTGGGCCCCACCCTGGTGCCCTTGGTTGCCCTCTGGACTGTCTCCTTGCCTCAGTACACACTCGGTCTTTTCCAGAGCCAGTACCCGTGGGCTCTCCAGAAACATTCACCTGCTACCCTAATTCCTGAGGATCCACTTTGTCACGAACAGAAGGTTCATCTTGGAGTTTAAGACCTTGGGCTTGAGCCTTGTCTCTGCCTTTCAAACTGCTGTATCCTCTGATTTGTCCAGCTGGGAAGTGAATTAATAGTAGGTCCTTACAACCTTAGGGTGGCGGTGGGTGATAATGTAGGTGGACACACTTGGCAAGCTTTTGAGAGTTTTAGAGGTGTGAGCGGTTGGCATGAACAAAAGCATGAGATGTACAACACCTGTCATGGCGGTGATGACTTCTTCAAATGCCCCCTCTGGGCTGTGGATGGCTGGTCCTTTGATGCACAGCCCTGGGCTCCTCCCTCGCTCCATGATGCGGGCTTCACACCTCGGCTGGTGGAGCCTTGGCAGAGGGAGAGGAACCCAAGCTGAGGCTCTTGAGAGGATTTTTCTCTCAGGGAAGCTCAAGTGCTGTCATGGCCTCCCAGCACTTACAAAATGAGCTATTTTGAAGGTGTTTCACAGGAGAAAGTGTTGGCACCAGGGAACAGAGTGTTGGCTGAAGCACCTGTCTCTCCCTTCCTATTAACAGGGGCTACGGTGATTAGCGATTAGCAAAGTGACAAAGGACTGGCCTAGGCAAAGCTGTGGAAGAGGACAAATGGGCCTTTGGGGCCTCACCCTGAATGTTTTGCTTTCTCTCTGGTTCTGGCGCCTTCTCTTCCTTTATCCATCCTTGACTCGGCTCAGTGTTGTGCTGGTAGCCTGAGACAGCTTTTGGGCAATTCCTGTGGATTCAAACCTTTCCTGGCTCCCTTCCTTTGTCCAAACATTCAGCACCCCCTCACCCATTTCTCCAGGACTCTGCTGGGAAGATGGTGTTCTGAACCTTTACTGAGAGATAAAACGAGAATAACGGCCTGATGCCTTTATGGTTCCACATGATAATTTTGTATATCTAGCTTTCGAATTTTATTCATTGTAAAGCAGTATAATGGTAAAAGTAAATGAAAAAAAAAAGCCCATCACCGTTCCATTCTTGAACATACCAACTGTTTTCATTCCTTAAGTTCCCTGCTGGTCTTTTTCCATATACTACATGCTTTACGGAGTAGTAGCTCAGCACATTGACAATTCGGCCTCTGCTTAAAGCATGTGATCATGCTAGCTTGCCGTGTGGTTACACAGATCTCAGAATCATCATGTTTAATGACCACATGCTATTTCATACCCTGGCTATATTATGACTTATTTAGCCACTCTTCCCTTTTTTGGATATGTGGGTTATTTCTATCTTTCTCCATTATCAGCAACTTTGAAAAATTCTTTTCTCCTTTCGAATGATTTCCAAAGAATTGAATTGAATCAAAGGCTAAGAACAATTTTAGGGATGAGCAATTCACTTAACAAACATGCTTGGAGGATCTGCTGTGCTAGGTCTTGAATTGTTAAACAGGAAAATCGTAGAGCCTGCACTCCATGAACTCAGCATCTAGTGGCAAAAAATGACATCCGTTTTAATAATTACCCCCCTCCCCCACTAAGGGTCTGTTTGATGCCAGGCACTATGGTGCCACCTGTTTACATATTTCATTTTAATCCCACAATATTGCTACGATATTGCATTCCTATTTGGCAGGTGAGAAAACCGAGGTTCAGAGAAGTTAGGTAACTTGCCTAAGGTCACACAGCCAGTGAGAGACTGATCTGGGGATTCAAACCAAGGTCTACCTGATTTCAAAGCTCATGGGCTCCTCATCAGGCTACCCAGTCCCTCTTCATACACAGATATTTGTTTAATTGTTGCCCCAGAAGAGTGTGCAATGTTGTAGTCATTAGTGTGAGTCTTTGTATTTCATTTCTACTGACAGCATAAGGTATAATTATTTTCCCAACCAACTTTGTAGGTTTTTCAAATGTAAAAGTATAAATATTATTATGCTTCTAAAGAGAGGCTGTCAAGAGCTTAACGCAAAGGGTTGACTAAATACAATGCCTCAGTGTGGAAAGGTCCTCAAATCCTGCTCTGGAAGCGGCTGCTTCGTCCTAGGGTTTAGCCTTGATGAGAGCAGAACTCGCTCACAGGGTTTCTGGAGCTGGCCCAGATAATGTCATCATCTCTGCCATAAGGGGATTTGTGGGATGTACTCAATCATTATCCGATTTCAAAGGCTATGCAGCTCTTCAGCTTATTGGGATCTTTCAGGGCATGCGATCTGCATCATAATATTTTGTTTTAAATAGCTTTTTTTTTTTTAATTTTTTTTTTAATGTATTTATGATAGTCACACAGAATGAGAGAGAGAGGCAGAGACACAGGCAGAGGGAGAAGCAGGCTCCATGCACTGGGAGCCCGACGTGGGATTCGATCCTGGAGACCCAGGATCTTGCCCTGGGCCAAAGGCAGGCGCTAAACCGCTGCGCCACCCAGGGATCCCTTAAATAGCTTTTATTACACAAGGGATTCATATTCATTGTAGACAAATCATGTAATCAAATAAACCAAAGGAGATAAAAAAAAAGCGGCCATAATTCCACCTCTGAGCTATAGGACCACTGTATATATTTAGGACATATCTCTTATATATATGCTCTTTCCATACAAAGTTTCCTGTGAACTGGTTGCTGCATTCAAAATATTCCATGCACATCTCCCCAAGTCGATAGTGCTTCTCTAATGGCTTCCGTGGTGTTTTGTTCTGGCATAATGTACTCAATAAATTCTCTAATATTGGATATTGAGGCGGATTTCATTTTTTTTGCCACAGCGCTGCAATAAAGTCTTATAGTTAAATCTCTTATCCGCATGGTTAGCTGCTTTCTGGGGTTAAATTCCTATAAATGTAACTACTGAGTCAGAAGGCATGTGGTTTTTAAAAGGCTCTTATCAATATTGATAAGCTATCTGATACAGAGACTATCAATTTACACATCTCAGACTCTTGGACACAACTACATACAGTACTTCATTTTGTTTCCACCACCTTAATAGGCCCATGCATGATCTCATTTTGAGTTTTAATTTGTATTTCTCTGGCTAAAGTGACGCTGAGTATTTTTTCATGCAATTTTTGGGCAATGTGTCCTTGTTTTAAATACATGTCTGGCCAAATGCCTGTTCCTAACTTACCACATGTGGTTAGGCTGGCCTTGGTGCACCATGAAATCTGGAAGCTTCCATTCTAATAGATGACCAGTCTAGAGGTGTTTAGGAACAGGGCCGCCATGATGAGCACCTTGGAGAGAAAAAAAGACGACAGAAAGAGATTTTTCTGGAAGTATGATTTTAATGTGCTGCTGTGGCTGGAATCAAATTATTGTTGCGTGAAAAAATGGTGGGAGTCCTACAGGGTATTGTGTGTAACCTAAAAGAGTGTCAGCAGTTGTGAATTCTTAAGTGCAGTGTAGATATCAACTGTTACACCAGAGAGGGGGATGCTGCTGACTTGTCCACATACCATTTCTATTTGTTGGTGCTTCACTCTGGCAATCTGTTGCCAAACGTTACTTTCTTCACCTCTGGAGAATCACACATTTTAATTAGTCAAGGAGGGAGTGGGATGTTCTGTTGCCTGCCAGATGACAAGTCTTGGCTAAGAAAGGACACCAGTAAAAAAAACATTAAGGCTATTAAAATAGAGTTGCCTCTGTTTCCAGAAATGAAATCTCTCAAGGAAGTCTGAGCATGACAGGACTGTAACAAGGACTTTATATTTTACTTAGGCTATTTCAGGAAGCATCTTTAGAATTATGGACCAGACGCAGATAATGCTGGAGCTTACAATTACATACGACTGAATTGTATCAGCACAGTCAATGTATTTAATACACAAAACTGAAAAATAGTATCTAAGGCAATATTCACTATGAAAGTCAAAGTGATGGCTACGTGCTTACATCTTTTATCTCAACACCAGCTGACATTCAGTTTAAATACTAAATCTGTCACTTATTTATTTATTCATTCTAAAGACAGTTTTTAGAATCCATTTTATGTCAGAGATGATACTAAGCAGTGAAGATAGTGAGATCTGGTTTCAGTCCAACAGGAAATTATAGCTGGAGAGGATAGTCGGATAGACAAATGCCTGTAATATAAAGCACGGCCCGAATGCTGAGGAAGAGAAACAAAATATAAAGTTGGTCTAAAAGGGAAAAATATCACTGCATGCAAAAGTTAACTTTAAGCCTCATTTCCGGTATTATGAGTATATGAGATTCAAACAACTTATTTTCTTTATTATTATTGTTATTTTTAAGATTCAAACAACTTAAAGCACACAACTGAAATTGTGCTGTTAAAGGTGATTATCTCTGCAGAGTGGGTTGATAGGCAGAAGATGGGAGCCTTTCCTTGCTCTCTGCCTCTGAGCCAGTCCTGGCCCCAAACACCACTGTGTATCTACGGAAGTTTCTGAACCTTCTGGGTTCTGAGGGTTGGTGGGCCGGGCCAGTATCAAGAGGGCTTGTTTCCAAGCTTAGCACCATCAGATCATAGGGAATGCTTCTGTTTCCTAGGTTTTGTATTGGGTTATACTCCAATCCATGCCTACTGGGATTGAGAAAAACCAACCTTACAGGCTGTATTATTTAGTCCCTTATTTTGGCTTCAGAGGCATTAAAATATATGAGAACTGATCTGGACTCAGGAGACTTGTGAGCTGCAGAATGCCAGGAGGTGTGAGTTTTCCATGGTATCTCCTTGGCAGTTGTATACATGGCTTGTCTCACTAAAGGTCTGCTCTCAAAGCATTGCTGACCTCTGGTTCACAATTGTGATTGTTCTATGGATCAAGAAAATCTATTTTGTGTTTTATTTGCATTAAAGATTATCAGCATTGAGTATTATACGTGTAGCTCGCATGTTGGCTAAATGAAGTCATTGTGTTCTATTCCAGGGGTAATTATGTTTTCATTGTGACTACAGTGAAGAGAGTTTATAGCTTTCAGCAGGTCAGTGACCCCCAAAAGGTTGAGGTGAATTTCAGGCCAGGTAGAGGTTTCTGGGCATAAGTAGAAGAGGGTTTTCTGACAGGCAGGGCGCTGCTCAGAAGCTCTGTAATCACACCAATGTGGCTTACACTGATTTTCCAGATAAGCTCTGTCTGCACTTCTGAAAAAATGCCATATACATTCTATGTTGCCACCTGTGAATTGTTGCTCTTATTTTCTTTCATTAGGTTGAACAATACGAAATCACTGCTATTGGACCATTTTTTTTACCTGCAAAAATCTGAACGCAAATGGCTCACCTGATATAGAAAACCAAGTACTTAGTTTGAGCCCTTTTGAGAAGGAAATTGGAAATTCCTCTTAAATGCATTTGTGACTTTGCCAGTTTTTCTCAGGGCTGTAATGCCAAACAAACATCTGAGTCACAGCAACAACCAACACTCTGTAAGAAGTTCAGTAAGGACAAGACTTTAACCATGAGAAGATGATTTCTGTGCTCCAGGGCCAGCCTGAACAGATGCTAGGGTTAAAGGAAGAGAAGAGAAGGGACGACAATTACTTCATGTCAAAACCTTACCAGGTTGAACTATAGGAATGTAACATGCAAGAGCTGGGAAATGCTCTGTGTACTTTACTTGACATTGGTCTGGCCCTTATACAAGAACTTTGTGTAGTTTACAGCCCCAAGATTTGACAGGTGAGGGGAAACAGGAGTGAGGATCAGAGAAACGCCACACCATTGATTAAAGGGCCAGAACATCATTCCTTTGAATAAAAGGACAAAGGGCCTGACATTCTTTCACCTGGAAGAGAGAAGGATTGGAAGTGATTTAGTAGCTGTCTTGTATTTCAGGCACTACTAGGACAACTGTCGTGGTTCTCTACCTCAACAGAGGCCTGACAAAGGAGGAATGGACTTGAACCACAGGCAGGGATGTCTTCTTGATCATTATGGCAACAAATACAGAAGGTGCGAGGTGACGCTTCAAATCCTCCTCTCCCCATCGACTGTGAAATCTTAGCACCATCCTAAGAACATATCTATTTCATCTTTATCTCCAGTAAAGCAGATAGGAACTGGACATAGTTCCTCTCCAGCAGGAATAAGCATCTCAGAGTGAATCTTTAGGAATTAGGAACAGGGTGGAGGGAAAGAGTTTGGAGTGGGCCAGAGACCTTTGTGTTGTCTTAGACTGAATAATGCTTGAGCTAAGGTCAGTCCTGGAAAAAAATCACATAATCTCTGGATCTTTTCCCACCTGTTGATGGAAGGTGATCAGGAAAAAACGCCATCATCCTATAATTTATTGAGATGAAATCCATATGACGTGAAGTTAACTATGTTAAAGTGAACAATTCAGTGGGGTTTGTGCACTCTCGCAATGTTGTGCAAACACCACCTCTATCTAGTTTCAAAACTCTTCCATTAATCCAAAGTAAAGGCTCTTACTCACTTAGCAGTTTCTCCCCATTCTCTCCTACCCCCCACTCCTGGCAACCCCTGATCTGCAGTCTCTTTCTATAGATTTATCTGTTCTAGGTATTTTATATAAATGGAATCATGCAATATGTGATCTTCTGTGTCTGGCTTTTTTAGTTACTATGATGTTTTTAAGCTTCACCGACACTGAAGCCTATAGCTGTATTTCATTCCTTTTTATGGCTGAATAATATTCTCGTGCATATTTTTACCACAATTTGCTTATCCACTCATCAATTGATGGGCATCTGGGTTATTCTACCTCTTTTTTTTTTTAAGTAGGTTTCACACCACAGCCTGGAGCCCAGTGTGGGGCCTGAACTCATGACCCCAAGATCAAGACTTGAGCTGGGATCAAGAGTTGGACACTCAACTGACTGAGCCACCCAGGTACCCGGGGCTATTTTTACCTTTTGGTTATTGTGAACAGTGCTGCTATAAACATGTATGTACATATACTTGTCTGAGCACCTGTTTTCAATTTTGGGGGTACATACCTAGGAGTTGAATTGTGGGGTCAAATTTTAATTCTATGTTTAACTTTTTTGAGGAACTGCCAAAATATTCTCCTTGGTGGCCGAGCCATTCACATTCTCATCAGTACTGTACTAGGGCTCCAGTTTCTCTACATCCTTGTCAACACTTGTTATTATCTGACTTTTTGCTACCAGCCATCATAGTGGGTCCGAAGTAGTATCTTACGGTGGTTTTGATTTGCATCTGCTAACTGACTAATGAAGTTGATCGTTTTATGTCTTTTTGTTAGCTTTTTTGCTATCTTCTTTGGAGAAATGGCTATTCAAGTCCTTTGCCCATTTAAAAAATTGGGTTGTTTGTCTTTTTGTTTTTGAGACATCTAATTCTTTATGTATAGTAGTCTAATTCTCCTCCAGGATTTTTAGAGGATATTTTTTTTTCTTGGTCATGGATGAAAAATATAGCATGCATAAGAATCACCCTGAAAGTTTGTGTTAAAACCAATTCACAGCCCCTTCACTTCTCCTCTCCTAGATTCTGACTACAAAGGTCTGGGATGAGGCCAAGAATTTTCGTTTCCAACCAACTCCCAGGTGATGCTGATGGTGTTGACCCATGGACCACAATTTGAGTAATACTACTAAGATAGACAGCTTTTGAGTGGCTTCCCCATCCTTAGACTCCTATTCTGAGACCCTCCTCTTCTTTTTTTCAGAATAATGGGTTCCTGTGGCCATATGTGTGCTCCATGACTGCTTCCTTCAGCCACAGGCTGCTAGATCATAAGAGAGTGCTTGACCCAAGCTGGACCAGCCAGATTTTCTCTATTGGGAATTTGTAATTGGGACTCAGAGATACTAGTCAGTTTTCTACTGGTTTCATGAATTGAATTGTGTAAGTGCTAAGCTGGGGTGTGACCATCCTCTGTCATGTGCTTATAGAAAAGTTACAAGGATAATGCAGAGCGCCTGTATATGTTTCATCCAGTTTCCCATCATATTAGCATCTTAAATAACTGCAGTATATTCATCAAAACTAAGCAATTAATATTGGTACACTACTTTTAACTAAATTTCAGACTTCATTTGGATTTTACCAGTTTTTACACTAAATTATTACACACATGCAACCCCCTTTTTTTCCCCTCCAGGATCCAGTCGAGGATATCTCATTGGGTTTAGTCATCATGTCTCCTTACTGTCTTTGGGTTTCTGACAATATCCCAGATGTCCCTTGTTTGCCATGACCTTGACAGTTTTAAGGAGTAATGACCAGATATTTTGTAGAATAAGCCCAATTTGAATTTGCCTGATGTTTTTTTTATGGAGAAACTGAGGTTAGTAGTTTTTTTTTTCTTTCTTTCTTTCTTTCTTTCTTTCTTTCTTTCTTTCTTTCTTTTCTTTCTTTCTCTCTCTCTTTCTTTTTTTTTTCTTTTTTGAGTTTAGTAGTTTCTGAGAAGAAGTCCATAGAGGTGAAGAGCCCTCCTTATCATTTCATATCAGGGGTGTTATGACATCTATATGACTTATTGGGGGGAAGCTGTTGACCTTGATCATTTGGTTAAAGTACTGTCTGCCAGGTTGCTCCACTGTAAAGGATGATTTATCCCTTTCTCTATTCTGTGGAAGTGAGTTATTAAGTCCAGCCTACACTGGTGGAGAGGGGAAGTAAGCTTCGTTTTTTGTGTGTGAAGATTTTATTTATTTATTCATAGAGACAGAGAGAGAGAGAGAGAGAGAGAGAGTCAGAGACACAAGCAGAGGGAGAAACAGGCTCCACGCAGGGAGCGCAGTGTGGGACTCGATTCCGGGTCTCCAGGATCATGCCCTGGCCCGAAGGTGGTGCTAAACCGCTGAGCCAGCCAGGCTGCCCAGTAAGCTGCTTTGAGAGGAATTTTGTACATGCTGCTGGGTCAGACTTGATCTCACCATTGCTCACGGAATCATCTTAAAACCTGAAGACAGCAGAGTTACCATCATTTTACAGATGAAGCATCTAAAGTGCAATGAGCAGGACACCTCAGTGGCTCAGTGATTGAGCATCTGCTTTGGGTCAGATCATGATCCCAGGATCCTGGGATCGAGTCCCACATTGGACTCCTTGCAAAGAGCCTGCTTCTCCCTCTGTCTCTGCCTCTCTCTCTGTCTTTCATGAATAAATAAATAAAATCTTTTTTTAAAAGTGCAATGAATATCGATGGGTCAGAAATCAGCTGATACACCGACTGGCAGTCCAGGTCAATTTTTTTTTTCCAGTCCAGGTCAATTCTACAAGATTTCGCCACCTACTGATGAGAGCTGGGCATTAGAGGAAGGAGCTCAGGGTTTAGATGAGCAGACAGTCCAGTGTTGAGATAACATTGCACACCCAGTGCAGTGCGGCTCCATAGACAGAGCCGCTGCCTTTCCCAGGGGTGGCGGGAAAAAACTTCCCCAAGAAGGTGCTGTCAAAGCTCATGAAGAAGATGAGTCTTGGGATCCCTGGGTGGCTCAGTGGTTTGGCGCCTGCCTTTGGCCCAGGGCGCGGTCCTGGAGTCCCAGGATCGAGTCCCGTGTGGGGCTCCCTGCGTGGAGCCTGCTTCTCCCTCTGCCTGTGTCTCTGCCTCTCTCTCTCTCTATGTCTATCATAAATAAATAAATAACTTAAAAAAAAAAAAAAAGATGAGTCTTACCAGGGACATCGTGGGGAGAGAGACAGAGAAGTGCAGGCAAAGGCCACTCAAGCACGGTGAGATGGTGGTGGCAGCAAGAGCTGTGAGTGAGTCTCGCTTCCTGTCACTTACAGAAGATGATGGGGAGACTTCCACTGAACGTTGGTATAGGGTTTATAGTTGACAACATGTACTCATTTACACTAAGCAGGTGGCACCTCTGAAAACTCATCAGCATTGGCAATCAGGAGGAGAGTTGACTTGGCCTTATTCTGCTTCGCTTCAGGAAATGCCATTAGCCGGGTAGACATTGCAGCTTTTTCAAAGGACTGTTGAAGGCTTTGGGCAGCTAACACGCAATTGTAAGAATTTTGATCAAGGTGACTTTTGTATTAATTTGAGCTTCCAGTAAAGAAAGAAGTGGAGTGACTTCCTAAGCATGGTGGCTGGATATGCTGTGTCACTTCACCAACCTTGGGTTCCTTCTTCTGACTTGTTGGAGGTGAATCCTTCTGTAGAGAAGCCACACCCTTGGGACCTGAGCCATGGCAGAGCCAGGCCAAGTCTTCCGGCAAGGGCCTTCCACTTCACATTAGCACCAGAGAAAGTGTGGGCCACACATAGATTTTTCTGGCAGTAAAGGCACTGAGGATGGGAGGCTTTCTTGAATATGTAACAAGAGACAGTAGTCAAGTCAACAGCGTGTGCTGGTTAGGCTGTCCCATTGCAAGGAGTGTAGACTCACTCATGCTACCTCAGGCAGTAATGAGGAATTTGAATTTAGGACTTTAGGGATCATTAGGGACTTAGCCACACGGCCAGTGCCCCTCAAGGGCCCTAAGGTATGATAAAACAACCAGTCTGCAGGAGGACCTGCGACCTCAGAATGCAGAGCCACCTTAGGATTTTCTGGTCTTTGCTTGAGTGTTCTCCAAGTCTCAGGACCCATTGCCTTGCTCTTCCTCTGCTCCTCTTTATCATTTTGTTTCTTCTTTCCCTGGCCCCAATCTGATTCTCTGCACAGCATGTAACTCCCTTTTCCCAGAGCCAGAGGTCCAACAGAGAGGGTACTCTGAAGACAGAAGTGATAGTTTTCTTATAACCCAGTCTTAGAGTGGCATATCCTCTCCCTCCATGTCTTATTGGTCCCAAAGACTAACCTTGGTAAAGTGTGGTTGTGGTCTACACGTGTGGACACCAGGAGCCCGAGATCATTGAGAGCCAAATTGCAGGCTGGCTCCTACGTTACCTCTAGAAGCACTGGATATTTTCTGTGCAGTACACTTGCCCTCTGCCACCTACGCTCACTCCTTGGACACTTCCTCCTGGGAGGAACTACATTTCTCAGACTCCCTTCCCATCAGGGTTCTGGATATGATCTAGATTTGGTGAAGGAGTTGATATTTGGGAAGCAGACAGAAGCAGAAGCCATTCATCTTGCAGTACATACGGGCTTCAGTGGATGAGTTTTCTAGTGTCTAGTCAGACTGCCTCCCTCTGCCATTTGGTGGCTTTGGCGTTGTGGGGCAACGCTGGTTTTGGCAGTGGCTCCTGAAGCTTTCTGGTCTCTTGTCAGCACCAACGGCATCCTAAACTCTGGGTCATAGCTTGTGGCCATATGACCAAAACAACTTTTTGGCATCCTCCTGGCTTTTCTCTTCCAGGTCTTCTAACTCTTTTGTGAGTGCATAATCCATATAATTCGGAAGCACATAGTTGTAAGTACGTAACCCTGAATAGTTTTGTAAACACATAATAGGACATAAAGAGCAGTACGTCTCTTTTTGCTTGTGTATCTAGAAAGGTTTCTGTTTCTCTGGTCTGGGAGAAATAATAGTAGTATAGCAGTGAAACACATGGTCAGACTACCTCTTCAAATTCTATCTCCACCACTTATTTGCTATGTGGCATTGAACAAATCACCTAACCTCATGAAGCTTTGGGTTCCTTATCTATAAAATTGGGATAAGAATAGCATCTGTCTCATAGGGAGGTTATGAGGATTCATGTGCTGAGATAATGAGTAAAAACTATTTAGTTGGAGGTGAGCCAGAGAGAGCAGACAGCAGGCCTAGTGCTGGAGGATGACCTACTACAGCCGGCTAGGTCTGAACCGCTAAACCACGTGCTCTTACGGGGCTAAAACCATGACAAATGAATCCAGCCTATCTACCATTGGCTGGAAAACCCAAGAAGGCATAGGCTAATAGGGCTTTTTATGAGTCAAAAGATTGTCCAACCCATGAAGCAGAGAGATATGAACAGGACCCACATCTCCTCTCTAGATCCAAGAACCAAGACAAACCACCTGAGCAATCAGTGGAGAAACAAGTCGAATTCTTTCTGTGGTTAAGATGGCCAGGGACCTTGCAGAGTTGACGGTGAAGCTAGGAACATCTTCATCTCACAAAGCACAAGGGGGACAAGTAGCCTGCCCAAGGTTGGCAGTTAACCCAAATCTCTCCACCCCTATTCTGGTACATTCTCTTCTTCTACATGGCAGCACAGAGGTGGCTGTACTGAGAAGCTAATGGATATCTCAAGTTTGTTGGGCGTTTAGTTACTGGGTTATTTGGCGAAGGAGCAAGAGGATGGCTACAACCTTTCCTTAACTTTTGAGATTTATGCTGTATTAGAGCATGAGGAGGTGAGAAAGATAATTAAAAACATTCAAATTTCTACCATTTGTGTTTTGTAGAGAGAGTTATCACGTTCCAGAGAGAGGAGATACAATTGCAATAATGAAAGGCAAAGGAAATTCTTCACCTGGGGTCCAAGTATCCCTAGAGGTTCTCTGCATGGCTCCAAAGTGATGTGAAATTTTGTGCTTATGGAAGAATAAAGGCTTACAGCTTTCAATATATTCACAAGAAAATCCATAACCCCAAAAAGTTTAAGAAGCTCTGCTATCGAGTTCTACGTCCCTACAACATTGGCTGGCTAGTTTACTCATTCATTAAACAGACATTTATTGAACCTACTTGACACCTGAGAGGCCATTTAAAGCTCAGCACATTTAAAACCTGAGTCAGGATCTTCCCACGCAAACCTCTGCTGGTGTTCTCTTCTCTTGTGTTCTCTGTATCAATAAGTGGCACCAACACCCGGGAGTTCTGAGGGTCAGAAGCCAGGGGAGTCATCCTTGACACCTCTCTTATAACCCAGTCTTAGAAGTGGCATATCCTCTCCCGTTTCCTGTCCATCAGCAAACCCTGTCACTGCTCCGTCCTAACTCTCTCTCGTGTGTCATCATGTCTCATCAAATCAGATCAAGTTGGTAATAACTAATATCTCATATCTTAGTAAAAGTGGTAATGTTTTATGAAAGTTTTTTATCAGGGAAAATTTTACCCAAACACTAAAATAGTACCCTTTCCCCCTTGACACCCACATACCGGCTTTAACAATTATCAAATCATGGCTTGTCTTGTTTTGTCTACACCCCTTACCTTCCCCTCTCCTCAATGGATGATTCTGAAGCAAATTCCAGACATCAGATCTTGTGATCAGTAAATATTTCAGCAGCTTTGAGAGTAACAAACTCTTGTTAAAAATCACAGTCACAAAAAAAAAAAAAATCACAATCACAATAAGTAAAAGAATAAATGGAAATGATCCCTTATCATCCAATATACAGTCAGTTTTCAAATTACCCCAGTTTTCTCAATATTTATTATAGCTTGTCATCATCAAAATGAGGCCCATGCACCGTAATTCACTGATGTGTCTCTTGAGCCATTGACCTTAGGAAGGTAACCTATGCCTTCCTATTCCTCTTCACCCGACTGTCCTTTTTTTCAGTGTATTTCCTAAAGAAAATATTTTCCTGTCGAAAATAATTTTCCATAGTTGATGAAAGGTTTTAAAATTCTTCTTCAAATGGCATTACATGATTAAGAAAATGAAAAGAAGAAGAAAATGAAAAGAAGAAAATATTCTATACCTATTTTAATTAATTCTACTTTATTTTATTTTAAAGCATGTTTTAAAACATCTTCAAACAATATACATTTTTATTGGAAGTATAGTTGACGCTCAATGTAATATTAGCTTCAGGTTTACAACATAGTGAGTTGACAATTCTATGCAGTAACTTATGCAAACTACGGTAAGTATAGTTACCCTCTGTCACCATATGACACTATTATAATATTATTGACTATATTCTCTATTCCCATGACTTCTTTGTCTTATAACTGGAAGTTTGTGCCTCTTAATCTCCTTCATCTACTTCAGCCATCCCTGCAACCACCTCCCCTCGTCAACCACCAGTTTGTTCTCTGTATTTATGATTCTTTTTAGTTTGTTTATCTGCTTTATTTTTTTAGATTCCGCATATAAGTGAAATCATACAGTATTTTTCTTTCTTTGACTTATTTCACTTAGCATAATACTCTCCAGGTCTATCCACGTTGTCATAAATGCCAGATCTCGTTCTTTTCATGGCTGAGTAATATTCCACTGTATCTATATCGATATCTGTCTATAGCTATCATATCTTCTTTACCCATTCATCTACCGATAGATATCTAGTTTGCTTCTATTCTAGTTTTCTAGTTTTTTTCATTCTAGTTTTTTTCTAGTTTGCTATTGTAAGTAACGCTGCAATAAACATTGGGGCGCATGTATCTTTTTGAATTAGTGTTTTCATTTTTCTTGGGTAAGTGCTTGGTAGTGGAATTACTAGATCTTATAGTATTTCTACTTTTAATATTTTGAGGAAACTCCATACTATTTTTCGCAGTGATTGCACAATTTACGTTCCACTAAAAGTGCACAAGTGTTCCCTTTTCTCCACATCCTTACCGAAACTTGTATTTTTATACTAATCATTCTGAATGGTGTAAGGTGATATCTCATTGCAGTTTCAATTTGCATTTCCTGATGGTTAGTGAAGTTGAGCATTTTATGTGTATGTTGGCCATCTATGTCTTCTTTGGAAAAATATCGATTTGGGTCCTCTACCCATTTTTAAATTGGATTATTTATTTTTTGATGTTGAGATGTATAAGTTCTTTATATATTTTGGATATTAACCTTTATTTGGATACATCATTTGCAAATACCTTCTCCCATTCTGTAGATTGCCTTTTGTTTTGTTGGTTTCCTTTGTTATGTAAAAGCTTTTTATTTTGTTGTATTTCCCAATAGTTTATTTTTGCTTTTGTTTTTCTCTCCTGAGGAGAAATATTCAGAAAAGTGATTTCCCAGAGATTATTGCCTATGTTTTCTTTTAAAAGTTTTATGGTTTCGGGGCACCTAGGTGGCTAGTGATTGAGTGAGTGCCTTTGGTTCAGGTCGTGATCCCAGCGTTTTGGGATTGTGTCCTGCAGTGGGTTCCCCACAGGGAGCCTGCTTTTCCCTCTGCTTGTGTCTCTGCCTCTCTCTGTGTCTCTTTCATGAATAAATAAAATCTTTTTTTAAGTAAATAAAATCTTAAAAAAAAAGTTTTATGATTTCAAGTCTAACATTTATGTCTTTAATTCATTTATGAGTTTGTTTTAGTGTGTGGTGTGAGAAAGTTGTCTACTTTCATTCTTTTGCATGTAGCTGTCCAGTTTCCCCAGCACATTTATTGAAGAGATTGTCTTTTCCCATTTTATATTCTTGTCTCTTTTGTCATAAATTAATTAATCATATAAGCATAAGGTTTATTTCTGGGCTCTATATCCTGCTCTATTGATCTATGTGTCTATTTTTGTGTCAGTAACCATACCGTTTTGATTACCATTGTGTTTCTTGAAATCTAGGATTATGACACCTCTAGGTTTGTTCTTTCTTTTCAAGATTGATTTGGCTATTTGGGATCTTTGATGATTCCATACAAATTTTAGGATTATTTATTCTAGCTCTGTGAAAAATTCTATTGGTATTTTGGTAGAAATTTCATTGAATCTGTAGATTGTTTTGGGTAGTATGGACATTTTAATAATATAAACCTTCCAATTCATGAGCATATTCTCTCTTTCCATTAGCTTATATTGCTTTCGATTTCTTTCTTTCATCAGTCTTTTGTAGTTTTCAGAGTGCACGTCTTTCACCTCTTTAGTTCAGTTTATTCCTAAATATTTTATTCTTTTTGGTGCAATTGTACATGGGATTGTTTTCCAAATTTCTCTTTCTGCTACTTTGTTATGAGTGTATAGAAGTATAACAGATTTATGTATATTAATTTTGTATCCATCAGTTTAGTTGAATTCATTTATTAGTTATAATAGTTTTTTGGTGGAATCTTTAGGGTTTTCTATATATAGCATCATGTCATCTGCAAATAATGACATTTTATTTATTTCTTACTAATTTGGGTGACTTTTATTTCTTTTTGTTTCTGATTGCTGTGGCTGGGACTTCTGGTGTTATGTTGAATAAAAGTGGCAAAAGTGGATATCCTTGTCTTGTTGCTTTCAGCTTTCCTGCATTGAGTACGATGGTAGCCATGGGTCTGTCGTATATAACCTGTCATATATGGTTTGCCATATATGTCAAATAATATAATGTTTGATTTGGAAAGGATGTTGGAGGCTGCCAACCTTCTTGTTTTACATGTATAGGAATTGAGTCTTTTAGCGCCAGATATGAGGCCATCAGAGCAAGCTGCAGATATAACCAGGGCTCTGCTCCTGTCTCTGGATTTAACTCCTTTCTTTTTTACCACACTTACCATTTCTATTCAGCATCCATCAAACAGGAATCACTATTAGTTAGTATTTTCATATTTTATCTGCAGCAGGATAGTTGAGGTTTCCAGTGATGACTCAAGAGGTCAACAGGTAAAACTGTTCAATGTTTGATCATTCCATCATATCTTGAAAACTGAGCAATTCTTGTTATTGCGCTTGGTAACACTTCCTAGCCACCAACCTCATTTCAGTCTCACTCTGAACTTGAATGGTTCAGGAGGTATTTTAGGAGGATTCCTCACTCCTGCTTTGCGATTCCTTTTTTTTTTCTCAATGGAACTCAAAATATCTCTTCTTTTGGGTAGGCAGTCCTTTGGTCCCCCACATGGCAAGTCCTTAATTGGAATTTTTAGAAAGCTATTAAATTAGGCAGGGTGGATTAGGGTAAAGGTTGGACCTCACATAAACTTCAGAATCACACCTTAGGTTTTAAGAGTCCCTTAACTTTGCTCACAAAGTTTGAGCATCTTTTTATGTGTATGTTGGCCATCTATGTCTTCTTTGGAAAAATATCGATTTTTCGATAGGCTAGGCCACATTTCACTTTCTTGGCACCAGCTTACCCCCACCCCCCCACCCCGATCCATCCAGCTTTCCTCAGTTCCCCTTAATGGAATTCTCCAAGGCAGTATCTGATATGTAAAATCTCTTAATGTGAAGCAAACAAAAAACCCGAAAAAGTTGAGAGGACAAACTAACTTTTTAGCTCCTTCATGACTCTTTTGTCTTCTTCTTTCTTAACTTCCAGATTACTGGCTCAGACCTGTCCATCCTGATCTCTTAGGGATCTTGCCTCTTTTAGGAAAAAAAAAAATCAACTTATATTCTAATATATATATATATATATTATTTATACATATATAAATATATATATAAAATTATATATATTTTACCAGAATACTTTAGAGACAATATTTTAATCAATCAATAACTATTACAAATGCAATTACTGTTTGCTTGGCACTGTGCTCAAATCTGTGGGTTTATAAGCAAGTATGAAGTATGATTCCTGCTCCCATGTTACAGAAGGGCGCATAGTTTAGGATCCAAGTTTAAAACCACTTACTCTCTGACCTTGGGCTTGCTTCACCTCTTCAAGTCTTAGTTTTCTCGCCTGTGAATGAGGTTAATAATCCTTCTGTTTCATGGAATAGTAGTAAGGATTTAATGAAGGAGTGAACAAAAGAATTTAACATAGTGTCAGCTGCATACTTAGGGCTCAATACATTTAGATAAATTACTATTGTTATGTAGAGAAGTAGAAACATACATTTGGGGTAGATGATGAAAACTGCAATGAAGAATTTAGATTTAATGGGGTTTGGAATGTCAGGAAAGTCATTTAATGTTCCTGAATGGGTGATACTAAGGCACTGGTGTTTTAGAAATTTAGATATATCTACCTGGGGATGAGAGAGGCAGAGAAGCCAGATAGCTGTGGGGCAAAAATGAGGAACCCAAGCTATGCCCAAGGGATGAAGAGGGCGCTCTGAGTAGCATTTCCTCAGAAAGAACAAAGGAACTTGTGCCCATTTTGATTCAGGGAAGGAGAGAGAATTCAAAGAGAGCCAATACTACCTCCCATGCTGGCTAAGGTGGAATGAGGAGAAAGAACTGTCCATGGTATAGTTACCAGGTATTCAGGCAAACATGTCTTACTTGTGTAGGAAGTATAGTGAATTTTTTGTTGTGGTTGCTGTTGAAGTTATGGAGTTTAAATTAAGGTTACCTATTTAACTACCTATTTGTCTTATTAACCTCAGCATCTTCAGCAACCAGCACAAAGCCAGGTGCATAGTTTTTGAATAGAACTGGATGGATTTTAAGTGATGGCTGGAAATTCAAGCGAAGCTATAGGCATCCGGGTATACAGCTTCCTTAGGAAGCATCTCTATAAAACTGGTATTAAAACCACAAGGCAGGATGATCATACTTGAGATCAAATGTAGAGAACGAATAAGACCGCAAAAAAATGAGAAAACTTTAAGGTCAGTCCTAGTTTGAGACTAAAAGGAAGGAAAGGAACTGAATCAGTCAGTAGTAGTAAAAACAACTTCAGCACGTTAGTGGGGGAGCACACACATTTCTACCTTATTTACAACACATGTCCAGCACAGGTTGGGGGGCCACTCTGCTCAACCTGGTCGCTCAGACCTCTCTGGACACAAGGCTGCTACTTTCTCACATTATTCCTCTACAATTTTTTAGTTTTCCTTCCACTATCAACTACTAGCTCTCTCACTAGGGAGCCATATTCAAACTTTTGAAGAGAGGAAACTGAATTGATCCAGGAAGTCAAAAGCCTTCCTATTGCACTGTAGGTTACTGTCCAGCCTACTGTTTCCCTTTTTGTCTAATTCTCAGTGGCCAAGAGGTCACATTACATTAAATGACAAGATATTTAGCTGAAGTCCTCAAATCTTCAGGCCTAGCTACATAAAATTGGTCCTGAAGAAGCATCACTTAAATATGGCTGTTCCCAAAGGGACACCATGGGGCCAGCATTCGAGTGAGAGTCCAGGGCTTTCTTTTGGGGGAACTTGATCTCTTTGTAGTCAAAATCCCAACCACTTTGTACTTATAGACTTATTCTTAGTTTCCTCTTTTTCTTCAATTTCTAGTCATCTCCAAGGTAAAAGTGTCAATTTTGTGGTCCATAGGAGTGAAGGTAAAAGAGTTAAGAAAGCTTTAATGTGATACCTTTGATTTATTCATAATATGAATGTAATTCAGGGAAAACACATAAACTGAGTTATCACTACTAGAAGACGTAAAGTCCACTGTTGTATTTATGAATATAAAATGTCAAACAAACATATGCAATTGGAAGTCAGATCACAGGTGCTTTTCCACTGAAACTCAACATCTTGAGCTCAGAAACTTGGTAAATTATAGGGCTGACCAGGCCTCGTCCTACAGGCAGCCAGAGTACTTTGCTCCCTAAAGACAAATGCCTTTCATTTTGTGCAGCATTCGAGAGCTAAAAAATTGCTTTTCCCTTTTCCTTCACTGGCGTATCTCTAGTCTTTTTTTTTTTTTTAAGATTTTATTTATTTATTCATGAGAGACACAGAGAGAAAGAAAGGCATAGACACAGGCAGAGAGAGAAGCAGGTCCATGCAGGGAGCCTGACGTGGGACTCGATCCCAGGTCTCTAGGATCGCACCCTGGGCTGAAGGTGGTGCTAAACCGCTGGGCCATTGGGGCTGCCCTCTCTAGTCTTTTGAGGTAAGCAGGTTTCACTATCCTAATTTTCAGTAGAGGAAACTAAGGCCAGGAAAGTTGTAATTTAGCCAATATCTTGAAAGAAATGTAGACAGATACAAAGATTAGAATACAGGCCTTCTAATTCCAAGTGTTTTGGTTTTTGGGGTTGTAGGATGCTGCAGACCCCAACCTCTCCCTCTCTCACTTTCCCAGAGGCTGAAATGCCTCAAGGTGGCACAATTTAGAGCACAGATGGCTCTCAGCACCACCAGCTGTGTGACCTTGGACAAATAACTTGGCTCTCAACTCTTCATTTTCTTCCTGTGTAAAACTGAGGTAATTATATCCTAGCTCGAGGGCTTAATGTGATTTAGATAATGTCTTTAGCATACTCAGCATATGCTAACCACTTATTAAATAGTGGTTATTATTATCATTAAAATTATCCCTTTGGGTTAAGCTATTGCTGTTGTGTCCAAATGTAAATAGGTCTTTTAGCAGGTCCAGCACATTAACCTACAGCCACAATTAACTCATTAAGAAAGAACTGAAGCAGGCAGGATGGTTATGTTATGAGAGAGAAAAACTGGTGTGTGACTGTGCCAGGAAGGCACCCAGGTGGGGCTCCTCAGGTAGGGACGGAGATGGCCAGCGCCATGGGTATGGGCATATTGGGATATGGTGGCTCAGAGCCCTGATGGGGCAGGTGGGGTTGCAGTAGAGCTAAACCCCAGTCTCATTGTTTTGCTGTGGGTTGGTGTTTGCTGAGAGGAATTCCTAGGACATCTTTAAGTGAGTAAGGCTAAGAATCTCTTCACCCACAGCTAAGGAGAAGCCATTCAGTTTTGAGGACCGTTAAAGAAAAGTTCTTATTCAGATGAGGAGGGGACACACTCTGAGAACCACCATAGACCAGTGTGCATCTCCACTCCCAACCCCAGCCCCGTTGCCAGATAACAGCCCTAAGGAGGTATGAAGTCAAGCTGGAGTGCAAACTTGTTTTAGGAGAAATAGAGATGTCTAATAAACTGAAGAAACTATTCTCCCTGTCACTAGAAATGCAAGAAATGAGAATTATTAGAGCAATAACAAAATACTTTATTTTTGCAGTTATTTTTTTTACTTTAATTAATTAACATACAGCGTATTATTAGTTTCAGAGGTGGAGTTCAGTGATTCATTAGTCTTACATAACACCCGGTGCTCATCACATCATGTGTCCTCCTTAATGCCCATCACCCAGTCCCCCCGTCCCCCCACCGCCCTCCCCTCCAGCAGCCCTCAGTTTGTTTCCTATGATTAAGAGTCTCTTATGATTTCACTGATTTCATCTTGTTTTATTTTTCCCTCCCCTCCCCTATGTGCCTCTGTTTTGTTTCTTAAATTCCACATGAGTGAGATCATATGCTGATTGTCTTTCTCTGATTGGCTTATTTTGCTTAGCATAACACCCTCTAGTTTCATCTACATCATTGCAAATGACAAGACTTCATTTTTTGATGGTTGAGTAATATTCTATTGTGTGTGTAGACACACACACACACACACCACATCTTCTTTATCCATTGATCTGTTAATGGACATCTGAGCTGTTTCCATACCTTGGCTATCGTGGACACTGCTGCTATAAACAGTGGGGTGCATGTGCCCCTTCAGATCACTACATTTGTATCTTTTGGGTAGATGCTCAGTAGTGCAATTGCTACAGGTGCTTTTCCACTGACTGGAAAACTAGGTCTAGGGTACCTCTATTTTCAACTTTTTGAGGAACCGCCATACTGTTTTCCAGAGTGGCTACACTTCAGAAGGGTTTTAACCAAGGGAGGATTGTGGTCAGAATTCTTTTTTTTTTTTAATAAATTTATTTTTTATTGGTGTTCAATTTGCCGACATATAGAATAACACCCAGTGCTCATCCCATCAAGTGCCCTCAGTGCCCGTCACCCAGTCACCCCCACCTCCCCACCCACCTCCCTTTCCATGTGGTCAGAATTCTAAAAAAATTTGCCTCCAACTCTCTGGGTACATCAGTGTGGAAATGGTTAAGATCCAAGATTTTTATTTTAAAAATAACAGAACAAACTTGTATTGCAGTCACTGTAGACATTATGCTCATTGCTTCTGTCATTCATTCAGGTGTGTATGCCTCCCTCTGAACCTGTCCCCCCTCTGAACCTGTCCCCACCCATCCCATCGCTCCTCTCTGCTCATTGTATTTTCCTGTTTCTGCTGCCAGGAACACCACCAGACTCCACTGTCTTTTTCCTCCCCTAGTCCTTTTATGCTGCTTGTCTGTGTTGCACAGTTAGAGCATTTCATCCATTACACGTGTTTGAATGCTTTGCAAACAAAGGCAAAATCTCTGCACTCAAGTTGTCTACAGGCCACTGGAGTTGAATAGAACAAGGATACATGCAAATCCAACACAAGAGAGAATGGGGAAAATGTCACTTTTGGAAGATAAATACTGCAGTCTTTGGAAGAATGAGGAAGGTGGATGTAGCTGTGAATTTCTCTCTCTGTCCCCCATTTTACAGTTGGCAAAGTTGAGGCTTGCAGGGAAGAAGCAAGGATCTTTGCTACCAGGAGCTGGTTTGTGCATGTGAGCTCAGGCGCTTCATCTCTATCTGCCTTGGGTGGCAGGACTCTGAGTGGGCCAGGGTTCCAGCGAGCATTCTGAGGAGTTCTGGTCAAACAAGGTGCTCTGCTCTTGATGGTCAAGTGTTTGGGAAATGTCCGCCTTCTTCTGGGAGGCTCAGAGTGTCCTAGAAATTCAACAGAAGAGAAAGCTTTCTTCAGGCTAGAGAGGCCGGAATCTTCCCCCAAACCTTCTGAGCCCTGCAGACCCAGCCCTCCAGTCGGAGAAGCCACCGAACGCCTCTTGGAGAGCCCCCATCTTTGTCACCCTATGACCATTTTTCTGCTCTTAAGGTGGGAAACTAAGAGGAATGGAGGGAAAAGCCTCTGAAGATGAGTTTTTCCTCAGCATCTTCTTCTGGCTAGCTTGCTTCTAAGGCACTTATTTGTGTGTGTGTGTGTGTTTAAGGCACTTATTTGTGCTTTCATTATGAATAGTCTTTACCTAATTTCCGATTAAGGACACTTATCTCTGCTTGTTGGTTAGTGGCAACATTCTGAATCATGTGTCTGAGCCCATTTGTCATTACCTGTGATATAATCCCTTCTCTGGGAACTTTGTACTTAATTCATTTTCTCTTCTTTTCTTCTTTCTTCGTCTTCTTTTATTTTATTTTATTTTTATATTTTATTTATTTATTCATGAGAGACACACAGAGAGAGGCAGAGACACAAGTAGAGGGAGAAGCAGGCTCCCTGCTTGACCCCAGGACTCCGGGATCACGACCTGAGCCAAAGGCAGATGCTCAACCACTGAGCCACCCAGGCACCCTTAATCCTTTTATTCTACTTAAATTTTAAATACCAAAATAATGTATTAACTTTTATTTATTTTAATATTGTTTTTAAAATTGTTCATGTCAGCCCATGATACAAAATTCAAAAGTCAATAGGATCTGAGGTGAAAGTGTCCCCCACAAACACTGTCCCCCAGTAGCCCTGTTTATATTGTGTGGGTGTGTACGTGTGTACATGTGTACTTTCCTTGCCTTTCTTCCCATACAAATGGCCATGTACACACATGGTTAGCATTTTGCCTTTTGCACGTAAAGCTGCATCTTGGTAATAGCACATTACAAGTACATAGAATGTTCTGATTTGTTTCTATAGCTGCATGATACTGTATGTGCTGAAATTTATTTAAACATAACATTTAGGTTATTTCCAGCATCTTGCTCCAGTCAGTGCCATAGTAAATAATTTGAGAAATTGAGGACACTGGTAAAATTAGTAGCAGCCTCCTGCCACTAGAACACATCCAGAAAGTAAGTTGATGATCTGTGAAAACCCTCTTTATAATGTGCAACATAGCAAGGCAGCCTGTATAAATGAATTACTAATTAATTGGGGTAGGAAACATCCAGATGATTTATATGCCCCGGTGAGATCACAGCATACAGGGAGCTAACAGCAAAGGCTCCAAGACCCACAAAGGGTCTGGTGGTTTTATTTCAATGTGAGAGAGAAGTGCCTCAGGGATAGTTACCAAGTGCTCCCAAGGGCCTTACATAGCAATGAATCTGGTAATGTAGCATTAATTTTACTGGAGTTCTCAAATTTAAAAACAAAGAATGTTAAAAAATCTTTGCTTTTACTTTTAACAACAAGAAAATAATACTACAGTTGGCCCTTGAGCAATGCGTGGGTTAGGGGCGCCAATCCCCTGAGCTGTGGAAGTTCTGCATATAACTTTTGACTCCCCCCCAACCTAATTAGTAGCCTGTCGTTGACCAGAAGCCTTACTGATAGCATAGTCGATTCACACATATTTTGTATGTGTGCGCACTGCTGAATTGAATACAAAATTGTATTCTTTCCATAAAGTAAGCTAGAGAAAACACATTGAGAAAATCAAAAGGAAGAGAAAATACATACTATTAAAAAATCTGCATATAAGTAGGCCCGCCCGGTTCAAATTAGTGTTGTTCAAGGGTCAACTGTAATTTTAAAAGTTAACATTTGTTGAGTGCTTGCCATATTCAGACGCTATGCTAAGCACTTTAGAGATATTACCTTATTCAATCCATTCCCATCCCATGAGATGGGCGCTATTATAATCCACATTTTAGAGATGAGGAGATTGAGGCTCAAGGAGGTAGGTAGCTCAGCCAAGGTCACGTAGCCAGTGAGAAATGGAGCCAGGTTTCTGAATCCAGAGTTTCCCCCACTTGACCACCACACCCACTGTGGGTCTTCACTTTGAAGCCTTCTCTGCTTTAACCAACAGCAAAACTAAAAAAGAGATTTGCAATTTTTATACTCCTGAAGGTGTCCTGGGGGTGTGTGGTCAGTTTGGAGGACTTTAAAAGCTGTCTGACTGGCCCATAATTCAAATACATGAGCCATCGATTGTCACGGGAACAATGTTTTCCTTGTCTCCTGGGTTGCTTTTCCTGCTTCACGGGCCTTGATTGTATTTTGATGCTTGTTGAAGCTGCTTGAAGCGCAACATGAAATCAACACTCTGCAAACGACTTTGGCATTTTCTAAGAGATAAATGTCCCTCATAGGGTGTGATATTGGGTTTATTCTTCCCACCATGTTATTTCAAAGGCTGAATTTATTCTTCAAATAAGCTTCCAGCTGCTTTCCAAGTACAGGTTATGGCGCAAATCCCCTCTTGTCAGGTCCGGTTGCATCACTGATTCAACAGGGAAGTACTGTGAAGTTTCCAAAGACATCAGAAAAGACAACAATAAAGGAACGGTTGATAAAAGACATTATAATGCTTCTCTGCAGATTCTTCCTGTCCCTTTTTGTATTTAAAATTTGGAAACCTCTTGTGTGTAGGGCAGGATTTGCTGCAATTTGCAAATCAAATTATTGGTGATTCACCCCCATTGAGATGGACAGAAGTAGTGTCATGTATGCAGAATGTAATAGGTGTTTATAAGTCACACGCCACCCCAATTCCAAAAAGTGTTTGGGGAGCTACCCAAGTGACCTAAGATCCATGAAGTAAAGATTTTAAGTAAAGATTTTAAAAAATCTTTAAGTAAAGATTTTAAGATCTTGCCTGTAACAACCATCAGATTCAAGTCTCAGGTCCCACGGCCTCTCCCACAGAATGCCAGCTTTGTTCTCTTGAACAGGAAGCAGTCTCAGCTTATTTACGTGTCTGCTTATTCTTTCCTTTTAAGTAATTCCTTCCTTTGGGGTATTTGGAAAAGGGGAAGTTGTCAGATGCTCCTTTCTGCCAGGGGCACATGTGGGCGCCCACACTCTCTGTTCTCTGTGGGCTCCTCCTCCCTTTGCTGCCCACAGGGCCAGTGCCAGGAGGAGGCAGGTGGGGCAGCCAGGGAGCAAGATTTGAGGAGGCATTTTTCTCTAGGGGTTGTGTGGGCTCAGGGGCTGCACACAACAGCCTAGAACTTACAGACTCCAGTCCTTTACTGGAGAGAATGCAGGTGGGGTCTGACCTGTATCAACTGGGCAGCAGTATATACACCCCAGTGTTGAAGGATATGAGATCTGGGGAATGGACATACTATTTAATGTCTCAGTACTTCAGGGCCCTCATTTGTAAAATGGGTTGATGATGCTAAAAATATCAGCCTACTTTGTCAGGTGAGTGAAACCAAGCGAAGCTCAAAAGGCAGCCCCAGTACAGGGTAAATACCCAGTAAAGCACACCATTTCCTCTTACTGCTCTTCCCGGCTCCAGTCTCACACGCCTTCTTGGATTAAACTTTCTAAGAAGGTTGGAGGTAATTCAACAGATTTTTTTTAAATCTATTTTTTATTATATATTTATTTATTTTTGTATATATTTTTATTGGGGTTCGATTTGCCAACATAGAGTATAACACCCGTGCTCAACAGAATTTTAAAAGAGAGTTTGAAATTATCAAATGAAACATGATTTCCTGGAGACTCCAGGGAAGAGGTCCCCAGCAGTGAAAGGCTAACAAGAAGTGCTGCACCTCCTGACCTTCCTCCCTGTCCTAGGGCTTCTGTACTTTCCGGGGGCACCTCTCCCTTCAGTTCTCTGTTTTCTGGATCTTCTGACACCACCTACTTTGCCATGACCTCATTCTGTCCCCACAGAACTCTCATCCTGCAGATCCATCCCATTTCCCCAATGAATCCTTCCTCAGGCTGAATTTTTCAGGCCAGAATAGCACCTGGAGTCATCAGTAGACAGTCTGGGGGCATGTGGGAGGGCACTGGTAGTTCCTGTTCAGTTTTCTGCAAAGGTGCTTCTCTAAGGGACATTTGTTGGTTGTCCTCCCCATCTGTCTGTCCTCCTCTACCACCAACACTACCTTATTTTCTCTTGAGGGAGTCACCCCTTCAGTATAACCAGCCATGAGGTCAGGATAGGATTTTCCCCTCCTCAGTTCTGGGGGTGAACTAAAGCCAACAAGCGTATTCCGTCCCCCTGGCTCTGGTGACTGCTTTAGGATAGAGCTCAATAGAGCCAATCACAAACCATAAGACAAGAGGAGACATTTGCTGGGACTTCTGACAAAGTCGGCTTCTTCTGCTAGAGATTTTTGAAGAGGCTTATGATCCCCCATGATCTCTCTCCCTGACTGGGTAGGGGGAGGGATATAGCCTTGGAGTGTGCCAGCCACCTCAGAACAGGAGGGCAGAGCCAGCCTAAGGATGCTGTCAACACCAGGTACATGTACACGGAAAGTGAGGGGGGTGAAGGGAGGAAGAAGGGGGAAAGAGAGACAGAGAGGCAGGGTGAGATAGAGAAAAAGAGGGAGGAGCATTGGGTTCTAGGTCAAGCTGAGCTTGAATTGCTTTGGACTGTTCAGTTATGTGAGACAATAGATTGACTTTATTGTTTAAGCCCATTAGAGTTGTGTTTTTCATGACTCACAACATAGTGACTTAACTGATTTGGTGTCTTTGTTTTTTTTTTTTAATTTATTTTTATTTATTTATGATAGTCACAGAGAGAGAGAGAGAGAGAGAGAGAGAGAGAGAGAGAGAGGCAGAGACACAGGCAGAGGGAGAAGCAGGCTCCATGCACCGGGAGCCCGACGTGGGATTCGATCCGGGGTCTCCAGGATCGCGCCCTGGGCCAAAGGCAGGCGCCAAACCGCTGCGCCACCCAGGGATCCCAGGTGTCTTTGTTTTATAAGAGTCCCGCAGAGTGTGTAAGGGTCAAAATCAGCCTCTCTCTTTCTTTCTCTGCCTCAATCTCTCTTCCCCCTTCACCAAATCACACACTCCTTAGGGAAAACATTAATTCGTAGACTGATGAAGTCATTGCCATTCATAAGAAGGAGGAAAAACATTTTTCCTCATGCATTAAAGTCTGCAGGGCACTCTTGCTCAGAGAAATGTTAGTCTCTGTACATTACTGTGCACCACCGCTTTAGTTCATGTTTCTCATCTGCCCCTCAAATCTCAATTTGTGCACTCGAGACTCATCTGGAGCAGGAAATGAAGCCATTACTGAGCTACATGCTTCCTCATGGCTGCTTCTTAAGCTCCATGGAAATGAAGTTAAAGCACTGAAATTCTAACTTCTAATGGCCCGATTAGTTTTCCCACAAGGCCATTTTCTTCCCTAGTTGAGGGGGCTGGATAGAAGGTGTGTGCTTTGGTTTTTGTTTTTTAAATACTTCTAGGTACACTTATTCCAGAGGTTAAGATGAAATAAGAATTTCATCACATTGTCTAAAAATTATGTGGCTGGTCGACCATATCTCTTTTCATCTACTAACCCACATTAACCAAAATTCTTGAATACTTTTAATACTCAGGACAATGAAAGATATTAAGAATTTTCCTTTGACCTAGACTCTGAAATCTTTGCCCCTTCCACAGTCTCTATATTTTGAATCGCTTGCCCTTCAGAATAAGAATGTTGTTCAAGGGCAACTTTCATTTCCCTGTAGAGTCTTGGGAGCAAATTGGACATTTGAGATAAAAACAATCCTCAAAATGTCATATTTTCAACCTATTTTACATTCGTAATTTGAAGGGTCTGAGAAGGATGTGCCTATGTCGCTTCAACAAAAAGGTTCTACTTTAGGAAAAACTTTTGTCTGGATGTTGGGGAAGGTGTTATAAAAAGAGACACCTGGTGGCTCAGCAATTGAGTGTCTGCCTTTGGCTCAGAGCATGATTCTGGGGTGCTGGGATCAAGTTTCTCATTGGGCTCCTGGCAGGGAGCCTGCTTCTCCCTCTGCCTTTGTCGCTGCCTCTCTCTCTGTGTCTCTCATGAATAAATAAATAAAATCTTTAAAAAGAGAGAGAATACATTTACAGCAAATCAATTTGTAATGTTGTTAGCTATTATCTGTAAGTAGAGTAATGATGTCACATGTTGTGCAAACCAAGCCACTTCTGAGGATGGAAGTGGGGAACTATTAAGAAGGACATCAAGACTTCCACTACAGGACAGATTTACCCTCCCACCTGGAACAATGAGCAACCAAACAAAATATGTGAAACAACAGTTTTTAAGACATTGGACATCAGACAATGAAGGACAGGGATCCCTGAGATGTAGGAAATGAAGGATGTGAACCTGGTGATTGTCCCATATTATTGCCTGGAGGGAGTTTCTGGTCTGGAACACAAGGAGGGGGGACCTGGGTGGAGCTAGGTGGTCTCCCTAAGTTGAGGAGACATTGTTGGGAGTATAATTGTGCTGCTGGAGTCCATGGAGCAGAGTACTAAAAAGGAAATAACTACAGAGTGAAAGGAAAAGAGAGAGAGAGAGAGAGAATGCACTATGGAAGTCTGCAGAGGGTTCCCCCTTAAGTATTCAGCTGACAACTGATCAATGCACACAGTCGAAGAACCACCCGAGGTCAGGAAAACAACTAAATGAATGGATTAAACGGAATTTCTGGACCTCACATAAGGCAAGGGGTAGTTCCTGTTTTTATTAGCCAGAGTGGAAAAACCTACTAATTCCTGGTGTGTCAAGCAGAGCACTCAGAAGGTTTTTATCTCAATAGTGAGGCAAAATTAACATTGTGCTTTCTGGCCCCACTTAAGAGAGCTTAAAACCAAGACCCAAGATGCTCAAACTATTTCTAAGTCCCTTAATTCTGTTTCAAAGCAAGGTTCCTGAATTTTTAAAATACCAAATATCCAACACCCCAAAGATTAAATTCACAATGTTTAGCATCTAATTAAAACTTGCCAACATACCAAGAAGAAGGAAAACATAGCCCAGGAAGAGGAGAAAAATCTCTTTACTGAAACCACCCTAAAACTTATATGGAGCTAACATAGACAATACAGCAGTTTTTATTACTGTGTCCCACATGTTCAAGAAGCTTGTGGGAAAGATTTCATATGGTAACTAAAAGCAGAAAGAAAGTTCAAACTGAATTTCTAGAGATGAAAACTATAATATCTGAAAAGACAAATGTGCTGGGTGGGATTAACAAAATATTAGAGAATTGCAGAAGAAAAGATTAGTGACTTGACCACATAGAAACTATTCAAAATTATACACACCAAGAAAGAAGATTCAAAGGAAAGTGAACAGAGTGTCACCTGAGCTGTGAAAAGACTCCAAATGGCCTAATATCCCACTAGGTAATTGGAGTCTTCAAACGAGGGGGCGGAAAAATGATTTTTAAAAAATGAGACCAAAAAAAATCCCCCAATTCAGTGAAAACCATAACCTACAAGCACAAGAAGCTCAACAAAACCCATGCATAAGAAATATCACACTGAGCTATGTCATAATTAGTTGGCTTATAAACAGTGATGAAGAGAAAATCTTAAAAGTGGCCAGAGATAAAAGACACATGAAGTACAAAAGAACAAAGATAAGAATGACAATAAAAGGAAGAAACAAGCTGTCAGCCTACTTTCCCAATCCCCTTACCCCCAACAATTTTGAAAAATGAAGGAGACACACAAGAGCTGAGAGTATTCAAGCCACCAGAAACATATCATAAGAAATGTTAAAGGAAGCTCTTCAGGCAGAAGAAAAGGATATCAGATGGAAATCTGCATCAACCAAAGGAATGAAGAGTACAGAAATGGTAACCACATGGATAAATAAAAAAACCTTTTTCTTGCTTTTAAAATCTCTTAAAAGATAATTTACATTTTTAAAGATTAACTTACTTGAGAGAGAGATAGAGTGGGGGGGGGAGGGCAGAGGTAATCTTCTGGATGTGGGGCTCCATCCATGACCCTGAGGTCATGACCTGAGCCAAAATCAAGAGTCAGACACTTAGCCAACTGAGCCACCCAGGCTCCCCAAAGATAATTGACTTTCAATGCAAACTTAATAGCAGTGCATTGTGGGGGTTATAGGATGTAAAGAATTAAGATGTGTGGCCACAATTGCACTAAGAATGGGAAGGGAGACATGGAAATATATTTAAGTGGTGTTATATTGCTAGAAGAGAGACTGTATTACATTAAAAATATGGACACTGCAAAGCAACCACCACTAAAAATAGCCACAAAAAGTTATAGCTAATATAGCAACAAAGTAGATAAAATTATACCATGAAAAATGCTCAATTAATCCCAAAGAGAGGAGAAAAAGGAAATGAAGCACCTATGCAACAAATAGAAAACAAACTGCAAGGTGATAGATTTAAACCCAGTTGTAGGGATCCCTGGGTGGCGCAGCAGTTTGGCGCCTGCCTTTGGCCCAGGGCGCGATCCTGGAGACCCGGGATCGAATCCCATGTCAGGCTCCCGGTGCATGGAGCCTGCTTCTCCCTCTGCCTGTGTCTCTGCCTCTCTCTCTCTCTCTGTGTGTGACTATCATAAAAAAAAAAAAAAAATTTAAACCCAGTTGTAGGGACAACTGGGTGGCTCAGCAGTTGAGCGTCTGCCTTTGGCCCAGGGCGTAATCCTGAGGTCCTGAGATGGAGTCCCACACAAGGCTCCCTGTATGGAGCGGGCTTCTCCCTCTGCCTGTGTCTCTGCTTCTCTCTCTGTGTCTCTCATGAATACATAAATAAAATCTAAAATACACCCCCCTCAATTGTATTAATAGTCACGTGAAATGTAAATGGTACAAACAAATTAAAGACAGTGATTATCAGATTGGATAAAAAAAGCAAGAGCTGACTATGTGCTGCCTACAAGAACCACTTTTTTTTTTTTAAGAACCACTCTTAATATGAAGAAAATAAATTAAAAGTAAAAGAATGGGGCTCACGATAGAGACTGGAGCCATGCCATCTTGGACACGGGAGATTTCTCCAGGGGAGAAAGGCCACCTGTTCTGCGGAATCATAGAGTCATGGAATGTGGCCAATTTCTCAGCCTAGAGAAAACTCATTAATGAGAATCAGGTGTCCAGTCAGCTTGGAGCAACTACGTTGACTCAGTGTCTTTTAGAGGAAACTCGATGTGACAAATATGAGAATGATCCAAAATTAGAAAGAACTGAAAAGAGACAAGCTATTCCTGGACTGGCATAATAACCATGTGCAGAGATAAACTACCCGAGTATGAAGAAAATGTTCCTCTAGGAGCATTAGAGGATGTTATTAGGAAATAACAGATGAATTAGGGAAGCACTTGCACAAGGAAACAGAAATTTTATCTTGTTGGAGACAAGGATTAAGATACTCTATGAAGAACATCTATACATGTAACTCGGTGGATTTGTGATGGAAGTGGATATTTGGATGTAAGGGATGAAGAGGACAAGCTGATTCAGGTTTGTATGGAGCAAGGCTCCCTGTATGGAGCCTTGACTTTCAATGTAAGGAGAAATCACACGTCCCAGAAGGACTAATCACCACCTCACCCTGGATGAACGGAGCTTTGCAAGAGCAAGGAAGCTGTTCATTGGAGAACCAGAATTGCTATATACAATCGATTGGTTGACCATTTTGATGTTCAAGGACAACTCTTGAAATTTTGGGCACAAACAGCATTGTGGTGCTCTCTGGAAATCAACAAACTCCTCCGAGGTCCTAAATGTGATCATCAAGGAGAAATGTAATCATTTCCTCCTTGCTTTTATGTTGTAAACCTGAAGCTAGACTCTTTCTCCTTGGTTAGATTATTTGATCAGATTTTTTTTTTAATGAAACAAAACTGGTTTTGCCATGAGATAATGTGGATACATTTATGAAATTCGTGAGGATTCATTTTCTCTAAATAAAAAAGAGGGGTTCAGTAGACCTGTTAGTATACACATCCAACTATATAACCTGCATGAAAGTTTGATCTCCCAAATTATGACAACTTAGCATATTTTACCTGAATATTATTCTTAGACTTTGAGCCAAACGTCAGTCGAGGCCATCACTGCCCTCTAGGGAATAATGGGTAGATAATATAAGTAACCGAATATAAGGCACTCCTGCCCAGCACCTTTTTTTTTCTCCTCAGGTTGAGGCACTGGGGAGAGAGCTGATCATTGGACATACTCAATTACTTACACAAATTTCCTGTCCAAAATAAACCAACTGTCTTAATTTTATGCAATGAATGCCCACACCTTAAATTCAGGCACCATTAGTCCTTTTGTCTGGTTCCTGAAAATCACCCTTGTTGGGAGTCTTTGTTTCAGGTTCAGTGTGTGTCTGTGACAAACAGGTGGCTCCAGCTTGGAGCCAAGTGCCTACACCTCACCATCGCAAGGCCATAGCCGCTCCGTGTTCCTTGTTGCTTATTTCCTAAAGAGATGGCTCCCGGACCCTTCAGGTTGTAAAAGCTGGCAAAAAGCTTACCTAGCCTTTGCAAAAATTTACAGATCTGTCAAAGGGCGAGAGAAAGGATTCACAAACATCAGGCTTCTCACAGAACTCCTCTTACAAGAGAGGAGGGGACTGAACCTCTTTCCCCTCTGGCATATGGAAAATTCGAAATGTTTGCACTTACCCCTATCGTACCCAGAAACCAGGTGGACAAGGGGACATCACCATGGAGAACGGAGGAGGCATAAGACTAAGAACCAGGACTAAGTCAAGTCCCCTTCTCCCAGTCATCACCAGGATATGGAAATCCCTTTCTTATACATCCAGGTGCTTATCTGGAAGAGGAGCCAGGAGGGAGAAGGAAATCTGAGGTCCTGAGCATTTATCCTGAGGATAGCAAGTTTCCTTAAGAGGCTGCTGAAAGTATTGGATAGAATGGAGTTTATCAGACTGTGCTGTGTGATTCTTTTGCTATTCAATGGGGTTGGAGCTCATGAAAAAAACAGAGCAGTTCTGAAAACAAAGGAGTGGCACCTGGGTGGCTTAGTTGATTAAACGTCAGACTCATAATTTTGCTCAGGTCATGATCTCAGGGTCGTGAGCATGGAATCTGCTTAAGTTTCTCTCTCTTCAGGACTCCTGGGTGGTTGAGCTTCTGCCTTCAGCTCAGGTCGTGATCCTGGAGTCCTGGGATTGAGTCCCGCATTGGGCTCTCTGTGTCTCTCATGAATAAATAAAATCTTAAAAAAAAAAAAAAGATTCTCTCTCCCTTTCCCTCTGCTCCTCCCCACCCCAGCTTGCTCGCCCTCTCTCAAAGACAAACAAAAAACAACAGCCACATGGAAGTTA